>NW_027361848.1:10191500-10850500 GCF_039654945.1 Dendrobates tinctorius | reverse complement strand
ACCTTTTACAAACTGATATGTCTCAATTACCTAGTTTCTCATTTGTTCCAGGATTTCTTTGGATCGCGGCATGATGTCTAGCTTTTGAGGATCTTTTGCTCTGCTTCACTTTGTCAGGCAGGTCTTATTTAAGTAATTTCTAGATTTAGAACAGGTGTGGCAGTGGCTAGGGAATTTGAACTTAGCTTCCCAAAGATGTAATAAACCACAGGTAATTTGTGTTTTAGGGGGGGCCCAATCACTTTTTCCACACAGGGCCCTGAAAGTTTGGATTTCTTTTTCCTGTAATAATAAACACCTTCATTTTAAAACTATATCTTGTGTTTATTTGTGTTCTCTTTCGCCTAAAAAATATTTAAATTTTTGTGATCTGAAATATTTAAGTGTGACAAACCATGCAAAAGAATAGGAAATCAGGAAGGGGGCAAACATTTTCACACAACTATATACAGTATATATAACTCTGCACTATGCCATTCCTTTTTTTCTGTGAAAATTACAAGTTCCCGTAATTGACAATTTGGAGTTACCATTTTACTTGTCAATAGTTTGGGTCCCAAAACACGCAAACACCACCAGTCTGACTGGGTCTTGGCATGTATTTCCAGGAAGAGTAAAATTGGACAAGTTACAACTGCAAAATGCGGCCATTACTGGCTCCGTGTGCTTGTCTCCATTGTGGACCGAGTCAGGAGCCGCCTTTCATTGCATGCAGTTTTATGGTTCATAAAATGAACCAAACTAGTGGATGCTGTGATCTTTTTCCATGCAGACCATCGGAAAGTTGTCCACTGGCTACGATGTCACTGTGTGCGCTCCGTTTGTGGTCCGTGGTACACACAGCACACTTATCGATTATACGCTCATCTGCACAAATTCCAACCAATACGGAGTTCTAAGAAAAGACGCCTTGGAATAGATATTTTCTGGAGAATGCAAATGTTAACTAACACAGGCCCGTCCTACAGACACTTGTTCCGACTCTCAAAGACGTTAGTGATCACATCGTCACCTGCATGTTCTAGTGCTGCTTTTATTTTATGCGTGATTATGAAGCATGGAAGATGGTCATAATTGTTGTCAAGGTATAAAAAGGATTATTCAATCTTGTAGTCAGCTTTCAAAGACAATGTTTTTCTCTTTATGGGTGCTCATTTCTTTTTTCTCATACTGTCTGGAGTAAAACCACAAAACACATATCCAGCCCTGCACCTATTTTTTTTTTCTTAAAGAGAATCTCTTCCCTGTGGCTGTTTAATTAACCTAAATCATGATGTTTTGCAGAAGCACGATTACTGTAGCTTGAGTAGGAAGATAAATTTAGGATACATTTTGGGAATCCTCATTTCACAGCACAAACTGCATACATGCTAAAGGGTTTGTTCCTATTTTTTGAAGGAGCCAATCCCCAGCTTTTTGATTGGTGGGTGCTCATGCTTGAGTGGCAGGTCAGTCCACAGCATAGTCACGTTGCAGGCCTTCCCTCAGTGCTCCCAGCTGGTATATGAAGTCGCCTTCCCTCTGCATCATCATGAGAGCAGTGAGACTGAACCTGGCTGGGATCGGAGCTGGTCTCAGTGGAGTGTTTACAAGCTCACCATGAAGGAGCTTGTAAGCAGTGTGCATGTTTGGCCACCGCTGAAAGACCTTGGCAACGAGCAGTGAACAATACAATGAAAAAGTCACATATCATGAGAACGGAAAGGAATTTTAATTAAAACTAATTAGCAAAATTGCTTATTTTTACAAGATAACAATTTCTATCTAAACAGTTGAGAATAATGATTTAATTAAATACCTTATACTTAGTGAGATTGGTGTACTTACTTTGAAAATTTATGTCAGAATGGATTTATAGTGCGTTTTGAACGTTTCCCCCAATTTTAAAATGAGCTTCTAATGTTGATGAGCCGAGCACAATCTCTTCCCCACCAGCTTTATAATGTAAAAAAAGGTGTCACTACTTGCAAAAACAGCATAAACACATTGTACTGGAGAGAGTTTACATATAACATATCAAACAGTAGATTGGCACTCACCATGTAGTATAATAAAATAACTTCTGTTCTTAGCATGGTCCACAGGTGTACAAAAAGGACATTGCCGGTCAGCAGGGTTTATTATACTACGTCGTGCGTGATAATCTATTGTTTGATATGTCACAACTGAGAAGCACCACTCTAGTTCCCTTCTTCTCTGATGCTTCTTTAGAAAGTGGATCTGTCTTTAGATTTCACAATAAAGAGCTGCCGTTTGTAAGTGTAAGTGGGATGAGATCGAGTTTAGTTCATGAATAGACTAAAGGGGGCTTCACACATAGCGATATCGCTAGCAATATCGCTAAAGCGTCACCGATTTTGTGACGCAGCAGCGATATTGCTAGCGATATCGCTTTATGTGATACTTACCTCCGACCGGCTCCCCCGCTGGTTATCGCTGATCGCGTGAGAACGTCCTGGGCCGTTTCTTGTCAGCGGCTTCCTGCTGGTGCCGACGAGCAACGCATGGACGCGGGCGGGAGGACGTCTTCATCGCCGCGTCTGACAGATAAGTAACGACCGCCGACCGCTGATACGTCGCTGGTGAGCTCTGCCTATTTAGCAGCTCACTAGCGACCATTTAGCGATGCACCAGTGATCCTGACCGCGTCATATCGTTGTCGGGATCACTGGTGCATCGCTAAATGTAACGGGACTCATACACTTGAGCTCTTTCAATCTCCCTCCATATTTGTAAAATGCTCATTTTAATAGTAAAAGGAAAACTTTCAAAGTAAGTATAGAAGCCTCATCAGGTACAAGTCATCTGTTTAATGTATTCCGCTTGTATTGTGAAATTCTGTGACAACTCTTCTGCAAATTGATATGAGAACAACTCTTGTTGTTCCTCTAGTTCTTTGAGCTGCACGGGATTGATATTCTATTTCTAATCCAATGGTACTACTTTACAGTTAGTAACTTGGTTGTAGATATCAGATGGTGTGGGTATGGCGCTACATATGACTGTTGCTTGAGTGATTTTGAGATTAAATATTACAGAGTGAAGATGTCTTGACGAGCAGCAGATTTTACTAGACCTATTCCTTTGCTATATTAGGTACTCTTAGGCTAAGTGCACACGTAGATTTTCCTCCTGCGGATTTTTCCACACAGATTTGAAGAAATCTGCAGGTCAAATGACCTGCATTTTTCCTGCGGATTTCTTCCTTTTTTATTGCTGTTTTCCAGTGGTTTTTGTGCGGTTTTCCACTACGGTTTTCCCCCTGCGGATTTGGAGAATGGAGCAGGTGGAAAACTGCACAAAAGAAGTGACATGCTGCATTTTTTGTACCGCACAAAAACCGCGCGGAAAAAAAATGCAGCGTCTGCACAGCGTTTTTTTTTTGCATTGATTTACATTGTACTGTAATTCACTTTGCGGATCTGCAGCATTTCTGCGCGGTAAAATCCGCTGTGGATCCGCAGGAAAAATGCATCGTGTGCACATGGCCTTAGACTTCACTTTATTTGTGTTGTTTATGCTTTGCCTAATTCATGACATCAAGAGCTGTTTACTTTTATATTTACTCTCATAGAAATGAAATCCAATAATGTCTTTTCTAATTTTGTACTGCTTCATCAATGTTTGTAATCCATTATTTGGGGAGCTCTCAGTTGCCCCTAAAGCTCTTTCTTACGTTGTGGGAATGTGATCTATGTTGCATAAATGTGGTTTTCCAGATTTTGAATAAAATTCTTAAAATACTGCCAACAATCAAGTCTCAATTTATTGTCTTATGATTTCTTATGCCATCTTATGGTTTCTACTGTATGAAATGATGGGAAAAAAATATTGCCGTTAACAGAGGTTCATGTTCAAAGGTTAGAGATTCAGTTTGTCCTTTTACATCCTTAGGCTATATTTACACACTAGCTGTTTCCAGCCAGCTAACGCTCGGCACGCTCATTGCTATTTAATTAACGCTGCTGGTAATTAAACTAAAGTAAATAATGACAACATTCAATAGCGCTTACGCAAGTGGTAAATTAAATGGGCGGGATTATGTGTGGTAATGTGGGAGGCGGGATTATGTGTGGTAATGTGGTGGGGGCCGGAATTATGTGTGGTAATGTGGTGGGGGGTGGGATTATGTGAGGTAATGTGGTGGGGGGTGGGATTATGTGCGGTAATGTGGTGGGGAGGCGGGATTATGTGCGGTAATGTGGTGGGGGGGTGGGATTATGTGCGGTAATGTGGTGGGGGGTGGTATTATGTGCGGTAATGTGGGGGTGGGATTATGAGCGGTAATGTGGTGGGGGGTGGGATTATGAGCGGTAATGTGGTGGGGGGGCAGGATTATGTGCAGTAATGTGTTGGGGGGCGGGATTATGTGCGGTAATGTGTTGGGGGGCGAGATTATGAGCGGTGATGTGGTGGGGGGCGGGATTATGTGTGTTAATGTGGTGGGGGGCGGGATTATGTGTGGTGATGTGGTGGGGTATGGGATTATGTGTGGTGATGTTGTGGGGGGTTGGATTATGTGCGGTAATGTGTTGAGGGGTGGGATTCTGCGCGTTAATGTGGTGGGGGGCAGGATTATGTGCAGTAATGTGTTGGGGGGCGGGATTATGTGTGGTCACATGTTAGGGGGCGGGATTATGTGTGGTGATGTGGTGGGGTATGGGATTATGTGTGGTGATGTTGTGGGGGGTTGGATTATGTGCGGTAATGTGTTGGGGGGCGGGATTCTGCGTGTTAATGTGGTGGGCGGGATTATGAGCGGTAATGTGGTGGGGGGCGGGATTATGTGTGTTAATGTGGTGGGGCGGGATTATGAGCGGTAATGTGGTGGGGGGCGGGATTATGTGTGTTAATGTGGTGGGGGCGGGAATATGTGTGGTGATGTGGTGGGGATGGGATTATGTGTGGTGATGTTGTGGGGGGTGGGATTATGTGCGGTGATGTGGTGGGGGCGGGATTATGTACGGTAATGTTTTGGGGGGTGGGATTATGTGCGGTAATGTGGTGGGGGGCGGGATTGTGTGTGGTAATGTGGTGGGGGGGTGGGATTATGTGTGGTGTTGTGGTGGGGGGCGGGATTATGTGTGGTGATGTGGTGGGGGGCAGGATTGTGTGTGATGATGTGGTGGGGGGGCGGAATTGTGTGTGGTAATGTGGTGGGGGGCGGGATTTTGTGTGGTAATGTGGTGGGGGGAGGGATTGTGTGTGGTAATGTGGTGGGGGGGCGGGATTGTGTGTGGTAATGTGGTGGGGGTGGCATTCTGTGTGGTAATATGGTGGGGGGTGGGATTATGTGTTGTAATATGATGGGTGCGGAGCTTGTGTGCAGGGGCCGGGATTAGCGAGTAATCACGATGCCTCTTATACGTAGATTGTATTTTTGCTGTGGTTTTTTATGTGCAGTAAGAAACTTGCTGCAAAAAAGATGGATTTGCTTGGTTTTTGTTGCTTTTTTTGCTGCATTTTTGTGATGCTACATTTGTTTCTTGTGTATGCTGATAAAGTTTAGTGCCCCCCAAAAAAATCTGCTTCTACTTCAACAGGTTTTGGTACTAAAAAGCACAGTAAAACTAGATACCTGTGTTTTTTCAGCGTTTTTTTCACCACACATTGCTTTCAATGGGTAAAAAAGGCTGAACAATTGCTAAAATTAGGCTGGTTTCACATTTGCGTTTTTTAGCGCTGGAAAAAAACGCTAACCTGCGCATGCGTTTTTTCCCCTATATTTAACATGGGTGCGCATACATGCGCGCTTGTAAGCGCATGTATGCGATTTTCATGCGCTGCGTTTTTTTGGGGTGTGCGTTGTGATTTTCCAGACGCAGCATGTTGCATTTTTTGGCCCTGCAAAAAAGCGCATGCGCACATATGCGCACGTTTTGCGCTAAAAATGGCCATTATAGCCTATGGATGCGCATATGTGCGCACTGGCATGCTCATGTATGCGTTTTTTTGCATAAGCGGTTTTTTTTTTTAACCATGGAATTTAGGGGTTTGGGTTAGAGTTAGGGTTAGTTAAGGGGGTTTAGGGTTAGGGTTAGGGTCAGGGTCAGGGTTAGGGTTGGGGTTTGGGTCAGGGTTAGGGTTAAATATGGTTTGGTTAAGGGTTAGGGTCAGGGTTAGGGTCAGGATTAGGGTTAAGTATGGTTTGGTTAAGGGTTAGGGTCAGGGTTAGGGTCAGGGTCAGGGTTAGGGTTAGGGTTAGGGTCAGGGTAAGGGTTAAGTATGGTTTTGTTAAGGGTTAGGGTCAGGGTTAGGGTCAGGATTAGGGTTAAGTATGGTTTGGTTAAGGGTTAGGGTCAGGGTTAGGGTTAGGGTTAGGGTCAGGGTTAGGGTTAGGGTTAGGGTTAGGGTAAGGGTTAAGTATGGTTTTGTTAAGGGTTAGGGTCAGGGTTAGGGTCAGGATTAGGGTTAAGTATGGTTTGGTTAAGGGTTAGGGTCAGGGTTAGGGTTAGGGTTAGGGTCAGGGTTAGGGTTAAGTATGGTTTTGTTAAGGGTTAAGGTCAGGGTTAGGGTCAGGATTAGGGTTAAGTATGGTTTGGTTAAGGGTTAGGGTCAGGGTTAGGGTTAGGGTAAGGGTTAGGGTTAGGGTTAGGGTTAGGGTTAGGGTCAGGGTTAGGGTTAGGGTTAGGGTCAGGGTTAGGGTTAGGGTTAGTTAGGGTTTAGGGTTTGGGTTGGGTTAAGTATGATTTGGTTAAGGGTTAGGGTCAGGGTTAGGGTTAGGGTCAGGGTTAGGGTTAGGGTCAGGTTTAGGGTTAGTAAAGTCATGGTTTGGGTTAGTGTGAGGTGACATCCAATGTTGTAAAAAAACGCAAACGCGGTAAAAACGCACTAAAAACGCATACAAACGCTTAAAAACGCTGCGTTTTTTTCATGCATGCTCATAAAAATGCTTGAAAAAAACGCAGCAGTTGTATGCTTTTGTATGCGTTTTTTCAATGCGTTTTTTTGCGGGAAAAACGCGCTGCAAAAAAAAGCAAGTGTGAAACTAGCCTTAGTGACCTCCTCTAATCTGCAAAACCCAAGGTTTTGCACAAAATACTGAGGACAAAAAAACTAAGCTTTGTCAGTGAGATTTCAGAAATTTCATAAACATAGCTGGTACTGGAAAACGCAGCTAAAATTAGCATGAAAAAGCTGAAAAAAAAACAGACCAAAAACGCATATATGTGAACATACCCTTAAAGGGAATCTGTCAGCAAATTTTTGCCACTTAATCTGGGAGCTGCGTTTTATCTGCAAGAGGCTATCACTAAAGGACTAGTAAGGCTGTGTGCACACAATGCAGAATTCCTGCGGATCCGCAGCGGATTTTACCGCGCAGAAACGCTGCGGATCCGCAGTGTGATTTACAGTAGCATGTAAATCAATGGAAGAAAAAAACGCAGTGCAGACGCTGCGGATTTTTCTGCGCAGTTTTCCAGCGGTACAAATTCCGCAGCATGTCACTTCTTTTGTGCGGTTTTCCACCTCCCCTGTCTCCAAATCCGCAGGGGGGAATTCGCAGTGGAAAACCGCACAAAAACCACAAGAAAACCGCATTAAAAATGGAAGAAATCCGGAGGAAAAATGCAGGTCATTTGACCTGCGGATTTCTTCAATTCTGCGTGGAAAAATCCGCAGGGCAAAAAAGTACGTGTGCACTCAGCTTCAACCTGCTGCCATGTAGTCCTCCATACTCATGTGCTCAGTATAACCCCACCATCACCACTGGTTGACAGATTTCTACCTATGCCCAGTGTACACAGAATATAATAAAATAACGATGTGGCAACGTCATATAGAGCTGTTGGTAGCAGATTACTCATGATACTCTCCATGCGTGTGACAGCAGAATTTGTTTATTCAGGAACAAACAGGAACAATATGTGATAAGCTTAATAGATCATTTGTGTGTCTATCAATGCAGCATCTACAGCAGGCTGCTTCGCTCATACACAGACACAGGAAATATTCCCATGCTCTTCCTGTGTGAGCTTCTGGGAGGTTTTTTTTTTTCTCTGACTTTATGAACAGCATACAAATATGGCAAGTAAACACTCATAGACAGGAATGGAGTTGTTGCACCAAACATGTTCCAACAAGAGCTCAGTATGAAAACTGATAAATCTGCAGCAGATAAAGCTGTGATTTTATCAAATCTGCCACCCTCTAGCCCAGTAAGTGAAATCAGGGTCTCTCAGAAGGGGTGGAAAAAAACTTTTTAAATAAGTTTTCTGCTAGTTTACAGAAGGTAGGGTTACATACAATATAAAGAAAAAAGCTTTACTAGCCTCCTGAATTCATACTCCACTCAACTGCTGCTGTTCCGCTCTGACCACAATTCACCTGGCCCTGCAGTCAATTGGTAGCTCAGCTTAAGGACACTAGTGATCAGTACATCCTCAAATCTGGTCTGGTGCAGGAGCAAGGGCAGATTTTGGTGGTGATTGCATATAGCAATCTTTAGTCAAATATAAAGTAGTTGTCAGTTTTCAAAGATCTGATTGGCAAACTCAGCATTTCTTACCAGCTGACATTCCAGCATTGCCTCTCTGTTTTTTGCTTGGCTGCCACGGTCATGTAGATGGAATGTCACGACTGCGGCCATGTCAAGAAAGGTTGTCAGGGGGCAGACATAAGACTCCGTAGCAGCAGTCAAACTCCTAAAAAGTCAATAAATGTATCTGGCTTCTGGCTCTTTTCATATTTTGCATACTGTAGTTGTTATAGAACTATAAGTGGCTAAAAATTAGTTTTCAAAGATTAGCTTTTTAGTCCTGCTGAATGTAACACAATTTTTTATCAGTTTTCAAATATGTCTATCTACTTTTTTGTCTAAAATATTTCCTTAGGCTGCTATTAGACACACTGAAGTAGGATAAAGAAGAGATGAGCGAACCTTTCAAGGTTCATTTCGGTTCGTATTCGCCAACCAGACTGCTGTTCGCCGAACGGTTCAACAAACGTATCCAAACCCCATTATATTCAATGAGAGGGAAAACTAAACTTATGCACAATAGCTTAAGGGTTGACAAAAAGCTTTCCAAACAGCTAAAATTAGGTCGGGGTCACACTAACCGACGCAAAATACGGTCAGTATTTTACATGCGTAATACGGATGAATGACCCCTAAATAGTGCTCCGTATGTCATCCGTAAGCAAGGTGCAGTCGCGTATTTTGCGCATGTAAGCATCCGTATGTAATCCGTATGGCGAGATTTTCTCGCCGCCTTGCAAAATGGACATATAATGGAGCCCTATGACAGGGTTTCTAACAGAAACGAAATAATAGATATAGACATATAGAATGCATATATATATATATATATATATATATATATATATACCCACAAGTCATTGAGATAAACATATATAAATATATATATTTATATTTCACAGAGTTCTTCATAGCAGAATAGCCGCTAATTAAATTGCCGGCTTCTATCAAATCCTTCCCCAACCCGACATGAAATGACACATGGTTTACATTCAGTAAACCATTTCATTTCATGTTTTTTTATATGTCCCTGACTAATAATTAAATGCGGGTTTGTGTGCAAAATTTGGGAGTTGTAGTTGTTATTTAAAGGGGTTAATTCGTTTATAAAAAATGCGTGGGCGTCCCATTGCCCTGTAGTGGTGGCGAATGGGTTAATCTAACAAAGGGTTAATGTCACCTTACAATCGAATGAATTGCCAGCTTTTCTAAAAGACACCGGGTGCGTATTTCTCGCAAGTCACATGTGTAGTCCGTATTTTTTGCGCACCCATAGACTTGCATTGGCGTATTACGGGCGTAGTACGCTGACAATCGCAGCAGGCTGCGATTGGCACGGACCGTAGAATGCGCCCGAGAAAAATACGGCTGATGGGAGCAAACCCATAGAGAATCATTGGTCCGTGTGTAATGCGTGCTTTTAACGCCTCTCACTCATCTGTATTCCTCACTAGTGTGACCCCGGCCTTAGGGTCAGACACCATGAAAAGTAGCATCAATTGACTTACAGTAGAAATTTAAAATGGCCCAGCAGCAGTCAGCCATGGGCCATGCATGAGGTATCAGGATCTGGCCCATTAGACCTACATTAGATGTACTACTCCATACAGTGATGTCCCCCCTGGGACATTGTAATAAAGTTTAAAAAAAAAAAAAAAATTGTAAAAATAATTTATAAAAAAATCGCTAAATAAATTTAAAAAAAAAATTCCCTAATTCATTTTTGAAAATAAAACCAATAAAAGTACACATATTTGGTATCACCGCGTCCGTAACGACCCACCCTATAAAACTGTCCCACTAGTTAACCACTTTATTGAACCCCTTAAACAATATAAAACGAAGCAAAAAATAAAGCTTTATCATCATACTGCCGAACAAAAAGTGCAATAACACGGGATCAAAAAGACGGATATACAGTGGGGCAAAAAAGTATTTAGTCAGTCAGCAATAGTGCAAGTTCCACCACTTAAAAAGATGAGAGGCGTCTGTAATTTACATCATAGGTAGACCTCAACTATGGGAGACAAACTGAGAAAAAAAAATCCAGAAAATCACATTGTCTGTTTTTTTTTCATTTTATTTACATATTATGGTGGAAAATAAGTATTTGGTCAGAAACAAAATTTCATCTCAATACTTTGTGATATATCCTATGTTGGCAATGACAGAGGTCAAACGTTTTCTGTAAGTCTTCACAAGGTTGCCACACACTGTTGTTGGTATGTTGGCCCATTCCTCCATGCAGATCTCCTCTAGAGCAGTGATGTTTTTGGCTTTTCGCTTGGCAACACGGACTTTCAACTCCCTCCAAAGGTTTTCTATAGGGTTGAGATCTGGAGACTGGCTAGGCCACTCCAGGACCTTGAAATGCTTCTTATGAAGCCACTCCTTCGTTGCCCTGGCGGTGTGCTTTGGATCATTGTCATGTTGAAAGACCCAGCCACGTTTCATCTGCAATGCCCTTGCTGATGGAAGGTTTGCACTCAAAATCTCACGATACATGGCCCCATTCATTCTTTCATGTACCCGGATCAGTCGTCCTGGCCCCTTTGCAGAGAAACAGCCCCAAAGCATGATGCTTCCACCACCATGCTTTACAGTAGGTATGGGGTTTGATGGATGCAACTCAGTATTCTTTTTCCTCCAAACACGACAAGTTGTGTTTCTACCAAACAGTTCCAGTTTGGTTTCATCAGACCATAGGACATTCTCCCAAAACTCCTCTGCATCATCCAAATGCTCTCTAGCAAACTTCAGACAGGCCCGGACATGTACAGGCTTAAGCAGTGGGACACGTCTGGCACTGCAGGATCTGAGTCCATGGTGGCGTAGTGTGTTACTTATGGTAGGCCTTGTTACATTGGTCCCAGCTCTCTGCAGTTCATTCACTAGGACCCCCCGCGTGGTTCTGGGATTTTTGCTCACCGTTCTTGTGATCATTCTGACCCCACGGGGTGGGATTTTGCGTGGAGCACCAGATCGAGGGAGATTATCAGTGGTCTTGTATGTCTTCCATTTTCTAATTATTGCTCCCACAGTTGATTTCTTCACTCCAAGCTGGTTGGCTATTGCAGATTCAGTCTTCCCAGCCTGGTGCAGGGCTACAATTTTGTTTCTGGTGTCCTTTGACAGCTCTTTGGTCTTCACCATAGTGGAGTTTGGAGTCAGACTGTTTGAGGGTGTGCACAGGTGTCTTTTTATACTGATAACAAGTTTAAACAGGTGCCATTACTACAGGTAATGAGTGGAGGAAAGAGGAGACTCTTAAAGAAGAAGTTACAGGTCTGTGAGAGCCAGAAATCTTGATTGCTTGTTTCTGACCAAATACTTATTTTCCACCATAATATGCAAATAAAATGAAAAAAAAACAGACAATGTGATTTTCTGGATTTTTTTTTCTCAGTTTGTCTCCCATAGTTGAGGTCTACCTATGATGTAAATTACAGACGCCTCTCATCTTTTTAAGTGGTGGAACTTGCACTATTGCTGACTGACTAAATACTTTTTTGCCCCACTGTATATAACCATGGTACCACTGAAAACGACATCTTGTTCCACAAAAAATGAGCTGCCACACAGCATCATCAGCGAAAAAATAAAAAAGTTATAGCTCGCAGAATAAAGCGATGCAAAAATAATTATTTTTTATATAAAATTGTTTTCATTGCATAAAAGCGCCAAAACATAAAAAAAGACATAAATGAGGTATCGCTGTAACCGTACTGACCCGAAGAATAAAACCACTTTATCAAATTTACCGCACGCAGAACGGTGTAAATGCACCCCCCAAAAGAAATTCAGGAAACGCTGGTTTTTGTTCATTCTGCGTCCCAAAAATCAGAATAAAAAGCGATCAAAAAATGTCATGTGCCTGAAAATGGTACCAATAAAAACATCAACTCGTCCCGCAAAAAGTAAGACCTCACATGACTCAGTGGGTCAAAATATGCAAAAATTATAGCTCTCAAAATGTGGTGATGCAAAAACTATTTTTACAATAAAAAGCATCTTTTAGCATATGACAGCTGCCAAAAATAAAAACCCGCTATAAATAGTAAATCAAACCCCTCTTTATGACCTCCTTAGTTAGGGAAAAGTAATAAAATAAAAAAAAGTATTTATTTCCATTTTCCCATTAGGGCTAGGGTTAGGGCAAGGGCTAGGGTTAGAGTTGGAGTTAGAATTGGGGGGTTTCCACTGTTTTGGCACATCAGGGTCTTTCCAAACACGACATGGCGTCCGATCTCAATTCCAGCCAAAAAAGTCAAATGGCGCTGCTTCCCTTCCAAGCTCTGCCATGCGCCCACATATGGGGTATCAGCGTGCTCAGGACAAATTCCACAATAACTTTTGGGGTCCTGTTACTCTTGGGAAAATAGCAATTGGGGTGAAAAGATCATTTTTGTGTAAAAAATATGATTTTTTTAATTGCACGGCTGTACGTTATAAACTTCTGTGAAGCCCTTGGCGGTTCAAAGTGCTCACCACATATCTAGATATGTTCCTTGGGGGGTCTAGTTTCCAAAATAAGGGTCACTTGTGGGGGGTTTCCACTGTTTAGGCACATCAGGAGCTCTCCAAACTTGACATGGCATCAGATCTGAATTCCAGCCAATTTTGCAGTGAAAAAGTCAAACGGCGCTCCTTCCCTTCCGAGCTCTGCCATGTGCCCAAACAGTGGTTCCCCCCCACATATCAGGTATCACCATACTCAGGACAAATTGCACAATAACTTTTCCAGTCCAATTTCTCCTGTTACCCTTGGTAAAATAAAAAAAATTGAACCTGAAGTAATTTTTTTTGTGAAAAAAAGTTAAATGTTCATTTTTTCTTAAACATTCAAAAAATTCCTGTGAAGGGTTAATAAACTTCTTGAATCTGGTTTTGAGCATCTTGAAGGGTGCAGTTTTTAGCATGGGGTCACTTTTGGGTATTTTATATCATATAGACCCCTCAAAGTGGCTTCAAATGTGATGTGGTCCGTAAAAATAAAATGGTGTTGTAAAAATGAGAAATCGCTGGTCAACTTTTAACCCTTATAACTTCCTAACAAAAAAAAATTTTGGTTCCCAAATTGTGCTGATGTAAGGGAAATGTTATTTATTAAGTTTTTTGAGTGCCATATCTCTGTGATTTAAGGGCATAAAAATTCAAAGTAGGAAAATTGCGAAAATTTTCAAAATTTTCGCCAAATTTGTTTTTTTCACAAATAAACGCAAGTTATATGAATGAAATTGTACCACGAGAAAAACAATATCACGAGAAACTACCTGAGTTTAAGAACACTAGATGTTTGAAACGCATCCAGGTGCCTTGCAGGTCAGTTCCAAGTAATCCCTTCAGGGTATACTTTCTATAGACATAGCAGCCTTTTCTTGTAAAATTGTTTTTATTGGATTTTTGCAATAAAGCTTCATCATTTTTATTCCTTGAGCTGGACTTCTACTTTTTCTTGGATTTTTTTGACGTTGGTGGAGACGGGTCCGTGCTCGGATTGAATATATCTCATGGAAAACAGATGGGGGTGAGCTGAGACAATTTTCTTTGCACATATATTACATGTACACGCACACTATACACTGTGTACAGAGCTCCTGTGTATAATGTCACTGGTGATCACTGTATTACCTGTACACTGACACTATATACAGAGCTCATGTGTATAATGTTACTGGTGGTAATAACAGTGTTGTTAGCATTGTGGTTTGTATTCATAATCAGTATTGTGGTATTCGGTCAGTATGTGGTGGTAATTTGTGGTCAGATCATGGTGTGGCAGTATTTCTCCTTGTATGTGGTATTATTTGGTCCCTATATGCTAGTAATTGTCATATTATTCGGTCACTATGTGCACTGAATGCACAATGAAATGAATAAAAAACTGAAGTCTGAACTGAGAAAGTAAATTAATGTGCATTCATTAATTAATGTTTATGCACAATGTAAGTTCATATTAACACATGACCATTAACCAGAGAAAACAGAGCAAAAAACACAAATATCCTGAAATAAAAAGGTTTTAAATACTGGAGTAGGACTGTCCCACAAGGGTTGCCATGACGTGGCAGGATGGCTTGTACATTATTTTGATCAAAATTATGTTTACTAAATACCCTTTTTATTATTATTACTGCATTATTTGCAGTTTATTTTTTATTTTTATTTCAGGATATTTGTGTTTTTTGCTTTTTGTTTTCTCTGGTTAATGATCATGTGTTAATATGCACTTACATTGTGCATACACATTAATTTACTTTCTCAGTTCAGACTTCAGTTTTTTATTCATTTCATTGTGCATTCAGTGCATATAAGGGTGTGACCGCCCTCTTTCTGAGCTGGGAAAACCATCCATTCTGGCCTATGCTTTTACTAGTGGTTCAGTCCCTCGATCCTTGGTCACATTCACATCACTTGGCAAGTGAAAAGGTTTTAAATACTAGAGTAGGACTGTCCCACAAGGGTTGCCGTGATGTGGCGGGATGGCTTGTACATTATTTTGATCAAAATTATGTTTATTAAATACCCTTATTATTATTATTATTACCTCTATGCATTATTTGCAGTTTATTTTTTACTTTTTATTTCAGGATATTTGTGTTTTTTACTTTTTGTTTTCTACAGCTCCTTTAAGCTCAAGCTCCTCGAGTTGGTGTGGGCCATGATGAAGCGATTCGCTGAGTACCTAGTGGGTTCCGAAGTGTTGGTGCGAACAGACAACAACCCACTAGCCCACCTCGAAAATGCCAAGTTTGGGGGCCCTGGAGCAACGATGGGTAGCCAGGATGGCCAAATATAAGTATAAAATCATTTCCAAATGAGGGGCAGAGAACGTTCACACAGACGCCCTGTCCCAAATCCGACATACACCCCCGGGGCGGAGCCGGGACGAAGAGTTGGAAGGAGAAGAAACACCATTTTCCTCAGGCACCACCAGGACAGTGGCGGTTACAAAAGAACAGTCCTGTGCGGGACCCGCAAGGGGCATCCTAGAACAGTCCTGGGACAAATGGATACGTCTGCAACAGGAAGATGAAGAAATCAGCCCCCTACGTCGATGGGTGGCCGCGAAACAGTTGCCCAGTGGCGCTCAAAGAAGGACACTTTCTCGGGACATGCTACTAATGCTACGCCAGTGGGAGAGACTGGTGATCAAAATCGGACTGGTGTATCGAAAAGTGGAACTATGCGCAGAGCTAACGGTTGCATGGCAGGTGGTAATGCCGGGGGCGCAACTGGCAGAAATTGCCCGGAAGCTCATGAAAAAGGGGCTCACTTCGGGGCGCAAAAGACTTTCCAGTGACTACAGTGGATAGTCTACCATTCCCGGTTAAAAACCGAAGTGGAAGAGATTTGCAGAAAATGTCGCCAATGTGAGTTGACTAAACCACCAGAGCAAAGAGCTCCTATACAGACGATAATAACAATGGCACCCCTCGAGCTGTTAATAATAGACTACCTGACCATCGGTCCAGCCCACCAGGGGTACAAGCACTGCCTGGTTATGGTGGACCATTTTACCAAATTCGCCATGGTGACCCCCCACCAGAGACCAAATGGCGGAATCCGCGGCCTATGCTCTTTGTAAGAACTTTATTCAAGTGTATGGTTGCCCTCAACATATTCACTCGGATCAGGGCGCCTGCTTCCTGGGAAAAGTAATGGAGGAGCTAAATCGTCTGTACGGCATTGACAAATCCCGAACCACACCATACCATCTGCAGGGAAACGGGGCCTGTGAACGATTTAATTGAACACTAATCCAAATGCTGCATACCTTGGAAGACGCCCGAGAGACCCGTTGGCCCGAGTACATCCCTGAGCTGGTCTGGGTATACAACAACTGGGTTCATAGGATCACCGGCTACTGTTGTGAACACTTTTGACCTGGCTTCTGAGTTTGGGCTCCCTCTGGTGGTTGCTGCTGGTAATGGAGCTGGTCTGGCTGACAGAAGTCAATCACCTGAGGATGATGATTGGAGGTCAGGTGTTACAGACTGGAGAGATTTAAGTGAGCAACCTTCCCTCAGTTGTTGCCAGTGATTTGGTTTGCTTCCTGAGCATTTTGGAAGTTTGCTTGCCTCCTGCTCCGTCCTGCATCTTACAGATAAGTTATTTGTCTTCTTGAATCTTTTTACATTTTCTTCCATTTTTGCTTTTCTCTGATTGCTGCTTCGCTGGTGTGAGTTCAGCCTGGTTCCCTGCTGGGACCTGTGCTGGACTCTATTTCATATGCCACAGCTTATGTCAGTCTTTTCAGTATCTCTAATCCCCTTTTATATCAGTATCTTTGTTTTGCATCCAGTTCACACCAGAGTTCTGATTTAGTGGGAGAGAAGTTGTGTGGCCTCAGTATTTTTGCATATCAGACGTGTTGGATTTTTCTTAGGGTTTTTTGCGTGATTGCAGACAGTGTCCTTTCCTGTCCTGTTCTATCTAGACAGTTTGGACCCCATCATTTGCTTACTCTATTTTCTGCCTGTGTTTTGCGCCTCATCTTGTCTCACCGGCAATATATATTTGGGGGTTATCTATTCCTTTGGGGTTCTACTCTGGGGCAGTTTAGCTCTCCCATTTCTCTCTTTAGGCTTACTTAATTCTTTGGCTGTGCCGAGGCGTCTAGGGCATCGTAGGTACATCCCACGGCTAATTCTAGTTGTGTCGTCAGTTTAGGGGTCTGCAATCCGCTAAGCTACCAACATCTCTGGTTATCTGGTTGCCCAGCCTATTCCCCTGCTATCCTCCTCGGTTGCCTAATCATAACAGGCTACACTCCATACTCGCTACTCTTCGGCCGAGAAGGAAAGGGGATCACCGAGGTAGAGTTGGACCCAGACGAGGAACGACTGTGGGCAGGGGTCTCCTCGTGGGTCCGGGATCACCGGTATCATCTGCAGACCCTACACAGACTAGTACAGACAAAGCTCCGAGACCTGGAGCACCCAGGAAAAGCCCCATCGCAACCCACAGAATTCCCAGTGGGAGATCGCGTCCTCATACGAGAGCGGCACCCCCAAAGCAAATTGGAGCACCGGTGGGAGGCGGATCCTTACCGAGTACTACGTTGAATAAGTTCAGATGGGCCTGAATATGAGATACAGTCTGAAAAAAGGGAAACTAACTCATCCGAACAGTACATTGCAACATGTTGCGGCTGTCATGGTTTGATCAGGGTTCTTGCCCTGCACTCATAGGGTTAAGTGTATGTGACCTCTTTCTGGATCTGGGAGGGGTATTTATACTCACTCTTTACCTGGGTTGTCTGTCAGCTATACTGTTATTCTGGCTGTGTGTCTGACGCCCCTGGTGTGCTTGTATATTGCATTGCTTGTTTGCTTCCCGTGTATGACCCGGTCCGTCCCCTCACTCTGTACTCCCTCTCTCGTTTTGGTAGTATTGTCTTTTCCGGTTCTCACCTCCTGGCTTGGCTATCGTTACTCCGTTACAGTTTGTCCCTATTGTACCGTCTATTGCCTGTTCTGGTTTTCTGATCTATTGCTCCCGACTATCCATTCTGTCTCACCATTTGGTACTGTCGTGCGATCTCATGCTTTGACCTTGGCTTGATCTGGTTTCTGTCTCTGTCTATGCCCCTTGGTAACATTGTCCAGTAGTTACCTTTCTAGGAGTTTCCCTGCAGCTCCTAGCTCTGTGGAGCTTAGGCCATGCCCCCTGCAGTCACGTGCTTCAGGTCCTGTGAGCCTGGAGCATGCATCGTCACCACTGCTGTCTCTTTGTGCAAAGGTATCTTTGTGCACAGTTTTTGTACTCAGGACACACGCACTGGCTCAGTGATCAAGTGCAGTGCGGTGTTCCTGACAGCGGCCTTGTATATCCACGGACCCCGAACAAACTGAGGCCCTTCCTGAGGCCCCAGATCCTACACCAGCAGCTTGGGATGATGAGCACGAGGAGGACTACCCGACAGCAAGGGCAACACACCCAGGGCCAATGCCCCCGTGGCCCCAGCTATCCAACCACCTCCCACCACCTCAGATGACTCCACCACACCAACCGAACTGCAACGCTCCGAGCGGTCTACCGCAGGAAAACCCCCCCGAACGATATGAACAAGACCAGTTTGTATGGCAAAAATGACTACAGCGACAGGACAGGAGCGCAAATTCCCCAAAACCCTCACCCGTGGACTGGCGAGCAAAAAGGATGGGGGAGTGTAGGAGAGAGAGCCCCGGAATGAGGGCCCGCTGTGCAATCAGGCCGGTACTAGGTTCCTAGGGGATATGTTCCCGGGGGAAATACAGTAGTTACAGCCCGGGACCGACACTCATTCAGGAAACGTGGAGGTGGGACAAAGAAAGGGGGCAGGGCAACTATAAAACGAGCTATAGGGACTGGAGGAGGACACTCGGCGAGGAGAGACGAGAGACAGGAGAGAGGAGTCTAAGTGGCATCGGAGAGCGAGAGTGAGTCAGTGCCTTCCAGACAGAAAGGACAGGGGCTCACTTGACCAGGAGAGAGGACGGTGCCGAGCAGCACTAGGAGGAGATACGCCGCCCCGCTCCATACCGCGACTGCGGCCTGTACGCCAAGACCCGCAGCTGCCACTGCCCCACTACATGCTGTGGCTGTGGACTGTACGCTGAGGCCCACGGTTGCCTCTGCCTCGCCTCCCAAAGACACAGCCCCGGCGGAGGGCAACCAGCCTGAGGCCTGCACCACTCTCTCAGCACTCGGGCATGGGACCGCCCAAAGCCTACGTCAACTCTTCTTCAGCTGGACCCAGCGGCTGAGACACCGAACAGACATCTCTTGGACAATGCCTCTGCAGGACGTCAGAGATTGATAAGTGACACTTCGTTAATTATAGTCCAAGGACCCGTAGTCGGCCAGATCGCGGCCATATAGTTACCGACACTTGCCGTACTGGTTGATATAGTGTTTTTGTGTATCTGTGTCTAACTTCCCTGCGTGGAAAACTATTGTTAGCTTTTCCGTTCATCCATATATTCTATATATAAAAGTTGAGCTTGCTCTTACTCCGTCTCTGACTCATCACTGCATCCTGCG
Source organism: Dendrobates tinctorius (assembly GCF_039654945.1). NCBI lineage: Eukaryota > Metazoa > Chordata > Amphibia > Anura > Dendrobatidae > Dendrobates > Dendrobates tinctorius. The sequence continues at coordinate 10,830,993 of NW_027361848.1, read as the reverse complement.
TACCTGCGATCCTACACACCCACATGTACTCATTCACACACAGGTCTGGACCGGAACGTTTATTTCCGTGTGTACATTTGCCGATAGATGATAATTTCCTTGAGGAACAGACAACAAAGGCATCCCCCCGTGACACCAAACTCATACCCTCATTACATTCAGGGGGAACCACCACCCTCCCCAGATCCCTCCTCCTGAGAGGACAATGAGAGTCAGGGTTTACTTGTGGGGAGGGTTGAATCCTGTCCCTTTTGCCTTGTACTTTATATGCCTCCATCGGAGAAGAAGGAATAGATTCAAGAAGAATGGCAAAGGTAACAGTCTTTACAAGACTGGTCCCAACTCACTACTTCCTCCGACCACCAATCTATGACCGGATTGTGCCTCTTCAGCCAGGGAAGGCCCAAGACGATGGGAGTTGACATACCCTCCAAGACGTAGCACAACAGGGACTCTTCATGAAGAGTCCCTATATGCAGGTTAACATTGTCTACGACTTGGGTCAAACTCCTCTGGCTGAGAGGGATAGAGTCAATCGCATGAATGGAAATAGGTCTCACCAGCATCCTACCGATCAGACCGTGGGTCTGAGCAAAGTGAGACTCCACCAAAATGACTCCAGATCCACTATCCACAAGAACTGGTATAGTAGCTTCCCCACCAGCCACCATTTCAGCCGTAATGGTAAACTGAGACGTAAAGGTGGAGGAAATGTACACACCCAGGGTGTCTCCCTCCACATGACCAAGGGATCGCAGCTTTTGTGATTGAGTACATACTGTGGCGCACACTTGAGTACATACTGGGCAGACATTGATTAAATGATCAGTCAGATTACAGAAAAAACATGCCCCTGTCCCATGGTGAACTGTAGGCAACATAGTTTGAGAAGAGGCTCCTTCATCCATCTACACCAGTGTGTCCTCCTCCCTAGAAAAAACAACGGGTTTGATTCGGTGCATGTTTCTCCCTGAGGCGTCTATCGACCCAGATAGCAAGGACCATGGCGGCCTCTAACAACCCATGAGTAGCATAATGCACTACAGTCATGGCCACAAGTTTTGAGAATGACACAAATATTATATTTTCACATGATCTGCTGCCCTCTGGTTTTTATGTGTGTTTGTCAGATGTTTTTATCACATACAGAAATATAATTGCAATCATATTATGAGTAACAAAAGGTTATATTGACAGTTAGAATGAGTTAATGCAGCAAGTCAATATTTGCAGTGTTGACCCTTCTTCTTCAGGACCTCAGCAATTCTCCCTGGCATGCTCTCAATCAACTTCTGGATCAAATCCTGACTGATAGCAGTCCATTCTTGCAAAATCAATGCTTTTATTTTGTCTGAATTTGAAGGTTTTTGTTTGTCCATCCATCTCTTGATGATTGACCACAAGTTCTCAATGGGATTAAGATCTGGGGAGTTTCCAGGCCATGGTCCCAAAATCTCTATGTTTTGTTCCCTGAGCCACTTAGTTATCACCTTTGCTTTATGGCAAGGTGCTCCATCATGTTGAAAAAGGCATTGTTGATCGCCAAACTGCTCTTGGACGGTTGGGAGAAGTTGCTCTTGGAGGACATTCTGGTACCATTCTTTATTCATGGCTGTGTTTTTAGGCAAGACTGAGACAGAGCCCATTCCCTTGGCTGAGAAGCAACCCCACACATGTATGGTTTCAGGATGCTTGACAGTTGGCATGAGACAAGACTGGTGGTAGCGCTCACCTGGTCTTCTCCGAATAAGCCATTTTCCAGATGTCCCAACAATCGAAAAGGGGATTCATCAGAGAAAATGACTTTACCCCAGTCCTCTGCAGTCCACTCCCTGTACCTCTTGCAGAATATCAGTCTGTCCATGATGTTTTTCCTGGAGAGAAGTGGCTTCTTTGCTGCCCTCCTTGAGACCAGGCTTTGCTCCAAGAGTCTCCGCCTCACAGCGCGTGCAGATGCACTCACACCTGCCTGCTGCCATTCCTGAGCAAGCTCTGCACTGCTGGTTGCCCGATCCCGCAGCTGAAACACTTTTAAGAGACGGTCCTGGTGCTTGCTGGTCTTTCTTGGGTGCCCTGGAGCCTTTTTGGCAACAAGGGAACCTCTCTCCTTGAAGTTCTTGATGATGCGATAGATTGTTGACTGAGGTGCAATCTTTCTAGCTGCGATACTCTTCCCTGTTAGGCCATTTTTGTGCAGTGCAATGATGACTGCACGTGTTTCTTTAGAGATAACCATGGTTAACAGAAGAGAAACAATGATGCCAAGCACCAGCCTCCTTTTAAAGTGTCCAGTGGTGTCATTCTTACTTAATCATGACAGATTGATCTCCAGCCCTGTCCTCAACACCCACACCTGTGTTAATGGAGCAATCACTGAAACGATGTTAGCTGGTCCTTTTAAGGCAGGGCTGCAATGATGTTGAAATGTGTTTTGGGGGATAAAGTTAATTTTCTAGGCAAATATTGACTTTGCAAGTAATTGCTGTTAAGCTGATCACTCTTTATAACATTCTGGAGTATATGCAAATTGCCATTAGAAAAAATTAAGCAGTAGATTTTGTAAAAATTAATATTTGTGTCATTCTCAAAACTTTTGGCCATGACTGTAGAGTATCCTGTAGCCTAACTGACAGACTCCGACAGAAATGACTCCTCAGAACAGGATCATTCCACTGTGTGTCAGTGGCCCATCTATGAAACTCAGAGCAGTCCTCTGCCGGCCGGCCCCCTGCTTGATCTTGCGGAGTCGAGACTTAGCCAGGGAGACATCATCAGGATCTCCATATACTAGTGCCAATACCACAAAAAACTCATTCAACAACAGCAAAGATGGTGAATCGGTCAGCAGGGAGAAAGCCCAGGATTATGGACCACCCTTGAGAAGGGAGACTATAATCCCCAGACACTGTTCCTCACTCCCTGAGAAATGAGGGTGAAGCCTGAAATAAACTTACAGGCTTCCTTGATGACCATAAATGTATATCTCCCTCAAGAGAACCTGTCAGGGAGAGATATTTTGCGTTCCGGTTGAGACTAGTCATGAGCCGAGACCAAGAACCCTGACACCTGCTGAAGCTGCTGTACAACCTGAGACCGCAACTCTGATCCAGTCATCCTCTTGTAGATATGCTTGATGTCGTTGCACGTAGTTTCAAATGAGTTGTTGGATCATATGTACGTGAAATAAAGATTTGACTTTCTTTTCCCAAGATGTAACCTCATCCATGAGGGTCTGGATCAGGCGAGCAAAAGCCTCGCCTTGAGCCATGGGTTCACCGGAAAATAATCGGGTTGGTAATAATGTCACGACTAACACAGGTAAGTCCAGCATATTACACAATAAACCTCAACAACGGGATAGAAAAATGGAGAGGAAGGCCCTAACGGTAGGGGGCGAGGGATGGGGCACCTCCCAACCACAACTTTTGCCTATCCCTAAGCTCCTCTAATGCCCTATGCGGGTACGTCCCCCTGCCATCACGTGCCTAGTCCCTAGCTGTCACCTTACTATACCCTGGCTAGTGCACTGGTCGACAAGGATGCTAGCCTCACCACTGCAGATGGTATAAACATGGGGTCATGACAAGCACGAGACAGATAAGGAAAGGGAACAAGAAACTTAGCTTCAGCCTCTGCTACCAAGCTCCACACAGCAGGGGACAAAGAAACAGGAGAACACCCACATCACCACCCATATCAGCTGACCAGCAACAAAAGAACTGCCAGCAAAGAAACTGACATTAATCCTTGCTTGCCCAAAAAGGAAAAAATCCACATTTAAACCATAGTAGAAGCAGAGCTGCAACAAATCCAAAAATGAATTGTGACCACAGGATCCTATCTATTTCACTGACAAGTTTACTTTCAGGAGCACCAGCACTAGTGCAGGAGCGACCTCGCTGCACTGTTGTCATGCCCGTTATGCCTATCGTGTCTGTTATGCTGCATGACCCTTAGAGCAGTGTGCACGTGCACCTCACAGTTATGCCTGTCGTACCTGTTGTGCTGCATGACCCCTGGAGCAGTGTGCATGCGCACCTCACAGTCATGCTTGTCATGTCTGTTATGCTGCATGACTCCTGGAACAGTGTGCACGCGCACCTCACAGTCATGATTGTCGTGTCTGTTATGCTGCATGACTCCTGGAGCAGTGTGCACGCGTACCTCACCCTGTCTGCATGCTGTTGCTGTGCGCATTTGTGCCTTACTTTACGGTTGTTCGCCGTTGCTGGTGCACACGTGCATCTCCTGGGCTGGATCCTCCGGCCGGACGCCTGTGCTCGGTGCTCGAGTGCATGCTCATCTCCATGCTGCCTGCTATGATTACTCTCTATGGTCCCCCTGAGAGGATTGCTTCCTCCCGACCATGTGATTCCTCTCTATGGGCCTGGAGGACCCAACCATGTGATCCTCTCTATGGTCCAGGAGGACCCAACCATGTGATCCTCTATATGGTCCAGGAGGACCCAACCATGTGATCCTCTCTTTGATCATGGAGAAGCCGACCCGGAAGTCCTCCCCATGGTCCTGACCCGGAAGTCCAGGTGCTAATGCCCTATATCAGTCCGCCCCTTCCTATGGTCGGGGCCTGATTATCGTGTTTGCTTCCCTACTAGGGCTGCATGTTCCCTGCTCGGTCGCTCCTTGTATTCAGTGCCCCTGCACCCTGTCCTGTTGTGCTTCTCTGCACACGCTCTGTGCTTGTACTCTGTCTATTGTCCTGTGCCATGTCTTGTGTATTCTTTTGTGCCATGTTTTGTCTTTGCTTTTCTTAGACTTGTAGTACTCTATGTTCTCTGTCTTTGCCCGGCTCTGGGCCCTAGCATATGCTCCACCCCTTGCACGTGCCTGGTCATATCTGTGCCTGCCTGTGCCTCAGCTGTGCCGCTCTAGTTGTGCCCGCCTGTCTGTGCCTCAGCCATGCTCGCTGGCCAGTGCCCTAGTGGTTTCCACCTGTCTGTGCCTCAGCTGTGCCACCTCAGTCATGCCCTCCTGTCTGTTCCTCAGCCGGTACCACCTGCCGGTGCCCCTGTCGTGTTTTCCGTGCTCTCTGTTTCCGCACTGTGCATTTTCGTGCTTATTTAGCACATGTCTTTTGCTATCTCTGCTCTGTCCTGAACCTTGTCTCTCTGTCTTGTCCTGAATACTATGTCTTTTCTGAACCCGGCTCTGGGCTCTAGCATAAGCTCCGCTTCTCTTTCCTGTACCCGGCTCTGTGCTACTGCCTATGTTCCGCTCTCTGTCTTGAACTCTGCCCCTGGCATGCCCCTTTGCATGCTCAGGACCATGTCTTGAACCCTGATCTTGGTGTGCCCCTCTGCACGCGCAGGACCTTGTCCTGAACCTCAAAGCCTGGCGTGTTCCTTAGCATGCGCAGGACCTGCCGTGAACCATGTACCCTGGCGTGCCTCCTAGCACGGCCAGGACCATTCTTTGTACCATGACCCTGGCGTGCTTCTAGCACACGCAGGACCTAGAATCTTGAATCTTGGCAGCTCCTCTAGCGCACGCAGGACCTTGAACCCTGGTGTGTCCCCTAAACACGCACCATGTCTAGTGTCTTGAACCCTGGCGTGTCCCCTAAACACGCACCATGCCTAGTATCTTGAACCTTGGTGTTTCCCTTAAACACATACCATGCCTGGAACCCCGGACCTTGGCGTGCCCAATGGCACGTTATCACCTCTGTGTCTTCGTGATTATGTCTTGCACCTGATGGAACCCTGTGACCACACTTTGCACATCCTAGAACCCTGTCTAGTACCTGGCGTGCCCCGCACGCACCCTTGTCATGTACCTGGCATGCCCTCCGCACGAACCCATCTCAGTCATGTCTTTTGTGAGCCGGCCATCTGGTCTCAGCAGTCGTGGTGGCTCATTCCCTTGGGCTTGCTCCTGACACACCCTGTGTAGAGGGTGGTCCTCACTAGGCCAGCTCTCCCTGGGTGAGTGGGTGCCATGACCCAGAGGGTCCACTCCAAGAGTTATGTCTCGTCTCGCCACGAGACGTCTCAACCTATGACAACTGTGACACTAAGCAAATGGCGCCAGCAGAACAAGGTATCAACGTTTTATATGGCCAGAGACATGTGACTTCAGCAGCCAATCACAGTAGACCTTGCGTCATGGCGATGTGAATGGTTTCTGCACCACGGTTACCAGAATCAACACATGGGTTTAACTTCTTCCTGATGAAGACAATTTTATGGTAATTACTTTGCAATTCTTCTTCCAATCCCAGTGACTCTGAGATTATTGTTTTTTTGGTTGTTTTTTGCTTCCCATGACTCATTGTACAGTACTTCATGGTACTAGTAAATTCAGGTTGATAAAATTTTCATTTATTTTTAAAAAAAAAATAAAAAAGGAAATTTTCAAACTTGACATTTTTGTTTCCTTAAATAATTTCCTCTGTCTACAGGCATAAGATGCTAGAAGGTTTAAAAGTATTGCATCCATTTTTTTTTAATCAAAATTTACAAAATCAAATTTTTACTACAGACCCATTCAGTTTTGAAGGAGCTTTCAGGGGCCTATATATCAGAAAATGAATGACTGTATAGTCGATACGCGTCAGTTTGTTAAGGGGTACTAGGTGGTCTGCCAACATGTTTGATTTTATATATGCAAGAAATACACATGAAGTTTTATACCATTAAGAATCTTTGCTGAAAAAAATTGTTTTCCTTCCTTTATCCATGTCAGAAAAGTGTCAAAAGTGATTCCATTTTAAAAACACCTTGAAGTATTTAAAACTGTATTCAGAAAACTCTTCGGGTGCTTCACTGGAATTAATGCAAGATGGAATTAAACAAATAAAAGTTATATTTTTAAACTATGTGTTTTAGCCTAAAATATTTCACTTTTTTCATTCAATGGGCAGCTGAAGAAATTAATAGATTGTCTCTGAATGTCATGTTTGCAGAGTCTCGATGGTCCTAAAACAGTAGAAACTCTCTCCAGCAAGTGACCACATTTTGAAAACAACATCCCTCAAGAATTAATCTAGGGGTTTAGTGACCATGTTGGACCCACAGGTGCTTATAGGTTTACAGGTGCTACAGTTTATAACATTGGGACATGAAAATGAAAAATTATGTTTTTCCACTAAAATTTAGTTTTAGCCTGAACTTTTTGGTTTTATTAGGGGGTACTAGAATAAAATAGATCCCACAATTTATTATCCAATTTCTCCTGAATATGGCAATACACCATAGATAACAATTAGCAGAAATACTTGCAATACCATGTCCAGACACATGTGCACAGCAGGATGGAGCAGTACCTCCATGATAAATGCAGACACTTACTAACCAACCAACCATGCAAATCTCTTATTGACTTTTAGTCCTTAATACACCATATGTGGCCAGACTCTACTGTTATAGGCACGCTGCAAAGCATGAACACTATTTAACTTTTGGAATGCCTGAATAGATTATGGATGCCATGTTGCATTTGCAGATCCCTAGAAAAACTAAAACAATAACAATCCCTATGAGTGAATCCATTTTGAAAACTACAGCCTTCAAAGCATTTATCTAGGGATGTAGTGATCATCGGATGCCTCACAAAAGAATTTAACATGATTTTCCACTAAAATGTTGCATGAGCTCCAAAATCAGGATATATCTGGTCCTCTAGTTTTTTTAAGCACCTCTCATAGAGTGGTGTATCCACCTTTCACCTTGTATTTTTGTAATAGGGGTGGTGGAGCCATTGTGCCGTGACTCGAGGCAGGTGCGGCTGGTGTACAGGTAAGGCTGGCATACAGGTGGGCACAGGCAGGTGCAGGCTGGTACGGCTGGTCTAGAGAGACACCAGTAGGAACTAGTGGGAATTGGCAGATACTACCAAATTGGAGACCTGACAACTAGTAAGTGTGCAGAGAGCAGACTAACCACATTGCTAAGGGATCTTCCAACAGGTGGAGGTGCATTAAATAATAAGCGTCTCCTGGACATTGGCTAGGGACACTTTAGGACAGTGTGCGCTGTCCCTTTAAGAGGAGAGGAGTGCACTTGCGTAAACCAAGCACAGTGCGCAGACCCCGGGCAGCAGCAGCAGAAGTAGGGGGCGGAGGTTGTGGGGGTGAGTAGGTCAGAGTTTCTGCCGAGGGAGGGACTGTGCAGAGATGCAGGCGCTACAGTTTTTAATGAATACATAGCCAGGATTCAGGAACAATGAAAAAGGCATAATTGGTTACTGAGATACTCTCCATAAACCATAAAGAACCATTAAAGAACCCAAAAGAGCTTACATCTCAAAAAAGGGGTAAGTATATGGTATAATAATAGTCAAAAAGACTTAATAAAGCCGAGTTTATGCCAAATTATGTAAATTTTATTATATACCATGTGAATAAACAGGGCAAAAAGGTGCATATAATACATACCAAATACACAATACACAAGCAATAAAAACCAGTGAATGATAATGCAACTTGTGGTATGACGAAACAGGCATCAATAGTGTACATATCAGGGAACCAAAACCAAAAATAATAGAGATCACTTGTATATAAATGCTGCTTGGTTCCACAGACATGGGCAAGAAAGTGTACCCTGGCTGAAAAAGGACTGAAGAAAGAGGAGAAATATGTACAAACAAATATAAGGAAATCAATGGAGTAAGTCTGCCTCTATGAGCAAAAAGTACCCAGAGGGAGAAGAGAGCGTATAACCACAGATAAGTGGCATACACCAAAGATCAATCATCCTAAATAAGCCTCCTCCATTCAGACCAACAATCACAGCACAGTAAAAACAGCTGGGGAAACAAAAGTATCTTACCCATATTTAAGATGCCCGTACGTCACGCTGAGGCCTCCTCTCCTCTTTCTTCAGTGCTTTTTCAGCAAAGGTACACTTTCTTGCACGTCTGTGGAACCAAGCAGCATTTATATACAAGTGATCTCTATTATTTTTGTCTTTGGTTCCCTGATATGTACACTATTGACACCTGTTTCGTCATACCATAAGTTGCATTATCATTCACTGGTTTTTATTGCTTGTCATTGTGTATTTGGTATGTATTATATGCACCTTTTTGCCCTGTTTATTCACATGGTATATAATACAATTGGCATAAACTCGGCTTTATTAAGTCCTTTTGACTATTATTATACCTTATACTTACCCCTTTTTTGAGATGTAAGCTCTTTTGGGTTCTTTGATGGTTCGCTACAGTTTTTAATGTATTTTTTGCTACACTCTTTTCTATAGGAATCCATTTATCTGATGAATATCTGATGTTAGGACCAAAACATAATTATTTGGATTGCAAACTTAATATACTGTAGAGTTTTTCAGCAACATGCTACTGAATATGTGAGCAGGTTGCGGGATGCAGTGATGGACAGGAGGTAGAGCAAGGGTTAACAAGTTTAATAAACGGGGAATACTCCATGCAGGGAGGTAAAGGGTTAAACAGGGGATTAAACAGTTCAAATGGCAAAGGATATTGTGGGTTGAAGAATAAAGGATCAGGTAAAAGCAGTTCCTATGAAGCACTTGTGTCAGGAATTCCTAAAACTGTAACTCCTGCTGGGAACTCAATAGCGCCGGCAATGGAAGGTCCTGTGGGTATCAATGCCTCATCTTCTCGTGGCAGCGGTCGGTCTGCGGTACCTTTCGCTGAGCCTAGTCCATATGCTGCAGTGGCTGACAAGGGTGCGAGCCACAGTACTGTACAAGCCTAACGTGGCCCTGTAAATATAAACTGGCAAAACTCAGGGCACAAGTGTCAGTCCTTCTAATATGGCACGTGCACTGTACTCACAGGCCCAAAGTTTTTAGCAATTTGTTCTCTCTGTAGTCACTGACACACTGCACCTCGATCTCTGTCAGCTACTGGGTGCGCTGCACTTCTCTCTCTATGCTGCGTGCTGCCTGTTCCCGCTAAGATTGAAGCGCCGACTACAGCTGGCGTGATGCTTCTCCAGCAAGGTCCTGCAGTCCGTGGTGTGGCGTCGAGGGCAGCAGCGAACAGACCTGAACTCTGCCCTGGCTTTTAGGCTGACGTGCGGCACTTAGCTGAATGGGGATCACACTGTACGTCTCCTTCTCTCTGGTGCCCACACCTGGTACACAGTGGGGAAGGGGAAGCAGAGTGCGCCGCTCACCTTCCTGCACGCTGCCCTGAGTTTGCGCCAAACTGCCTTGCTACGCGCGCTTTCTCCTTTTATCTCCCCGCCCCCTCGGTTAGAAGGAAGGTCCGCCTCGCTCAAGCTTCCCTCAGGCAACAGGGGAAGGTCCGCCTCACTAAAGCTCCCCCCGGAAACAGGGGATGCAGCCTTAACAGTTCCGGACCCGACACGCAGGTACCCGTGGTCTGGTCATCCCCCTTACAAATACAAAGTTCCTTTTCTACTGTATGGTTTCAGGACCTCATCTGAGAAATCAACTTCCTCATGAATTTATTATAATTTAGGATACAATCTGAAATTGGGGTCTCTGTTGTGCTTTTTGGATAGTGGTGGGGATGCTGATGTCATAGTGTACTGTGGTTATAATAAGGACATCCCTCTTGTCCTTATACTTAACCACCAATATGATTTAACTGCAAAGTTCCCTGCTCTCACGTGCCAGACGCAACCTGTTGCATTTTTGTGTGCGCCGAACTGCTGCAAAAAAACACATGAGCACGCTAGGGCATGGAATGCATCAAAAAAACACATTACAGTCTATGGGATCGCAGGCATGCGCTAGGACATGCGCACACCTGCGTTTAAAATCGCTTGCATTTTAAGAGTTAACATGGCTAGTAACTGGTTAAAACGCATGCGCCTAAAAGAAGCAAGCGCATGCAAAACACTTGATGCGCTTTTTGCATGCGCTTGGATTGCGCACGAGGCGCAGCGCAAAAAAACGCTAGTGTGAATGTAGCCTAAGTAATCATCTAGATAGAAACCTAGGGTTATCTAAGTAATTTTTTGCATATTGGGATGATGCATCAGTACCCCTGACAGATAGGGACTTGAAGAATGGATGATGGTATAGAAGTTATCCAGGTAGAAACCCTGGGTGCAGACATTGATGGGTCCACCAGTTACCACAGAACTTTGCCTAGAAGAGAGAACCTCAGTCATAGTAGCCTTCCCTTCATAGACCCTAAATATGTGGGTGCACCCTGAAGCGTTCTTGTACCTTTTCTACTCTTTCATTTCATACCTTGCCCTCTTACTGAGCAAATATTGTCACAATTTTAGCTTCCCCTTGAAATAGATTAGGGACACAGTCAGACTGCCATAAGCTGCCTGTTGGCTCTCCTATTATTAACCTATATAGGAAAGAAATACCAAGAATATACTGAAAGAGAATTATCTCAAAAAATTGAATATCTAATTTAAACCATATATCCCTTACAAAAGACATTCACAAAAAATCACGGTAAAAATATCAAATTTATTTTATCACAAAAAAGGACATAAATGACAACAAAAATATAATAATGATAAGACAAATATTTTACAAAAAGAATTTAATAATAAATTACATATATATTAATTTAAAAAAAAAAACATAGCGGTGTGCAGAGGCCAAGAGGCGAAATCATAATGGCTAATAAAGTGAAATATATGCACCAATGAAAGGGTGAGGGCTATATAAAAAAAATATATATGCTGAAAAAAATGAAAATAATATTCTGTGAATAAGTTACACAATTTCACAATTTCATAAAAAAATGCACAATTATATACCAAAAAATATTGGTGATAAAAACTATTTGTAATTATAATAAAAAAATATATATAACAACATACAAAAGTGCATATGATGACCTGCTGGGTTCTCTGACTCAAAGTAAAGTGCATATGCTGTGTATACCAACCCAGTAGGATTAATTAATGATGAGTACAAAGTGCAATGTGCATGTGAAATTCATCAATACATACCAGCCAAAGGATCAGCCAAAGGATCAGCCACAGCACCTTGCACACACCACTCCAACGCACATTTTGCTGCCCGGTTCCTCAGGGAAATGTGCGTTGGAGTGGTTTGTGCATATATATATATTTTTTTTTAATATATATGTAATTTATTATTAAATTCTTTTTGTAAAATATTTGCCCCATCATTATTACATTTTTTTGTTGTCATTTATGTCCTTTTTGTGATACAATAAATTTGATATGTTGGCTCTCCTAACCTGAGCATGACAGCTGCATAGAAATATATGCTGCCATGCTTAGGTCAGGAGAGAGGACTGCCAGTCTGAGGATTGCGATGAGAACATCACACGAGTAGTGATGAGCGAACGTGCTTGCCACTACTCGTTACTCGCCCGAGTATCACGGTACTCTGTGAGCACCGAGCATTTCCGGGATTACTCAGCGGAAACTCGGGTCTCCACCCAGCTTTTTTGATGGACTTCAGAGACCCAATCACGATGCAGGGATTGTCTGCCAGGCAGTGAAATGCCGCAGCCATCTTTGTTGTGGTCGTGCAGTGATTGGCTGGCCGCACAGCATTATCAGGGGTATAAGAGACCGGACGCCGCCCTGCTCGGTGCATTCAGCTCCGGATTTAGATAGTGTAAGGAGAGCTGCTGCTGAGATAGGGTCAGTATTGGGGATTTATTATTTAGTGTGGGGTCTACCAGCATAAACTACTCAAATCCAGATAAACCAACAGTCCTTCTAAGGACTAATTATGGAGTATATCGGTTCCAGTGTTAGGTAGGCATGGTAGTGTACGCAGGGCTGCCACTAGGAATTTCGGGGCCCCATACTGGCAAAATCTTCGCGGCCCCCTTTAGACTCCACCCAGGCTCCACCCCAGCCCCGCCTCCACCCCTCAAACTTCTCACCAATCACACATTAACAGTTCCCATCACCAGATCACACATATAGCTTGTAGCTTTTGTTTTGGCCAAAAGATTTTTTAAGCCACCATCACAGCACTGTAGACACTTTTGGCCAACCTCTACTCTACTCTAACCTATAAATATTTGTTAAAATATGCAATACAATTTAGGTATATTTTTATTTACTTTTCAATTTTTAAAATGACCAATAATATCACATACAAGGGACAAATACCACCACACCATGACCAGACCACATATTACTACCACAGTGACCAAATAATATCACATACAAGGAAAAAATACCACCGCACCATGACCAGACCACATATTACCACCACAAAGTGACCAAATAATAGCACATACAAAGGATAAATACCGCAACACCATGTGCAGACCACATATTACCACCACATAGTGACTGAATACTACAATACTGATCAGTAATAAAAAAAACATATTATCACCATAAGTGCCATTATACACAGTAGATCTGTACTTAGTATGCAGTGTCTGTGTACAGGTAATACACTGCCCCCAATGACATTATACACAGGACCTCTGTATATAGTATACAGTGTATAGTGTCAGTGTATAGGTAATACACTAACTCACCAGTGATGGCTCTAGGTGAAGTCCTTCTTCCATGCTTTTCATCTTTCATCCAGCACAGATCGCCATCACTTCTTCCAGCCAGGGCTCGTCTCTGCAGGAAATAACACAGTTATCTAGAGCTCCACTTGCAAAACACGTTACTTATTTTTTTTCCCAACTTCTACATTACATCACATGAAGAAAAAAGGCAACATCGTATCATTCTACACAGTAACAGGACCTTCCTCCATTTAAAACAGTATACTCAAAAAATAAAATAAATACATCACTGCAGTAATAATATCCCTTAAATAGCCCCTATGGTAATAACATTCCCCTTCCAAGCCCCTGTGTGTCTCATTCCTGGCTTCAGCCATATATTTTCCCATCTCACCCTCATGAGTATCCATTCTGCCCCATATGATCTCCCCATCTGTCTCCATCGTATCCATCCTGCCCCATGATCCTGCACCATGTGTCTCCCATCCTGGCCCCTCCTGTGTCTCACATTCTGCCCCCTCCTGTGTCTTACTGCACAATCTGCCCCTGTGCCACACATTCTGCCCCCTCCTGTGTCTCACTGTCACATTCTGCCCCCTCCTGTGTCTCACTGTCACATTCTGTCCCCGTGCCTCACATTCTGCCCCCTCCTGTGTCTCACTATCATATTCTGTCCCGTGTCCATTCTGCCCTCTCCTGTTTCTCACTGTCACATTCTGCCCCCATGTCTCGCATTCTGCCCCCGAGTCTTGCATTCTGCCCCATCATGTCTTGCAATCTCTCGCCATCATGTCTTGCAATCTGCCCCATCATGTCTTGCATTTTGCCCCCTTCATGTTTTGCATTCTGCCCCATGTCCTGCATTCTGCCCCATTTCCTGCATTCTGCCCCATGTCTTCCATTCTGTCCCCATGTCCTGCATTCTGCCCCATGTCTGCATTCTGCCCCCATGTCTGCCTTCTGCCCCCATGTCTGCCTTCTGCCCCATGTCTGCATTCTGCCCCCATGTCTGCCTTCTGCCCCCATCATGTCTGAATTCTGCCCCGTGTCTCAGTCTGCCCCCATGTCTGCCTTCTGCCCCCGTGTCTGCCTTCGGCCCCCATCATGTCCTGCATTCTGCCCCATGTCTCAGTCTGCCCTGGGCCACCCGGATTGCCGCTTTCAATAAAAATAAAAAAACAAGCAAAAAACAACAAGTTCTTCTTACCTGGCCGCGCTCCAGCGGCGAAGCTCCCTCAACGCAGCTGAAGCACGTACTTGCCTGCGACTGACAATGACGTCAGACACCAGCGACATGCGCGCTGCGGCTGACATCAGCTGCCAACCTCCAATTGGCAGGCGGCTGTTAATTGACATGTGGGCCGGCGGGCCCGCATGTCAATAGCATTCAACTGCCGCACCACAGCGCCGCTAAGGGCCCGGTTTAGCCTGCCGGTAGGGGCCCGGTGAGCAGATGAGATGGGGGCCCCCTCTGCCCACCGGGCCCCATACACCAGTCACGGCAGTAATGCCTTGATGGCGGCCCTGAGTGTACTTCGCTCTATACACATCAGTGCAAGGCCTGCAGGCACTGTATGTGTGTATATAGATCATTGCATACATCAAGAGGGGCCATTCCCTTCCTGTGTTCTGGTGATGCTGCTACCTGTAGGATATATTGGCTGTATAAACCTAGCCCCAGGTGTAATTGGCTTTGAAAATTTTTTTGGCCAGGGCTAGTAGAGCTTTTTTTTATTGCAAAGAAATCCAGAGCCCTTATTTTTTTTTCCTCCATTTGCTTTTTTTTACTAGCACGGCGTGAAAATGCAGCAATTTTAAAGAAATATTTAATTTTTATGTTGTGCGGATGAGATTTTTTTTTTTTGAGTGTCTTACACAATTTCTTGACACTATTTTGCTGAACCCCGCCAAAAAAACATACAGGCCACATATTTTACAGTGTGGTAAATTTTGGTCTTTTTAGCCTTAAATAAATTTTTTTTTTGCTCTCTGGCACTGTACTTATATGCAGCACTATTTCGCCAAAAAATAATAAAATTAAAGGCCACATATTTCTCGTAGTGGTATCTCTGTGCCAGCTCATATCTGTGCGTGCTCAAAGTTTGGCCAGTTTACGGCGGTTTTCGTTTTTTGTCCTGGGTGTCACTGTACTTATATACAGCAGTATTTAGCAAAAATAAATAAAAAAAATACAGGCCACACATTTGTTGTAGTGGTATCGCCGTGGCAGCTCATATCTGTGTGTGGTCAAAGTTTGTCCAGTTTAGGACGGTCTTTTTTTTTTCCCTGGGTGTCACTGTACTTATCTACAGTAGTATTTAGCAAAAAAAAATACAGGCCACACATTTTTCGGAGTGGTATCTCCATGCCAACTCATATCTGTGCGTGCTCAAAGTTTGTCCAGTATAGGCTGGCTTTCCTTTTTTTTCCTGTGTGTCACTGTAAGTAGTAAGGGGGAGGGATGTCTCGTCAAAAATAAATCTGACAGGTGCCCCGTCCACTATCAAATTGAGATCAAATTGATA
Organism: Dendrobates tinctorius; assembly: GCF_039654945.1. Taxonomy (NCBI): domain Eukaryota; kingdom Metazoa; phylum Chordata; class Amphibia; order Anura; family Dendrobatidae; genus Dendrobates; species Dendrobates tinctorius. The sequence continues at coordinate 10,815,067 of NW_027361848.1, read as the reverse complement.
TCATAGTGACATGAAATTGTTATCAAATTGATATTAAAGTGCCTGAAATAGATATAGTGCGTCGATCGTAGTGTATTATCGTAATATCGTAGATATTATATGGATATCGTAGTGTATGAAAGGAAATTAGATATCGTGCGACTATCGTAGTGAAGTGTATTAAATTGATTACTGATACGATTCCACCAAATTGAAAACAAAATGATATTAAAGTGTATTAAATAGATATCCTATGGCTAACATATCAAAGTGTATTAAATTGGTTACTGACACAAATTCCACGAATTGTTTCATTTTGCCTATTATTTTATAGGGACAATAATTATATAGGTTTTTGATACAGCTATTATTTCTATAGGCTCTATTATGTATAGTGCCGATATTATGTATTGTCTTTTATTGAGAAATTGATACGCTAAACCAGGGGTCTCAAACTCGGCAGAGTAAATGGGCCGCACATAAAACAAAATTTGAGCTGGGGGGCCGCATTCCTTTCAAACTTAATACACCCCATACACGCGCGGCTCCACACACCACGTACACACGTGGCTCCGCTCCGCACACCTTGTACACAGGTGGCTCCGCTCCGTACACCTCGTACACATGTGGCTCCACTCCGTACACCTCGTACACACGGGGATCCGCTCCGTACACCTCGCACACACGGGGCTCCACTCCGTACACCTCGTACACACGGGGCTCCGCTCCGTACACCTCGTACACACAGGGCTCCGCTCCAAACACCTCGTACACACGGGGCTCCGCTCCATACACCTCATACACACAGGGCTCCACTCCGTACACCTCGTACACACAGGGCTCCGCTCCGTACACCTCGTACACACAGGGCTCCGCTCCGTACACCTCGTACACACAGGGCTCCGCTCCGTACACCTCGTACACACAGGGCTCCGCTCCGTACACCTCGAACACACAGGGCTCTGCTCCGTACACCTCGTACACCCAGGGCTCCGCTCCGTACACCTCGTACACATAGGGCTCCATACACCTCGTACAAACACGGCTCCGTTTCTTGCAGTTTCCCATCTTGTAGAGTCATTAGTTGCAGCTAGTTACAATAGGTGTCATTAGTGTCAATACATAGGACAGACTCCTTTGTTATTCAATGTTTTTTTCAAAAGCAAAAATAAGATACAGTTGCTGAACAGAGCAGGTGATATACATAGTGAGACAGTCCTTTGTCAGTGTGAGATATTACACTTCGCTGAATAAACATTTTACTTAAGCAGTCAGTATCATACAGGATAGGATTAGCTACACGGCTCAGTAGACAGTATCACACAGGATAGGATTAGATACACGGCTCAGCAGTCAGTATCACACAAGATAGGATTAGATACACGGCTCAACAGATCAGCCTCGCCCACTCCACTTAGCAACCAATCACATAGCAACAAAACCAGGGGAAGAGTCCTGAGGAGATCATTTGCATATTCCAAGTGCTTCTGGGATAAGTGAAGAGTCTCCGCAAGCTCAACGATCACTGGGTTTTGGCCGTTGCAGCTGAAAAGAGGAAATCGGAAAACCAGGGGAAGAGTCCTGAGGAGATCATTTGCATATTCCCAGTGCCTTCTGGGATAAGTGAAGAGTCTCCGCGAGCTCAATGATCACTGGGGTTTGGCAGTTGCAGCTGAAAAGAGGAAATCGAAAAACCAGGGGAAGAGTCCTGAGGAGATCATTTGCATATTCCCAGTGCCTTCTGGGATAAGCGAATTTTGGCTCATCTTTCATCGTTTTTAAGAAATCTCAATATGTAAGAGGCCAGGAGCCATTTGGTGACCTGCACTTCTTGCTACATGTTCACAGATTTACCAGTGGAAAAGTCAAACTTCACATGCCACAAATGCAAGCTTGTGTCCCTGTTGGAGGAAAAGTTGCAAAATCTCGAAGAGAGGTTAGCTACGTTGAAGATCATTAAGGAAGGTGAAGAATTCTTAGACAGAGCAGAATTATCTCTTCATGTTACAGAAAGAGAAGAAATTCGAAGTGCACCTGAAGAAACAGAGGAATGGAAACATGTGACCCAGAGAAGCAGGAGGCAGTCAGCACTCATACTTCTCAGGAACCAGTACCAGGCTCTCACGCAGGAAAACGATGAAGAAATACATCAGGATAAGACTTTGCCCACAAACAGCAACCTTGTACGCCTTCAGAGTCCTCCTGGATGGAGAAAGAAAAATGTTGTGAAGAAGAAACGGAGAGTGGTGGTCATGGGGGATTCCATGTTGAGAGGAACAGAGGCCGCTATCTGCAGACTGGATATAACTTCAAGAGAAATGTGCTGTCTTCCAGGTGCAAAAATTAAAGATGTGTCTGACAGGATATCAGGACTCTTCAGACCTACAGATGACTACCCATTCCTGCTTCTACATGTGGGGACAAATGACACCGCAAGAAACGACCTGGAAACCATCTGCAGAGACTTTGAAAACTTAGGCAAGAAAGTGAAAGAACTGGGAGCACAGGTGGTCTTCTCTTCCATCCTCCCAGTGTATGGTCATGGAACAAGGAGGTGGAATAAGATTCTGCAGGTGAACAACTGGCTACGTTGATGGTGCCATCAGCAACGATTTGGATTTCTGGATCACGGAGTGAATTACCTATACGATGGACTATTTGCTAGAGATGGGGTGCACCTTGCGAAGACTGGAAAACATGTATTTGGAAGTCGCCTTGCTACACTTGTAAGGAGAGCTTTAAACTAGAGCAACATGGGAAGGGAAGCAAAAGACCAGAAAAAGCCATACACCTGACAAATGCTATTGAGAAATCTGCTATTAGAAGTGGAAAGGAAGAACAAAGACAAAAGGATCTAATTAATAAAAATATTGGAGAAAGAGAAACCAATCACAAACTAAAATGTTTCTATACTAATGCACAAAGCATGGGCAACAAACAAGGAGAATTGGAACTACTAACACAGGAAAAGAAATATGATGTCATTGGAATCACTGAAACTTGGTGGGACAATACACATGATTGGAATGCAAGACTAGAAGGATACAACTTATTTGCAAGAAACAGACTTGATAAACGAGGAGGAGGTGTCGCATTGTATGTTAGAAACGTGTTTATCTGCACAGATTGAAGCTTCAGAGACTGGGAGTTCTGTGGAAACTGTTTGGGTAAGAATACAAGGACAGAACAATGGAAAGGACACCATTGTAGGCATTTACTACAGGCCGCCTGTGCAAGCTGAAGATATGGATGAACTCTTTATGCATCAAATGGCCAAGTTCTCCAAAAAATATGACATAGTTGTCATGGGAGATTTCAACTATCCAGACATTTGTTGGGAATCTCTCTCAGGCAAAACTAACAGGTCAAGGAAATTCTTATCCTCTCTTGCTGACAACTTTATTTTCCAAAAGGTAGGGGAGAAAACAAGGGGAACTGCTACCTTGGATCTAATCCTTATAAACAGGGAGGAAATGGTTGAGGAGGTAAAAGTGGCTGGGACCCTAGGAGGTAGCAACCATGCTATTTTAGAATTTTGGGATCCAATGGCTGGATATCCTTAAAGACAAAAAAGTCCAGGAAGGATGGGAAATCTTGAAAAATGAAATTCTCAAAGCACAATTGCTAACAATTCCGAAAAGAGGGAAAAATAGGAAGCATTTAAGGAAACCAGGATGGATGAACACAGAACTTAAGCACATGCTAAAAAGGAAGAAAAAAATGTTTATAAAATGGAAAGAGGGAGGCATATCTAAAGAAGAATATAATGCTGTCTGCAGAACCTGCAGGGCACAAATCAGATTAGCTAAAGCTGACAATGAATTGAGGCTTGCAACAGATGTCAAAAGCAATAATAAAGGATTTTGGGGATATGTCAAAAGTAAAAGAAAAGTCAAAGATGCTATAGGATTTTTACAGGATGAAAATGATGAAATGGTAAGACAGGATGTTGAGAAGGCCGAACTTTTAAATTCCTATTTTGCATCTGTTTTCTCTCAGAAAGGAAATGTAACATCAACTGTTCTTCACTGTCCTATTAAGGGAATAGAAGAATCCAGGATATCTATAAACAGAAAGATAGTGAGGAAACACTTAGCTAACCTAAATGAATTCAAGTCTCCAGGTCCAGATGAATTACACCCCAGAGTACTGAAGGAGATAGCAGAAGAAATTTTTGAATCCCTCTCCATAATCTTTGAAAATTCTTGGAGAACAGAAGTCCCAGAAGACTGGAGAAGAGCAAATGTTGTTCCTATCTTCAAAAAGGGGAAGAAGGTGGACCCAGGCAACTATAGGCCGGTGAGTCTGACTTCTATACCAGGAAAGATCTTTGAACAAATTATTAAACAACATGTATGTCAGTACCTGGATAAAAATGAAGTGATTAAACAGAGTCAGCATGGGTTTGTAGCTAATAAGTCATGTCAGACTAACTTAATTTCCTTCTATGATGGAATCACTGATTGGGTGGATCAAGGAAATGCTGTAGATATAGTATATCTTGACTTCAGCAAAGCATTTGACAAAGTATCTCACACAATCCATATTGAAAAAATGACTAGCTATGGAATGGACAAGGCAACTGTTAGGTGGATTCATAACTGGCTTAGTGATCGGGCCCAAAAAGTGGTCGTAAATGGCTGCACATCCAGTTGGAAGAATGTCTCAAGTGGGGTACCACAGGGCTCTGTCCTGGGACTTGTATTGTTCAACATCTTTATCAATGATTTAGATGAAGGAATTGAGGGTAAACTGATTACATTTGCTGATGACACAAAGCTAGGAGAGATAGCTAATACTAGAGAAGAGAGAGAGGATTCAAAAAGATATGAATAAACTGGAGAAGTGGCCAGCAACTAACAGAATGGTTTTTAACAGGGAAAAATGCAAAGTACTACATCTGGGCAATAAAAATGAAAAAAGCATGTACAGAATGGGAGGAATAGGGCTAAGCAACAGCACATATGAAAAAGACTTGGGTATACTAATAGATCACAGACTGAATATGAGTCAACAGTGTGATGCAGCAGCAAAAAAGGCAAATGCAATTCTAGGATGTATTAACAGAAGCATACAGTCTAGATCACGTGCAGTCATTATTTCCCTCTACTCCTCTTTAGTCAGACCTCATCTGGAATATTGTGTCCAGTTTTGGGCACCACATTTTAAAAAAGACATCAACAAACTGGAGCAAGTTCAGAAAAGAGCGACCAGAATGGTGACTGGTCTGCAAACCCTGTCTTATGAGGAAAGGTTGCAGGATTTGGGAATGTTTAGTTTGCAAAAGAGAAGACTGAGAGGAGACTTAATAGCTGTCTACAAATAGCTAAAGGGCTGTCACATTGTTGAAGGATCATCTTTATTCTCATTTGCACAAGGAAAGACTAGAAGCAATGGGATGAAACTGAATGGGAGGAGACACAGATTAGATATTAGAAAAAACTTTTTGACAGTTAGAGTGATCAATGAGTGGAACAGGCTGCCACGAGAAGTGGTGAGTTCTCCTTCAATGGAAGTCTTCAAACAGAGGCTGGACAGACATCTGACTGGGATGATTTAGCAAATCCTACTTTGAGCAGGAGGTTGGACCAGATGGCCCAGGAGGTCCCTTCTAACTCTACAATTCTATGATTCTATGATTCAATCACGAAGCATCTTTCATTTCACCAGAGCTGTTTAAAATAAGCTGAGCTGTGATTGGTTACTATGAGCAACAGTTTTCCTTGTAGACAGTTGTGGTAACTAAGGCCTAATATTCCTATCATTTCTATGGTGTTATCATCCTTCTGTAAAGCTGGAAGCAACAGTTTATTACCGTGCCGACACAGACCACCCTCTGACACAGACTGCAGGGGGAGCCCAGGGTTAGATACACAGTTCAGCAGACTGTAACACACAGATGAGGATTAGATACACGGCTAAGCAGACAGTATCACACAGGATAGGATTAGATACATGGCTCAGCAGACTGTATCACACAGGATAGGATTAGATACATGGCTCAGCAGACTATATTACACAGGATAGGATTAGACACACAGCTCAGCAGACAGTATCACACAGGATAGGATTAGTTACAAGGCTCAGCAGACAGTATCACACAGGATAGGATTAGATACACGGCTCAGCAGTCAGTATCACACAGGATAGGATTAGATACACAGCTGAGCAGTCAGTATCACACAGCATAGGATTAGATACATGGCTCAGTAGTATCACAGAGGATAGGATTAGATACAAGGCTCAGCAGACTGTATCACATGGGATAGGATTAGATACACAGCTCAGTAGTATCACAAAGGTGAGGATTAGATACACAGCTCAGCAGTCAGTATCACATAGCATAGGATTAGATACACAGCTCAGCAGTCAGTATCATAGCATAGGATTAGATACACGGCTCAGCAGACTGTATCACACAGAATAGGATTAGATACACAGCTCAGCACACAGTATCACAGGATAGGATTAGATACATGGCTCAGTAGTATCACACAGGATAGGATTAGATACACGGCTCAGAAGTATCACACAAGAGAGACTTAGATACATGGCTCAGCAGTCAGTATCACATAGCACAGGATTAGATACACAGCTCAGCAGACAGTCCATGCAGCTGTCAGAGCAGAGGATCTCACCACCTGTAATGTGAGACCCCAACTGTGCAGAGAGCTGCTGATACATTGTAACATGACTGCCTCACCGCGCTGCTCTTCTCCCAGGGCCGGACTGGGACAATAAAGCAACCCTGCCACACAAAACCCACCAGCCCACAAACTATAACACTCCTCACCCCGATCAGTGAACTTTGCTTTACTTTGTCATGCTCCTCACTCTCCTAAAAGGAGATATTTGAAGACCGACATGTGAATGCCATCACAGTGCGAATGATCGACCACAGCTGCATTTACATAGTTCTCTACAGAGCTCTGATTTTCAGGATCATGGGGGTCCCAGCAGTCGGATCTCCAATAATTGAAAAGTTATCCCCTTTCCAGAGGAGAGGGGATTACTTGGGATAATCCATTTAAACAGCTTTTCCAATATTTTAATTTTTTTTGGCCATCGTAATATTTAAAATACTAAACCAATATTGACAATCCCAAAGTTCAATGTCGCCTCTTCGACAACAAGACAGGAGAAGTGGGTAGTGTGCAAGTCATACAGGGCCAGCTCCAAGTTTTTGTTGGTTCCGGGTGAAAGAGTCTCAGTTGGCCCTTTTAACACATACCACAATTCATAATGCACAGATACAACAGAGAAATATAGGTATACAATGCCAAAGATTTCACTTTTTACATTACATGAGTGATAACTATTGTACAATAGGTCAGAAACCAGACAGCAAAGTCCTCCATACAGACTAAAGAGCCCCATATAATGCTCTATACAGAATAATGAGCCTTATATAATGCTCTATACAGAATAATGAGCCCCATATAATGCTCCATACAGAATAATGAGTCCCATATAATGCTCCATACAGAATAATGAGCCCCATATATTGCTCCATACAGGATAATGAGTCCCATATAGAATCATAGAATCGTAGAGTTGGAAGGGACCTCCTGGGCCATCTGGTCCAACCCCCTGCTCAAAGCAGGATTCGCTAAATCATCCCAGTCAGATGTCTGTCCAGCCTCTGTTTGAAGACTTCCATTGAAGGAGAACTCACCACTTCTCGTGGCAGCTTGTTCCACTCATTGATCACTCTAACTGTCAAAAAGTTTTTTCTAATATCTAATCTGTGTCTCCTCCCATTCAGTTTCATCCCATTGCTTCTAGTCTTTCCTTGTGCAAATGAGAATAAAGTTGATCCTTCTACAATGTGACAGCCCTTTAGATATTTGTAGACGGCTATTAAGTCTCCTCCCAGTCTTCTCTTTTGCAAACTAAACATTCCCAAATCCTGCAACCTTTCCTCATAAGACAGGGTTTGCAGACCAGTCACCATTCTGGTCGCTCTTTTCTGAACTTGCTCCAGTTTGTTGATGTCTTTTTTAAAATGTGGTGCCCAAAACTGGACACAATATTCCAGATGAGGTCTGACCAAAGAGGAGTAGAGGGAAATAATGACTGCACGTGATCTAGACTGTATGCTTCTGTTAATACATCCTAGAATTGCATTTGCCTTTTTTGCTGCTGCATCACACTGTTGACTCATATTCAGTCTGTTATCTATTAGTATACCCAAGTCTTTTTCACATGTGCTGTTGCTTAGCCCTATTCCTCCCATTCTGTATATGCTTTTTTCATTTTTATTGCCCAGATGTAGTACTTTGCATTTTTCCCGTTAAAAACCATTCTGTTAGTTGCTGCCCACTTCTCCAGTTTATTTATATCTTTTTGAATCCTCTCTCTCTCTTCTCTAGTATTAGCTATCCCTCCTAGCTTTGTGTCATCAGCAAATTTAATCAGTTTACCCTCAATTCCTTCATCTAAATCATTGATAAAGATGTTGAACAATACAGGGCCCAGGACAGAGCCCTGTGGTACCCCACTTGAGACATTCTTCCAACTGGATGTGCAGCCATTTACGACCACTCTTTGGGTCCGATCACTAAGCCAGTTATGAATCCACCTAACAGTTGCCTTGTCCATTCCATACTTAGTCATTTTTTCAATAAGGATTGTATGAGATACTTTGTCAAATGCTTTGCTGAAGTCAAGATATACTATATCTACAGCATTTCCTTGATCAACCCAATCAGTGATTCCATCATAGAAGGAAATTAAGTTAGTCTGACATGACTTATTAGTTACAAACCCATGCTGACTCTGTTTAATCACTTTATTCTTATCCAGGTACTGACATACATGTTGTTTAATAATTTGTTCAAAGATCTTTCCTGGTATAGAAGTCAGACTCACCGGCCTATAGTTGCCTGGGTCCACCTTCTTCCCCTTTTTGAAGATAGGAACAACATTTGCTCTTCTCCAGTCTTCTGGGACTTCTCCTGTTCTCCATGAATTTTCAAAGATTATGGAGAGGGGTTCAAAAATTTCTTCTGCTATCTCCTTCAGTACTCTGGGGTGTAATTCATCTGGACCCGGAGACTTGAATTCATTTAGGTTAGCTAAGTGTTTCCTCACTATCTTTCTGTTTATAGATATCCTGGTGTAGAAAAATATATATATATATATCTTCTTGCACGGTTGAGAATCAAAAGTAAAAGCAATGTTGAATTGAGGATAAAATAAATCTTGTTTTTAATTGTTCATTTCAAAAAGTGATTACAAAAATGAAGAAAAGTAAGTTCATGACATGCAGTAATTATCTGAAGAGAAAACGAGCATTGTACTTACATATAGTCTTGAGCAGCTGTGTTGTCCGGGTGTTCGAGAGTCTCAAGGGATATGAGATCTCCTGAACAAGAGTTAGGCCGGCTTTATATACTATTCTGACCTATAAACTACAACCACATATGGTGGCTTGCCACTATGTTCATAACTTCTTCCATATTAAGTGAACTCTAGTTATTTTAACAATATGCATACAGTTATTTATGCATTACCTTAGTCTGAGATATTTAAGCCTAAAGTCTGAGATCTTTAGAACCATTCATTATCTCTAAATAGTCACATTTTGACAGCTTTGACAAGTGACCTATACATTTGACAAGAGAAACAGCTGTGTGAGCCAAGGCACTCAGAATAAGTCAGTCACTTCTCTAAAGTAAGCAAAGCCTGTTAACTATATTCTGTATGAGAGAATTAATCCATATTATAGAAATACTGATATTTTACACCTGGATTCTTCTATTCCCTTAATAGGACAGTGAAGAACAGTTGATGTTACATTTCCTTTCTGAGAGAAAACAGATGCAAAATAGGAATTTAAAAGTTCGGCCTTCTCAACATCCTGTCTTACCATTTCATCATTTTCATCCTGTAAAAATCCTATAGCATCTTTGACTTTTCTTTTACTTTTGACATATCCCCAAAATCCTTTATTATTGCTTTTGACATCTCTTGCAAGCCTCAATTCATTTTCAGCTTTAGATAATCTGATTTGTGCCCTGCAGGTTCTGCAGACAGCATTATATTCTTCTTTAGATATGCCTCCCTCTTTCCATTTTATAAACATTTTTTTCTTCCTTTTTAGCATGTGTTTAAGTTCTGTGTTCATCCATCCTGGTTTCCTTAAATGCTTCCTATTCTTCCCTCTTTTCGGAATTGTTAACAATTGTGCTGTGAGAATTTCATTTTTCAAGATTTCCCATCCTTCCTGGACATTTTTGTCTTTAAGGATATCCAGCCATTGGATCCCTCCAATTCTCTTTCTGAATCCCTTAAAATCTGCCTTTCTGAAATCTAACCTTGATGTCTGAGTCTTCACAGGTCTTCCTCCTCTAGTTATCCAAAATTCTAAAATAGCATGGTCGCTACCTCCTAGGGTCCCAGCCACTTTTACCTCCTCAACCATTTCCTCCCTGTTTATAAGGATTAGATCCAAGGTAGCAGTTCCCCTTGTTTTCTCCCCTACCTTTTGGAAGATAAAGTTGTCAGCAAGAGAGGATAAGAATTTCCTTGACCTGTTAGTTTTGCCTGAGAGAGATTCCCAACAAATGTCTGGATAGTTGAAATCTCCCATGACAACTATGTCATATTTTTTGGAGAACTTGGCCATTTGATGCATAAAGAGTTTGTCCATATCTTCAGCTTGCACAGGCGGCCTGTAGTAAATGCCTACAATGGTGTCCTTTCCATTGTTCTGTCCTTGTATTCTTACCCAAACAGTTTCCACAGAACTCCCAGTCTCTGTAGCTTCAATCTCTGTGCAGATATACGCGTTTCTAACATACAATGCGACACCTCCTCCTCGTTTATCAAGTCTGTTTCTTGCAAATAAGTTGTATCCTTCTAGTCTTGCATTCCAATCATGAGTATCGTCCCACCAAGTTTCAGTGATTCCAATGACATATTTCTTTTCCTGTGTTAGTAGTTCCAATTCTCCTTGTTTGTTGCCCATGCTTTGTGCATTAGTATAGAAACATTTTAGTTTGTGATTGATTTCTCTTTCTCCAATTTTTTTATTAATTAGATTCTTTTGTCTTTGTTCTTCCTTTCCACTTCTAATAGCAGACTTCTCAATAGCATTTGTCAGGTGTATGGCTTTTTCTGGTCTTTTGCTTCCCTTCCCATGTTGTTCTAGTTTAAAGCTCTCCTTACAAGTGTAGCAAGGCGACTTCCAAATACATGTTTTCCAGTCTTCGTAAGGTGCACCCCATCTCTAGCAAGTAGTCCATCGTAAAAGTAATTCACTCCGTGATCCATAAATCCAAATCGTTGCTGTCGGCACCATCGACGTAGCCAGTTGTTCACCTGCAGAATCTTATTCCACCTCCTTGTTCCATGGCCATCCACTGGGAGGATGGAAGAGAAGACCACCTGCGCTCCCAGTTTTTTCACTTTCTTGCCTAAGTCTTCAAAGTCTCTGCAGATGGTTTCCAGGTCGTTTCTTGCGGTGTCATTTGTCCCCACATGTAGTAGCAGGAATGGGTAGTCATCTGTAGGTCTGAAGAGTCCTGATATCCTGTCAGACACATCTTTAATTTTTGCACCTGGAAGACAGCACATTTCTCTTGAAGTTATATCCGGTCTGCAGATAGCGGCCTCTGTTCCTCTCAACAGGGAATCCCCCATGACGACCACTCTCCGTTTCTTCTTCACAACATTTTTCTTTCTCCATCCAGGAGGACTCTGAAGGCATACAAGGTTGCTGTTTGTTGGCAAAGTCTTATCCTGATGTATTTCTTCTTCGTTTTCCTGCGTGAGAGCCTGGTACTGGTTCCTGAGAAGTATGGGTGCCGACTGCCTCCTGATCCTCCTGCTTCTATATAATGCTCCATACAGAATAATGAGTCCCATATAATGCTCCATACAGAATGAGGCCCATATATTACTCCATACAGAATAATAAGCCCCATATAATAATAATAAATTTTATTTCTATAGCGCCGACATATTCTGCAGCACTTTACATTTCAGAGGGGTACTTGTACAGACAATATACATTACAGCATAACAATAATCACATAGATCATAACATATACCAAGAAGAATGAGGGCCCTGCTCACAAACTTACAATCTATGAGGAAAAAAGGTAGACACGAAAGGTGGGTGGTAACAATTGCACTGATTGTTTGGACCAGCCATAATGTTAAGTGTGTAACAGTACAGACACAGAGGACTGATAGATGCGTAAAGCATGTGGGAACATGATACGGGGAACCTGGTTGTGGTAAAACTTTTGACTGTGCCACACAGGGATAGTTAAGTTAATGTGTTGAGGTGGTAAGCCAGTCTGAATAAATGCATTTTCAGGACACACTTAAAATTGTAGGGATTGGGGAATAATCGTATTGACCTGGGAGGTGCATTCCAAAGAATTGGCACAGCACGTGTATAGTCTTGGAGACAGGATTGGGAGGTTCTGATTATTGAGGATGCTAACCTCACGTCATCAGCAGAATGGAGGGCATGGGTAGGGTGGTAGACTGAAACGAGAGAGGAGATGTAGGGTGGTGCTGAGCCATGGAGTGCTTTGTGAGTGAGAGTAATAAGTTTGTGCTGGATTCTGGAGTGGATGGGTAGCCAGTGTAAGGACTGGCACAAGGTAGAGGCATCGGTGTAACGATTGGTGAGGAATATAATCCTGACTGCAGCATTCAAGACAGATTGGAGGGGGGAAAGTTTGGTAAGAGGGAGACTGATTAGAAGAGAGTTACAATAGTCCAGACGAGAATGAATAAGAGAAACAGTAAGAGTTTTTGTGGAGTCAAAGGTAAGAAAAGGTTGAATTCTAGAAATGTTTTTGAGATGCAGATAACAAGAGCGAGCCAGTGATCGGATGTGGGGAGCAAAGGAAATCTCAGAGTCAAGTATGACCCCAAGACAATGGGCATGTTGCTGGGGAGTAATAGTGGAACCACACACAGAAATGGCAGTGTTGGGAATAGGTACATTAGTAGAGAGAGGAAAGACAAGGAGTTCAGAGTTTGACATAAGGGGCTATCTATAATGCTTTATACAGAATAATGAGGCCCATATATTGCTCCATACAGAATAATGAGTCCCATATAATGCTCCATAAAGAATAATGAGCCCCATATATTGTTCCATACAGAATAATGAGTCCCATATAATGCTCCATACAGAATGAGGCCCATACATTGCTCCATACAGAATAATAAGCCCCATATAATTCTCCATACAGAATAATGAGGCCCATATATTGCTCCATACAGAATGAGTCCCATAAAATGCTCCATAAAGAATAATGAGCCCCATATAATGCTCCATACAGTATTATGAGTACCACATAGTGCTCCATACAGTATATTGAGCCCCATATATTGCTCCATACAGTATTATGGGTATGCCAAAGTGCTCCATACAGTATAATGAGCCCCATATATTGCTCTATACAGCATTGTGGATACCACATAGCACTCCATACAGAATAATGAGTCCCATATATTGCTCCATATAGAATAATGATCCCCATATATTGCTCCAAGCAGTATAATGAGACCCATAAAATGCCCCAAAAACTATAATGAGGCCCATATAATGCTCCATACAGTATAATGAACCCCATACCTTGCTCCATACAGAATGGGCCCCATATAATGCTCCATACAGAATAAATTCCATATAATCCTCCATACTTTATATGATGGGCCCTGTTATGAACTGGTCACCGAGGAGGATGGCAGGATTAGGCTAGGCCACCAGGAAACCAGAAAGTTTGGTAACTTAGCGGATTGCAGACCCCTAATCCTAACAACACAACTAGCAGTAGCCGTGGGGCGTACCTACAATGCCCTAGACACCTCGGCACAGCCAGAGAGCTAACTAAGCCTAAAGCAAGAAAGGTGAAATCTTAACTGCCCCGGAGTAGACCCCCAAAGGAATAGATTGCCCCCAAACATATATTGTCGGTGAGACAAGATGAGACACAAACACAGGCAGAAAATAGACTGAGCAAATGATGAGGCCTAACTGACTAGATAGGATAGGAAAGACACTGTCTTATCATGCAAAAACCCTAAAAATCCAACACATCTGATGTACAAAAATCACTGAGGCCTCTCCCCCACTATATCAGCATTCTGGTATGAACTGGCAGCAAAGCAAAAGCGACAAATATAACAGGGGACTGAACAAACTTACACAAGCTGTAACATATGGAGCGGGGTCCAGCAGACCCCAGCAGGGAGAATGCTGAACCCTAGCAACAAAGCAGAAAGAGGCAAAAGCAGATCAGATGCAAAAGATTAGCAAATGAACAGCTTAACTGAAAAATGCAGGATCAGACAGGAGACATCAGACCTCAGAATGCACAGGAAGAAGACTAATCACCAGCAGGGGACAGGAGGAAGCCTGCACACTTAAATACTCCAATCAGTGACCCCTGATTTCCAATCCTCGTCGTCAGGTGGCAGACTTTGGCCAGCTCCTCTACCCACAGTAACCACCAGAGGGAGCCCCGACTCAGAAGTCCAATCGAGATAGTTCACAACAGTACCCCGCCTTGAGGAGGGGTCACTGAACCCTCATCCATGCCACCAGGCCGATCAGGATGGGCCCGGTGAAAAGCACGAACCAATCTCTCAGCATGAATGTCAGAAGCAGAGACCCAAGAATTATCCTCCTGGCCATAACCTTTCCACTTGACCAAGTACTGGAGTCTCCATCTAGCCAGACGAGAATCCAATATCTTCTCTACCTCATACTCCAAATTACTCTTAACCAATACAGGGTCAGAGGGCGCCGCCATGTGAACTACTGGCTCCACAACCTTTTCAACAAAGATTTATGAAAAACGTTATGAATCTTAAACGTAACTGGAAGAGCCAAACAGAAACAAACGAGGTTAAGAATTTCCAAAATCTTATAAGGTCCAATAAACCTTGGCTTGAATTTTGGAGACACAACCTTCATAGGAATATTTTTTGAGGACAACCAAACCATATCACCCACTTCACACTTCCACTTCATATCATCCACTTCCATATCACCACAGAAACCACACTTGGCCAGGCCGAAGCTTCCACCTGCCCCGAAGAAAATCGCAGGTGAAACCCAAAGTTACAGAAAAAAGGAGACATCAAAGTGGCAGAACTAGCCCTATTGTTTAGCGTGAATTCTGCCAAGGGCAAAAATGAAACCCAGTCATCTTGAACAGCAGATATGAAACATCTCAAATAGGATTCCAAAGTCTGGTTTGTTCTCTTAGTCTGCCCTTTGGTCTGAGGATGAAATGCAGAGAAGAAAGATAACTGAATTCCCAGTTTGGAACAAAAAGCTCTCCAAAATCTGGAAACAAACTGGACTCCTCTGTCCGACACAATGTTCTCAGGAATCCCGTGCAAACGAACCACCTGTTGTAAAAACAATGGCACCAACTCAGAAGAAGATGGCAACTTTGGGAGTGGTACAAGATGGACCATCTTAAAAAATCTATCATAGATCACCCAGATAACAGTCATTCTCTGAGAGACAGGGAGATCAGAAATAAAATCCATTGAGATATGGGTCCATGGCCTCCTGGGCACCGCAGGGGCATCAACAAACCACTAGAACGAGAACAGGGCTTGGACCGAGAACAAGTCCCAGAGGACTGCACAAAATTCCTGACATCACGACATAAGGCAGGCCACCAAAAAGACAGACTCACCAAATCTCTGGTACCAAAAATACCTGGATGACCAGCTAACGCGGAGCAATGAATTTCAGACACTACTCTTCTCACTGGTCAGGGACATACAATTTTCCCATAGGGCATCGTTCAGGTTTGTCCTCCTGAAATTCCTCCAGGGCACATCTCAAATCGGGTGAGATGGTAACATAGTAACATAGTAACATAGTTATTAAGGTTGAAGGGAGACTTTGAGTCCATCTAGTTCAACCCATATCCTATCCTAACTTGCCCTAACATGTTGATCCAGAGGAAGGCAAAAAAAACCCATGTGGCAACAGTAAGCTTCACATTGGGGAAAAAAATTCCTTCCCGACTCCACATACGGCAATCAGACTAGCTCCCTGGATCAACGCAATATTAAGGAGACTAGTGTATATACCCTGTAATATTATACTTTTCAAGAAAGGCATCCAGTCCCTTCTTAAATTTTTGTAGTGAATCACTCATTACAACATCATATGGCAGAGAGTTCCATAGTCTCACTGCTCTTACAGTAAAGAATCCGTGTCTGTGAGTATGCTTAAACCTTCTTTCCTCCAGACGTAGAGGATGCCCCCTTGTCCCCGTCACAGGTCTAAGAGTAAAAAGATCATTAGAAAGGTCTTTGTATTGTCCCCACATATATTTATACATTGTAATAAGATCACCCCTAAGCCTTCGATTCTCCAAACTAAATAACCCCAAGTGTAATAACCTGTCTTGGTATTGCAGACCCCCTAGTTCCCTAATAACCTTGGTCGCTCTTCTCTGCACCCGCTCCAGTTCAGCTATGTCTTTCTTATACACCGGAGACCAGAACTGTACACAGTATTCTAAGTGTGGTCGCACTAGTGACTTATATAGAGGTAAAATTATGTTCTCCTCATGAGCATCTATGCCTCTTTTAATGCATCCCATTATTTTATTTGCCTTTGCAGCAGCTACTTGACTCTGGCCACTAAATGTGAGTTTGTCGTCCACCCATACACCCAGGTCTTTTTCAGTGACTGTTTTGCCCAGTGTTTTACAATTAAGCACATAATTATACAACTTCTTCGTTCTACCCAAGTGCATGACCTGACACTTATCCCCATTAAAGCTCAGTTGCCATTTATCAGCCCAAGCTTCTAGTTTACATAAATCCTCCTGTAATATAAAATTGTCCTCCTCTGTATTAATTACCCTGCAGAGTTTAGTGTCATCTGCAAATATTGAAATTCTACTCTCTATGCCCCCTACAAGGTCATTAATAAATATGTTAAAAAGAAGCGGGCCCAAAACTGACCCCTGTGGTACCCCACTGCTAACCGTGACCCAGTCCGAGTGTGCTCCATTAATAACCACCCTTTGTTTCCTATCCCTGAGCCAGCTCTTAACCCACCTACACATATTTTCCCCTATCCCCATTGTTCTCATTTTATGTATCAACCTTTTGTGTGGCACCGTATCAAAAGCTTTTGAAAAGTCCATGTACACCACGTGGTGTGGTGGAAAGAACTACACCCTCATTTAGAATGGAAGTAGGCTCGGTCACATCAAGAGAATCTGCAAAGAAACTACTAGAAAGGGCGTCCACCTTAACATTCTTAGTGCCCGGAAGAAAGGAGACACCAAAAAACAAGCACCTAAATGTGAAGAGGATGGTCTGATATGACCCTTATCTAATGACTCCTTGATATAAGATCGCATAGCATCATGTTCAGGTACTGATAAGTTGAAAAGCCGACCCTTGGGAAATTTACAACCAGGCATTAACTCAATTGCGCAGTCATAACTCCTATGAGGAGGCAAAGACGCAGACTTACTCTCACTAAATACATCAGAAAAATCAGCCAAATAGTCAGGAACATCATGAGACTGGGGATAGGTGGAGAAAACAGGAGTGTCACTAAGAACACATTGACAACCCCAACTCACCACAGACACAGATTTCCAATCCAAAACAGGATTATGGGTTTGCAACCAAGGAACATCCAGTAAAATAATATGTAAATTGTGCAACACCAAAAATTTACAATTCTGGTAAATCCGCATTATCACATGGGTCCAAAACTGGGGTTTATTTTCCGCCAAAGGGGTAGCATCAATACCCCTCAAAGGAATAGGGGTCCGCAGGGGCACCATGGGAAAAACCACAACGCTTGGCAAAGTCAAAATCCATCAGATTCAAAGCTGCTCCTGAATCAATAAAAGCCTTAGCAGAAAATGTAGACAAGGAGCAGATCAAGGTAATCATTAAAAGGAACTTAGGCTGTACACTGCCCACCGCAAATGAGTGAGTAAAACGTTTTTCTCATTTAGGGCAGACCGAAATAGTATGAGAGACGTCCCCACAAAAGAAGCACAACTTATTACACCTTCTGAACTCTTCATGTTGCGCCCTAGAAAAAACCCTATCACATTGCATGGGTTCAAAAGTTTGTTTGAAAGGCAGCACCACCTCTCGCATAGTTTTACGTTCATGTAAACGTCAATCAATTTGAATGGCTAATGACATAGAGTCGTTAAGACCAGAGGGGACAGGAAATCCCACCATAACATCTTTTACGATTTCTGCCAGACCTTTCCGAAAGAGAGCTGCTAGGGCATCATTATTCCATTTAGTAAAGACCGCCCACTTTCTGAATCTTTGACAATATAACTCTGCAGCATTCTGACCCTGATTCAAAGCCAATAAGGTTTTCTCAGCTTGATCAATAGCATTAGGTTCATCATACAACAAGCCCAGGGCTTGAAAAAACGCATCCACATTAGCCAGAATAGGATCTCCAGGTATCAGAGAAAAGGCCCAGTCCTGGGGATCGCCGCACAGCAGGGAGATGACAATTTTAACCTGCTGCACCAAGCTCCCCGATGAATTAGGTTTCAAAGCAAGAAATAATTTACAATTATTCTTAAAATTCAAAAATTTAACCGATCCTAAGAAAACACATCAGGAGTAGGGATCTTTGGTTCTACAGCAGATAATTGAGCGAGATAGGCAGAAATTCCCTGCATTTCAGCAGCATGCTGCTCCACACGATCGGACAATTGCTTAGTCTCCATTAAAGAAAAAATCCTCCTACGGCCCCAGAGAAAAAGAGGCAAAAATATATAAAAAAATTCTGACACTTTTTTTTTTTTACAATTCTTTCCTTCTTTAGAGTACCCTAGAGTCTACAGTTAGGCTGGTGATACTGTTATGAACTGGTCACCGAGGAGGATGGCAGGAATAGGCTAGGCCACCAGGAAGCCAGAAAGGATGGTAACTTAGCGGATTGCAGACCCCTAATCCTAACAACACAACTAGCAGTAGCCGTGGGGCGTACCTACGATGCCCTAGACGCCTCAGCACAGCCGGAGAGCTAAGAAAGCCTAAAGCAAGAAAGGTGAAATCTAAACTGCCCCGGAGTAGACCCCCAAAGGAATAGATAGCCCCCAAACATATATTGTCGGTGAGACAAGAAGAGACACAAACGCAGGCAGAAAATAGACTGAGCAAATGATGGGGCCCGAACAGACTAGATAGGATAGGAAAGGAAAGACACTGTCTGCAATCACGCAAAAACCCTAAAAATCTAACACATCTGATGTACAAAAAACACTGAGGCCTCACGACCTCTCCCTCACTATATCAGCATTCTGGTATGAACTGGCAGCAAAGCAAAAGAGACTAATACGACAGGGGACTGAAAAAATTGACACAAGCTGTAACATATGGAGTGGGGTCCAGA
This sequence comes from Dendrobates tinctorius, assembly GCF_039654945.1. NCBI lineage: Eukaryota > Metazoa > Chordata > Amphibia > Anura > Dendrobatidae > Dendrobates > Dendrobates tinctorius. Next base: position 10,795,686 of record NW_027361848.1, on the reverse strand, counting down.
AGACCCCAGCAGGGAGAACGCTGAACCCTAGCAGCAAAGCAGAAAGAGGCAAAACCAGATCAGATGCAAAGGATTAGCAAATGAGCAATTTAACTGAAAAATGCAGGATCAGACAGGAGACATCAGACCTCAGAATGTACAGGAAGAAGACTAATCACCAGCAGGGGACAAAAGGAAGCCAGCACACTTAAATACTCCAATCAGTGACCCCTGATTTCCAATCCTCGTCGTCATGTGGCACACTTTGGCCAGCTCCACTACCCACAGTAACCACCAGAGGGAGCCCTGACTCAGAAGTCCAATCGAGATAGTTCACAACAGGGCCCTATATATTTTTCCATCCAGAATGGGCTCCATATAATCCTCCATATATAATGGGCCCCATATGATGCTCCATATATAATGAGCCCCATATAATGCTCAATATATAATGGGCCTAATATGAGTATATAATGGGCCCCATATTATGCTTCAGTATAATGGACCCCATATGATGCTCGATAAATAATGTTCCCCATATAACACTCTAGTGTATGATGGGCCCCATATGATGCCCCAGTATATGATGGGCCCTATATGATGCTCCAGTATATGATGGGCCCCATATATTGCTCAAAACATTTTAAAAAACTGAAATCCTCCCCTCTCCTCGCTGGTCGCTGCTCTGCTCCAGACTCCCCAGCTTTGCGGTCTTCCGGCTCTCTGCACTGTGACTGTTCAGGCAGAGGGCGCACAGTCGTGACGTCATCGCATCCTCTGACCTGAAACATCACAGTCAGAAGACGCCACAGCAGAGAAGCGGGGAGAGGTAAGTATCGCAAGTGCCGGGGCCCCGAGCAAGCAGGAAGGGGTCGGCTCTTTGTTAGCCCATGTGGCAACAGTTTAGTTCCACAGCAGAGAAAGATTATGTTATGGATCTGAAATGTTGCCACATGGGCCAATAAAGAGTCCACCACTTTTTTCACAACTTATCGGAGTGATTATATATATATATATATATATAGATATATATATATATATACATATATACTGTATATATATATATATATATATACATACATATACATATACACACAGACACACATAATGAGAGCAGATATTGAGAATTAAGCTGGAGTCACACTTAAGGTATAAAAATACGGTCCATATTGTATGGTTGCCATATGCAGAAATGGTCCCTAAAAAGTGATCCGTATGTAATCCGTTGTCACGGTGTGGCCGCGTATTTTGTGCATGTTAGCATCCGTAAGTAATCCGTATACCATATTTTTCTTGCAACCTTGCAAAATGGACATTTAATGGTTTTGAGGCCTGCACATAATTTAAATCATCATCAGCAACCCTCTACAGCAGGCGCCACACTTCAGATCACCCCAACTGATCGTGTTCTGTACAACTGGGTTTTGTCCCACTGCTTTGGCCAGCCATACCCAGTGATTGTGGATCCGAGGAGGAGACAAATGTGGGTGCATCCGCATTTGAGACAATGCCTCAATAAAGGCCATTTTCACAGGCTTTATGCATCTCTGAGGACACATCCCAACAAGTTTTTCCTCTATTGTCGGATGACCATTTCTACCTTTGATGTTTTGTTGGAGACAGTGCACTCAGGGATCACCTTCCAGGACACCAAGATGCACAACTGTATCTCTGCTGAGGAGCGCCTTCTCTTTACGTTACGGTATGTATTCCTCAGCTACAGAATGTATGTAGATGATTCGTTTTCTAAATAATCATCTTACTCAGTGACCTCTTTTTCACTGAGTGACATTCTTAATATTTCCCAAATTAATTGTCTAAGTAAGAATACTATGATGTTTTATTACACATTACATAGCCATGTTACGTGTGTATATGTAGTGTAAGCCTAGCTTCTTAGTTACACACTGTTCTGGTGATCTATATGTAATGTGTGCATCCTTTTGCATGTAGTAATGTATATATTTTCTCCATTTGTTTAATTGTAGGTTCCTCACAACTGGGCTTTCTTATGCCGCACTCCATCTGGAGATTTTGATTGGGCGATTGACAATATCTGGCATAGTCCGTGCTACATGTTGGCAAATCTGGTCCAGACTTCATCAAGTGGTCATGCCTGAGCCAAAGATGGGAGACTGGTTGAGGATTGCCAGGGGATTTGAGGTGCACTGCCAATTCCCCAATTGTATTGGAGCCCTGGATGGGAAGCACATCCGTGTGCGTAAGCCGCCGAACTCAGGGTCCCAATTCTATAATTATAAACAATATTTTTCTGTAGTTTTGTTGGCTCTGGTTGACAGTAACTACAGGTTTATAATTGTAGACATTGGGGCTTATGGAAGAACTGGAGACTCTAGAGTCTTCAATTCTTCCATTATGGGTCGGCAGCTGCGCGATAACCAGTTGGACCTACCACCACCACATCAGCTGCCAGGTTCAAATCAAGAAGCGGTGCCTTATGTTCTAGTGGGGGATGAAGCCTTCCAATTGACCAGGCATGTATTGAGGCCATACCTGCGCAGAAACCTTGACCATCGGCGCAGGATTTTTAATTTGCGCCTATCACGTGCCCGAAGACTGGTGGAGTACGCCTTCGGCATTCTTTGTGCCAAATGGCGTGTCCTCCAGTCTGCCATTCAGCTGAGTGAAGCCAACATCAATGAGGTCATCAAAGCTTGTGTAGTCCTCCATAACTTCAATAGACTGCATGATTGCTCCTCATCTGATGTGGCTGATGGTGTGGTGGACAATGGGGATAGGACTAGGCCACAATGTGAACCCTTTACGGCGTCCTCTTTCAGGACTCAAAGTCCGTAATGTGTTCACCCAGTATTGTGTATCACCTCAGGGTGCTACTACCTGGCAAGATCAGGCTGTATCTTTGTTGTGATGTTCTTACAGTTGTGGCCAAAAGTATTGACACCCCTGCAATTCTGTCAAATGATTGCAAACACAAATTCTTTGGTATTATTATCTTCATTTAATTTGTCTTAAATGAAAAAGCACAAAAAGAATTGTCCTAAAGCCAAATTGGATATAATTCCACACCAAACATAAAAAGAGGGTGGACAAAAGTATTGGTACTGTTCGAAAAATCATGTGAAGCTTCTCTAATTTGTGTAATTAACAGCACCTGTAACTTACCTGTGGCACCTAACAGGTGTTGGCAATAACTAAATCAGAGAGAGCCAGTTGACACACTTGCAGCCAGTTGACATGGATTAAAGTTGACTCAACCTCTGTCCTGTGTCCTTGTGTGTACCACATTGAGCATGGAGAAAAGAAAGAAGACCAAAGAACTGTCTGAGGACTTGAGAAACCAAATTGTGAGGAAGCATGAGCAATCTCAAGGCTACAAGTCCATCTCCAAAGACCTGAATGTTCCTGTGTCTACCGTGTGCAGTGTCATCAAGAAGTTTAACCCCTTAGCAACAGAGCCAGTTTGCAGCTTAATGACCAGGCCAATTTTTACAATTCTGACCACTGTCCCTTTATGAGGTTATAACTCTGGAACGCTTTAATGGATCCCGCTGATTCTGAGACTGTTTTTTCGTGACACATTGTACTTCATGATAGTGGTAAAATTTCTTCGATAAGTCTTGTGTTTATTTATGAAAAAAACAGAAATATGGCAAAAATTTTGAAAATTTTGCAATTTTAAAACTTTAAATTTTTATGCCCTTAAATCAGAGACATGTGTCACAAAAATTTCTTAATAAATAACATTTCCCACATGTCTACTTTACATCACCACAATTTTGGAAGCAATTTTTTTTTTGTTAGGAAGTTATAAAGGTTAATAGTTGACCAGCGATTTCTGATTTTTACAACAAAATTTACAAAACCATTTTTTTTAGGGACCACATATTTAAAGTCATTATGAAGGGTGTATATGACAGAAAATACCCAAAAGTGGCACCATTCTAAAAACTAGAGCCCTCAAGGTGCTCAAAACCACATTCAAGAAGTTTATTAACCCTTTAAGTGCTTCACAGGAACTAAAGCAATGTGGAAGGAAAAAATTAACATTTAACTTTTTTTTGCAAAAAATTTACTTCAGAACCAATTTTTTTATTTTCACAAGTGTTAAAAGAGAAAATCAACCACAAAATTTGTTGTACAATTTCTCCTGAATACGCCGATACCCCATATGTGGGTTCAACCACTTTTTCAGCACACGGCAGAGCTCGCAAGGGATGAAATGCCGTTTGACTTTTTCAACGCAGAATTGGCTGGAATTGAGATCGGATGCCATGTTGTGTTCGGAGAGCCCTTAATGTGCCTAAACAGTGGAAACCTCCAATAAGTGACCCTATTTTGGAAACTAGACCCCCCAAGGAACTTATCTAGATGTGTGGTGAGCACTTTGAACCTTCAAGTACTTCACAGAAGTTTATAATGTAGAGCCGTGAAAATAAGAAATCCATTTTTTTCCACAAAAATGATCTTTTCGCCCCCAAATTTTTATTTTTACAAGGGTAACAGGACAAATCATACCCCCACAGTTATTGTGCGATTTGTCCTGAGTGCGCTGTGGGGGGAACCACTGTTTAGGTGCATGGGAGAGCTTGGAAGGGAAGGAGTGCCATTTTGGAATGCAGACATTGCTGGAATGGTCTGCGGGCGTCATGTTGCGTTTGCAGAGCCCCTGATGGGCCTAAGCAGTGGAAACCTCCCACAAGTGACCCCATTTTGGAAATTAGACCCCCTAAGGAACTTATCTAGATGTGTGGTGAGCACTTTGAACCCCCAAGCGCTACACAGAAGTTTATAAATGCAGAGCCGTGAAAATAAAAAGTATTTTTTATTTCCACAAATGTGATTTTTTAGACCCAATTTTTAGACCCCCAAAGTTGGTAAATAGTGGAAACCCCTCAATTCTTGCTCCAACCCTAACCCCAACACACCCCTAACCTTAATCCCAACCCTAATCCCTAATCCTAATTCTAACCCTAATCCTAGATCACCCTAACCCTAATTCTAACCCTAGCCCTAACCCGAGCCCTAACCCTAGCCCTTACCCTAGCCCAACCGTAACCCTAGCCCAACCCTTACCCTACCCCTAGCCCAACCCTAACCCTAGCCTTAGCCCTAACCCAACCCTAACCCTAGCCCTAGCCCTAACCCTAACCCTAATGGAAAACTGAAAAAAAAAATATTTTCTTTATTTCGTTATGTTGGCCTAACTAAGGGGGTGATAAACGGGGGGGGGGGTTATGTACTATTTTGTTTATTTTGATCACGATGATAGTTTATCATCATGATCAAAATGATTGAATGGAATCTGCCAGCCAGAGCCGGCAGATTCCCAGCGGGTGCACTGCGCATACGCCCGCCATTTTCCCCGGATCCAAGATGGTGGCGCCCACCGGAGGACGTCGGCAGGACGCAGGACCACCGGGATGGGACAGAGGACCACGGAGAAGTACCGGGGGGGAATCGGGGACCCTCTTTCTCTCTCCTCTGATGTGCGATCACATCAGAGGAAAGAGAAATTAAATGTAAAATCGCGGCTTTTTTTTTTGCGGTCACCGTTATAGGGTTAATAACGGCAATCGCAAAAGCGGGGCCGGTAAAAACTGACCGATTCATGTTCTCTGGGGTCTCGGCTACCCCCGGCAGCCGAGACCCCGGAGAAAATCCGACACTGGGGGGCGCTATTCACTTTCTCCACAGTGCCGTTAATTAGCAGCGCTGTGGTTTTAATACAGATAAATACCGCCGTTAAAAGGCGTATCGGCGGTCGCTAAGGGGTTAAAGCCCATGGCACTGTGGCTAACCTCCCTAGATGTGGCCAGAAAAGAAAAATTGACAAGAGATTTCAACGCAAGATTGTGCGGATGTTGGATAAAGAACCTCGACTAACATCCAAACAAGTTCAAGCTGCCATACAGTCCGAGGGTACAACAGTGTCAACCCGTACTATCCATTGGCATCTGAATGAAAAGGGACTGTATGGTAGGAGACCCAGGAAGACCCCACTTCTTACCCCGAGACATAAAAAAGCCAGGCTGGAGTTTGCCAAAACTTACCTGAAAAAGCCTAAAACGTTTTGGAAGAATGTTCTCTGGTCAGATGAGACAAAAGTAGAGCTTTTTGGGCAAAGGCATCAACATAGAGTTTACAGGAGAAAAAAAGAGGCATTCAAAGAAAGGAACACGGTCCCTACAGTCAAACATGGCGGAGGTTCCCTGATGTTTTGGGGTTGCTTTGCTGCCTCTGGCACTGGACTGCTTGACCGTGTGTATGGCATTATGAAGTCTGACGACTACCAACAAATTTTGCAGCATAATGTAGGGCCCAGTGTGAGAAAGCTGGGTCTCCCTCAGAGGTCATGGGTCTTCCAGCAGGACAATGACAAACACACTTCAAAAAGCACTAGAAAATGGTTTGAGAGAAAGCACTGAAGACTTCTAAGGTGGCCAGCAATGAGTCCAGACCTGAATCTCATAGAACACCTGTGGAGAGATCTAAAAATGGCAGTTTGGAGAAGGCACCCTTCAAATATCAGGGACCTGGAGCAGTTTGCCAAAGAAGAATGGTCTAAAATTCCAGCAGAGCATTGTAAGAAGAAACTCATTTTTGGTTACCAGAAGCGGTTGGTCGCAGTTATTTTGGCTAAAGGTTGTGCAACCAAGTATTAGGCTGAGGGTGACAATATTTTTGTCTGGCCCATTTTTGGAGTTTTGTGTGAAATGATCAATCTTTTGCTTTTTGCTTCATTCTCTTTTGTGTTTTTTCATTTAAGACAAATTAAATGAAGATAATAATACCAAAGAATTATCTGACAGAATTGCAGGGGTGTCAATACTTTTGGCCACAACTGTATGTGTTGATAAATAAATTGGTTTTGTCCCTTTAATATTGTTTTTGTGTTCTGTTAATTTGGCCTAAAGATGTGTAAAGAGTTCACTGTTAGCGCCACAGACTGAGGAGGAATACCCTGGAGTGGACCCTCTGGACCGTGGCACCGAGGGACCCCGGACGAGCAACCTGGTGTGACCGACCCCTATACAGGGATCGTTAGGCGCAAGACCAGAGACTCGAATGCCACGGCAGCCGGAACCAAGAGGGGCGGCTCGGAATGGTGCACAGGGCGTGAGCAGGAACAGACACAGGACTGAACAGGCACGGTTACCGGACTGGAGCAGGCACGGAGACAGGACTGGAGCCGGCACGGACACAGGACTTGAACAGGTAAGGACACAGGACTGGAGCTGGCACGGACACTGGACTGGAACAGGCACGGACACTGGACTGGAACAGGCACGGACACTGGACTGGAGCAGGCACGGAGACAGGACTGGAGCTGGCACGGAGACAGGACTGGAACAGGCACGGAGACTGGACTGGAGCAGGCACGGAGACTGGACTGGAGCAGGCACGGAGACAGGACTGGAGCTGGCACGGAGACAGGACTGGAACAGGCACGGACACTGGACTGGAGCCGGCACGGAGACAGGACTGGAGCAGGCATGGACACAGGACTGGAACAGGCACGGACACTGGACTGGAACAGGCACGGAGACAGGACTGGAGCAGGCACGGACACTGGAAGCAAGCACAGAGGTTAGGCAGCGAGCCGGATTCCAGCGGAGTACTCAGGGCCTGAGGCGCAGAAGGAAACAACCACGGTCAGGCGCCTGCACTAAGGGAGGGCGGCCTGATATGGCTGCTGCTGAGCCCCCATTGGTCCGGCGGTGCAATTGGGGCAGGGCACCGCCGGAACCCAGCTTAGCGGCGGAGGACCGGCCGCGACCTACTGCGCATGTGCGGGACCCGCGGTGACGTCACCAGCCGTGGGCCGGAGGAAGGGAGAGGCCGACGCCGGGGCTGGAGGAAGCGAGGCTGTTGGAGGGAGCGCGGCTGCCGGACGAGGTGAGTATCGCTGCGCGCACGGGGGCGCAGGGCTGGGAGCGAGACAGGGGGATCGGAGACCGTGACATTCACTTTTATTAAATAATGAAACAAGAGTCCAAACTTTGCTTTTTCAAGTTTTTTAGAAATGCAAAAGTAAACTTGGGATAGTGCTTACCATATTTTTGTCATATGGCATATATTGCCATAAAATGTGGGCCTTTATGTATTATACATAATTTGTATAACAAAATATATAGAAATGGATGGCCCCCTGTTGTTGGCAGGGCAGGGCCGTGGGGTACTCGGTACCGGGCCCGTTGATCTCAATGGGAGTTGTCACGATAGCTGTTGTAATATCCACACGTTATGAAGAATTCAAGGTATTAAACTTTAGATATGTTTTATTCTTCGTCCTCCAGCACACAGCATAACACTTGCATTCCCCATGCTACCAGAAGTGAAACTGAAACTTCCCTTCTCATCCCTCTTGTCTCCACCCTCCAAGTCCCATAAGTCTGGCTTGCTTAAAGAGACAGATCTAATTATTATAATTACATCATCCCCTTTTTTTTTTTTTATAAATAATCTATATTACTGATAAATGCAACAATATGAAAACGTCCAAAGAAATCATATGTCCGTTTTGTCTTATTTGTTCAATTCTAAAACCAGAGAAACAAACAACAACAAAAAAACAAAACAAAACTGTAGTTACACTTCTTCAATAAGCCTCGATGGAGCTCTTCTCTCTCGTGTAGGATAACGTCTGGGCTCATTGAGAGAGTTCATTGTTGATGGACCAGCTACCTCTTGTTGGTCCTCTCCACCATCGGATACCAAATCTTCCACCAAAGAGAGTTCATTGTCATCATTCTGCGGTATGACTTTAAAATATGAAGAATTTCGCGTTATGGAGTGTCCATCTCGTTCAGCTGTGATCATGCTGCCTTTCCTTTTGGTAACATAATATTTTGCAGGACCATATACAGGTGAGGTCTTGTTGGTTGGTCTTTGACGTACCACCACGACATCCCCTCTTTCGATGGCACTTGACTGTGTCCTTCGCCTTCTGTCTGCATAACGTTTCATGGCTTGTTTGTTGGAGAAATCTGTGGATCTCACTGAGGAGTCACTCGGTCGGGGATGGCTGGTCACATCAGGGAGACGTATACGCAGGGTTCTGCTGAACATTAAATGAGCTGGAGCAGCATTAGTAGTGGAGTGTGGCGTATTGCGGTAATTACGCATGAATTTGAATAATGACTGTTTCAGTGGGATGTGCTCCAGACTCGCTGCCTTGATACGTTTCCCCAGAGTGCGCATAAAACGTTCCACAATTCCATTGGCTTGCGGCCAGCAAGGTGTGATTTTCCTGTGATTGAATCCCAAGTATTCAGAAAATTGTGTAAACACATGTCCATTGAATGGAGGTCCATTGTCTGTTTTGACCACTTTTGGAATACCATATGCTGAGAAAATGTCGTCCAGCTCTGGTATGACATTATTAGCAGATGTTGAAGAGATAAATGAAATGACAGGGTATCGAGAATATTCATCAATTGTTACGAGAATGTATTGGCCATTTGGCAATGGTCCATATATATCGACTGCCACTTCCTCCCAGACAGCAGTGGGTAACGGAGACATTTGTAATGGCTCTAAGTTTGATGATGGAGTGATTAATTGACAAGTAGAACAGCGTCTAATCTTTTCTTCCACCAAGTGATCCATATTTGGGAACCACACTTTTTCTCTGAGTAACTTCTTTGTGCCAACAATTCCTAAATGACCTTCATGTGCTATCTGTATGACTAAGTTACGCAAAGTCTTAGGTACAACTAGTTTGGTACCTCGAAGAATGAGGTGTTCTTCAGTGACTGATAATTCCTCACGTACGTTTGAGAATAGTTTTAACTCTTTCAGATCAATCTCAGAATCAGGAAATTTTTCTTTTTGAATTTCATGCCACCTTCGATTTTGGATGATTTGTATTAGGGCACAGAGTGTCTTGTCTTTTGTTGTTTCATTTATAAATTGATCAAGAGAATGTGCTTTTGGCACGGCATGATCTGTAACAAAACGTAGGTATTCTTCAATGGAGGAATGCACAGGTATATCATCATTAGTAGGATGTCTTGAAAGATAATCAGCCGGATTGCTGTATTTTCCAGGTTTGTGAACAATTTTATAGTTGTAGTCCTGTAGACGTAGGCCCCATCGTTCAATTCGTGCAGGCATTTTAGCTCTGGGATTTCCAAAAATTGTAAGAAGTGCTTGATGATCTGTGACAATGGTGAAGGGAGCTCCATAGAGAAATAAGTGAAAGTGTTCACATCCCCAGACAACTGCCAAGCTTTCTTTTTCAGGTTGAGAATATTTTCTTTCAGTGTTTGTTAAGCTCTTACTTGCATAAGAAATGATGTGAGGATTTTGATTGTTATCCTTGTATTGCGCTAGAATAGCACCCAGTCCCACGGGACTGGCGTCCACAATCAGTTCAGTTCGAAGAGCTGGATCAAAATAAGCCATAGTTGTTGTCGAGCAGAGTTCATTTTTAATTGTTTCAAAAGAGGCCTGACAGCCTTGAGACCATTGAAAAATACAACTTTGTTTTGTAAGTTCCCGTAGTGGATTGCTGATTGTTGAAAAATTCGGAATATATCTAGCACAGTAACTTGCCATTCCAAGGAAAGAACGCACTTCACTAGCATCCTGTGGAATTGAGGCTGTTCTGATAGCTTCCACTTTCTTGGGGTCTGGTTGTACTCCTTTTGCCGAGAAGATGTGACCATAGAATTCTAATGAACCCTTGTCAAACTCGCACTTCTCTTTGTTTAAAGTGAGTCCAGCAGAAAGCAGGCATTCGAAGATAGCATATAGAGCACGATTATGCTCAGCTTGAGTTTTACCAAAAACCAATATGTCATCACTGTAATTAAAGGCATTTGGGATGTGTTGAATGACACTCCTTATTGCATCCTGAAAAATTTCTGCTGCTGAGCAGACTCCAAAAGTCAATCTTTTGTATCTTCTGAGGCCCACATGGGTGGAAAATGTGGTCAAATATCGGGACTCTGGACTCAGTTCTAATTGATGATATCCCTTATTGAGGTCGAGCTTTGAAAAGACGGTGGCTCCATTTAATAAATGAATAATGTCATCAATCGTAGGTGAGATATGTCTTTCCCTCTGGATAGCGGTGTTGGGCAGGCGCATGTCAACACACAGTCTCACTTGATCAGGAGTCTTAGGTTTTGGAACTACCACAAGTGGAGAGACCCACGGAGTGGGACCAGTAACAGTTTCAATAACGTCCTCATCCATGAGCAATTGGAGTTCCTCTTCTACCTTCTGTCTCAGGTGAAATGGAATACGCCTGTGAGGCTGGGCTACTGGACGAACATTGTCATCCACATGAAGGTGTATTTGAGAGTCCTTTAGTTTTCCCAAACCACTAAATAGGGAGGGAAAGCTGTTCACCATAGTTTGTACATCCATATCCGCAGGGTCAGTTATGGTATGAATAACCTGGATGAGCCCTAGCTCCAAGGCAGTGTGATAGCTGAGAAGACAGCCTCCCGATCCTTGTAATGTGTGGAAAGTGGTTTTCTGACTGTTTTCTTTATATCTAATTTCAGCATCAAATTGTCCCATTATAGCTAGAGGTGTTTTAGATCCATAAGGAAAGATTTTAGTCTGCACTTGTTGTAAGACTGGCCTTGTTTTCAATTGTTCATATGTAGTGCCATCTATGATATCCACTGAAGCTCCTGTATCTATTGTAAAGGTAATGTCAGTGTTGCAGATTGAGAGTTTAACACAGGGAGACTGTACTGAACCAGTGACAGAGGTAGTGAACACATAGTTCTCAGTCGCAGACATTTCTTCTGTGTCCTGATTTATCACTTTTACATCTGCAGATTTTGTCATAGGCAGCGGAGGCTTGTAGTGCACTGATTTGCAAACAGCTGCAAAATGATTCCCTTTTCCACATTTACTGCAGGTTTGTCCCATAGCTGGACATTTGTTCTGGTGGTGAGGGAAATCCTGTCCACATCTATAACATTTCTTCTGTTTCTGGGCTTGTTTGTCTGGTAAATTTTTCTGTTTGAGATTATGCACATGTAATTTATCCCCATTCTCCATTACGGTAGCCTGATGATCTGCTATTTCTATAGCACGGGCCATTTTGAGCAAATCATGTAGAGAGATATCCTGCTGCAGAGCCTTATGCCTTAGGTTATATTTGCAGATGACACTAAACTCTGCAGGGTAATTAATACAGAGGAGGACAATTTTATATTACAGGAGGATTTATGTAAACTAGAAGCTTGGGCTGATAAATGGCAAATGAGCTTTAATGGGGATAAATGTAAGGTCATGCACTTGGGTAGAACGAACAAGTTGTATAATTATGTGCTTAATTGTAAAACACTGGGCAAAACAGTCACTGAAAAAGACCTGGGTGTATGGGTGGACGACAAACTCACATTTAGTGGCCAGAGTCAAGCAGTTGCTGCAAAGGCAAATAAAATAATGGGATGCATTAAAAGAGGCATAGATGCTCATGAGGAGAACATAATTTTACTTCTATATAAGTCACTAGTGCGACCACACTTAGAATACTGTGTACAGTTCTGGTCTCCGGTGTATAAGAAAGACATAGCTGAACTGGAGCGGGTGCAGAGAAGAGCGACCAAGGTTATTAGGGAACTAGGGGGTCTGCAATACCAAGACAGGTTATTACACTTGGGGTTATTTAGTTTGGAGAATCGAGGGCTTAGGGGTGATCTTATTACAATGTATAAATATATGCGGGGACAATACAAAGACCTTTCTAATGATCTTTTTACTCTTAGACCTGTGACGGGGACAAGGGGGCATCCTCTACGTCTGGAGGAAAGAAGGTTTAAGCATACTCACAGACGCGGATTCTTTACTGTAAGAGCAGTGAGACTATGGAACTCTGCCATATGATGTTGTAATGAGTGATTCACTACTAAAATTTAAGAAGGGACTGGATGCCTTTCTTGAAAAGTATAATATTACAGGGTATATACACTAGTCTCCTTAATATTGCGTTGATCCAGGGAGCTAGTCTGATTGCCGTATGTGGAGTCGGGAAGGAATTTTTTTCCCCAATGTGAAGCCTACTGTTGCCACATGGGGTTTTTTTGCCTTCCTCTGGATCAACATGTTAGGGCAAGTTAGGATAGGATATGGGTTGAACTAGATGGACTTAAAGTCTCCCTTCAACCTTAATAACTATGTTACTATGTTACTATGTTAGGTTATTAGACGAGCAGGTGACAATTATTTGAGTTAGGATTTCATCATCTACATCTGTAAAGGCACATCCATGTGCTAACTCTTTCAGCCGTGTGACATAAGTGTCTATGGACTCTTCTGGAAGCTGCTTGGCAATCCTGAATTTATATCTTTCATATCTGATATTCTGTTTGGGGATGAAATAGCTAGTGAGAGCTTTAGTGCAGTTGCTGTATGTGTCTGTTTCTGCTGCAGGTAACGTACTGTATATGTCATAGACTCCTGTGCCTGCACAATGCAGGAGCAAAGCTCTCTTTCTTTTCTCCTCCTTTATGTCCATGGCTTCTAGGAAATTCTCAAATCTGTTTAGCCATTTTCTCCAGTTATGGGAGAGATTAATGACATCAGTCATATCAAATTGTGGGAATGTGTGCAAGTAGTCAGCCATGATAGAGTCTCTCAGTGGTGCTGGCGTGTGAAGCGGTAAAATATAGTCTGTACTCACAGCAGTAGGTGATTATATCCCATCCTCGTCGCCAGTTGTAATATCCACACGTTATGAAGAATTCAAGGTATTAAACTTTAGATATGTTTTATTCTTCGTCCTCCAGCACACAGCATAACACTTGCATTCCCCATGCTACCAGAAGTGAAACTGAAACTTCCCTTCTCATCCCTCTTGTCTCCACCCTCCAAGTCCCATAAGTCTGGCTTGCTTAAAGAGACAGATCTAATTATTATACATTACAGCTGTGACCTGGTCCGTTGCCCTGGGCGTCCATTGTAAAAGGGGGATTGCAAGTGCGTGTGGATAATGATTAAAGTCTATGAGTGGATCATTCGTGACGCCACCTGTAGTGCTCGGCAATGAAGATGTTAAGCTGACGCTGCAGACAGATCCTCTGGGACAGAGGGTGTGGTGCAGCAATGATGTTGTGGCCCTCCACAGGTAAGGCTGTAGTCCCAGGGCAGAGTAGATGAAGAGATAGGGAAGAGACATAGATGGTGCAGTATTAAGCACAGAGATGTAGCAGTGCTGAGTGTGTTGGCGCAGGAATAAGCGGAGGACACCAGGGCATGTAGTTCCAAAGCTTTACTCACAGTCTGTTGTGCATACAGGTGCCCGCATCCGTGCCGTGTCCTCCAGGTCAGAAGCTCAGCCAACTTCCAAGCAAGATGAAGTACTCCGTTCCAACACTCCACCAACATATGCCTTTCCTGAACGTCTCCCTTCTTGCGCCTATTTGAAGTACTCACAGTACTGAGTTACACTGGAGTTCCTCCTCTCAGATGTTGTTTGAACTCTACTTGTACGACAGACAGTTGTAGCCTGCTTCGGGGACTCCTTGCTACTAAGTCCCGGCTCACTCACGTTGCTGTTGTGCCCCCAAGTCTTGTGTGGGAATAAAGCGGTGACAACTTCTATTCCTCCGGTGTCTGCTGCAGGACCTTTAGTATCCATACAACCTCAGGGACCGGACCCTGGCCATGCGCTAAGAACTTGAGGAAGGGCTCTGCTCTAACCCTAATCCTTAGTTCTCTCCTTCTCCTTACGTTTCATACAAAACTATCTTTCTTATGGAGAATTGGAGAATTAGGCTTTCTGAATATCTCTTTCCTGTGCCAGCAGACCCAGGTCACTGAGGTCTGCTGCAGCACTTCCTTCCATCCCACTCGGGGGATCTCCTCTCACCAACTGGCTTAGTCCTAATATCTTCCCGCTCTCTTGTGCAGACTAAGCTCCACCCACCTCCCAGCACTCTTCGTGTTCCAAGCAGGGAGCCACCAAAGGCCTCCTAACCCTATCCCACACACTATGTTGTGTGGGATGCAGGTGTTGAAGTGTGGTAAGGTGTCTCCAACTTACCTGGATGGTGGGGTACCACACCTCAGGAGGAGGTGCAGTACCTCTGTGGCGACTGAACCCTCAGGGGCGCCACGAAAACATACCATCATTTGCTAAGGCAAAAAAACACAACAATTTGGGTTCACAATTGCTGGTATGTTGGTGGAGGTGAAGGCGGGAGGCCTTCATCTCTTTGCTGGGGGGTGGGGTTCCCAGCTTGACCATCACCCTGTTGTGGTGGATAATCTTGGCCCTGTGGTAATATGTGGCCAGGGTCATGTAGCTGAGCGCCGAAGTGGCCATAAGGAAAATGGAGATTATACTCCTGTGGATGATTGTAGCCACGTCCATCATACCCCCCAATATGACCATGTCGTCCAAATCCAAGTTGGGGCCAGCCTCCAACACCGGGTGTGTACAAGTGGCCATATTGGGCAGATTGGTTATAGGCCGCCATTTGGCCCTGTTGTGGCCAAGGTTGGTTTGGGGGGGAATGGGTTGAGGTGTAGGCGCATGTGCAGGAGGAACTTCAGATCCTAATTGAGCATGCACTTCTGGGTGTGGGGTAAGGAAGAGACGGTTACAGGGTGAGAGCTGCCACATCTCAAGAAGCTCAAACACCTCATATGGGGTATTGGGGTGTGTGCATGCATCAATTAGGATCTGAATAGATCTTCGCACATGTAGCCTCACCTCACAGGGTAGGGGACGGAGCTACCGGGCCAGGCTTCGAGAATAAGCCTCTTCACCCTCATCCTGGGCAGCCCTGAACAGGTAATTGAGGACACCTGTGTCTACATGCCTCCGAGTATCAGAAGCAATGTTATCTCTTCTACGTCTCCCATGGTTCACTAGTAGGATTTTTTATGGATTAAAGCGTGCGCTGCCAGACCCTGCCAGGTCTGGCAGCGCACGTTTTAATCCATAAAAAATCCTACTAGTGAATCTGAAGATTTATGGCCACAGCGTGGTCATTTGGATGTGCAGCAAGCTGACCGTGTTTCTTTATGCCTGTTACTCTCCTATATACGGTGAGTATATTTTATTATTATATTTATATTATTTATGTTCGAAATCTTGGTTTTCTCAGATAAGACCCTATTGCGCTTTTTTCCTTGCAGTTTCAATTACGTCTCCCATGGTGGCCTACGGCTGCAGGCTGGGGGGAGCCCTCAAGATGGACAGTAGGGCTGCTGCTGTTGCCGGGTTCTTCAACGATGCCGGGTGCTGGTGGACCTGCTGGTTCTGGACCAGGTACAGAAACAGATGCTGGTCCTGGTGCAGGTGGAGCTTGGCGGATGCAAATGGAAGGCTCAGCCACCTCTTCACCTCCCCTGACTGGGTCTAGAATGGCCCCAGAATCCGACCCTGTCTCCCTCTCTGTGAGGTTGGACTGAGTTCTGTTAGGAAATGTAATAAAAAAAATGTAGCTCTGACCCTTAACAGCATATGTGTCATGTAGTGTGATGTCTGTACTTACGGTCTGAGATCCACAGTTGGTGCCAAAAAAGACAAGTGGTCAAAATAAATATATTTTCACTTGGTTCGTGCTGCTACCCCACTCCTGGTCCTCTGCTGTCTTTCCGCCGGTACTGGTCTGCGCCAGCGTCTCATCACATCCTCAACTGCAATGTGAAGGCAAAATGAAATTTTACCTATGGGAAATGTGCCAAGCAACTTTCTTAACATTTCACATAGTCATATGGCCTAGTAGGGTGTGCTTTATTTCCAAAATTTTCTATTACAAACAATGATAACTACATACACAGTATAGGATTTTAGGGGCTATTTTGAAAAAAGCTTAGTTCTGACCTTTAAGATGATTAGTAAAAAAAGGCGATAACTTACTCATTTGTTGAGAAATATACGGCTGATGGGAGCTACCCCACAGAAAATCATTGGTCTGTGTGCAATGCATGTTTTTTTACGCCTCTCAGTCGTCCGTATTTCTCTCTAGTGTGACGCCGGCCTTACACCATGTATACAGGACAGGAGGAATATACGCAGCTGCACAATATATACTGTGGTAAGGAATATAGAGTGGAGCTGTGAATATGGTGGGACTCACCCTCGCAGACACGCTCATAGACATGCATGCAGACATGCACACAGAGACGCTCGCACACACTCACTTAGATAAGTACAAAGACATGCTTATAGACACTCTTATAAATGCACACAGACAGACATGCTTATTAACAATCGCACAGAGACTCACATGCATACAAGCA
This sequence comes from Dendrobates tinctorius, assembly GCF_039654945.1. Taxonomy (NCBI): domain Eukaryota; kingdom Metazoa; phylum Chordata; class Amphibia; order Anura; family Dendrobatidae; genus Dendrobates; species Dendrobates tinctorius. The sequence goes on along the minus strand of NW_027361848.1, from coordinate 10,778,502 downwards.
GACACACGCAAGCAAATACGCACACAGACATGTAAGCAAACACGCAAGCAGACATGCAGCTAGCTTGCAGGCATGCTTTTAGAAATAATTATAAGCACGCATGCAGACATGCTTATAGACACACCCACAGACACGCTTGCAACATGCATAAAGACACTTATAGACATACCTCCCAACTTTTGAAGAAGGGAAAGAGGGAAAAAGGTTGCGCCACGGCAAATTTTAGGCCACGCTCCGACCACACCGATTAAAGAACTAGTCACACCCATGTCCATGCCTCAGCCACTCCCAGAGAAAGAAAGAGGGGAAAGAAAGAACAGAGAGAAAGAAAGAAAGAAAGGAGAAAGAAAGAACAAACAGAGAGAGAAAGAAAGCAGGGAAAGAAAGAGAGAACAGAGAGAAAGAAGAAAGAACAGACAAAGAAAGAGGGGAAAGAAAGAACAGAGAGAGAAAGAAAGATTAGAGAAAGAGAAAGAACAGAGCAAAAGAAAGAACGGAAGGAAAGAAAGAAAGAAAGAAAGAACAGAGAGATAGAGAGAAAGAAAGAACAGAGAGAGAAAGAAAAAGAGGGGAAAGAAATAAAGAACAGAGAGAGAAAGAAAGAGGGGAAAGAAAGAGAACCGAGAGAAAGAATGAAAGAGGGGGAAAGAAAGAACAGAGAGAAAGAAAGATTAGAGAGAGAGAAAGAAAGAGAAAGAAAGAACAGAGCAAAAGAAAGAACAGAAAGAAAGAAAGGAGAGAGAGAAAGAAAGAGGGGAAAAAAAGAACAGAGAGAAAGAGGGGAAAGAAAGAACAGAAAGAGAAAGAAATAAAGATTAGAGAGAGAAAGAAAATGAAAGAAAGAACAGAGAGAAAAAAAGAAAGGAGAGAGAAAGAGGGGAAAGAAAGAAATGAAAGAAAGAGGGGAAAGAGATAAAGAACAGAAAGAAAGAAAGAGGGGAAAGAAATAAAGAACAGAAAGAGAAAGAAAGAAAGAAAGAAAGAGGGAAAAGAAAGAACAGAGAGAGAAAGAAAGAGTGGACAGAAAAAAAGAACAGAGAGAAGAAAAAACCAAAGAGGGGAAACAAAGAACAGAGAGGGAGAGAAAGAAAGAGGGGAAAGAAATAAAGAACAGAGAAAGAAAAAGAAAGAAATAAAGAAAGAGGGGAAAGAAGAGAGCAAGAGAAAGATAAAGAAAGAACAGAGAGAGACAAAGAACCGAGAAAGAAAGATTAGAGAGAGAAAGAGGGGAAAGAAAGAAAGAACAGAGCGAAAGAAAAAACAGAGAGAAAGAAAGAAGAGAAAGAGGAAAGAAAGAACAGAGAGAGAGAAAAAAAGAAAGATTAGAGAGCGAGAGAGAAAGAGAGAACAGAGAGAGAGAAAGAAACAAAGAGAGAAAGAAAGAAAGATTCTATAAAGATACTATAGCAGCCTGGCTCCCATTGTAAAGCCCACCTGAGCCTCCCAATGCAGGACATATCATGATCCACTCACATGGCCGGCATCCTCGATTCCAAGGCGATCCCGCTGTCTACGCTGTTGGAGGATGACACGGTGATGGATCTGAAGCATTCCCTGAAGTGCCTCCATGGTTCCGTCACAACCTCCTCCCGAAATTACCTCATTTCCGGTCAGCTTCTAGCACGTCACTTCCGGTGGAACTTCACGTGCGAATTTTAAAGTGCTCCTTGGGGCTCCGCCGTGTACTCCTGTGTCCGCAGGAAATGTAAGCTCATGGCCAGGACAGACTCTCTCTTAAAATCGGGACAGTCCCGCTGGATCCGAGATGGTTGGGAGGTATGAATGCTCCCCACCATACACCTTGCACACGCATGGCTCCGCACACCTCATACACACACGGTTCCGCTTTGCATGCCTCATACACACACGGCTCCTCTCCGCACACCTCGAACACACACGGCTCCTCTCAGTAAACCTCGTACACATGCGGCCACGCTCTGTACACCTTGTACACAAATGGCTCCACTCCGTAAACCTTGTACACATGCGGCTTTGCTCCATACACCTTGTACACACGTGGCTCCACTCCGTACACCCCGTACACACATGGCTCTGCTCCGCTCTGTAAACACACGGCTCAGCTCCATACACTTTGTACACACAGGGCTCCATTCCATACACCTTGCACACACACGCTCGGCTCCGCTCCGCACACCTCGTACACACACACAGCTCCGCTCTGTACACATCTATGCTCTGTACACCTCATACACACGTGGCTCAGCTCTGTACACCTTGTACACACACATCTCCACTCCGTACACCTCGTACACACACGGCTCCGCTCTATACACCTCGTACACACGAGGCTCTGCTCTATACACCTCGTACACACGAGACTCCGCTCTATACACCTCGTTTACACACACGGCTCTGCTCCATACACCTCATACACACACGGCTCCGCTCCATACACCTCATGCACACACACATGGCTCCGCTCCATACACCTCATACACACAAACGTGGCTCCGCTCAATACACCTCATACACACATGTGGCTCCGCTCCATACACCTCATACACACACACACATGGCTCCGCTCCATACACCACATACACACACTTGGCTCCGCTCCATACACCTCACACACACACATGGCTCCGCTCCATACACCTCATACACACACACATGTGGCTCCACTCCATACACCTCGTACACGCGGCTTCGCTCCATACACCTCCTACATGCACAGCTCCGCTCCATACACCTCATACACACACACGGCTCCGCTCCGTACACAACATACACACGCGGCTAAGCTCCGTATACAACATACACACGTGGCTCCGCTCCGTACACCTCATACACACACGGCTCTCCTCTGTACACATGCGGCTCCGCTCTGTACACCTCGTACACACCCGGCTCCGCTCCGTACACACCCGGCTCCGCTCCGTACACCTCGTACACACGCGGCTCCGCTTCGTACACATGCGGCTCCGCTCCGTACACCTCGTACACATGCGGCTCCACTCCATACACCTCGTACACACACGGCTCTGCTCCGTACACCTCATACACATGTGGCTCCTCTCCGTATACCTCGTACACACATACATCTCCATACACACGTGGCTCTGCTCTGTACACCCCCGTACACACACAGCTCTGCTACATCACCCTGTAAACCCCTCCTGACCCCACACAGAAACTTCCCCTTACCAGCATCATGACAACCAGCCAGTAAAGTCCTGCACTAGTGATGTGTCGGTCGTGAACGATCCGACACAAAGAGCCGGCTCCCCGCGGTGAATGATGGGAGCCGGCACCCCAGTGAGAGCCACTAAAATCTTTGAATGGCTCTCTCTGGGCCTAAAATCCCGGTGTTCGGCAGGTGTAACTCCGCCCACCGGAACAAAACTCCGCCCACTAAGCAATATAATTTGTTCCTAGCGAGAGGGCGGGGTTTATGCGGTAGGTGGGCGGAGTTTAGAACGCCATAACACATATACAATAGGGATCCATTCAGGATCCAAAAGGAGTCGAAAAAGAGCTGGCTCTTTTTGGTGAGCGGAGCCGTGAGAGCTGGATCACCAAAAAGAGCCGGACTGCCCATCACTATCCTGAACACACCGAGACCCTGATCATGTGACTCCTGACTCCTCCCCTCTTGTGACCTCATCACAGGTCCTGTGCCACACAGATGCAACAGACTAACAAGTCATCGCCGGCTGTGGGGGGTGCTGCGGGGGGTTCTCGAAGCGTAAGGATGGGGTCGGTGCATGGGGGGGCATGCCGGCTTAGTGCAGTGCGGCTGTGCGGGAAAAAAGAGGCCCGCTCAGGACAGCGGGACAGGCAGTCAAAAATGGGAATGTACCGCCATATCTGGGACGCTTGGGAGCTATGCTTATAGACACGCTCGCAGACATGCTCACATGCATACACGTACACACTCATGCAGACATGCATGCATGCAGACACACATACAGACACATACACAGATATATATAAATGCAGTAGTGTTGAGCGATACCATCCGATATCGTGAAATATCGGATCGGATTGGTTTGGACCGATACCCAAAAAGTATCGGGTATCGCCGATTCCGATACCAGAAACCAATGCAAGTCAATGGGACAGAAATATCGGAATTAAAAAAAACCCTTTCTTTCCTTGTAGGTTAATACTACATGAAGAAAAACAACTAAGAATAAAGTAGAATGTATTGGGGGAGGTGGAGAAGACATTAAAGGCATAGAGGTTTAGCCCAATCAAATAGAATAGCAGGAATACATTTTTTTTTAAAGACGTTCAGAGTTACAAAGATATTGACTATGTTAACCTTTTATATATTTTGTCAGATATGTATGTTTCACTAATTCCATGCTCTTCACCTTCTTTTTTACTTCTCCCACACTTTCTCCTTCATGATCCTCAGCAGCAGCAGCATCTTTTTTATCAACTTCTTCTTCACCTTATTCATCTTCTTCTTCACCTTCTTCCTATTATTCTTTTTTTTACATTCCTCATATTCTTCTTATTCAACTATTATTCTTCTTCATATTCTACTTCTTCATCTTCTTCCTATTCTTCTTCTTCATCATATTCTTATTTGTGACAGGCATTCCTGTAGTTGTTATCTATAAAAGTTTGAAGATTACACCTTCCGTTCTGCCTGTCACAAAAGATTTACTACAGGATTTGTCCGCGTTCATTTTGGCCTGCAGCAGCAGGCATTTTCCAGGGGCACCACGAGGAGCAACGGACTCACCCCCATACACTGCTTAGTCTTCTTCTGCTTATAATTTAGATAATATCTTTTGCTCTGATTTTTAGTCTTATGCTTAATGTTCTTCTGCTTTTGGTTCTTCTGCTTTTTGTTCTTCTGCTTCTTGGTCTTCTGTCTCTTGTTGTTCTGTATCTTGGTGGTTGTCTTCATGTTCTTTGTCCTCTTGGTCATCTTCAGGGTCATCTTTTTGGTCTTCTTCGGGGTGGTCTTCCGGGTCGTCGTCTTCATGGTCATCGTTTTCGTGGTTGTCGTCTTCTTCGGGGTGGTCTTCAGGGTCGTCGTCTTCAGGGTCGTCGTCAGGGAGATCCAGAGTAATAACCAAAAACCATTTCCAAAAGCTTGAACTTGGAAAAGTAGCAGAAGGTACAAGAAGGCTGAGGAACTGCTGAGAACCAGTTGACGGTGCTGGAACCCGGATGGGTAGCAGAAGGAACAAGAGCCAATGGCACAACCGTGGACCAGCTGATGGTGCTGGAACATGGTTACTAAGCAGGAGGTACCTGTGCTTAAAAGCCCTACCAAGGACCAGCAGACGTTGCTTGAACTCGGATACCGAGAAGGAGGCACCTCCGCCAAAGGCACTGACTAGAACCAGCTGACGGTGCTGGAACTCGGATGGGTAGCAGAAGCTGCAAGAGCTAATGGAACTAGCGAGGACCAGCTGATGGTGCTGGAACCCGGAGGGGCAGCAGAAGGAACAAGAGCCAATAGCACAACCGTGGACCAGCTGACGGTGCTGGAACACGGTTACTAAGCAGGAGGTACCTGTGCTAGAAAGCACTACCAAGGACCAGCAGACGTTGCTGGAACTCGGATACCAAGAAGGAGGCACCTAAGCCAAAGGCACTGCCGAGAACCAGCTGACTGTACTGGAACCCGGATGGGTGGCAGAAGGAACCCATGAAAAACAAAGTTGCAAGGCCGCGAGCCGGCCACAGTTACCGAAACCTACAATCCTTACAGGGGGTGCTTGTCTTATTGGCACTACCGAACCAGCCTTTATTACCAGAACCCACAGCCCACATAGGAAGCACCTAAACTGCAGGCACCATAGACTCGGCTAACCCGACCGCAACACGACAGGACAACGTATTGGTGGCAAAGTGACGTTGACACTACCCGGAAACAGCAGGCGTGCTGGACCCAGGCTGGGCAGGTGGGACTACCCGTGCCAAAGACACTGCCGAGAACCAGCTGACGGTGCTGGAACCCAGAGGGGCAACAGAAGGAACAAGAGTCAATGGCACTACCGAGGACCAGCTGACGGTGCTGGAACATGGTTACTAAGCAGGAGGTAACTGTGCTAGAAAGCACTACCAAGGACCAGCAGACGTTGCTGTAACTCGGATACCAAGAAGGAGGCACCTAAGCCAAAGGCACTGCCGAGAACCAGCTGACGGTGCTGGAACCCAGATGGGTAGCAGAAGCTGCAAGAGCTAATGGAACTAGCGAGGACCAGCTGACGGTGCTAGAACCCGGAGGGGCAGCAGAAGGAACAAGAGCCAATGACACTACCGAGGACCAGCTGACGGTTCTGGAACACGGTTACTAAGCAGGAGGTACCTGTGCTAGAAAGCACTACCAAGGACCAGCAGACATTGCTGGAACTCGGATACCGAGACGGAGGCAGCTCAACCAAAGGCACTACCGAGAACCAGCTGACGGTACTGGAACCCGGATGGGTAGCAGAAGGTACCCATGAAAAACAAAGTTTCAAGGCCGCGAGCCAGCCGCAGTTACCGAAACCCACAATCCTTACAGGGGGTGCTTGTCCTATTGGCACTACAGAACCAGCCTTTATTACCAGAACCCGCAGCCCACATAGGAAGCACCTAAACTGCAGGCACCATAGACTCGACTAACCCGACCGCAACACGACAGGACAACGTATTGGTGGCAAAGTGACGTTGACACTACCCGGAAACAGCAGGCGTGCTGGAACCAGGCTGGGCAGGAGGGAGTATCCGTGCCAAAGACACTTCTGAGCAGCAACTGGCGATGTTGGAGCCCAGGGTCAATCTGGGTGTAGGCTGAGGCCTAATTTCATCAAGTTTTATATCTGTTGTAGACTACTACTGGTTTTAAACGTGCTCCAATTAGGCCTCTGGCTCCACTCTGTCTCTAGTATTTACCCTGGCCTCCAACACCGCCAGTTGCTCCTCAGAAGTGCCGTCTGCACAATCAACACTTGTTCCTGTGTTACTGAGGTTCAGTAACATCAGCTGATCCCCTGATGTGTGTCCGGCAATGTCTCCTCCTCTGTCCATGGATCGCCCTCCCAAGGCTGTGGGGTACTCGGTACCGGCCCTGTGTCAGGGGGATGTGTCAGAGCAGCGGTGACCCGGACCGTGGCCCTGGGCACCCAAGTCAATGGCGGAATGTATATGTAGTTAATGGAATGGAATAGTTTGTGACGCCACCTGTGGTGCTCGGCAAGGGAGGTGTTAAGCCGACGCTGCAGACAGATCCTCTGGGACAGAAGGGATGGTGCAGCAGTGATGGTATAGCCCTCCACAGGCAGGGCTGATGTCCCAGGGCAGTGTAGTTGTAATGGTTGTGGAAAGGCGCAGGCAGTGTAAAAGATGGTACCCAGATGTAGCGGTGCTGAGTGGGTTGGCGCGAGAATGAATGGAGGACACCGAGGCTTGCATTTCCAAAGCTTTACTCACAGTCTGTGGTACACAAGGGTGCCTGCCTCTGGGCCGTGTCCTCCGGGTCAGAGACTCAGCCAACCTCCAGGCCAGATGGAAAGCTCCTCTCCAACATTCCGCCAACATGTACCTTTCCTGAACGACTCCTCTATTGCGCCTTAAGGTGTGAAGATCTCCAGTACCGTGGTACTCTGGAGTTCCTCCTGTCAGATGTTCCTAACAATTCTACTCGTATGGCAGACAGCTGTAGCCTCTCTCGGGGACCCCTTTCTCCGGAGTCCTTGCTCTCTATTCAATTGCTGTTGTGCCCCAAGTCTTAGTTGGGAGTAGTGCATTTACAGCCTCCTACTCCACCGGTGTCTGCTGCAGAACCATAAGTGTCCATACAACCTCGGGGACCGGGCCCCGGCCTTGCGCTGAGAACCTATAGGCAGGGTTCCTCTTCCAACCCACGTCTCCTCTCTGTTCTCCTTCATTCCGTACTGATCCTTCCCTCTCTTATGGAAGCTTAGGCTGCAGTTCTACATCTTTCTCCTTCTGTTCCTTTCCCGTGCCAGCTGGCTCAGATCACTGAGGCAGCTGCAGCACTCCTTCCTCCATCCCTTCTTCCAGGGATCCTCACTCCTGTCTGAGTGACTTCTTACCCGCCTGACCTGCTGCCAGACTGAACCCCTAATCCTACACTTTCCCACTCTTTTATATATCTCAACTCCACCCACCTCCCAGCACATCCAGTGTTCCAAGCAGGGAACCACCAGAGGTGCTCTGCTACTCTCTAAGCACTGAGCCGCAATATGGTTGTGCAGAACTACCCTTTTTCCATCAGACTCTTGCATTCTTCGCTGTCATTATCAGCTGTTATAGCTGCAGTGCTGCCGCTCTATGGAATTCAGGAGGCGCTCCTCTCTTCTTTTTCTTTTTCTCTGTTAGGAGTGTGTCGTACCTTTAATCTACATGCATGCAACGGATATTATTGTATACATTTTTACATCATATTCACCCTGCCATATTTTGTAATGGTTGCTGCTGTGAAGTTATGCCCTTTACTCCACACCCTTTTCTCCACTTCCCCTCGCCCTTCATTCCCTGCCTACAGTGTGTGTATACCCATGATATAAGTTTTTGTCACTTTTTCCATGACTAATAAATTTTTGCATGATTTCTAGACATTTTGTGAGCCTCTATTTTTCATTCAGGGTTGTCTGCTACATGATAACATTTTGAGCATTCAAATATACATCAATGTGTAGCTTCAATTTTATTGGATTTAGACAACATTATTATTATTATTACTTTCATTATCTTCTAGATATTCTCCTGTCGGTATCTTTTTTTCTCTTTTTTGGTCTAATGTATTGGTCTAGAGGCATTTCCACCTGACTATGTGGATTGTTTTTTTTGTTTAACCTGTTGTGTGGGGTGCGAGTGTTGGAGCGTGGAAAGGAGTTCCCACCTTAACCTGGATGGTGGGGCACTACACCTTAGGCTACTTTCACACATCAGGTTTTCGGCGTCAGACAAAACCGGATCCGTCTCATCCGGTTCATCCGTTTTTCTATCCGTTTTTCGACGGATTACGCCGGATCCGGTTTTTAAAATTGACCCTTGTGGCCTTCCGAACGGGATTGGCTACTGGAAAACTATATATAGCATGTTCCTACAGCCCTTCTTTGACAGGTTGTAGTGGGCAGAGCTACTGAGCATGCTCAGACCAAAAAAAACGGATCCGGCCACCGGATCCGGCTTTCGCCAGATCAGGCGCATTGCGGCGCTCATAGGCTTTCATTGTGTGAAAAAGCCGGACGCGCCGGATCCGGCGTGTCCGGCTTTTTCGCCGGAGACAAAAAACGTTACAGTAGCCGTTTTTTCCAGACGCCGGATCGCGACACATTGCCGGATCCGGCGAAAACCGGATGAAACGCATGGCCATCCGGCGCGATCCGGCGCAAATGCAAGTCAATGGGGGGGAAACCGGATCCGGCATTGCATTTCGCCGGATCCGGTTTCTGTCAAAAGCGCCGGATCGCGCCTGACGGCGAAAACCTGATGTGTGAAAGAGGCCTTAGGAGAAGGTGCAGTACCTATGTGGCGACTGAGCCTCAGAGGCACCGCATCCAAATTCCCACTACTAAAAGTAAATGGATGGAAATGAAATCCCACAGGGTAAGAAAATTAAAAAAGAAATTCTAAAATATTTATTTAAATAAACAAATATATTAAAAAAGTATGTAATAATAATAAATGATCAGGAGCACAATGCTTAAGTATTAAAAAATGCCTTTATTAAAATATTGGCACAGCAAATAAGTGCATAAAAAATAAATAAAATATACAACCACTTTAGCAATATATGTATGGAGTACATTGCAGCAAGTTTTATATGTGATGTAGTTTGAATGTGAAGGCAGCAGGAGACATTGCCGGACACACAGCAGGGGAGCAGCTGGCATTACTGAACCCCACTAACACTGGAGCATGTGTTTTTCTCTGTGCAGATGGCACTTCCGAGCAACAACTGGCGATGTTGGAGCCCAGGGTCAATCATGGAGCGGTGTTATGAATGGGTCACCGAGGAGAAAAAAAGCAGAACAAGCTAAGTCACAGAAAACCAGAGAGGTTGGTAACTATGCAAATTGCAGATCCCTGATCTTACCACAACAACTAGCAGTAGCCGTAGTCGCTCTTGCTCCCTCCCATCATGAGACACAGACGCGAGGATGATAGCTCGGCACGGATATAGCATTGAATGGACAGACAGCTGGGATATTACTTGACGGCTTTGTGAGAAGCCGAACTGAGAGACAGCAGCCATTTGCTATTCAGGATCCCGGAGAGAAGAAGAATACATGTCGTTTTGCAATAACTAATGAACAATTTCTCTTTCATCTATTTTTATGTTTTTCTGTAATAATCTTTTACTTTGATGGAAGAATCCAAATAAACCACTACATTTTTATCTGGTAACTAGTCCTGAGTATTTTACAGGATAAGCATTATTTTACAGCCTACGATATTCCTAGATGCCTCGTCACGGCCGGATGACTAAATAAGCCTAAAGCAAGGAAAGGGAAAACTAACTGCCCCAGAGCAGACCCCAAAGGAATAGATAGCCCCCACACATGTATTGACGGTGAAACAAGATGAAGGCACAAACACAGGCAGGAAAATAGGCTGAGCAGATGACGGGGCTCAAAGTAACTAGACAGGAAAGGAAAGACACTGTCTGCAACCTGCAAAAAACGCTACAAAAATCATGTCCAACACTTCGGATAGCAAAATTAACCCTGAAGTCACTAGACTTCTACCACTATATCAGCACTCTGAAATATTCTGAGACAGAGCAAAAAGACATAGAACTAGTAAGGGACAAAAAGCCAATTAGCAAAATACTGATAAATAAGAGTGGAAATTCAGCACAGCCCCCAGCAGGGGCTGGCTGAACACACCAAAAAACTGAATAGACCAACAAAAAAAAGTGTGAACATTTGCAGAAAAACTTAGCTTTAGGTGAATGGAACAGAGCTGAAAACCAAGAGATGACAAGCCAGAAGGAATCACCAGCAATTGAATAGGGCGTCAGCTGTATTAAATCCAATCTGAGACTCCTGAGATCCAATAGTCATCCTCATTCTCAGGTGGCAGATCTCCACCAATCAAATCAGCCTCTGTACCTCCTATTACCACCAGAGGGAGTCTGGAAGGAGAACTCATAACTGGTGAACTAGAGAATGAACTCACAACAGAGCAGGTTGAGGCCTAATTGCAGCAAGTTTTATATGTGATGTAGTTTGAATGTGGAGGCAGCAGGAGACATTGCCGGACACACAGCAGGGGAGCAGCTGGCATTACTGAACCCCACTAACACTGGAGCATGTATTTTTCTCTGTGCAGACGGCACTTCTGAGCAATAACTGGCGATGTTGGAGCCCAGGGTCAATCATGGACCAGGCTGAGGCCTAACTGCAGCAAGTTTTATATGTGATGTAGTTTGAATGTGGAGGCAGCAGGAGACATTGCCGGACACACAGCAGGAGAGCAGCTGGCATTACTGAACCCCACTAACACTGGAGCATGTGTTTTTCTCTGTGCAGACGGCACTTCCGAGCAACAACTGGCAATGTTGGAGCCCAGGGTCTATCATGGAGCAGGCTGAGGCCTAATTGCAGCAAGTTTTATATGTGATGTAGTTTGAATGTGGAGGCAGCAGGAGACATTGCCGGACACACAGCAGGGGAGCAGCTGACGTTACTGAACCCCACTAACACTGGAGCATGTGTCTTTCTCTGTGCAGACGGCACTTCCGAGCAACAACTTGCGATGCTGGAGCCCAGGGTCAATCATGGAGCAGGCTGAGGCCTAATTGCAGCAAGTTTTATATGTGATGTAGTTTGAATGTGGAGGCAGCAGGAGACTTTGCCGGACACACAGCAGGGGAGCAGCTGGCATTACTGAACCCCACCAACACTGGAGCATGTGTTTTTCTCTGTGCAGACGGCACTTCCGAGCAACAACTGGCAATGTTGGAGCCCAGGGTCAATCATGAAGCAGGCTGAGGCTTAATTGCAGCAAGTTTTATATTTGATGTAGCTTGAATGTGGAGGCAGCAGGAGACTTTGCCGGACACACAGCAGGGGAGCAGCTGGCATTACTGAACCCCACTAACACTGGAGCATTTGTTTTTCTCTGTGCAGATGGCACTTCCGAGCAACAACTGGCGATGTTGGAGCCCAGGGTCAATGATGGATCAGGCTGAGGCTTAATTGCAGCAAGTTTTTTATTTGACGTAGTTTGAACGTGGAGGCAGCAGGAGACATTGCCGGACACACAGCAGGGGAGCAGCTGGCATTACTGAACCCCACTGACACAGGAGCTAGTGTATTTTTCTGCGCAGACGTCTCTTCTGAGCAACAACTGGCATTGTTGGAGCCCAGGATCAATCATGGTGTAGGCTGAGGCCTACTTGGAGCAAGTTTAAAATCTGATGTAGTGTGATTTTTGGAGGGAGCCGGAGATATTGCCGGACACACAGCAGGGGAGCAGCTGACGTTACTGAATCCCACTGACATAGGTGCTAGTGTTTTTTTCTGTGCAGACGTCAATTCTGAGCAGCAACTGGCGGTGTTGGAGCCCAGGATCAATCATGGTGTAGGCTGAGGCCTACTTGGAGCAAGTTTAAAATCTGATGTAATGAGATTTTGGAAGGAGCAGGAGATATTGCTGGACACACAGCAGGGGAGCAGCTGACGTTACTGAACTCCACTGACACAGGAGCTAGAGTTTATTTCTGTGCAGACGGCACTTCTGAGCAACAACTGGCGGTGTTGGAGCCCAGAATCAATCATGGTGTAGGCTGAGGCCTACTTAGACCAAGTGTAAAATGTGATGTAGTTTGAATGTGGAGGGAGCAGGAGATATTGCCGGACACACAGCAGGGGAGCAGCTGACGTTATAGAACCCCTCTAACACTGGAGCATTTGTTTTTCTCTGTGCAGACGGCACTTCCGAGCAACAACTGGCGATGTTGGAGCCCAGGGTCAATCATGGAGCAGGCTGAGGCCTAATTGCAGCAAGTTTTATATGTGATGTAGTTTGAATCTGGAGGCAGCAGAAGACAATGCCGGACACACAGCAGGGTAGCAGCTGGCATTACTGAACCCCACTAACACTGGAGCATGTGTTTTTCTCTGTGCAGCCAGCACTTCCGAGCAACAACTGGCGATATTGGAGCCCAGGGTCAGTCTTGGAGCAGGCTGAGGCTTAATTGCAGCAAGTTTTGTATTTGACGTAGTTTGAATGTGGAGGCAGCAGGAGACATTGCCGGACACACAGCAGGGGAGCAGCTGGCATTACTGAACCCCACTGACACAGGAGCTAGTGTTTTTTTCTGTGCAGACGGCTCTTCTGAGCTACACCTGGCGGTGTTGGAGCCCAGGATCAATCATGGTGTAGGCTGAGGCCTACTTGGAGCAAGTTTAAAATCTGATGTAGTGTGATTTTTGGAGGGAGCCGGAGATATTGCCGGACACACAGCAGGGGAGCAGCTGACGTTACTGAATCCCACTGACATAGGTGGTAGTGTTTTTTTCTGTGCAGACGGCACTTCTGAGCAGCAACTGGCGGTGTTGGAGCCCAGGATCAATCATGGTGTAGGCTGAGGCCTACTTGGAGCAAGTTTAAAATATGATGTATTGAGATTTTGGAGGGAGCAGGAGATATTGCTGGACACACAGCAGTTGAGCAGCTGACGTTACTGAACCCCACTGACACAGGACCTAGTGTTTTTTTTTCTGTGCAGACGGCACTTCTGAGCAACAACTGGCGGTGTTGGAGCCCAGAATCAATCATGGTGTAGGCTGAGGCCTACTTGGACCAAGTGTAAAATGTGATGTAGTTTGAATGTGGAGGGAGCAGGAGATATTGCCGGACACACAGCAGGGGAGCAGCTGACGTTACTGAACCCCACTAACACTGGAGCGTTTGTTTTTCTCTGTGCAGACTGCACTTCTGAGCAACAACAGGCGATGTTGGAGCTCAGGGTCAATCATGGAGCAGGCTGAGGCCTAATTGCAGCAAGTTTTATATGTGATGTAGTTTGAATGTGGAGGCAGCAGGAGACATTGCCGGACACACAGCAGGGGAGCAGCTGGCATTACTGAACCCCACTAACACTGGAACATGTGTTTTTTTCTGTGCAGACGGAACTTCCGAGCAACAACTGGCGATATTGGAGCCCAGGGTCAATGATGGAGCAGGCTGAGGCTTAATTGCAGCAAGTTTTATATTTGACGTAGTTTGAATGTGGAGGCAGAAGTAGACATTGCCAGATACACAGCAGGGGAGCAGCTGGCATTACTGAACCCCACTAACACTGGAGCATGTGTTTTTCTCTGTGCAGACGGCAATTCCGAGCAACAACTGGTGATGTTGGAGCCCAGGGTCAATCATGGAGCAGGCTGAGGCCTAATTGCAGCAAGATTTATATGTGATGTAGTTTGAATGTGGAGGCAGCAGGAGACATTGTCGGACACACAGCAGGGGAGCAGCTGGCAGTACTGAACCCCACTAACACTGGAGCATTTGTTTTTCTCTGTGCAGACGGCATTTCTGAGCAACAACTGGCGATGTTGGAGCCCAGGGTCAATCATGGAGCAGGCTGAGGCCTAATTGCAGCAAGATTTATATGTGATGTAGTTTGAATGTGGAGGCAGCAGGAGACAATGCCGGACACACAGCAGGGGAGCAGCTGGCATTACTGAACCCCACTAACACTGGAGCATGTGTTTTTCTCTGTGCAGATGGCACTTCCGAGCAACAACTGGCGAAGTTGGAGCCCAGGGTCAATCATGGAGCAGGCTGAGGCCTAATTGCAGCAAGTTTTATATTTGATGTAGTTTGAATGTGGAGGCAGCAGGAGAAATTGCCGAACACACAGCAGGGGAGCAGCTGGCATTACTGAACCCTATTAACACTGGAGCATGTGTTTTTCTCAGTGCAGACGGCACTTCCAAGCAACAACTGGCGATGTTGGAGCCCAGGGTCAATCATGATGTTGGCTGAGACCTACTTGGAGAAAGTTTAAAATCTGATGTAGTGTGATTTTGGAGGGAGCAGGAGATATTGCCGGACACACAGCAGGGGAGCAGCTGACGTTGCTGAACCCCACTGACACAGGAGCTAGTGTTTTTTTCTGTGGCGGCAGCACCTCTGAGCAACAACTGGCGGTGTTGGAGCCCAGGATCAATTATGTTGTAGGCTGAGGCCTACTTGGAGCAAGTTTAAAATCTGATATAGTGTGATTTTGGAGGGAGTAGGAGATATTGCCGGACACACAGCAGGGGAGCAGCTGACGTTACTGAACCCCACTGACACAGGAGTTAGTGTTTTTTTCTGTGCAGACGGCACTTCTGAGCAGCAACTGGCGGTGTTGGAGCCCAGGATCAATCATGGTGTAGGCTGAGGCCTACTTGGAGCAAGTTTAAAATCTGATGTAGTGTGATTTTGGAGGGAGCAGGAGACAATTCCGGACACACAGCAGGGGAGCAGCTGGCATTACTGAACCCAACTAACACTGGAACATGTGTTTTTCTCTGTGCAGACGGCACTTCCGAGCAACAACTGGCGATGTTGGAGCCCAGGGTCAATGATGGATCAGGCTGAGGCTTAATTGCAGCAAGTTTTTTATTTGACGTAGTTTGAACGTGGAGGCAGCAGGAGACATTGCCGGACACACAGCAGGGGAGCAGCTGGCATTACTGAACCCCACTGACACAGGAGCTAGTGTATTTTTCTGCGCAGACGTCTCTTCTGAGCAACAACTGGCATTGTTGGAGCCCAGGATCAATCATGGTGTAGGCTGAGGCCTACTTGGAGCAAGTTTAAAATCTGATGTAGTGTGATTTTTGGAGGGAGCCGGAGATATTGCCGGACACACAGCAGGGGAGCAGCTGACGTTACTGAATCCCACTGACATAGGTGCTAGTGTTTTTTTCTGTGCAGACGTCAATTCTGAGCAGCAACTGGCGGTGTTGGAGCCCAGGATCAATCATGGTGTAGGCTGAGGCCTACTTGGAGCAAGTTTAAAATCTGATGTAATGAGATTTTGGAGGGAGCAGGAGATATTGCTGGACACACAGCAGGGGAGCAGCTGACGTTACTGAACTCCACTGACACAGGAGCTAGAGTTTATTTCTGTGCAGACGGCACTTCTGAGCAACAACTGGCGGTGTTGGAGCCCAGAATCAATCATGGTGTAAGCTGAGGCCTACTTAGACCAAGTGTAAAATGTGATGTAGTTTGAATGTGGAGGGAGCAGGAGATATTGCCGGACACACAGCAGGGGAGCAGCTGACGTTATAGAACCCCTCTAACACTGGAGCATTTGTTTTTCTCTGTGCAGACGGCACTTCCGAGCAACAACTGGCGATGTTGGAGCCCAGGGTCAATCATGGAGCAGGCTGAGGCCTAATTGCAGCAAGTTTTATATGTGATGTAGTTTGAATCTGGAGGCAGCAGAAGACAATGCCGGACACACAGCAGGGTAGCAGCTGGCATTACTGAACCCCACTAACACTGGAGCATGTGTTTTTCTCTGTGCAGCCAGCACTTCCGAGCAACAACTGGCGATATTGGAGCCCAGGGTCAATCTTGGAGCAGGCTGAGGCTTAATTGCAGCAAGTTTTGTATTTGACGTAGTTTGAATGTGGAGGCAGCAGGAGACATTGCCGGACACACAGCAGGGGAGCAGCTGGCATTACTGAACCCCACTGACACAGGAGCTAGTGTTTTTTTCTGCGCAGACGGCTCTTCTGAGCTACACCTGGCGGTGTTGGAGCCCAGGATCAATCATGGTGTAGGCTGAGGCCTACTTGGAGCAAGTTTAAAATCTGATGTAGTGTGATTTTTGGAGGGAGCCGGAGATATTGCCGGACACACAGCAGGGGAGCAGCTGACGTTACTGAATCCCACTGACATAGGTGGTAGTGTTTTTTTCTGTGCAGACGGCACTTCTGAGCAGCAACTGGCGGTGTTGGAGCCCAGGATCAATCATGGTGTAGGCTGAGGCCTACTTGGAGCAAGTTTAAAATATGATGTATTGAGATTTTGGAGGGAGCAGGAGATATTGCTGGACACACAGCAGTTGAGCAGCTGACGTTACTGAACCCCACTGACACAGGACCTAGTGTTTTTTTTTCTGTGCAGACGGCACTTCTGAGCAACAACTGGCGGTGTTGGAGCCCAGAATCAATCATGGTGTAGGCTGAGGCCTACTTGGACCAAGTGTAAAATATGATGTAGTTTGAATGTGGAGGGAGCAGGAGATATTGCCGGACACACAGCAGGGGAGCAGCTGACGTTACTGAACCCCACTAACACTGGAGCGTTTGTTTTTCTCTGTGCAGACTGCACTTCTGAGCAACAACTGGCGATGTTGGAGCTCAGGGTCAATCATGGAGCAGGCTGAGGCCTAATTGCAGCAAGTTTTATATGTGATGTAGTTTGAATGTGGAGGCAGCAGGAGACAATGTCGGACGCACAGCAGGGGAGCAGCTGGCATTACTGAACCCCACTAACACTGGAGCATGTGTTTTTCTCTGTGCAGACGGCACTTCCGAGCAACAACTGGCAATATTGGAGCCCAGGGTCAATCATGGAGCAGGCTGAGGCTTAATTGCAGCAAGTTTTATATTTGATGTAGTTTGAATGTGGAGGCAGCAGGAGACATTGCCAGACACACAGCAGGGGAGCAGCTGGCATTACTGAACCCCACTAACACTGGAGCATTTGTTTTTCTCTGTGCAGATGGCACTTCCGAGCAACAGCTGGCGATGTTGGAGCCCAGGGTCAATCATGGAGCAGAGTTATGAATGGGTCACCGAGGAGAAAAAAAGCAGAACAAGCTAAGTCACAGAAAACCAGAGAGGTTGGTAACTATGCAGATTGCAGATCCCAGATCTTACCACAACAACTAGCAGTAGCCGTGGAGTGTGCCTATGTTAAATATTAATAATCCGTTAATTTCTTATAAGACTCAGTTCTGTACATTGCTTTAGCTTACACGACATAGGCTATTTTTAAGCTTGGCTCATGGTAGAAAGACAGCTCCATATATGTAGAGACCACATGCTTTAGGAGACGTATATAATTCATGGCTAACTGTAGAGGTCGCTCTTGCTCCCTCCCCATCATGAGACACAGACGCGAGGATGACAGCTCGGCACGGATATAGCATTGAATGGACAGACAGCTGGGATATTACTTGATGGCTATGTGAGAAGCCGAACTAAGAGACAGCAGCCATTTGCTATTCAGGATCCCGGAGAGAAGAAGAATACATGTCGTTTTGCAATAACTAATGAACAATTTCTCTTTCATCTATTTTTATGTTTTTCTGTAATAATCTTTTACTTTGATGGAAGAATCCAAATAAACCACTACATTTTTATCTGGTAACTAGTCCTGAGTATTTTACAGGATAAGCATTATTTTACATTGGAGAGCCAGCCAGATCTGAATTTTTGTGTATTTTTTTTTTTTTCTGCGGATTTCCCTCAACTTGCCCAAAAGGGGGATTGGACTTTGCTAACGTCAAATCATATGTGCAAGTTATCGGGAATTCCACTATTCACAAGAATCAGACAGAACCTAGACGTGAGGACTAAGAATTGCCAGATGGATTGAGAAGTACTACAAGTGCCAAAGTGCCAGACGTGTGAAAACAGGAGTCCAGCGTTGTCCATCAAAGGAACAAGCTGAGAAATTTCAAGGTAAGAGAAATGGATGTAATTAATTCTTATGCTAAGCAGAGTAGATTGAAATTTAAGTCTGTAGACAAGTCTAATCCAGAAGTATTATGTCTTAGATTATATGCTGAGTGCGAACTGGCGAATCAGAGGTTAGATTCTAAGTTTTTCAATAGAGAAAGAGAGAGATTAAAAAATATTTTACTGATGGTAGATATATTTCATAGATCTGTGTCAGAGAAATCCAAAAATGATTGTGTGAAGGAAAATAGTGATGTTCCCGAGATTCACTGTAATGTGGAGAAACAGTTACAGGTAGCAGCAGCCATTGAAGGTGACCTTGCAGACGTGGAACAAGATGGAGAAGTAGGAGGAGACTTCAGAACTGACGTAGAGGACGTACAAGGGAAAGACGTACCACTAAAAATAGACGAATCAGAGGCCCAAATCCGAAGGAAAGTAAGAAAAACTTTGCTAAAGATATGCAAAATAATTCCTGCATATGAAAACAAAATCCATGTTTGTAGAAACTCTGAGGTTTTTGAAAGTTGTGTTGATAAATTTGATTTATCTAACGAGGAGAGGAATCAGTTGTTCAAAATGTGGATCCCTGTAAATTTTGCTAGGAGATTGTCTTTAAAGTTATCTGGTGAAATACATGAGAATTTAACTGATAAGGACAGATTAAAAATTCTCATTTTTTGTTCATCAAATGAAAATCATCCAGATATTGATATTCTTCAAAAATTAAGGATTGGTCGGACGGAATGTACCTACACTTTCATGTCCATATATGACCGCCTGTATAGAATGCTGAGTGAGAATGTCAAAACACAGTCCCTCATAAGGAGTTTTGTAAGCAAATTTTGGTTTTTAAATCCTGCATCTCGTGTTATTGCGTCACAAAAAGATTCTTTGTTTGAATGTGCGCAATCCCTTGATTTTGCCAGAAAACACAAGAATCGTGAAAGGAAAGTAAATTGTGCTAATTTTGTGAAGACAGGCAGAGTAAAATCTTATCAGAAGCCTGCATTAGCAAAACCTTCTAAAATGAGCTTTCCCCAAAATCAAATCTATGAAGAACGAAGAAAATCACATGTTTGTTTAAAGCCATATGGAATGATGCAAAGGAACACCGAAAAGACACAAATTGAATTAAGAAAAATGATGAGTTTTGATTTTCTTTCTGTAACCAAGATGGCCGAATTTGACAGATAGAAACAGGTGGTGAGTGACATCATGGCCTGTAAACTGAATACTCTGCTCCAAGAATCTATCAGCTTTAAAATGGCAAGAACTTTTCAGGATATTTTTTGCAGAGAAATAAGTATGGGTTTAGGAATTGGCTAGAAAAAGTAATTATATATATTGTGTAAAAGTGTTATACAATTAGTGAGTTATATGTAATTATTTTATAGAGTATAATCCTGTAGTTCTATAGTTTGTATATACATATTCATACAGTATATATAGAGTGTTTGTAGAAGTAGAAATAGTAGAACTGTATTTTTTAGTGAAAATTAAAATCTACTCCAGTAATAAAATTTAGAATTATGAATATGATATTAACCTTATCTTTTATGTTTCCTTAGAATTTTCATTTCAAAGCAGGACTTAATCGGGAAAAATTATCTTCCAAGGATTTATGCCTTTATTTACACAGGAAGTTGCAATAATTGCATGATTTTATATATCTAACCCTTAAAAGGATATAACTAATTGCATTTTAATAAATGTGTGTGTGTGTGCTTTTTCTGCATGGCTTGAATGACAACCACAGCATGTGAAATTTGAACCTT
Organism: Dendrobates tinctorius; assembly: GCF_039654945.1. Lineage (NCBI taxonomy): Eukaryota > Metazoa > Chordata > Amphibia > Anura > Dendrobatidae > Dendrobates > Dendrobates tinctorius. The sequence continues at coordinate 10,758,080 of NW_027361848.1, read as the reverse complement.
GTTCTAATAATACAAGTATACCAGTATACTATGTCCCTGTTCTTAGGAAAATAATTTTTAAGGGGGTCTCAACTTTTGCAAACCAATGGAATTTTTTTCCAGGCCTAAATGTCAAGTATAGCTATACAATATATATTTATGTCATGTGTATTTGGGGAATATTCTAAGAAATATTAAGAGACTAAATTTAAATAGTTTACAATGCATTGATAATTAGGATAATTTGGGTTAAAATACGTGTATTCATCACACCTTCGTATGTGAGGTATTTGGTTTAAACTTAATATGTGACACAGTCTGAGTGACAGTGACTGAGTGTATGAGCAGCTGCTGAGTGAGTAATGTGATACGTTTGTTGTATGTGTGAAGCCTCAGGATTCTGAATGCAAGAAAAAAAAAAACTGTCTTTAGGAGAAATATGCAAATCAGTTAAATTATTAGAATATTAAGATACATAATGAAATATTATCTATACAACATATATTTCTATATTTCTATAGTAATTATTATTTCTTGATTTAGTTAATTGTGATAAGTGCAATCGCACATCAAAATGGTTTATGAAGAAAATCTACATTCAAATTAATTTTACCAAAGGATAATTTTATGATATTCAAATTAATTTTGATGGTTACACATCTTCAGACAAATAATGGTATAAGCAAGTATAAATTCACATAATTTATAAATTAATTATTTTTCATTTTGGTTTTGATAAATGAATTATTTTATGAAACAATATTTTTTGGTATTAAGGGGGAAATATGTTTTTGATCCTGACTACATCGTCACATTTGATTAATACCTCTTCTTCACACATTTTAATAGAAAAGAAATAAATAAGGTACAATGGTATAAGTATTGGGGATAATAACATTAAGTATTATAAAGAGTCATTTTTTTACAGTAAGAGGAGTATTACATGCAAAGTTGCATAATTTGAATATTTTGGTAACACAAGTTTATGACAATTATGAAAATCCAGATCATGGAAATATTAAGGGTATATGTTACTGAAGACATAACTACTCTGCATCAACATAAAGGCCTTATTCTTATTTTTATTTTTATTCTTACTTTTCATTATTTTTAATTCTTTCACCAATATTTAGTAAAGTAATATCTACTATAGAATTTTGCTTCATTAAATATAACAATGATACAGTTTCATTACAAAGAAAAATGTTTCACTTCTGAGTTATATGCAACAATTCTTTTATTCATTCATTCGCTCACTTATATATTCTTATTTTGGTTCATGGCTTTACATTCCTACATATTATTAGTATAATAAATATATTCCTTATTAATAAAGATGAAAACACTGGTTACATAAAATACAGTGACACCTATGGGTTGAAAAAGGTAATTACACCTAAGACATAAAAAATGTTCTATCACATAAAAAATATGGATAATAATTTATCACTTATTATTGGTTTATTATTTCAAATATTGAAATCTATATATGGTACAAATTCTGATAATAATTATATGGATATTACTGATTGCTATGGTACGCTGTGATATTATAGGATAGGAAAATTACCAGATTTGGTATAGGATAGGGAATGAAGACTTCAAGCAAGATACTGAAATTACGTTAATAAAGACTTTTCATATTAAAATTGATTCTTATCAGTTGCAAGAAGAAGAATGCCGCGATCCAGAAGTCCCAGAAGGTAACAAAGCTATGACTTCTGAGAAATGAACTGTGTTAATTACAAGTGCAGTATCCACCACTGACAGTCACAATTAAAGTGTCTAACCTGACAACCAGAGGACGATGATCCTATGATGCTGAGATGAACTGTGTTATCACGTTCTTACCAAGTTCCAGAGGTTTCAATCACCTGAAAAGCTTCGATGTAAAGCTGGTGAACAATAAGGTAACCCTGACATGTCCTGTGCATTAGGACAAGGACTGGTTATGGTGCTATGTTTAGCAAGGAAGAGTCATTTTAACCCTTGCTTTGCTGACCAAAGACGTCACACCTGTTCAAAGACCAGTGCCGATGGAGGATTCCAGAATATCCAAGGCGAGCCAATGTAAGCCCAGGTTTTTAAAGATGACACTGCACAGATATTAAAGCTGCATAGACTTTGTTTTCGTATTAACATTTGAATTTATGGACTTTGATTTGATACACAACACAATTTCTACAACATCTATATGCTATAGGAAAACTGTATTTTTAAAAAAACCAAGAAGAAGACAGAAGACATCAAAATGAAGACCAGATGACACCAGAATATGACTGGACCTGAAATGCTTCAATTTAGATGTAGGGAAGTATAATTATACATATTTTATATGAATATTGTTCACGGCTTACCATAACATGAATTCACATCAATTATGTCATTGAGTACTTATAACGGTAATCTGATATTATTATTATTATTATTGATATTAAATTATTTTGTCAAAGAAGAAGAAAAGAAGAAAAAAGATCTCATTATATTTTGAGGGTTCCAATTAATGTCTGTCTCCCTCAAAAGGGGGAATTGTTAAATATTAATAATCCGTTAATTTCTTATAAGACTCAGTTCTGTACATTGCTTTAGCTTACACGACATAGGCTATTTTTAAGCTTGGCTCATGGTAGAAAGACAGCTCCATATATGTAGAGACCATGTGCTTTAGGAGACGTATATAATTCATGGCTAACTGTAGAGGTCGCTCTTGCTCCCTCCCCATCATGAGACACAGATGCGAGGATGATAGCTCGGCACGGATATAGCATTGAATGGACAGACAGCTGGGATATTACTTGACGGCTATGTGAGAAGCCGAACTAAGAGACAGCAGCCATTTGCTATTCAGGATCCCGGAGAGAAGAAGAATACATGTCGTTTTGCAATAACTAATGAACAATTTCTCTTTCATCTATTTTTATGTTTTTCTGTAATAATCTTTTACTTTGATGGAAGAATCCAAATAAACCACTACATTTTTATCTGGTAACTAGTCCTGAGTATTTTACAGGATAAGCATTATTTTACAGCCTACGATATTCCTAGATGCCTCGTCACGGCCGGATGACTAAATAAGCCTAAAGCAAGGAAGGGAAAACTAACTGCCCCAGAGCAGACCCCAAAGGAATAGATAGCCCCCACACATGTATTGACGGTGAAACAAGATGAAGGCACAAACACAGGCAGGAAAATAGGCTGAGCAAATGACGGGGCCCAAAGTAACTAGACAGGAAAGGAAAGACACTGTCTGCAACCTGCAAAAAACCCTACAAAAATCATGTCCAACACTTCTGATAGCAAAATTAACCCTGAAGTCACTAGACTTCTACCACTATATCAGAACTCTGAAATATTCTGAGACAGAGCAAAAAGAGACCGAACTAGTAAGGGACAAAAAGCCAATTGGCAAAATACTGATAAATAAGAGTGGAAATTCAGCACAGCCCCCAGCAGGGGCTGGCTGAACACACCAAAAAACTGAATAGACCAACAAAAGCAAGTGTGAACATTAGCAGAAAAACTTAGCTTTAGATGACTGGAACAGAGCTGAAAACCAAGAGCTGACAAACCAGAAGGAATCACCAGCAATTGAATAAGGCGTCGGCTGTATTAAATCCAATCTGAGACTCCTGAGATCCAATCGTCATCCTCATTCTCAGCCTCTGTACCTCCTATTACCACCAGAGGGAGTCTGGAAGGAGAACTCACAACTGGTGAACCAGAGAATGAACTCACAACAGAGCCGATTGAGGCCTAATGGCAGCAAGTTTTATATGTGATGCAGTTTGAATGTGGAGGCAGCAGGAGACATTGCCGGACACCCAGCAGGGGAGCAGCTGGCATTACTGAACCCCACTAACACTGGAGCATGTGTTTTTCTATGTGCAGACGGCACTTCCGAGCAACAACTGGCAATGTTGGAGCCCAGAGTCAATCATGGAGCAGGCTGAGGCCTAATTGCAGCAAGTTTTATGTGTGATGTAGTTTGAATGTGGAGGCAGCAGGAAACATTGCCGGACACACAGAAGGGGAGCAGCTGGCTTTACTGAACCCCACTAACACTGGAACATGTGTTTTTCTCTGTGTAGACGGCACTTATGAGAAACAACTGGCGATGTTGGAGCCCAGGGTCCATCATGGAGCAGGCTGAGGCCAAATTTCAGCAAGTTTTATATGTGATGTAGTTTGAATGTGGAGGCAGCAGGAGACATTGCCGGACACACAGCAGGGGAGCAGCTGGCATTACTGAACCCCACTAACACTGGAGCATTTGTTTTTCTCTGTGCAGATGGCACTTCCGAGTAACAACTGGTGATGTTGGAGCCCAGGGTGCTTCATGGAGGAGGCTGAGGTCTAATTGCAGCAAGTTTTTTATGTGATGTAGTTTGAATGTGGAGGCAGCAGGAGACAATGCCGGACACACAGCAGGGGAGCAGCTGGCATTACTGAACCCCACTAACACTGGAGCATGTGTTTTTCTCTGAGCAGCCGGCAATTCCGAGCAACAACTGGCGATATTGGAGCCTAGGGTCAATCATGGAGCAGGCTGTGGCTTAATTGCAGCAAGTTTTATATTTGATGTAGTTTGAATGTGGAGGCAGCAGGAGACATTGCCGGACACACAGCAGGGGAGCAGCTGGCATTACTGAACCCCACTGACACAGGAGCTAGTGTTTTTTTCTGCGCAGACGGCTCTTCTGAGCAACAACTGGCGGTGTTGGAGCCCAGGATCAATCATGGTGTAGGCTGAGGCCTACTTGGAGCAAGTTTAAAATATGATGTAGTGTGATTTTGAAGGGAGCAGGAGATATTGCCGGACACACAGGAGGGGAGCAGCTGACTTTACTGAACCCCACTAACGCTGGAGCATTTGTTTTTCTCTGTGCAGATGGCACTTCCGAGCAACAACTGGCGAAGTTGGAGCCCAGGGTCAATCATGAAGCGGTCTGAGGCTTAATTGCAGAAAGTTTTGTATTTGATGTAGTTTGAATGTGGAGGCAGCAGGAGACATTGCCGCACACACCGCATGGGAGCAGCTGGCGTTACTGAACCCCACTAACACTGGAGCATGTGTTTTTCTCTGTGCCGACGGCACTTCCGAGCAACAACTGGCGATGTTGGAGCCCAGGGTCAATCATGAAGGAGGCTGAGGCCTAATTGCAGCAAGTTTTATATGTGATGTAGTTTGAATGTGGAGGCAGCAGGAGAAATTGCCGGACACACAGCAGGGGAGCAGCTGGCATTAATGAACCCCACTAACACTGGAGCATGTGTTTTTCTCTGTGCAGACGGCACTTTCGAGCAAAAACTGGCGATATTGGAGCCCAGGGTCAATCATGAAGCGGTCTGAGGCTTAATTGCAGAAAGTTTTGTATTTGATGTAGTTTGAATGTGGAGGCAGCAGGAGACATTGCCGCACACACCGCATGGGAGCAGCTGGCGTTACTGAACCCCACTAACACTGGAGCATGTGTTTTTCTCTGTGCCGACGGCACTTCCGAGCAACAACTGGCGATGTTGGAGCCCAGGGTCAATCATGAAGGAGGCTGAGGCCTAATTGCAGCAAGTTTTATATGTGATGTAGTTTGAATGTGGAGGCAGCAGGAGAAATTGCCGGACACACAGCAGGGGAGCAGCTGGCATTAATGAACCCCACTAACACTGAAGCATGTGTTTTTCTCTGTGCAGACGGCACTTCCAAGCAACAACTGGCGATGTTGGAGCCAATGGTCAATCATGGAGCAGGCTGAGGTCTAATTGCAGCAAGTTTTTTATGTGATGTAGTTTGAATGTGGAGGCAGCAGGAGAAATTTCCAGACACACAGCAGGGGAGCAGCTGGCATTACTAAATCCCACTAACACTGGAGCATGGTTTTTCTCTGTGCAGACAGCACTTCTGAGCAACAACTGGCGGTGTTGTAGCCCTGGATCAATCATGGTGTAGGCTGAGGCCTACTTGGAGCAAGTTTAAAATCTGATGTAGTGTGATTTTTGAGGGAGCAGGAGATATTGCCGGACACACAGCAGGGGAGCAGCTGACTTTACTGAACCCCACTGACACAGGAGCTAGTGTTTTTTTCTGTGCAAACGGTTCTTCTGAGCAACAACTGGCGGTGTTGGAGCCCAGAATCAATCATGGTGTAGGCTGAGGCCTACTTGGAGCAAGTTTAAAATCTGATGTAGTGTGATTTTGGAGGGAGCAGGAGATTTTGCCGGACACACAGCAGGGGAGCAGTTGACATTACTGAACCCCACTGACACAGGAGCTAGTGTTTTTTTCTGTGCAAACAGCTCTTCTGAGCAACAACTGGTGGTGTTGGAGCCCAGAATCAATCATGGTGTAGGCTGATGCCTACTTAGACCAAGTGTAAAATGTGATGTAGTTTGAATGTGGAGGGAGCAGGAGATATTGCCGGACACACAGCAGGGTAGCAGCTGACGTTACTGAACCCCACTAACACTGGAGCATTTGTTTTTCTCTGTGCGAACGGCACTTCCGTGCAACAACTGGTGATGTTGGAGCCCAGGGTCAATCATGGAGCAGGCTGAGGCCTAATTGCAGCAAGTTTTATATGTGATGAAGGTTGAATGTGGAGGCAGCAGGAGACAATGCCGAACACACAACAGGGGAGCAGCTGGCATTACTGAACCCCACTAACACTGGAGCATGTGTTTTTCTCTGTGCAGACAGCACTTCCGAGCAACAACTGGCGATATTGGAGCTCAGGGTCAATCATGGAGCAGGCTGAGGCTTAATTCCAGCAAGTTTTATAATTGATGTAGTTTGAATGTGGAGGCAGCAGGAGACATTGCCGGACACACAGCAGGGGAGCAGATAGCATTACTGAACCCCACTGACACAGGAGCTAGTGTTTTTTTCTGTGCAGACGGCACTTCTGAGCAACTACTGGCGGTGTTGGAGCCCAGGATCACTCATGGTGTAGGCTGAGTTCTACTTGGAGCAAGTTTGAAATCTGATGTAGTGTGATTTTGGAGGGATCAGGAGATATTGCTGGACACACAGCAGGAGAGCAGCTGACGTTACTGAACCTCACTGACACAGGAGCTAGTGTTTTTTTCAGTGCAGACGGCACTTCTGAGCAACTACTGGCGGTGTTGGAGCCCAGGATCAATCATGGTGTAGGCTGAGGCCTACTTGGAGCAAGTTTACAATCTGATGTAGTGTGATTTTGGAGGGAGCAGGAGATATTGCAGGACACACAGCAGGGGAGTAGCTGACGTTACTGAACCCCACTGACACAGGAGCTAGTGTTTTTTTCTGTGCAGACGGCACTTCTGAGCAACAACTGGCGGTGTTGGAGCCAAGAATCAATCATGGTGTAGGCTGAGACCTACTTGGACCAAGTGTAAAATGTGATGTAGTTTGAATGTGGAGGGAGCAGGAGATATTGCCGGACACACAGCAGAGGAGCAGCTAACATTACTGAACCCCACTAACACTGGAGCATTTGTTTTTCTCTGTGCAGACGGCACTTCCGAGCAACAACTGGCGATATTGGAGCCCAGGGTCAATCATGAAGCAGTCTGAGGCTTATTTGCAGAAAGTTTTGTATTTGATGTAGTTTGAATGTGGAGGCAGCAGGAGACATTGCCGCACACACCGCAGGGGAGCAGCTGGCGTTACTGAACCCCACTAACACTGGAGCATGTGTTTTTCTCTGTGCCGACGGCACTTCCGAGCAACAACTGGCGATGTTGGAGCCCAGGGTCAATCATGAAGGAGGCTGAGGCCTACTTGGAGCAAGTTTAAAATCTGATGTAGTGTGATTTTGGAGGGAGCAGGAGATATTGCCGGACACACAGCAGGGGAGCAGCTGACGTTACTGAATCCCACTGACATAGGAGCTAGTGTTTTTTTCTGTGCAGACGGCACTTCTGAGCTACAACTGGCGGTGATGGAGCCCAGAATCAATCATGGAGTAGGCTGAAGCCTACTTGGACCACGTGAAAAATGTGATGTAGTTTGAATGTGGAGGGAGCAGGAGATATTGTGGGACACACAGCAGGGGAGCAGCTGACGTTACTGAACCCCACTAACACTGGAGCATTTGTTTTTCTCTGTGCAGAAGGCACTTCCGAGCAACAACTGGCGATGCTGGAGGCCAGTGTCAATCATGGAGCAGGCTGAGGCTTAATTGAAGCAAGTTTTATATTTGATGTAGTTTGAATGTGGAGGCAGCAGGAGACATTGCCGGACACACAGCAGGGGAGCAGCTGGCATTACTGAACCCCACTGACACAGGAGTTAGTGTTTTTTTCTGCGCAGACAGCTCTTCTGAGCAACAACTGGCGGTGTTGGAGCCCAGGATCAATCATGGCGTTGTCTGAGGCCTACTTGGAGCAAGTTTAAAATCTGATGTAGTGTGATTTTGGAGGGAGCAGGAGATATTGCCGGACACACAGCAGGGGAGCAGCTGACGTTACTGAACCCAACTGTCATAGGAGCTAGTGTTTTTTTCTGTGCAGACAGCACTTCTGAGCAGCAACTGGCGGTGTTGAAGCCCAGAATCAATCATGGTGTAGGCTGAGGCCTACTTGGACCAAGTGTAAAATGTGATGTAGTTTGAAAGTGGAGGGAGCAGGAGATATTGCCGGACACACGGGAAACATGGGAACAGCTGATGTTACTGAACCCCATAAACACTGGAGCATTTGTTTATCTATATGCAGACGGCACTTCCGAGCAACAAATGGCCATGTTGGAGCTCAGGGTCAATCATGGAGCAGGCTGAGACCAAATTGCAGCAAATTTTATATGTGATGTAGTTTGAATGTGGAGGCAGCAGGAGACAATGCCGAACACACAGCAGGGGAGCAGCTGGCATTACTGAACCCCACTAACACTGGAGCATGTGTTTTTCTCTGTGCAGAGGGCACTTCCGAGCAACAACTGTCGATATTGGAGCCCAGGATTAATCATGGAGCAGTCTGAGGCTTAATTGCAGCAAGTTTTATATTTGATGTAGTTTGAATGTGGAGGCAGCAGGAGACATTGCCGCACACGCGGCAAGGGAGCAGCTTGCATTACTGAACCCCACTAACACTGGAGCATGTGTTTTTCTCTGTGCAGATGGCACTTTTGAGCAACAACTGGTGATGTTGGAGCCCAGGGTCAATTATGGAGCAGGCTGAGGCCTAATTGCAGCAAGTTTTATATGTGATGTAGTTTGATTGTGGAGGCAGCAGGAGACATTGACTGACACACAGCAGGGGAGCAGCGGGCATTACTGAACCCCACTAACACTGGAGTATGTGTTTTTCTCTGTGCAGGCGGCACTTCCGAGCAACAACTGGCGGTGTTGGAGCCCAGGATCAATCATGGTGTAGGCTGAGGCCTACTTGGAGCAAGTTTAAAATCTGATGTAGTTTGAATGTGGAGGAAGCAGGAGATATTTTGCCGGACACACAGCAGGGGAGCAGCTGATGTTACTGAACCCCACTAACACTGGAGCATTTGTTTTTCTCTGTGCAGACGGCACTTCCGAGCAACAACTGGCAATGTTGGAGCCCACGGTCAATCATGGAGCAGGCTGAGGCCTAATTGCAGCAAGTTTTATATGTGATGTAGTTTGATTGTGGAGGCAGCAGGAGAAATTGCCGGACACACAGCAGGGGAGCAGCTGGCATTATTGAACCCCACTGACACAGGAGCTAGTGTTTTTTTCTGTGCAGACGGCACTTCTGAGCAACAACTGGCGGTGTTGGAGCCCAGGATCAATCATGGTGTAGGCTGAGGCCTACTTGGAGCAAGGTTAAAATATGATGTAATGCCATTTTGGAGGGAGCAGGAGATATTGCTGGACACACAGCAGGGGAGCAGCTGACGTTGCTGAACCCCACTGACAGCTAGTGTTTTTTCTCTGCAAACGGCACTTCTGAGCAACAACTGGTGGTGTTGGAGCCCAGAATCAATTATGGTGTAGGCTGAGGCCTACTAGGAGCAATTGTAAAATGTGATGTAGTTTGAATGTGGAGGGAGCAGGAGATATTGCCGGACACACAGCAGGGGAGCAGCTGACGTTACTGAACCCCACTTACACTGGAGCATTTGTTTTGCTCTGTGCAAACGGCACTTCCGAGCAACAACTGACGATGTTGGAGCCCAGGGTCAATCATGGAGCAGGCTGAGGCCTAATTGCAGCAAGTTTTACATGTGATGTAGTTTGAATGTGTAGGCAGCAGGAGACAATGCCGGACACACAGCAGGGAAGCAGCTGGCATTACTGAACCCCACTAACACTGGAGCATGTGTTTTTCTCTGTGCAGACCGTACTTCTGAGCAACAACTGGCGGTGTTGGAGCCCAGAATCAATCATGGTGTAGGCTGAGGTCTAATTGCAGCAAGTTTAAAATGTGATGTAGTTTGAATGTGGAGGGAGCAGGAGATACTGCCGGACACACAGCAGGGGAGCAGCTGACATTACTGAACCCCACTAACACTGGAGCATTTGTTTTTCTCTGTGCAGACGTCACTTCCGAGCAACAACTGGCGATGTTGGAGCCCAGGGTCCTTCATGGAGCAGGCTGTGGCTTAATTGCAGCAAGTTTTATATTTGATGTAGTTTGAATGTGGAGGCAGCAGGAGACATTGCCGGACACACAGCAGGGGAGCAGCTGGCATTACTGAACCCCAGTGACACAGGAGCTAGTGTTTTTTTCTGCGCAGACGGCTCTTCTGAGCAACAACTGGTGGTGTTGGAGCCCAGGATCAATCATTGAGCAGGCTGTGGCTTAATTGCAGCAAGTTTTATATTTGATGTAGTTTGAATGTGGAGGCAGCAGGAGACATTGCCGGACACACAGCAGGGGAGCAGCTGGCATTACTGAACCCCAGTGACACAGGAGCTAGTGTTTTTTTCTGCGCAGACGGCTCTTCTGAGCAACAACTGGTGGTGTTGGAGCCCAGGATCAATCATGGAGCAGGCTGTGGCTTAATTGCAGCAAGTTTTATATTTGATGTAGTTTGAATGTGGAGGCAGCAGGAGACATTGCCGGACACACAGCAGGGGAGCAGCTGGCATTACTGAACCCCACTGACACAGGAGCTAGTATTTTTTTCTGCGCAGACGGCTCTTCTGAGCAACAACTGGCGGTGTTGGAGCCCAGGATCAATCATGGTGTAGGCTGAGGCCTACTTGGAGCAAGTTTAAAATCTGATGTAGTGTGATTTTGAAGGGAGCAGGAGATATTGCCGGACACACAGGAGGGGAGCAGCTGACTTTACTGAACCCCACTAACGCTGGAGCATTTGTTTTTCTCTGTGCAGATGGCACTTCCGAGCAACAACTGGCGAAGTTGGAGCCCAGGGTCAATTATGGAGCAGGCTATGGCCTAATTGCAGCAAGTTTTATATGTGATGTAGTTTGAATGTGGAGGCAGCAGGAGACAATGCCGGACAAACAGCAGGGGAGCAGCTAGCATTACTGAACCCCTCTAACACTGGAGCATGTGTTTTTCTCTGTGCAGACGGCACTTCCGAGCAAAAACTGGCGGTATTGGAGCCCAGGGTCAATCATGGAGCAGGCTGAGGCTTAATTGCAGCAAGTTTTATATTTGATGTAGTTTGAATTTGGAGGCAGCAGGAGACATTGCCGGACACACAGCAGGGGAAAAGCTGACATTACTGAACTCCACTAACACTGGAGCATGTGTTTTTCTCTGTGCAAACAGCACTTCTGAGAAAAATCTGGCGATGTTGGAGCCCAGGGTCAATCATGGAGCATGATGAGGCCTAATTGCAGCAAGTTTTATATGTGATGTAGTTTGAATGTGGAGGCAGCAGGAGAAATTGCCGGACACACAACAGGGGAGCAGCTGGCATTACTGAACCCCACTAACACCAAAGCATGTGTTTTTCTCTGTGCAGACGGCACTTCTGAGCAACAACTGGCGATGTTGGAGCCCAGGGTCAATCATGGAGCATGCTGAGGCCTAATTGCAGCAAATTTTATATGTGATGTAGTTTGAATGTGGAGGCAGCAGTAGAAATTGCCAGACACACAGCAGTGGAGCAGCTGGCATTACTGAACCCCACTAACGCCGAAGCATTTGTATTTCTCTGTGCAGACGGCACTTCCGAGCAACAACTGGCGAGGTTGGAGCCCAGGGTCAATCATGGAGCAGGGTGAGGCCTAATTGCAGCAAGTTTTTTATGTGATGTAGTTTGAATGTGGAGGCAGCAGGAGAAATTGCCAGTCACACAGCAGGGGAGCAGCTGGCATTACTGAACCCCACTACCAGTGGAGCATGTGTTTTTCTCTGTGCAGACGGCACTTCCAAGCCACAACTGGCGATGTTGCAGCCCAGGATCAATCATGGTGTAGGCTGAGGCCTACTTGGAGCAAGTTTAAAATCTGATGTAGTGTGATTTTGGAGGGAGCAGGAGATATTTCTGGACACACAGCAGGGGAGCAGCTGACGTTACTGAACCACACTGGCACAGGAGCTAGTGTTTTTTTCTGCGCAGACAGCTCTTCTGAGCAACATCTGGCGGTGTTGGAACCCATGATCAATCATGGTGTAGGCTGATGCCTACTTGGAGAAAATTTAAAATCTGATGTTGTGTGATTTTGGATGGAGCAGGAGATATTGCCGGAAACACAGCAGGGGAGCAGCTGACGTTACTGAACCCCACTTACACAGCAGCTAGTGTTTTTTTCTGTGCAGACGGAACTTCTGAGCAACAACTGGCGGTGTTGGAGCCCAGGATCAATCATGGTGTAGGCTGAGGCCTACTTGGAGCAAGTGTAAAATGTGATGCAGTTTGAATGTGGAGGGAGCAGGAGATACTGCCGGACACACAGCAGGGGAGCAGCTGACGTTACTGAACCCCACTGACACAGGAGCTAGTGTTTTTTTCTGTGCAGACGGCACTTCTGAGCAACAACTGGTGGTGTTGGAGCCCAGGATCAATATTGGTGTAGGCTGAGGCCTACTTGGAGCAAGTTTAAAATCTGATGTAGTGAGATTTTGGAGGGAGCAGGAGACATTGCCGGACACACAGCAGGGGAACAGCTGATGTTACTGAAACCCACTGACACAGGAGCTAGTGTTTTTTTCTGTGCAGACGGCACTTCTGAGCAACAACTGGTGGTGTTGGAGCCCAGGATCAATCATGGTGTAGGCTGAGGCCTACTTGGACCAAGTGTAAAATGTGATGTAGTTTGAATGTGGAGGGAGCAGGAGATACTGCTGGACACAAAGCAGGGGAGCAGATGACGTTACTGAACCCCACTGACACACGAGCTAGTGTTTTTTTCTGTGCAGATGGCACTTCTGAGCAACCAAGGCGGTGTTGGAGCCCAGGATCAATCATGGTGTAGGCTGAGGCCTACTTGGAGCAAGTTTAAAATCTGATGTAGTGTGATTTTGGGGGGAGCAGGAGATATTGCTGGACACACAGCAGGGGAGCAGCTGACGTTACTGAACCCCACTGACACAGGAGCTAGTGTTTTTTTCCGTGCAGACGGCACTGCTGAGCAACAACTGGCGGTGTTGGAGCCCAGAATCAATCATGGTGTAGGCTGAGGCCTACTTGGAGCAAGTTTAAAATGTGATGTAGTTTGAATGTGGAGGGAGCAGGAGATACTGCCGGACATACAGCAGGGGAGCAGCTGACGTTACTGAACCCCTCTGACACAGGAGCATTTGTTTTTCTCTGTGCAGACGGCACTTCCGAGCAACAACTGGCGATGTTGAAGCCCAGGGTCCATCATGGAACAGGCTGAGGTCTAATTGCAGCAAGTTTTTTATGTGATGTAGTTTGAATGTGGAGGCAGCAGGAGACAATGCCGGACACACAGCAGGGGAGCAGGTGGCATTACTGAACCCCACTAACACTGGACCACGTGTTTTTCTCTGTGCAGCCGGCAATTCCGAGCAACAACTGGCGATATTGGAGCCCAGGGTCAATCATGGAGCAGGCTGTGGCTTAATTGCAGCAAGTTTTATATTTGATGTTGTTTGAATGTGGAGGCAGCAGGAGACTTTGCCGGACACACAGCAGGGGAGCAGCAGGCATTTCTGAACCCCACTGATACAGGAGCTAGTGTTTTTTTCTGCGCAGATGGCTCTTCTGAGCAACAACTGGCGGTGTTGGAGCCCAGGATCAATCATGGTGTAGGCTGAGGCCTACTTGGAGCAAGTTTAAAATCTGATGTAGTGTGATTTTGAAGGGAGCAGGAGATATTGCCGAACACACAGCAGGGGAGCAGTTGACTTTACTGAACCCCACTAACGCTGGAGCATTTGTTTTTCTCTGTGCAGATGGCACTTCCAAGCAACAACTGGCGATGTTGGAGCCAAGGATCAATCATGGTGAAGGCTGAGGCCTACTTGGAGCAAGTTTAAAATCTGATGTAGTGTGAATTTGGAGGGAGCAGGAGATATTGCTGGACACACAGCAGGGGAGCAGCTGACGTTACTAAACTCCACTGACAGAGGAGCTAGTGGTTTTTTTCTGTGCAGACGGCACTGCCGAGCAACAACTGGCGGTGTTGGAGCCCAAAATCAATCATGATGTAGGCTGAGGCCCACGTGGAGCAAGTTTAAAATGTGATGTAGTTTGAATGTGGAGGGAGCAGGAAATACTGCCGGACACACAGCAGGGGAGCAGCTGACATTACTGAACCCCTCTGACACAGGAGCATTTGTTTTTCTCTGTGCAGACGGCACTTCCGAGCAACAACTGGCGATGTTGGAGCCCAGGGTCCATCATGGAGGAGGCTGAGGTCTAATTGCAGCAAGTTTTTTATGTGATGTAGTTTGAATGTGGAGGCAGCAGGAGACAATGCCGGACACACAGCAGGGGAGCAGCTGGCATTACTGAACCCCACTAACACTGGAGCATATGTTTTTCTCTGTGCAGCCGGCAATTCCGAGCAACAACTGGCGATATTGGAGCCCAGGGTCAATCATGGAGCAGGCTGTGGCTTAATTGCAGGAAGTTCTATATTTGATGTAGTTTGAATGTGGAGGCAGCAGGAGACATTGCCAGACACAAAGCAGGGGAGCAGCAGGCATTACTGAACCCCACTAACATTGGAGCATGTGTTTTTCTCTGTGCAGCCGGAAATTCCGAGCAACAACTGGCGATATTGGAGCCCACGGTCAATCATGGAGAAGGCTGTGGCTTAATTGCAGCAAGTTTTATATTTGATGTCGTTTGAATGTGGAGGCAGCAGGAGACATTGCTGGACACACAGCAGGGGAGCAGCAGGCATTACTGAACCCCACTAACACAGGAGCTAGTGTTTTTTTCTGTGCAGACGGCTCTTCTGAGCAACAACTGGCGGTGTTGGAGCCCAGGATCAATCATGGTGTAGGCTGAGGCCTACTTGGAGCAATTTTAAAATCTGATGTAGTGTGAATTTGGAGGGAGCACGAGATATTGCTGGACACACAGCAGGGGAGCAGCTGACGTTACTGAACCCCACTGACACAGGAGCTAGTGTTTTTTTCTGTGCAGACGGCTCTTCTGAGCAACAACTGGCGGTGTTGGAGCCCAGAATCAATCATGGTGTAGGCTGAGGCCTACTTGGACCAAGTGTAAAATGTGATGTAGTTTGAATGTGGAGGGAGCAGGAGATACTGCCGGACACACAGCAGGGGAGCAGCTGACGTTACTGAACCCCACTGACACAGGAGCTAGTGTTTTTTTCTGTGAAGACGGCACTTCTGAGCAACAACTGGCGGTGTTGGAGCCCAGAATCAATCATGGTGTAAGCTGAGGCCTACTTGGACCAAGTGTAAAATGTGATGTAGTTTGAATGTGGAGGGAGCAGGAGATACTGCCGGACACACAGCAGCGGAGCAGCTGACGTTACTGAACCCCACTGACACAGGAGCTAGTGTTTTTTTCTGTGCAGACGGCACTTTTGAGCAATAATTGGCGGTGTTGGAGCCCAGGATCAATCATGGTGTAGGCTGAGGCCTACTTGGAGCAAGTTTAAAATCTGATGTAGTGTGATTTTGGAGGGAGCAGCAGATATTGCTGGACACACAGCAGGGGAGCAGCTGACGTTACTGAACCCCACTGACCCAGGAGCTAGTGTTTTTTTCTGTGCAGACAGCACTTCTCAGCAACAACTGGCGGTGTTGGAGACCAGGATCAATCATGGTGTAGATTGAGGCCCACTTGTAGCAAGTTTAAAATCTGATGTAGTGTGATTTTGGAGGGAGCAGGAGATATTGCCGGACACACAGCTGGGGAGCAGCTGACGTTTCTGAATCCTTCTGACATAGGAGCTAGTGTTTTTTTCTGTGCATACTGCACTTCTGAGCAACAACTGGCGGTGTTGGAGCCCTGGATCAATCATGGTGTAGGTTGAGGTCTACTTGGAGCAAGTTTAAAATCTGATTTAGTGTGATTTTGGAGGGAGCAGGAGATATTGCCGGACATACAGCAGGGGAGCAGCTGACGTTACTGATCCCCACTGACACAGGAGCTAGTGTTTTTTTCTGCACAGACGGCTCTTCTGAGCAACAACTGGCGGTGTTGGGGCCCAGGATCAATCATGGTGTAGGCTGAGGCCTTCTTGGAGCATTTTTAAAATCTGATGTAGTGTGATTTTGGAGGGAGCAGGAGATATTTCCAGACAAACAGCAGGGGAGCAGCTGACGTTACTGAACCCCACTGACACAGGAGCTAGTGTTTCTTTCTGTGCAGACGGCACTTCTGAGCAACAACTGGCGGTGTTGGAGCCCAGGATCAATCATGGTGTAGGCTGAGGCCTACTTGGACCAAGTATAAAATGTGATGTAGTTTGAATGTGGAGGGAGCAGAAGATACTGCCGGACACAAAGCAGGGGAGCAGCTGACGCTACTGAACCCCACTGACACAGGAGCTAGTGTTTTTTTCTGTGCAGATGGCACTTCTGAGCAACAACTAGCGGTGTTGGAGCCCAGAATCAATCATGGTGTAGGCGGAGGCCTACTTGGAGCAAGTTTAAAATCTGATGTAGTGTGATTTTGGAGGGAGCAGGAGATATTGCTGGACACACAGCAGGGGAGCAGCTGACGTTACTGAACCCCACTGACACAGGAGCTAGTATTTTTTTCTGTGCAGATGGCACTTCTGAGCAACAACTGGCGGTGTTGGAGCCCAGGATCAATCATGGTGTAGGCTGAGGCCTACTTGGAGCAAGTTTAAAATGTGGTGTAGTTTGAATGTGGAGGGAGCAGGAGATACTGCCGGACACACAGCAGGGGAGCAGCTGACGTTACTGAACCCCTCTGACACAGGAGCATTTGTTTTTCTCTGTGCAGACGGCACTTCCGAGCAACAACTGGCGATGTTGGAGCCCAGGGTCCATCATGGAGCAGGTTGAGGTCTAATTGCAGCAAGTTTTTTATGTGATGTAGTTTGAATGTGGAGGCAGCAGGAGACAATGCCGGACACACAGCAGGGGAGCAGCAGGCATTACTGAACCCCACTAACACTGGAGCATGTGTTTTTCTCTGTGCAGCCGGCAATTCCGAGCAACAACTGGCGATATTGGAGCCCAAGGTCAATCATGGAGCAGGCTATGGCCTAATTGCAGCAAGTTTTATATGTGATGTAGTTTCAATGTGGAGGCAGCAGGAGACATTGCCGGACACACAGCAGGGGAGCAGCTGGCATTACTGAACCCCACTGACACAGGAGCTAGTGTTTTTTTATGCGCAGACGGCTCTTATGAGCAACAACTGGCGGTGTTGGAGCCCAGGATCAATCATGGTGTAGGCTGAGGCCTACTTGGAGCACGTTTAAAATCTGATGTAGTGTGATTTTGAAGGGAGCAGGAGATATTGCCGGACACACAGGAGGGGAGCAGCTGACTTTACTGAACCCCACTAACGCTGGAGCATTTGTTTTTCTCTGTGCAGATGGCACTTCCGAGCAACAACTGGCGATGTTGGAGCCCAGGGTCAATCATGGAGCAGGCTGAGGCCTAATTGCATCAAGTTTTATATGTGATGTAGTTTGAATGTGGAGGCAGCAGGAGACAATACCGGACACACAGCAGGGGAGCAGCTGGCATTACTGAACCCCTCTAACACTGGTGCATGTGTTTTTCTCTGTGCAGACGGCACTTCCGAGCAACAACTGGCGATGTTGGAGCCCAGGGTCAATCATGGAGCATACTGAGGCCTAATTGCAGCAAGTTTTATATGTGATGTAGTTTGAATGTGGAGGCAGCAGGAGAAATTGCCGGACACACAGCAGGGGAGCAGCTGGCATTACTGAACCCCACTAACACCGAAGCATGTGTTTTTCTCTTTGCACACGGCACTTCCGAGCAACAACTGGCGATGTTGGAGCCCAGGGTCAATCATGGAGCAGGCTGAGGCCTAATTGCAGCAAGTTTTATATGTGATGTAGCTTGAATGTGGAGGCAGCAGGAGAAATTGCCAGTCACACAGCAGGGGACCAGCTAGCATTAATGAACCCCACTAACACTGCAGCATGTGTTTTTCTCTGTGCAGACGGCACTTCTGAGCAACAACTGGTGGTGTTGGAGCCCAGGATCAATCATGGTGTAGGCTGAGGCCTACTTGGAGCAAGTTTAAAATCTGATGTAGTGTGATTTTGGAGGGAGCAGGAGATATTGCTGGACACACAGCAGGGGAGTAGCTGACGTTACTGAACCCCACTGACACAGGAGCTAGTGTTTTTTTCTGTGCAGACGGCACTTCTGAGCAACATCTGGTGGTGTTGGAGCCCAGGATCAATCATGGTGTAGGCTGAGGCCTACTTGGAGCAAGTTTATAATCTGATGTAGCGTGATTTTGAAGGGAGCAGGAGATATTGCCGGACACACAGCAGGGGAGCAGCTGACGTTACTGAACCCCACTGACACAGGAGCTAGTGTTTTTTTCTGTGCAGACGGCACTTCTGAGCAACAATTGGCGGTGTTGGAGCCCAGAATCAATCATGGTGTAGGCTGAGGTCTAATTGCAGCAAGTTTAAAATGTGATGTAATTTGAATGTGGAGGGAGCAGGAGATACTGCTGGACACACAGCAGGGGAGCAGCTGACGTTACTGAACCCCTCTGACACAGGAGCATTTGTTTTTCTCTGTGCAGATGGCACTTCCGAGCAACAACTAGCTATGTTGGAGCCCAGGGTCCATCATGGAGCAGGCTGAGGTCTAATTGCAGCAAGTTTTTTATGTGATGTAGTTTGAATGTGGAGGCAGCAGGAGACAATGCCGGACACACAGCAGGGGAGCAGCTGGCATTACTGAACCCCACTAACACTGGAGCATGTGTTTTCCTCTGTGCAGCCGGCAATTCCGAGCAACAACTGGCGATATTGGAGCCCAGGGTCAATCATGGAGCAGGCTGTGGCTTAATTGCAGCAAGTTTTATATTTGATGTAGTTTGAATGTGGAGGCAGCAGGAGACATTGCCGGACACACAGCAGGGGAGCAGCTGACATTACTGAACCCCACTAACACTGGAGCATGTGTTTTTCTCTGTGCAGACAACACTTCCGAGCAACAACTGGCGATGTTGGAGCCCAGGGTCAATCATGGAGCATGCTGAGGCCTAATTGCAGCAAGTTTTATATGTGATGTAGTTTGAATGTGGAGGCAGCAGGAGAAATTGCTGGACACACAGCAGGAGAGCAGCTGGCATTACTGAACCCCACTAACACCGAAGCATGTGTTTTTCTCTGTGTAGACGGCATTTCCGAGCAACAACTGGCGATGTTGGAGCCCAGGGTCAATCATGGAGCATGCTGAGGCCTAATTGCAGCAAGTTTTATATGTGATGTAGTTTGAATGTGGAGGCAGCAGGAGAAATTGCTGGTCACACAGCAGGGGACCAGCAGGCATTACTGAACCACACTAACACTGGAGCATGTGTTTTTCTCTGTGCAGATGGCACTTCCAAGCAACAACTGGAGATGTTGGAGCCCAGGATCAATCATGGTGTAGGCTGAGGCCTACTTGGAGCAAGTTTAAAATCTGATGTAGTGTGATTTTGGAGGGAGCAGGAGATATTGCTGGACATACAGCAGGGGAGCAGCTGACGTTACTGAACCCCACTGACACAGGAGCTAGTGTTTTTTTCTGCGCAGACGGCTCTTCTGAGCAACTTCTGGCAGTGTTGGAGCCAAGCATCAATCATGGTGTAGGCTGATGCCTACTTGGACCAAGTTTAAAATCTGATGTAGTGTGATTTTGGAGGGAGCAGAAGATATTGCCGGACACACAGCAGGGGAGCAGCTGACGTTACTGAACCCCACTGACACAGTAGCTAGTGTTTTTTCTGTGCAGACGGCATTTCTGAGCAACAACTGGCGCTGTTGGAGCCCAGGATCAATCATGGTGTAGGCTGAGGCCTACTTGGACCAAGTGTAAAATGTGATGTAGTTTGAATGTGGAGGGAGCAGGAGATACTGCCGGACACACAGCAGGGGAGAAGCTGATGTTACTGAACCCCACTGACACAGGAGCTAGTGTTTTTTTCTGTGCAGACGGCACTTCTGAGCAATAATTGGCGGTGTTGGAGCCCAGGATCAATCATGGTGTAGGCTTAGGCCTACTTGGAGCAAGTTTAAAATCTGATGTAGTGTGAATTTGGAGGGAGCAGGAGATATTGTTGGACACACAGCAGGGGAGCAGCTGACGTTACTGAACCCCACTGACACAAGAGCTAGTGGTTTTTTTCTGTGCAGACGGCACTGCTGAGCAACAACTGGCGGTGTTGGAGCACAGAATCAATCATGGTGTAGGCTGAGACCTACTTGGAGCAAGTTTAAAGTGTGATGTAGTTTGAATGTGGAGGGAGCAGGAGATACTGCCGGACACACAGCAGGGGAGCAGCTGACGTTACTGAACCCCTCTGACACAGGAGCTAGTGTTTTTTTCTGTGCAGACGGCACTTCTGAGCTATAACTGGTGGTGTTGGAGCTCAGGATCAATCATGGTGTAGGCTGAGGCCTACTTGGAGCAAGTTTAAAATCTGATGTAGTGTGATTTTGGAGGGAGCAGGACATTTTGCCGGACACACCGCAGGGGAGCAGCTGACGTTACTGAACCCCACTGACACAGGAGCTAGTGTTTTTTCCTGTGGAGACGGCACTTCTGAGCAACAACTGGCGATGTTGGAGCCCAGGATCAATCATGGTGTAGGCTGAGGCCTACTTGGAGCAAGTGTAAAATGTGATGTAGTTTGATTGTGGAGGGAGCAGGAGATATTGCCGGACACACAGCAGGGGAGCAGCTGTCGTTACTGAACCCCACTGACACAGGAGCTAGTGTTTTTTTCCATGCAGATGGCACTTCTGAGCAGTAACTCTCGGTGTTGGAGCCCAGGGATTACAGTTCAGGTGGTAGAAACATGAACACAACAGGAGACCTGGATACTGTTGCCAACCAATTATTTATTCTGGAAGAGGACTGGCAAATTACGGCGAGAACCAGGCCTTGTTCATTTTCAGAAAACTAAGCCGGTCAAAGTTATCGGAGGATAGTCGCGTGCGACGGTCTGATAGTACACCACCTGCGGCACTAAAGACGCGTTCCGATAATACACTGGCAGCAGGGCAAGCCAGCACCTCCAATGCATACTGGCTGAGCTCTGGCCATGTATCCAGCTTAGAGACCCAAAACTTGAAGGGGGAAGAGCCATCTGGGAGTACACTGACAGGGCAAGACATGTAGTCTGTCACCATCTGACGGAAACGTTGCCTCCTGCTGACTGGAGCTGTCTGTGATGGTGTAGACATTTGTGGCGGGCACACAAATCTTTGCCACATTTGGGCCATGCTGGTCTTGCCTTGTGCTGAGGTGCTGCCCCTGCTCCCTCTTTGTGCAAAGCTTCCTCCACTGCCTCGATGCACATAGCTGCTTTGTAAAGCACTAGCAGCACTGCTCTCGGGTGGAATGGAGAACATGATGGAATGCACCAGTGTGTCTTGGTACTCCCGCATTTTACGCTCCCGGTTCAACGGTGTTATGAGGCTTTGTAAGTTGTCCCGGTAGCGAGGATCTAGGAGGGTGTACACCCAATAATCAGCCGTGTTGAGAATGTGGGCGATGCGGCGGTCGTTTTCTCAGGCACTGCAGCATGAAATCAACCATGTGCTGCAGACTCCCAACTGCCCAAGAAACGCGGTCCCCTGCTTGAGGCGTCATCTCTGCCTGCTCTGCATCACCCCACCCTCGCTGTACATACTGACTACTAGAGCATTGTGTACCTCCCTCCTCTGGAGAGATGTCTTCCTCCTCCATTGACTCCTCCTCATCCTCCTCACAAAGTGTCCCCTGCCTAGGCTTTTGTGAGGAACCACGTTGCGCAGACTGTCCAGAAGCAGATGGCATTTGTGACTCCTCATCCTCCACCTCTTCCAAAACCTCCTCCCTTAGTGCTTGCAGTGTTTTTTGAAGCAGGCAGATAAGGGGGACAGTAATGCTGACTAGTGCATCATCTGCACTCGCCATCCGCGTGGAATCATCGAAGGCACGCAAAACAACGCAGATGTCCTTCATAGAGGCGCACTCAGTGGTGCTGAAGTGTGACCGGCGCACAGTGCGACTTGTTTGCGCCTGATGCAGCTGGTACTCCATTACTGCTGCCTGCTGCTCACACAACCGCACCAACATATGTAACGTTGAATTCCACCTGGTGGGTAGGTCACATATGATGCGATGTTCTGGAAGGCGGAATCGGCGCTGCAGAGCTGCAATGAGCGATCTTGCCATGCTGGAACTCCGCAAGTGAGCGCACTCTATGCGGACCTTGTGCAGCAGTGTATCAAGATCTGGATAGTCCCTCAGAAAGCTCTGAACGACAAAGTTGAGTACATGTGCAAGACATGGGATGTGTGTGAAGTTGCCTAGGCCCAGAGCTGCCACCAGATTTCGGCCATTGTCACACACTACCAAGCCTGGCTGGAGATTCGCTGGCACAAACCACACGTCGCTCTCCTGCTTGATAGCATTCCAGAGCTCCTGCGCTGTGTGGCTTCGATTCCCCAAAGAAATTAATTTCAGTACGGCCTGTTGACGTTTGGCCACGGCTGTGCTCATATCGGTCGTAACAGGCTCCTGCAGCGCTGATTCTGAGGAACTGGAGTATGAGGAGGAGTCAATGTGTACAGAATGGATTCCTGCAATCCTTGGAGTTGGCAGAACATGTACAGCGCCACTCTCAAGATCTGTACCCGGCTCCACAACATTGACCCAATGGGCAGTGAGGGAAAGGTATCGTCCCTGTCCATGGTTACTGGTCCACACATCGGTGGTCAGGTGGACCTTGGTACTGACGGCGTTTAGTAGCGCATGCTTAATTTTTCCCTCCACATGCTTTTGCAGGGCAGGGACGGCTTGCCTGCTGAAATAAAAGCGGCTGGGCACGGTGTATTGTGGGAATGCCAATGCCATGAATTTATGGAAAATGTCAGTCTCCACCAGCCTGAATGAGAGCATTTCAAGGGCCAGTAGTTTGGCAATGCCAGCATTCAGAGCCTGTGCTCAGGGATGGTTTGCCGAGTATGCCCGCCTTTTCTCCAATGCCTGTGCTACCGATGGCTGTAGAGTGGCCTGGGAGTGTGAGGATGACAGGGAACGTGGTGCTGTAGGTGGAATGTCACTGGGTCTCTGGATAACAGTGCCAGAGGTTCTGCCATGGCAATCCTGTGAGGAAGCCGAACCAGCTGTGTGTGAGCTGGAGGAAGAGGCTACAACATGAGCTGAAGAGGTGGTAGGTGGTGCTGTAGGTTGGCCTACGTCTTCAGTGTGTCTTTGTAACTCCACCACGTGCTTGATCCGCACAGGTTTCCCCATATTTGTGGTATTGAGGTTGCTGGCACTTTTCACTCTTTTGACTTTTTGATGACACAGCTTGCATTTGACAAAGCAAATGTCATCTGTAACTGTGTCAAAAAAGGACCACGCACTGCAAGTCCTGGGAGCGTCTGTTTTGGCTTTTGGAAGAGGACTGCTCCTAACGGGTGCCGAAGTGGAGGCTACAGGCAACCAAGTCTGCCCCCTCCCTCTCCCTCCTGTTTTGGCCGTTCAGGGAATCTCTTCCTCAGAGCTGCTCCCACCACCTTCCTGTTCTTCACGCCATGATGGGTCAAGGACCTCATCATCTACACTCCCCTCTTCAAACACCTGCTTCTCCTGGGTAGTCTCGGCAGCACCGTACGCACCAGAAAGTGGCACCTGAGTCTCATCATCTGATGCGTACTGAGGTGTGCTGACCATAGGCACTGGCCCACCCGCCTCTTCAGATTCAGAGGGACAAAGCAGTTGCGCTTCACTGCATACTCCCTCTTCTTCACATTCTAGAATGCTGCTTGGCTGGCCCCCTCTTTCCAAGCCAACAGATTCAGAGAGCAGAAGTAGAGAATGAGATGGCTCCTGTCCAGGGCTCTCTGACTGCCTGGGCAATTTGGCAGGTGGTGAAGAGACAGATGGTTGCTCTTCAATGCTCTGGCCCTGAGAGGATGTGGAAGTCATTGAAGTCAATGCGTTAGCTGCCATCCATCCGACAACGGCTTCAATTTGTTTGTCCCGCAGCAGTTGGGTACGGCGAGGTCCTACAAAGCTGCGCATAAAGGATTGTTGCCTGGTAAAACTGGGGGATGCTGAGTCACTGGTGCCCGCAGCAGGCACAGAATCCCCACATCCTCTCCCTGCTGAATCCCCACGTCCTCTCCCTGCTGCAACTCCATGCCCACGACCACGTGCCTTACTCCCTGCCTTCTTCATCTTGGTAGACTGATAAAGATAGGCAGAAAAGTACAAAGGGGGGGCTTAGTGTGCTTATTCCTGAACAGCTGCTAACAGGTATAAGAAACACTAATTTTATAAAGTGTGTGGACTACACTTTAATATGAGCTAATGTGGCCTACACAACTGTCAAGTGGAGTGTTTGGTGAACTTTTTTTACATGTTTTTTTTTCAAAAAAACAAAAAGGATGTGACCAAAGATGTGAAAGCGATAGTATCACAAACTTTTTGGAGCTATTACAATGCAGGAAGGTAACCTAAAATGCAATAGATGAGGCTCCAAAAAATAGGCTAATACTAATCTGGCTGCACCTGCAGGGTACAAGCCAGAGAAAAGGCTCCTCTATCTACTCCTTTATAGCGTTTGCAACCAAGCAATGTAGATGGATACGGATGGAAGCACACTAATAGGAGCAAAAAATCAGGAAAAATGAGCTGCAATAAAACAAAAAAAGGACTATGTATGAGGCAGTGACGCACGCTGAGCGGCCTACAACCAGAGGTGGCTGCAGGACACACTACAACGTGAGCTGCACTCACACAAAGAGACCTCTCAGACAGCCGTGAACAGTGCAGATAACTGGGCACTAGCACTGAAAGGCTGCAGAAAGGCTCCGCTGTCTACTCCTATAGTGTTTGCGACCAATGTATATGGATACGGATGGATGCACACTAATAGGAGAATTAATGAAAAATGAGCAGCAATAAAAGAAAAATATGTATGAGGCAGTGACGCACGCTGAGCGGCCTACAACCAGAGGTGGCTGCAGGACACACTACACAGCGTGAGCTGCACTCACACAGACCTTGCAGACAGCTGTGAACAGCGCTGCAAGGCAAAAGAAAGCTACACTGATTGATAATGTAGCCTGGGTAAAGCACAATATTATTTGGAAAATCGCTATCTCTAACTGTCCCTCAGAGTCTTGAACAGCAGCCTGTCCCTAACTGAATTCACAGCAGAGTGAACCCTAAATGGCGGCAGCGGCGGCTTTTATAATGCATCATGACATCATTTCAGCAGCCAATCACTGCCATGCCATTAGCTAACATGCCTACATGCCTAACAGGATGTGCCCACACTTCTGAGGATTCCTCATTGGCTGAATCAAATCAAATAGGCTGATAGCATTATGGGAACTTCCGATTCTGGTATTCGATATGCTAAAAGTATCGGAACTCAGTATCGGAATTCCGATACCGCAAATATCGGCCGATACACGATACTTGCTGTATTGGAATGCTCAACACTAACATGCAGTCATATTCATATTTGAAGACTTCTATACAAAAAAGTTATAAAATTCACATGTACAGACAAATAACTATACAGAAACAACATACATGTACACACTTATTAGAGGAGGTTTTTTTTTTTTTACCTTTCCCCAACTTTTCTCTGGCCCACATGATCCTTTGATGTTCCTCTCCAGCAGGAAAATAGCAGTGCAGGGCAAGCTGCATTATATCATTTTAGCAGACAGGGCCATGTCTGTCTGCTAGCTGTGATGCAGCCGTGCTGGCACACAAGATTTGAAGGCGCAGTGCTGGCCCAGGGGAAGAAGCAGCCGGTCTTGTGTCCCTGCACAGCTGCTGGAAGAGCCGCCTGGGGGGGGGCATATGCCCCTCTGCAGAGGAGTAGATCCCTGGCTGGGGCTGGTGGTGAGTAGGGCAGGGAAAAAAAATCTGTTCTGACGTTGGTACTGGCCTGGATCAGACTTAAGAGCCCTGAGCGGGTCGCGGCGACCCTTTCAAACTTGTGACTGAAGGCCCTGAGTGCGCGCACTCAGGCTTGCACACACTGACAGAGGGCCGCTGCAGTGAGCACATACTGTCTGTCAAATGCCACAGCGGCTCTTGTCAGCGCGTGCACACAGGGCCTCTAGTAAGATGTTTTAAAGGGCCTCCAGCCCACCGGGCATCTGTCCGGCTCCACAGATTAGCAATCTGGGCCTGTCCTCTCCCCCCCCCGCCTACAGTCCTGGTCTCTCCAGTCTCCTATAACAGCGCGGCTGACATTGAGCCCAGAAGTTATAGGGGGAAGTGTAGCTCACAGTATACACTGTGGGCTCCAATAAGATGGTGCCGATCTCCTCCCTCTGCTGTGATGTGGACAACCCAGGGGAGCATGCCCAGATCACAGCAGGGAGCTGCTCAATACAAGTTATAGAGTCGGCAGGCGACTGCTGTCTCCTATGCCCAAGGCAGCCATATTTGCAGAGTGTACAGTAAGTGTCTCTTAAGGCCCCGTCACACATAGCGATGCAACAATGATCCCGGCAACGATACGACTTGGTAGGGATCGTTGCTGCATCGCTATGTGGTCACTGGTGAGATGTCAAACAGTCTAATCTACCCAATGACGCAGCAACGATACGGCATGCCGTGGCGACCTTTGTAGCGATGTCAGCAGTCGTTGGAACCCTGTCACATTGCAGCTTCTCTGACGATTCAAACCTCGATAAGGGATGTACTGTGTGATGCTGTATTTACACAGGCGGGGATTGCATTCCCTTTTTCATGCCCTCTCAGCTCTGATTGGTGGTCGCAACCACGTCCTGATTGGTGGCCTTGCCTTTAAAATAAGGTGACATAGTAGCGCTTCAGTTCTTTGTTCCTGACCGCGTGTGTCCTTGGCTTGCTGAACCTTGTAGCGTTCATCGGCTGTCCTAGTAGCTTTCATCGGCTGTCCTAGTTGCGCTCACCGGCTGTCCTAGTAGCGTTCTCCGGCTGTGCTTCCACATTGATTGACCAGACGGCAAAACTCTGTGTTCACGGTATGTATCTTTGGGGTCTGAAATGCGTTTCCAATAGCTTAATTTATAGGACACCTAACAATTTTCAGCTATTATTGCTCTGGAGGGAGGGCTTTGCTTCTATTTGTGTACATAGGCTTTTGTATGATCAGCCATTTTAGTTGGTCAAAGCACATTTACTGGCATGCCCGCTAATAGAATGGTATGCAATTTTGCATCACACGTTGCATGTTGTTATAATATTTGCATTTTTGGTTTTGTTGTAACTTTTATAATATTTCTCCTTTTTTTTTTCAGTTTTATCCATCATGAACAATTCGCAGTGTTCGGTTGTGGTGTTCGCCGTCGAGATGAGGCCCAGATGCTGGAGAGGCGATGTAAAAGAAAATGTCGCATGTGTGTAGTAAGGTGGCCCAGCTTGGGTGGTGGTCCCTTGTTTACCTCGAACAGACGTCACAGAAACAAGACGGAGGCAGATTTCAGGTACAACAGATCCAAGTTTATTGGCCGTCCTTCTGACGACCTCAGTTATACCTCGCAGCACTTCCACAGCTCTTCGTATCCAGACTCGGGTACACACACCTTTCTTCTGTCGTAGTGACGTTTCTCACGGTTTTGTCACTGGGTCCGCCCTAGGCCTTTCTACCGCCAGCACTTCACAGGTCAGAGGTCGTCGTCAATTTGGTACCCCCAGGGCCTCGTCTGTTCTGCGGTTCTTCGTGTCAGGGCCACCCCCCTGACTTCTTTTCTCCTCAGTCTCCTAGTTGAGCTCCTCACACTGTCCGTAATCCTTCACTGACTCCTCTCCTAATGAGCTCCTCCCGGGACTGGAACTTTCTGGAACCCTCTTGTCCTATTTATAACCTTCCTGGTTCCCTGTAACCCTGCCCCCCATAACTAACGGTTTCTAGAGCCATAAGCAGCTGTCAAGTCCTGTACTCACACTCCCCCCTGCCATCTTGTGGTCTTGTGCACCCATTCTACACTTTTTCTCAGCTGTTTCCCTTCTGTCATTACTAACATCTGTATAAAGTGCACAAACCGTCCCTTCTGACAAGTCCGTTCGTCCGGTCACCTTCCCCACATGTGGACCAGAGAATGGCTGCAGAGGAGGTCTGAATTGTCTCACATGCAATTAGTGAGAGAGTTGCAGGACAAAAACCCACATGATTTCCAGATCTGCGGATGTCTGAGGAATCGTTCATCTATTTACTGGAGCAAATGACTCCACTTATTGAAAGGAGGGATACAAAAATGTGTGCTGCCATCCCGGCAGATGAAAGATGCCAATCTTTCATCTGCCGGGATGGCAGCACGCATTTTTGTCACGCTGCGATTCCTGGCCACTGGACGCTCACTTCAGGACCTCATTTTTCAGCTGCTATTTCAAGGCCCCTGCTGAGCATTCTTATTCCGGAAACTTGTAGAGCTATTTTCCAATGTCTACGGAGCTACATGGAGTTTCCAAATACTGAGGAGGACTGGAAAAAGATTGCCTTCGATTTTGATGAACTTTGGCAGTTTCCGAATTGTGGTGGGGCTTTGGACGGCAAACATGTCAGCATCACACAACCACCCAACAGCGGGTCCTATTTCTTTAATTACAAGGGCCATTTCAGCATCATCCTGATGGCCCTTGTGAACGCAAACTATGAATTTATTTATGTGGACGTGGACATGAACGGAAGGGTTTCCGATGGTGGAGTTTTGGAGCATACTCATTTTGGAGAACGCTTATTTAGCTCAGACCTTCACTTGCCTCCCAACTCCGACACCAGAGGAAACCTGAACTTTTTTTTTTGTCGGAGACGAGGCCTTCCTGCTTCATCCAAATTTGCTGAAACCGTTCCCCCAAAAAACTGACGGTTGAAAGAAGGATTTTCAACTACTGCTTGTCAAGGGCACGTCGGGTGGTTGAAAATGCCCTTGGTATCATGGCCAATCGATTCCGCGTTATACACACGCCTATAAACATGAAACTGGAATAAATTGACTCTGTTGTGTTGGCCTGCTGTGTGCTCCATAACTTTCTCTAGCGGCGAGATTCCAGTGCGTACTGTCCGCCTGGGTTCGTGGACTCTGTGGACCAAACCAATGGCGAAGTGCAGCTGGGTAAATGGCGTTCTACCAAACCCCCCATTGAAGGCCTTCGATCATTGAGACCCGGCAGATACACCCACGATGCCAAGACCAGCCGCGACAAGTACTGTAATTTTTTCAATGGTCCTGGTGCTATTGCTAGGCAGCATCAGCACTGAGTTCAATACCGTTTATTTGTTAAGTGTTATAAAATGTTAGCTTTTTTGTTTAATAAACTATAATTGCTTTACTTTGAAAAAGTTTTTTTTCTCATTCTTTGTGTACCATACATTTTCGGCACATATCAATCAACACAGATGCACACACACACACCCATATACCATAACCTACTTTAGATAAACACATACTAAGGGTGGTTTCACATTAGCGTTTCAGGGCGCAGTGACGGCCTGCACACGGCCGCCGCTAAGCCCCACGCCCTGCCACGCCTCCTCTGGTAGCTCCGCCTACGGTCGCATGACGCTGTATGCATCTTGCGTCCCCTATCTTTATCACTGGGGACGCAGGCCATGCGCAGTATGCGTTTGGCGGCGAATGCATCCTTTTGACGGTGCGCCAAGCGCAACCAAATTGCAACAGGTTGTGCTTGGCGCTGGTCGGCGCACCGTCAAAAGGACACATGCGCCGCCAAATGCATACTGCGCACGGCCTGCGTCCCCAGTGATAAAGATAGGGGATGCAGGACACATGCAGCATCATGCGCCCGTAGGCGGAGCTACCGGAGGAGGCGCAGCAGGGGGCGGGGCTTAGGGGCGGCCGTGCGCAGGCCGTCGCTGCGCCCTGAAACGCTAATGTGAAACCACCCTTACTCACACACATACTGATACACATATACACTCACTGGCCACTTTATTAGGTACACCTGTCCAACTGTGTGTTAAGACTTAATTTCTAATCAGCCAATCACATGGCGGCAACTCAGTGCATTTAGGCATGTAGACATGGTCAAGACAATCTCCTGCAGTTCAAACCGAGCATCAGTATGGGGAAGAAAGGTGATTTGAGTGCCTTTGAACGTGGCATGATTGTTGGTGCCAGAAGGGCTGGTCTGAGAATTTCAGAAACTGCTGATCTACTGGGATTTTCACGCACAACCATCTCTAGGGTTTACAGAGAATGGTCCGAAAAAGAAAAAAAATCCAGTGAGCGGCAGTTCTGTGGCCGGAAATGCCATGTTGATGCCAGAGGTCAGAGGAGAATGGGCAGACTGGTTCGAGCTGATAGAAAGGCAACAGTGACTCAAATTGCCACCCGTTACAACCAAGGTAGGCAGAAGAGCATCTCTGAACGCACAGTGCGTCGAACTTTGAGGCAGATGGGCTACAGCAGCAGAAGACCACACTGGGTACCACTCCTCTCAGCTAAGAACAGGAAACTGAGGCTACAATTTGCACAAGCTCATCGAAATTGGACAGTAGAAGATTGGAAAAATGTTGCCTGGTCTGATGAGTCTCGATTTCTGCTGCGACATTCGGATGGTAGGGTCAGAATTTGGCGTAAACAACATGAAAGCATGGATCCATCCTGCCTTGTATCAACGGTTCAGGCTGGTGGTGGTGGTGTCATGGTGTGGGGAATTTTTTCTGGGCACTCTTTGGGCCCCTTGGTACCAATTGAGCATCGTTGCAACGCCACAGCCTACCTGAGTATTGTTGCTGACCATGTCCATCCCTTTATGACCACAATGTACCCAACATCTGATGGCTACTTTCAGCAGGATAATGCGCCATGTCATAAAGCTCGAATCATCTCAGATTGGTTTCTTGAACATGACAATGAGTTTACTGTACTCAAATGGCCTCCTCAGTCACCAGATCTCAATCCAATAGAGCATCTTTGGGATGTGGTGGAACGGGAGATTCGCATCAGGGATGTGCAGCCGACAAATCTGCGCCAACTGTGTGATGCCATCATGTCAATATGGTCCAAAATCTCTGAGGAATGCTTCCAGCACCTTGTTGAATCTCTGCCACGAAGAATTGAGGCAGTTCTGAAGGCAAAAGGGGGTCCAACCCCTTACTAGCATGGTGTACCTAATAAAGTGGCCAGTGAGTGTATATGTATTTTCTTTATCCTATTAATATGTGCCTATTTTACACTAATAACAGTTTTGGGATGCAGTAGCGTCTCCGGTGCGACCAATCGCATGGAATCGGTTCCTTCGAGAATGCAGTAGCGTCCTCTAAACCGCCGCATGTCAATAAGGCCATGGGCGGAGCTGTTGCGTCATGGGTGTATTTTAAGACCTTACTGCGGCCTAGCTTGATTACTGAGGCACTAAAATGGTGGCTAGGAGGCGTTCTTCTCCCTGGGGGGATGCTGAGGTGCGCTATCTAATCAGGGAGATAGATGCACAAGACTATGCCTGCACCCAGCCACATGAACACCCAGTCCTCCATAAGCAGGCAGTGCTGCGGAGGATTAGACGGGGCTTGGCCAGGTGATTTGGTCTCGAGCGGTCCACAAGGCAGATTCGTAAGAAGCTGGCTGATCTGCGATACCGGTCAAGCAACCGCATCGCCAGTGTCCAGGCCCAGATGGTCTCCCATCGTGGTGAGTGCACATAGTACAGACCCGCATAGTCCCTGGAAAGTCCCAGCAAAGGTCTGCACAGACCCGCATAGTACCTGCACAGTCCCGTATAGTCCCTGCAAAGTCCAGCACAGACCCGCATAGTCCCTGGAAAGTCCCTGCAAAGGTCAGCACAGATGCGCATAGTACCTGCACAGTCCCATCTAGTCCCTGCAAAGTCCAGCACAGATACTCATAGTCCCTGAAAAGTCCCTGCCGAGGTCTGCACAGACCGGCATAGTACCTGCACAGCCTTGTATAGTCCCTGCAAAGTCCAGCACAGACCCGCATAGTACCTGCACAGCCCGTATAGTCCCTGCAAAGTCTAGCACAGACCTGCATAGTACCTGCACAGCCCCGTATAGTCCCTGCAAAGTCCAGCACAGACCCGCATAGTCCCTGGAAAGTCCCTGCAAAGGTCAGCACAGACGTGCATAGTACCTGCACTTCCCCGTATAGTGCCTGCAAAGTCCAGCACAGACCCGCATAGTACCTGCACAGCCCCGTATAGTCCCTGCAAAGTCCAGCACAGACCCGCATAGTACTTGCACAGACCCGCATAGTCCCTGGAAAGTCCTGCATAGTGTTTATATTGATCATGTCATGTATGTAATATAGTTGTTAATAAGGTTTATTTCCTCATGCACCTACAGACACGGCAAGCAATGTACCGTCTCCAGAAGACCCGCAGCCACAGCCTGAGTCACCATAGGCGCACAGTGAGTCAAAGGATGCACAAGGATCCAGCTGGAACATCAGCCCGTCATCCTCTGAAGAACTGGAGGGACCGAGAAACCGTAAGTGATTACTAACAAACAAGTCCCTTAGAATTTGTTGCATGTACCGAATATTAGTTTGACCATTTCCCCCTATAGGAATCCAAAGTATTGAAGAGATCCTGACTTCATTCAGGAGAATAACAGAAGCTGTGGAGCAACACAGACAGTTCTTGTCAAGGGCTGCGGAGGCCCGACCGCGGGGCGGCAGCCCTTAATTTTTTTTTTCTTTCCTGTTTTGTTTGAATTTTTGTATTGTTTTGTTGGATTTTTTTTGTTATTATTTTTGTTATTATTGTATTGAAGCTATAATTTTAGCTATAAAAACATGTTCTTTCCACAGTTGTTGTGTATTGTCTTTTTACGAAAAAATCATCATCGCTCACAGGCATTATATATCTATGCATCACGATACATGGCCCCCAGCTTATTACCCGCCCACTAGTTGGTGTTGTAATAAAAATATGCAGAATTTAAGGAAGATTACAGCCAATATTTCACAAAAATCGATAAACTTTATTGAAATACAACAAACAATCAGGAAAAAACTTAGTATAAATAAATATTATACTTACAAATAATTATAAAAATATAAACAAAAAGTTATAAACAGGTCAAAACACTAGAAAAAAAAAACTATAAATCTTCATATTGATTCTCTTGATTTGAAAATCCTCGCCTGGGCGGAGAAGAGAGTTCGGAAAGAAATGACTGTGAGAAGGGAGGATAATGGGGAGGGGGGAAGGGCTGGCTTTGTGGTGGCCCAATCCTCCGCACTGGTGTGCTCCGCAGTGGCTCTTGTATTTGGGTCCAAGAATGTGGCCAACAATGGTCACGGTTGATCCCACTTTTGACGGTTGAAGTTTCATCCAGTCGACCTGATTCCACTTCACTTAAAGTTTGAAAAATGACCCTTTTGGCGTGCCTCCTTTGGGTGGCATCAAGTTTACCAAGGCGATCTGCTGCGAAGTTGGCAAAGCTGTCCATGGCGGTGCTTGCCAAAAATTTGATTTGACAAACACACCAGGTCTGGGGATGGCGCTAAGGTACGCTTTTGTTTACGTGAACTTGTTTGCCGCCGAGATACAGTTGCGGGAGCAGGTTCTTGACTAGATGCCTCTAATGCCTCCTCCATACTCCATTCACTCTCTGTGATGGTATCACTCCCTTGCATGGCCAGTTCTTGTTGCCGGTGCTATGGGAACTAAAACAAAAAAATTTCTTAAAAAAGTTAAGCAAAACCAGAACAATATTTATCAACTTTCAGTGCCACTCTCAAAAAATTTAACGGTATGGGTAGATGTGCACTGGCAAGAAATGTCAAGGCAGGCAATAGCTATACAGGATACGAAAACTGCACAATTAAATGGGTAAAACCATACTTACTATTTTCAATTCAACTATTGCATCTACATGCAAAGTAAAAATGTCAATTTCCAGGGGAGCAAAGAAGGTACTTACATCTTCAACAGGGGAGTCAGGATCATTCATGATCTCAGGGTCTGGTTCCACGTTCGGCCGCATCGAAGACACTGTTTTTCTTGAAAGCGCCTGGTCACGGGTGAAGCCAAGTAAGTCGTAGTACCACAGCGATGGCACGTATACCTCATCTGTGCCAGCACCGGACTTCCTCGACTTCTCCACCTTGTTTAGCTCCTTCTTGTATACGGTGCGGAGACCCTGGATTTTTTTCCAAACAAGAATTTCATCAACCTTCTCGCTGGGGTTATGACGCTTGAAGAGGGCTATCATTTTCTCATATGCCTCCCTTTTTTTTAACTTGATTGCTGTAGTCAGCGGACTTTATTTGCCAAATGCATGGCAGAGACCGATACAGCTCTATCATCTCCCGAACGAACTCCTCACTATTGTAAGACATCTGTAAAAAAAAAAAAAAATTAAGAATAGCATACAGTGACCATGCATGGACCAATGTAAAAAGTATTAAAAAAAAGCAAAAACCATTAGAAACATTATACTGGTTGTTGGGTGTGTTCACTTGATACACCCTAAAATGGCTGCCCATGCATGACCCTATGTACACAGATAGCAAACCTCCCTCCCTCCAGAGCAACTATAGCCCATAATTTTAAGAATTAAATAAATCTGAAAAAAAAAATGGCAACGCATTTGAGACCCCAAAACATACCTACCGTGAACACAGAGTATAGATGTACCGTTGAATACAGATGAAAAAGTAGATGAGACGATGTGGAGTCGCAGCCGTTGAACGCAAGTAGGATCACAACCAGGACACACCCGGGTCAGGAACAAAGAACTGAAGTGCTATTATGTTACCTTCTTTTAAAAGCAAGCCAGCCAATCAGGACGCATTAGCGACCACCAATCGGAGCTGAGGGATGCTTGGAAAATGGAACGCAAATCCACGCCTTTGTCTCGCTTCTGAGTCGCTAACGAGGTCGTTGGGTAGGTGTCAAAAGTGACGATGCATGCTACGCTGCGGGACATGAAAAAATGTCCAGAGCTTTCGAGCACGATCAGCGATACCCGGCAGGGGGGCCAATCGCTGATACGTGTCACACACAGCGATATCGCTGGTGGGATCGCTGTTGCGTCACAAGACTTGTTTCGTCACAATGAGGTGATTATTATGGGGGACTTCAACTACCCAGACATAGACTGGAAAACTGAAACCTGCGTATCTCAGAAAGGAAACCAATTTCTGTCAGTGACCAAGGATAATTATCTGTCACAACTTGTGCAGGGCCCAACTAGAGGGACAGCCCTTCTGGACTTAATTTTAAGCAACAGGCCAGATAGAATAACAGAAGTACGAGTCGATGGGCACCTAGGGAACAGTGACCACAATATAATACAATTCCACTTGTCCTTCAGTAAAGTGCCCTGGAATGGGGTTACAAAAACGCTGAATTTCAGGAAAGCAAAGTTTGATCAGCTTAGAGAGGACCTTCGCCGAATTGATTGGGACAATGTCCTCAAAAATAGGAGCACAGAAAATAAATGGGAAATATTTAAATCAGTTTTACACACCCACTGTGAGCTAGCCATACCGTACAGAAATAAAAGGGCTAGGAACAGGAGAACACCAATGTGGCTAAATTAGGATGTAAAAAGGGCAATAAATAACAAGAACAAGGCATTTAAGAAGCTAAAACAAGAAGGCAATGAAGAAGCATTAAAAAGTTATAGAGAAAAAAATAAAATGTGTAAAAAACAAATACATTTAGCAAAAGTGGAAACTGAGAGACTCATTGCTAAGGAAAGTAAATCAAACCCCAAACTATTCTTTAATTATATAAACAGTAAAATGAGTAAAATTGATGGTGTCGGCGCTTTAAAGAACAATGAGGGTGAAATCATATGTATTGGAAAAAGCAAATGTTTTAAATACTTTTTCTCAACAGTGTTCACACAGGAAAAGGATTTGCCAGGGGAAATGCAGAGTGATAATGTAAACTCCCCATTAAGTATTACCTGCTTAACCCAGGAAGAAGTGCAGAACTGCCTTAGTAAGATTAAAATTGACAAATCACCAGTGTCATGACGGGGTTTCGTTTTGGCCCGTCCTGGTCAGACAGGGGGTTAATTGTTTCTGCCTCTCTCTGGCAGAGGGCGGCTATTTAATGCTCACTGGACCTGGGTCCGGTGTCAGTTATACTCCTGCCCTCGGCTGAGTTAAGTGACCTCTTGTATACGTGTGTGTTGTGAGTTCATTTTTCCCTTCACCGTTGAGGTCTGATGAACTCCCTCCTCTGGTGAAGGAAGGTAGTGAGGCTGATTACCAAACACCTGGGCAGCTAGATGATGACTGAGTGGCTGGAATTGAGGACTGGATATAAGGCAGCCGACGCCCTTCTGCCTTGCTGGTGATCCTGCTGGATTCTTGGAGACCAGTCTGATTCCTGCGTTTCAAAGCTGTTTTTCTGCTCTGCTTTGTACACTTCAGTTTTGTTTTTGTTTTGCCTTGTTTTTTGGGAGTTCTGCCATCCCCGGCTGGGGGTGAGCTGAATTTCATTTTTGTCTCTGATCTGTTGATCTTTTGCTCTGTCTTCTGTCTCCTGAGTGCTGATATAGTCTTTTGAAGCCTATCGACTTCAGGGCCTGTATTTCCTATCAGTCGGTTGGCACATTTTGGATAGGGTTTTTGCGGATGGCAGACAGCGGCTTTCCTACCCTGTTCTATTTAGTTAGCTTGGGCCCCATCATTTGCTCAACCTATCTTTCTATCTGTGATAGTGTTTTCATCTTGCTTCACCGTCATTATATGTTGGGGGATGCCTATTGCTTTGGGGTCTGCTCTGGGGCAGTTTAGTTTTTCCCCTTTCTGTCTTTAGGCTATGTAGTTCTCCGGCTGTGATCGAAGGGTCTAGGACACCGTAGGAACCCCCCATGGCTACTGCTAGTTGTTGTGGATAGGTTCAGGGGTCTGCAATCCGATAGCTGCCAACCTCTCTGGTTTTTTCTGGACTTAGCTAGTATCTTGTTTCTTCCTCCTTCGGTGACTCATCATAACAGAATCACCAGTCATACCGCAGATCCTAGGGTACTCAATAGCAGGAGAGAATTGTAAAAAAAAAAAAAAAAAAAAGAAAGAAAAAAAAGTGTCAGAATTTTTTTTTTGTTTGTGCATATTTTTTCCTCTATATCTCTGAGGCCATAGGGGGAATTTTTCTCTCAATGGAGATGAAGCAATTGTCTGATTGTGTGGAGCAGCTCGCTGCTGAAGTGCGGGGAATTTCCGCCTATCTTGCTCATTCACATGCTGCTGAACCAAAGATTCATTCTCCTGATGTGTTTTTTGGGGATCGGTCTAAATTCTTGAATTTCAAGAATAATTGTAAATTATTTTTTGCCTTGAAGCCTAACTCGTCGGGGAACTCCGCGCAGCAGGTTAAAATTGTCATCTCTTTGCTGCGCGGCGATCCCCAGGATTGGGCGTTTTCTTTGAAACCTGATGATCCTATTCTGAATAATGTGAACGCATTTTTTCAAGCCTTGGGGTTGTTGTATGATGAACCTAATGCTATTGATCAGGCTGAAAAGACCCTGCTGGCATTAAGCCAGGGTCAGGATTCAGCAGAGTTGTACTGTCAAAAATTCCGAAAGTGGGCGGTCCTTACTACCTGGAATGATTGTGCCTTGGCTGCCCTCTTTCGGAAGGGTTTGTCAGAAACTGTAAAGGATATTATGGTGGGATTTCCTGTTCCCTCTGGTCTTGACGATTCTATGTCATTAGCCATTCAGGTGGATCGGCGTTTACGTGAACGCAAAACTACACGAGAGATCTTGCCACCTGTTGAACAAATGTCTGAACCTATGCAATGTGATAGAGTTTTGTCTAGGGTGCAACGTCAGGAGTTCAGAAGGCGTAATAAGCTGTGTTTTTTTGTGGAGATGCCTCGCATATTATTTCTGTCTGCCCTAAACGAGAGAAACGTTGTGCACACACGTTTTCTGTGGGTGGTGTTCAACCTAAGTTTCTTCTGGCAATTACTCTGATCTGCTCCCTGTCCACATTTTCCGCCAAGGCTTTTGTGGATTCGGGAGCAGCTCTGAACCTGATGGACTTGGATTTTGCTAAACGTTGTGGATTTCCTATGACACCTCTGCGGACGCCTATCCCTTTGAGGGGTATTGATGCTACTCCTTTGGCAAAGAATAAACCTCAGTTTTGGAACCAGGTGGTAATGCGGGTCGCCCCAGACCATCAAGAAAATTGCAGATTTTTGGTGTTGCATAATTTGCATGATACCATTGTTCTGGGATTTCCCTGGTTGCAAATCCATAATCCAGTTCTGGATTGGAAATCTTTGTCTGTGGTGAGTTGGGGTTGTCGGTGTGCCCTTAGTGATGCTCCTGTGTTCTCCACCTCTCCCCAGTCGCATGATGTTCCTGACTATTTGGCTGACTTTTATGATGTATTTAGTGAGAATGAGTCTGCGTCTTTGCCTCCTCATAGGAGTTATGACTGTGCAATTGAGCTGAACCCGGGGTGTAAATTCCCCAAGGGTCGGCTTTTCAATTTATCTGTACCGGAGCACGAGGCTATGCGATCCTATATTAAGGAGTCGTTGGAGAAGGGTCATATTAGACCATCCTCTTCACCCTTAGGTGCTGGGTTTTTTTTCGTGGCTAAGAAAGATGGGTCATTAAGGCCTTGTATTGACTATCGTGCCCTCAACAAAATTACTGTTAAATATCAGTATCCGTTACCCCTGATTTCTGATCTATTCTCCAGAGTTAAAGGTGCTTGCTGTTTTACCAAGCTTGACCTCAGGGGGCATATAATCTTATTTGCATTAAGCATGGGGATGAATGGAAGACGGCGTTTAATACTCCGGAGGGACATTTTGAGTACCTGGTGATGCCTTTTGGGTTTACTAATGCCCCTTCTGTCTTCCAGTGCTTCATGAACGATATATTCCGAGACTTTGTGGATACATTTTTGATTATCTATCTGGATGATATTTTGATCTTCTCCAAGAATTGGGACTCTCATGTGGAACATGTTCGGACTGTGTTCCGGATTTTGAGGGAGAATTCCCTGTATGTCAAGGGATCGAAATGCCTTTTTGGGGTACAGAGGATTTCATTTTTGGGATTTATTTTGTCTCCGTCAACTATTGAAATGGACCCGGCCAAGGTACAGGCCATTTATGATTGGGTTCAGCAAACCTCTTTGAAGGCCCTCCAGAAGTTTTTGGGTTTTGCTAATTTTTATCGGAAATTTATAGCTAATATTTCTGGTACTGCCAAGCCATTGACTGATTTGACTAGGAAGGGTGCTGATGTGCTGAATTGGTCTCCGGATGCTGTTTCTTCCTTTCAGGCGCTGAAGCGAAGACTCACTTCTGTTCCGGTTTTGCGGCAACCTGATGTCTCACTCCCGTTTCAGGTGGAGGTGGACGCTTCTGAGATTGGTGCAGGAGCGGTGTTGTCCCAAAAAGATCCTGTGACATCTAAAATGAATCCTTGTGCTTTCTTTTCCCGAAAGTTCTCCCCATCCGAACGTAACTATGATGTGGGGAATCGGGAACTGTTGGCCAAGAAATGGGCATTTGAGGAGTGGAGACATTGGTTGGAGGGAGCCAAACACCAAGTCGTGGTCCTTACTGACCACAAGAATTTGATTTACCTGGAGTCGGCCAAGCGCTCGAATTCTAGACAGGCTAGGTGGGCCTTGTTTTTCACACGTTTTGATTTTGTGGTCTCTTTTCTTCCGGGCACTAAGAATGTCATGGCAGACACCCTCTCTAGGAGTTTCCTTGCTGATTCTCCTGTTGTGACTAAGCCTGCTACCATCTTAGGCGAGGGGGTAGTTCTTTCTGCCATCTCGCCCGATTTGAGACGTGCTCTGGAAGAGTTTCAGGAGGACAAACCTGAGCGTTGTCCCAGTGGAAAGTTGTATGTTCCTGACCAGTGGAGGAAGAGAATGATGTCTGAAGTTCATTGCTCTGCATTGGCTGGTCATCCAGGTATTTTTGGTACTAGAGATCTGGTGAGTCGGTCTTTTTGGTGGCCCGCCTTGTTTCATGATGTCAGGAATTTTGTGCAGTCCTGTGGGACTTGCTCCCGGTCTAAACCTTGTTCTTGCTCTAGTGGCTTGTTGATGCCTTTGCCGGTGCCCAGGAGGCCATGGACCCATATTTCAATGGATTTCATCTCTGATATGCCTGTCTCTCAGAGAATGACTGTTATTTGGGTGATTTGTGATAGATTCTCTAAGATGGTTCATCTTGTACCACTCCCTAAGTTGCCATCTTCCTCTGAGTTGGTGCCCTTGTTTTTGCAACAGGTGGTTCGCTTACAAGGGATTCCTGAGAA
Source organism: Dendrobates tinctorius (assembly GCF_039654945.1). Lineage (NCBI taxonomy): Eukaryota > Metazoa > Chordata > Amphibia > Anura > Dendrobatidae > Dendrobates > Dendrobates tinctorius. Next base: position 10,717,342 of record NW_027361848.1, on the reverse strand, counting down.
CATTGTATCTGACAGAGGAGTTCAGTTTGTGTCTAGATTTTGGAGGACTTTCTGTTCCAAGCTGGGAATTCAGTTGTCCTTCTCCTCTGCGTTTCACCCTCAGACCAATGGGCAGACGGAGAGAACAAACCAGACTTTGGAGTCCTATTTGAGATGTTTTATTTCTGCCGATCAGGATGATTGGGTTTCATTTTTGCCCTTGGCCGAATTTGCTTTAAATAATAGAGCTAGTTCTGCCACTTTGATGTCACCTTTTTTTTGTAACTTTGGGTTTCACCCTCGATTTTCTTCAGTGCAGGTAGAGCCTTCTGCCTGCCCAGGTGTTGACACTGTGGTGGAGAGAATGCACCAGATCTGGGACCAAGTAGTGGATAAGTTGTCTCTCTCCCAGGAAAAGGCCCAGCGGTTTTCCAACCAGCGTAGGACCGTTGGTCCCCAGTTTAAGGTGGGTGATATGGTTTGGTTGTCTTCAAAAAATATCGCTATGAAGGTGGCTTCTCCTAAGTTTAAGCCTAGATTTATTGGACCTTACAAGATTTTGGAGATTATTAATCCGGTCTCTTTTCGGTTGGCTCTTCCTGTCACATTTAAAATTCATAATGTGTTTCATAAGTCCTTGTTGAAGATGTTTGCTGAACCAGTGGTTCCTGTGGTGGCACCTCCTGACCCTGTATTGGTTGAAGGTAACATGGAATATGAGGTAGAGAAGATACTGGATTCCCGTCTGGCTAGACGGAGACTCCAGTATTTGGTTACGTGGAAGGGTTATGGTCAGGAGGATAATTCCTGGGTCTCTGCCTCTGATATTCATGCCGAAAGATTGGTGCGTGCCTTTCATCAGTCTCACCCGGATCGCCCTGGTGGCATGGATGAGGGTTCGGTGACCCCTCCTCAAGGGGGAGGTACTGTTATGAGTTCATTTTTCCCTTCACCGTTGAGGTCTGATGAACTCCCTCCTCTGGTGAAGGAAGGTAGTGAGGCTGATTACCAAACACCTGGGCAGCTAGATGATGACTGGGTGGCTGGAATTGAGGACTGGATATAAGGCAGCCGACGCCCTTCTGCCTTGCTGGTGATCCTGCTGGATTCTTGGAGACAAGTCTGATTCCTGCGTCTCAAAGCTAAGTTTTTCTGCTCTGCTTTGTACACTTCAGTTTTGTTTTTGTTTTGCCTTGTTTTTTGGGAGTTCTGCCATCCCCGGCTGGGGGTGAGCTGAATTCCATTTTTGTCTCTGATCTGTTGATCTTTTGCTCTGTCTTCAGAATATACCTGAGTGCTGATATAGTTTTTTGAAGCCTATCGACTTCAGGGCCTGTATTTCCTATCAGTCGGTTGGCACATTTTGGATAGGGTTTTTGCGGATGGCAGACAGCGGCTTTCCTACCCTGTCCTATTTAGTTAGCTTGGGCCCCATCATTTGCTCAACCTATCTTTCTATCTGTGTTAGTGTTTTCATCTTGCTTCACCGTCATTATATGTTGGGGGCTGCCTATTGCTTTGGGGTCTGCTCTGGGGCAGTTTAGTTTTTCCCCTTTCTGTCTTTAGGCTATGTAGTTCTCCGGCTGTGATCAAGGGGTCTAGGGCACCGTAGGAACCCCCCACGGCTACTGCTAGTTGTTGTGGATAGGTTCAGGGGTCTGCAATCCGATAGCTGCCAACCTCTCTGGTTTTTCTGGACTTAGCTAGTATCTTGTTTTTTCCTCCTTTGGTGACTCATCATAACACATGTGCCTTGTGCCTGATAACTTGCTTGCTTGTTTGGTTGTGATCCGATTCTGTCCCTGTTACGAGTTCTGCCTGACCCTCTTGTACTGCGCTACCTCTCGTGTATGACACTCTGCTTGTGACTTGACTGCTCTCTGCTCGTCCTTTGGTACCGCACCGCCCTCTTGTGTATGACCTTTGGCTTCGTCTGACCTCCAATCTGCTTGTCCCTCCTTTACCTCGTTCGCCCGTATTGTGTATGATCTCTGGTTTGCCTGACTCTGAGTGTTCTTCCATCTTAGCAAGCAGGATGCTAAGCCCCGCCCCCTTGTGGTCACATGACCATAGGTCCCGTGCCTGCTTGCTAATACTTTAGCGTACAGGTCCTGTGCGTCTCTACTTTCCAGCTGTTACTGTCCCCGGGACCCCTACAGCACTGGTGAGTCCCTGCTCAGCGGAGGCTGCATGCCGGCGCTGTCAGGATCCTGACATTATAACTGACCATTACCAATTTTTTTCTCTGCTCCCATTCACCTGTGTATGTGATGGATCCTATGCACGCTCTTTCTGAGCAGGTTAAGCACCTAACTCTGATGTCTCAGAAACTCCTTGGAGAACAACGAGTCCTGGCTCAGTCTCAGCAGCTGATCGCTGACACTGTGCAGGGGGTGTTTTCATCGGGGGCTCGGGATGTTACATTAATTTCCCCAGAGTCTCCGGTTAAGTTGCCACATACCTTTTCTGGAGATAAAAGGGAATTCAGAGTTTTCAAGGAGGGATGTAAGCTTTTTTTTCTTTGAGACCACACTCGTCTGGGAGTGAAAGTCAGAGAGTGGGGGTCATTATATCTCTGTTAAGGGGGGCTCCACAGGCTTGGGCTTTCTCCCTTCTGACCACGGCCCCTGAGTGTATGACTGTGGATGCATTTTTTGAGGCCCTGGGGCTTATTTATGATGAGCCTGATCGGATACGTATGGTTCAGGACATGGTGATGAGTGTGTGCCAGGGGAAACACTCAGCCGAGTGGTTTTGTTCAGAGTTCAGATGCTGGGCTGCTGAGGTCTGCTGGAATGATGCCGCCCTCCGTGGTTTGTTCCGTAATGGCCTGTCTGAACATCTGAAAGACGCCTTGGCTCTCCATCCTCCGCTTAACTCCCTGGAGGAGGCTATGACACAGGCCGTCCGAATGGATCGCAGGCTACGGGCAAGGTGAGTGATGCAGATTGAGACACCGCTATTCTCCCAATGAAGGGGAGCCAGTCCTATATTGGAGACCATCGACCTCAAAGAGAAAGAAAGAAGACAACGACTCGTGGGAAAATGCTGTTTTTTCTGTGGCGATTCTAGACATTGGAAAAAGGATTGCCCCTCCTGTCCTCTGACCAACAAGCGACTGAGCCCGGGTGATTGTCGTGGCGTCACCAAGGCTCTCAGGTACCCTTTTCTGCATTTTCAAAAATATTGTTGCAAGTGGAACTTTGTTGTGGGAGTGTCTCCACATTCACCTCTGCCTTCGTGGATTGCGGATCGTCATTAAACTTTATTGACTCTGACTTGGTATCCAGGTGTAAGTTAGGGACAGTTAGGCTGGAGACTCCTATTTACATTGTTGCCATTGACAAAACACCACTGGTTAAAAATGATGTTATGTTTCGTACAGAAGAGTTTCTCCTTAACCCCTTCACCCCCAAGGGTGGTTTTCACGTTCATGACCGGGCCAATTTTTACAATTCTGACCACTGTACCTTTATGAGGTCATAACTCTGGAACGCTTCCATGGATCCCGGTGATTCTGACATTGTTTTCTCGTGACATATTGTACTTCATGTTAGTGGTAAAATTTCATTCAAATAACTTGCGTTTATTTGTGAAAAAAACGGAAATTTGGCAAAAATTTTGAAAATTTCGCAATTTTCCAACTTTGAATTTTTATGCCCTTAAATCACAGAGATACGGCACACAAAAAACTTGATAACTAACATTTCCCACATGTTTACTTTACATCAGCACAATTTTGGAACCAAAATTTTTTTTTGTTAGGAAGTTATAAAGGTTAAAAGTTGACCAGCGATTTCTCATTTTTACAACACCATTTTATTTTTAGGACCACATCACATTTGAAGCCACTTTGAGGGGTCTATATGATAGAAAATACCCAAAAGTGACACCATTCTAAAAACTGCACCCCTTAAGGTTCTCAAAACCACATTCAAGAAGTTTATTAACCCGTTAGAAATGAACATCTAACTTTTTTTCACAAAAAAAATACTTCAGGTTCAATTTTTTTTATTTTACCAAGGGTAACAGGAGAAATTGGACTGCAAAAGTTATTGTGCAATTTGTCCTGAGTACGCTGATACCTGATTTGTGGGGGGGAACGACTGTTTCGGCGCATGGCAGAGCTCAGAATGGAAGGAGCGTCGTTTGACTTTTTCAATGCAAAATTGGCTGGAATTCAGATCGGACGCCATGTCACGTTTGGAGAGTCCCTGATGTACCTAAACAGTGGAAACCTCCTACAAGTGACCCCATTTTGGAAACTAGACCCCCCAAGGAACTTATCTGGATATGTGGTGAGAACTTTGAACCCACAAGGGCTTTAAAGAAGTTTATAACGTACAGCGGTACAATTAAAAAATCATATTTTTTCCACAAAAATGATCTTTTCACCCCAATTTTTATTTTCCCAAGGGTAACAGGACCCTAAAAGTTATTGTGCAATTTGTCCTGAGTATGCTGATACCCCACATGTGGGGGTAAACCACTATTTGGGCGCATGGCAGAGCTCGGAAGGGAAGCAACGCCATTTGACCTTTTTTGGCTGGAATTGAGATCGGACATCATGTCGCGATTGGAAAACCCCTGATGTACCAAAACAGTGGAAACCCCCCACAAATGACACCATTTTGGAAACTAGACCCCCTAAGGAACTTATCTAGATGTGTGGTGTGAACTTAGAACCCCCAAGGGCTTCACAGAAGTTTATAACATAAAGCCGTACAATTAAAAAATCATATTTTTTCCACAAAAATGATCTTTTCATCCTCAATTCTTATTTTTCCAAGGGTAACAGCACCCTAAAAGTTATTGTGCAATTTGTCCTGAGTACGCTGATACCCCACATGTGGGGGTAAACCACTATTTGGGCGCATGGCAGAGCTCGGAAGGGAAGCAGCGCCATTTGACGTTTTTGGCTGGAATTGAGATCGGACACCATGTCGCGATTGGAAAACCCCTGATGTACCTAAACAGTGGAAACCCCCCACAAATGACACCATTTTGTAAACTAGACCCCCCAAGGAACTTATCTAGATGTGTGGTGAGCACTTTGAACCCCCCAGTGCTTCACAGAAGTTTATAACGCCCGGGCGTGAAAATGAAAAATTCGAATTTTTTCCACAAACATGATCTTTTAGTCACCATTGTTTTCATTTTCCCAAGGGTAACAGGAGAAATTGAACCCCAAAAGTTGTTGTCCAATTTGTCCTGAGTACGCTGACACCCCATATGTGGGAGAAAACTACTGTATGGACACACGTCAGGGCTCGGAAGGGAAGTAGTGACGTTTTGGAATGCAGACTTTGATGGAATGGTCTGCGGGTGTCATGTTGCCTTTGAGAGCCCCTAATGTACCTAAACAGTGGAAACACCCACAAATGACCCCATTTTGGAAACGAGACCCCCTAAGGAACTTATCTAGATGTGTGGTGAGCACTTTGAACCCCCAAGGGCTTCACAGAAGTTTATAATGCCCGGGCATGAAAATAAAAAAATCGTATTTTTTCCACAAACATGATCTTTTAGTCCCCAATTTTTTCATTTTCCCAAGGGTAACAGGAGAAATTGGACCCCAAAAGTTGTTGTCCAATTTGTCATGAGTATGCTGACACCCCATATGTGGGAGAAAACTACTGTATGGACACACGTCGGGGCTCGGAAGGGAAGCAGTGACGTTTTGGAATGCAGACTTTGATGGAATGGTCTGCGGGTGTCATGTGCGTTTGGAGAGCCCCTGATGTACCTAAACTATTGAAACTCCCCACAAGTGACCCCATTTTGGACACTAGATCCCCCCACGGAACTTATCTAGATGTGTAGTGAGCACTTTGAACCCCCAAGTGCTTCACAGAAGTTTATAACGCTCGGACGTGAAAATAAAAAAATCATTTTTTTTCACAAAAATGATATTTTTGCCCCCAATTTTTTATTTTCCTAAGGGTAACAGGAGAAATTGGACCCCAAAAATTGTTTTGCAATTTGTCCTGAGTAGGCTGGTACCCTACATGTGGGGGTAAAACACTGTTTGGGCGCATGGCAGAGCTTGGAAGGGAAGGAGCACCATATGACTTTTTCAACTCAGAATTGGCAGGAATTGAGATCAGACGCAATGTTGCATTTGGAGAGCCCCTGATGTGCCCAAACAGTGGAAACCCCCAATTCTAACTCCAACCTGAACCCCAACACACCCCTAACCCTAATCTCAGCCCTAACCCTAGCCCTAACCCAAGCCCTAACCCTAGCTCTAACCCTAGCCCTAGCCCTAACCCTAACCCTAGCCCTAGCCCTAACCCTAACCCTAACCTTAGCCCTAACCCTAGCCCTTACCCTAACCCTAATGGAAAAATGGAAATAAATACATTTTTTTTTATTTTATTATTTTTCCCTAACTAAGGGGGTGATAACGGGGGGTTTGATTTACTATTTAAGGCGGTTTTTAAGTTTGGCAGCTGTCGCACGCTAAAAGACGCTTTTTATTGTAAAAATAGTTTTTGCATCACCACATATTGAGAGCTATAATTTTACCGTATTTTGACCCACCGAGTCATGTGAGGTCTTATTTTTTGCGGGACGAGTTGATGTTTTTATCGGTACCATTTTCAGGAACGTGACATTTTTTGATCGCTTTTTATTCCGATTTTTGGGATGCAGAATGAACAAAAACCAGCGTTTCATGAATTTCTTTTGGGGGAGTGCGTTTACACCGTTCCGTGTGCGGTACAATTGATAAAGCGGTTTTATTCTTCGGGTCAGTACGGTTACAGCGATACCTCATTTAGGTCTTTTTTTATGTTTTGTCGGTTTTATGCAATGAAAACTATTTTATATAAAAAATAATTATTTTTGCATCGCTTTATTCTGCGAGCTATAACTTTTTTATTTTTTCGCTGATGATGCTGTGTCGTGGCTCGTTTTTTGCGGGACAAGATGACGTTTTCAGTGGTACCATGGATATTTATATGCGTCTTTTTGATCGCGCGTTATTATACTTTTTGTTTGGCGGTATGATAATAAATCATTATTTTTTGCTTCGTTTTTAATTTTTATTTTTTAAGGGGTTCGCTAAAGGGGTTAACTAATGGGACAGTTTTATAGGGCGGGTCGTTACGGACGCGGCGATACCTAATATGTGTACTTTTATTGTTTGTTTGTTTTTTTTTTCAAAAAATGAATTTATTGGGGAATATTTTTTTTTTTTTACTAATTTATTTGGCGATTTTCTTAAAATAATTTTTACACTTTTTTTTATTTTTTTTTAACTTTATTACATAGTCCCAGGTGGGACATCACTGTCCTGTGACAGATCGCTGATCTGTCACATCACAGATCACTGATCTGTCACATCACAGATCACTGTGACAGATCAGCGATCTGTCACAGGCAGTGCCGAAGGCTTCCTCATGCCTGCGCTTTGCAGTCACTGAGGAAGCCAGCTTCCTGCAGGCCCCCGAAGGCCCCCGTCGCCATCTTGGATCCGGGGGCCTGTAGGGAAAGAGCCCCCCCACAGCAGCGCTGCACATTGCGCTGCCGTGGGGGGCTCAGGGAAGCACGGAGGGAGCCCCCTCCCTGCTGATGCTTCCCTTTAACTCCCGGTACACCGCGATCATGTTTGATCGCGGTGTGCAAGGGGTTAATGTGTCGGGGGCGATCCGTGACCGCCCCTGACACATTGTGCCGGGTGTCAGCTGTGATAATCAGCTGACACCCGGCCGCGATCAGCGGCGCTCACCACGTGGGCGCCGCTGATCGCTGAGACGTACTATCCCGTCCACGGTCATACAGGCCCGGGTACCGTGGACGGGATAGTACGTCGGATGTCAGGAAGGGGATAAAGTAAGTTCCTTGCACCAGGAACATAATTCATGTTTTGTTATGGACAACCTGCCTGCGGGACTGGTGTTGGGGTTCCCCTGGTTACAAGTGCATAATCCAGTGATTAATTGGGAATCTCGGGACATTGTTAAATGGGGTCCCTATTGTTCTGAGAAATGCCTTGTTACTGTGTCTGTGTCGTCCGTGGCTCTGGAAGGTATTCCGGAGTGCCTGAAAGACTATAAGGATGTTTTCGCCGAAAAAGAGGCCGAGGTTTTACCGCCACACCGCCCATTTGATTGTGCCATTTATCTGGTTCCAGGTGCTAAATTGCCCAAAGCCCGCTTGCTTAACCTTTCAGGTCCAGAACGGGCTGCAATGAAGGAATATTGTTATGAATGAGTCACCGAAGGAGGAAAAAACAAAAATACAAGCTAAGTCCAGAAAAACAGAGAGGTTGGTAGCTATCGGATTGCAGACCCCTGATCCTATACACCACAACTAACCAGTAGCCGTGGGGGGTTCCTACGGTGCCCTAGACCCCTCGTCATAGCCGGAGAACTACATAAGCCTAAAGAAGGAAAGGGGAAATCTAAACTGCCCCAGAGCAGACCCCAAAGCAATAGACAGCCCCCAACATGTATTGTCGGTGAAATACAGATGAAAACACAAACACAGACAGAAAGACAGGCTGAGCAAACGATGGGGCCCAACTAACTAGATAGGACAGGACAGAAAAGATGCTGGCTGCAATCCGCAAAAAACCCTACCAAAAATGTCCCAACCGTCTGATAGGGAAAAAGGCCCTGAAGTCGCTAGACTTCAAAATCACTATATCAGCACTCAGGTATATTCTGAAAACAGAGCAAAGAGATAAACTGATCAGAGACAAAAATGGAATTCAGCCAGTCCCAACCAGGACTGGCTGAATACAAACACTAAGGAAACCAGACAAAATCTCATGGAATAATAGCAGGGCAAAAACTTAGCTTTTAGTAGACAGGAACTAAACTGGATGCAAGAGCTCAGAGCAGAAAGGATCACCAGCAGCCCTGCAGGGCGTCGGCTGCCTTATATCCACTCAGAAATTCCAGATGTCCAATCACACTCCGCCTGTTCAGATGACAGGTTCTTCCCATCCCAATCAATTTAAGTACCTCTCTTCACCAGCAGAGGGAGTTCATCAGACATCAAAGGTGAAGGGGAGAATGAACTCACAACAGTACCCCCCCTTGAGGAGGGGTCACCGAACCCTCATCCACGCCACCAGGGCGATCAGGATGGGACCGATGAAAAGCACGAACCGATCTTTCGACATGAATATCGGATGCAGGGACCCAAGAATTATCCTCCTGGCCATAACCCTTCCATTTAGCCAAATACTGGAGTCTCTGTCTAGCCAGACGAGAATCCAGTATCTTCTCAACCTCATATTCCACATTACCTTCAACCAATACAGGGTCAGGAGGTGCCACCACAGGAACTACTGGCTCAACAAACCTCTTTAACAGAGACTTATGAAACACGTTATGGATCTTGAATGTAACAGGAAGAGCCAATCGAAAAGAGACCGGATTAAGAATCTCCAAAATCTTGTAAGGTCCAATAAATTTAGGTTTAAACTTTGGAGAAGCCACCTTCATAGAGATATTCTTTGATGACAACCAAACCATATCACCCACCTTAAACCGGGGACCAATGGTCCTATGCAGGTTGGAAAACCGCTGGGCCTTTTCCTGGGAGAGAGACAACTTATCCACCACTTGGTCCCAGATCTGGTGCATTCTCTCCACCACAGTGTCAACTGTTGTGATTTCATTTTCCCCTTCACCATTGAGGTCTGATGAACTCCCTCTTCTGGTGAAGGAAGGTAGTGAGGCTGATTACCAAGCACCTGAGCAGGATGATGATGACTGGGTGACTGGAATTACTGACTGGATATAAGGCAGCCGACGCCCTTCTACCTTGCTGGTGATCTTCCTGAGGGATTCTAGGAGACCAGTCTGGTTCCTGCTCCTCAAAAGCTAAGTTTTTCTGCCCTGCTTTTTGCATTTGTGTTTTGGTTTTGTTTTGCCTTGTTTTTCTGGATTTCTACCATTCCCTGCTGGGGTGGGCTGAATTCCTTTTTGTTCTGTCTTCAGAAAATACCTGAGTACTGATATAGTCTTTTTGAAGCCTAGCGTCTTCAAGGCTTTTATCCCTATCAGGCTGTTGGCTCTTGTTTTGATAGGGTTTTGGCGGATTGCAGACAGCAACTTTTCTATCCTGTCCTATTTAGTTAGCTTGGGCCCCATCATTTGCTCAGCCTATCTTTCTATCTGTGTGAGTGTCTTTTCATCTTGCTTCACCGTCATAAGTTGGGGGCTGCCTATTGCTTTGGGATCTGCTCTGGGGCAGTTTAGATTTCCCTTTCTGTCTTTAGGCTATTTAGTTCTCCGGCTGTGATCGAGGGGTCTAGGGCACCGTAGGAACCCCACCGGCTACTGCTAGTTGTTGTTGATAGGTTCAGGGGTCTACATCCGATAGCTGCAAACTTCTCTGGTTTTCTGGACTTAGCTAGTATTTCTGTTTTTGCCTCCTACGGTGACTCATTCATAACAGAATCACCAGCCATACCGCAGATCCTAGGGTACTCAATAGCAGGAAAGAATTGTAAAAAAAAAAAAAAAGTGTGTATATTTTTTCCTCTATATCTCTGAGGCTGTAGGGGGAATTTTTTTTTTCTCTCAATGGAGATAAAGCATCGTGTGGATCAGCTGGAGCAGCTCGCTGCGGAAGTGCGGGGAATTTCCGCCTACCTTGCTCATTCACATGCTGCTGAACCAAAGATCCCTACTCCTGATGTGTTTTTTGTGGATCGGTCTAAATTTTTGAATTTCAAAAATAATTGTAAATTATTTTTTGCCTTGAAGCCTAACTCGTCAGGGAGCTCCGCGCAGCAGGTTAAAATTGTCATCTCTTTGCTGCGTGGCGATCCCCAGGATTGGGCGTTTTCTTTGAAACCAGATGATCCTATTCTGACTAATGTGAACGCATTTTTTCAAGCCTTGGGGTTGTTGTATGACGAACCTAATGCTATTGATCAGGCTGAAAAGACCCTGTTGGCATTGAGCCAGGGTCGAGATTCTGCAGAATTGTACTGTCAAAAATTCCAAAAGTGGGTGGTCCTTACTACCTGGAATGATAATGCCTTGGCAGCTCTCTTTTGGAAGGGTTTGTCAGAAGCCGTAAAAGATACTATGGTGGGATTTCCTGTTCCCTCTGGTCTTGATGATTCTATGTCATTAGCCATTCACGTTGATCGCCGTTTACGTGAACGCAGGACTGCACGAGAGGTGTTGCCACCTGTTGAACAAGTGTCTGAACCTATGTAATGTGATAGAGTTTTGTCCAGGGAGCAACGTCAGGAGTTCAGAAGGCATAATAAGCTATGTTTTTTTTTGTGGAGATGCCTCGCATATTATTTCTGTCTGTCCTAAACGAAAGAAAAGTTTTGCACACACATTTTCTGTGGGTGGTGTTCAACCTAAGTTTCTTCTGGCAATTAGTCTGATCTGCTCTCTGTCCACATTTTCCGCCAAGGCTTTTGTGGATTCGGGAGCAGCCCTGAACCTAATGGACTTGGATTTTGCTAAATGTTGTGGATTTCCGATGACACCTCTGCGGACGCCTATCCCTTTGAGGGGTATTGATGCTACTCCTTTGGCGAAAAATAAACCTCAGTTTTGGACCCAGGTGGTAATGCGGGTCGCCCCAGACCATCAAGAAAATTGTAGATTTTTGGTGTTGCATAATTTGCATGATATCATTGTTCTGGGGTTTCCCTGGTTGCAAATTCATAATCCAGTTTTGGATTGGAAATCTGTGTCTGTGGTGAGTTGGGGTTGTCAGTGTGCCCTTAGTGAGGCTCTGGTTTTTTCCACCTCTCCTCAGTCGCATGATGTTCCTGACTATTTGGCGGACTTTTATGATGTATTTAGTGAGAATGAGTCTGCGTCTTTGCCTTCTCATAGGAGTTATGACTGTGCAATTGAACTGAGCCCGGGGTGCAAATTTCCCAAAGGTCGGCTCTTCAAATTATCTGTACCCGAGCACGAGGCTATGCCATCCTATATTAAGGAGGCGTTGGAGAAGGGTCATATTAGACCATCCTCTTCACCCTTAGGTGCCGGGTTTTTTTTCGTGGCCAAAAAGGATGGTTCATTAAGGCCTTGCATTGATTATCGTGCCCTCAACAAAATTACTATTAAATATCAGTATCCGTTACCCCTGATTTCGGATCTATTCTCCAGAGTTAAAGGTGCTTGCTGGTTTACCAAGCTTGACCTCAGGGGGGCGTATAATCTTATCCGCATTAAGCATGGGGATGAATGGAAGACGGCGTTTAATACTCCGGAGGGACATTTTGAGTACCTGGTGATGCCTTTTGGGCTCACTAATGCCCCTTCTGTCTTCCAGTGCTTCATGAACGACATTTTCCGAGACTTTGTTGATAAATTTTTGATTATCTATCTGGATGATATTTTGATCTTTTCCAAGGATTGGGATTCTCATGTGGAACATGTTCGGACTGTGTTCCGGATCTTGAGGGAGAAATCCCTGTATGTCAAAGGATCAAAATGCCTTTTTGGGGTACAGAGGATTTCATTTTTGGGATTTATTTTGTCTCCGTCAACTATTGAAATGGATCCGGCCAAGGTACAGGCCATTTATGATTGGGTTCAGCCCACTTCTTTGAAGGCCCTCCAGAAGTTTTTGGGTTTTGCTAATTTTTATCGGAAATTTATAGCAAAATTTTCTAGTATTGCCAAGCCATTGACTGATCTGACTGAGATGGGTGCTGATGTGTTGAATTGGTCTCCGGAGGCTGTTTCTTCCTTTCAGGAGCTGAAGCGAAGATTCACTTCTGCCCCGGTTTTGCGGCAACCTGATGTCTCACTCCCGTTCCAGGTAGAGGTGGACGCTTCTGAGATTGGTGCAGGAGATGTTTTGTCCCAAAAGGATCCTGTAACATCTAAAATGAATCCCTGTGCTTTCTTTTCCCGAAAGTTCTCTCCATCTGAACGTAACTATGATGTGGGGAATCGGGAACTGTTAGCCATGAAATGGGCATTTGAGGAGTGGAGACATTGGTTGGAGGGAGCTAAACATCAAGTCGTGGTCCTCACTGACCACAAGAATTTGATTTACCTGGAGTCAGCCAAACGCTTGAACCCTAGACAGGCTAGGTGGGCCTTGTTTTTTACACGTTTTGATTTTGTGGTTTCTTTTCTTCCTGGAACTAAGAATGTCAAGGCTGACGCCCTCTCTAAGAGCTTCTTTGCTGATTCTCCTGTGGTGACCAAGCCTGCTACCATCTTAGGCGAGGGGGTAGTTCTTTCAGCCATCTCGCCCGATTTGAGACGTGCTCTGGAAGAGTTCCAGGAGGACAAACCTGAGCGTTGTCCCAGTGGAAAGTTGTATGTTCCTGACCAGTGGAAGAAGAGAGTGATGTCTGAAGTTCATTGCTCTGCATTGGCTGGTCATCCAGGTATTTTAGGTACTAGAGATCTGATGAGTCGGTCTTTTTGGTGGCCCGCCTTGTCTCGTGATGTCAGGAATTTTGTGCAGTCCTGTGGGACTTGCTCCCGGTCTAAACCTTGTTCTCGCTCTAGTGAGTTGTTGATGCCTTTGCCGGTCCCCAGGAGGCCATGGACCCATATTTCAATGGATTTCATCTCCGATATGCCTGTCTCTCAGAGAATGACTGTTATTTGGGTGATTTGTGATAGGTTCTCTAAGATGGTTCATCTTGTACCACTCCCTAAGTTGCCATCTTCCTCTGAGTTGGTGCCCCTGTTTTTGCAACAGGTGGTTCGCTTGCACAGGATTCCTGAGAACATTGTATCTGACAGAGGAGTTCAGTTTGTGTCCAGATTTTGGAGGACTTTCTGTTCCAAGCTGGGAATTCAGTTGTCCTTCTCCTCTGCTTTTCACCTTCAGACCAATGGGCAGACGGAGAGAACAAACCAGACCTTGGAGTCGTATTTGAGATGATTTATTTCTGCTGATCAGGATGATTGGGTTTCATTTTTGCCCTTGGCCGAATTTGCTTTAATTAATAGAGCTAGTTCTGCCACTTTGATGTCACCTTTTTTTTGTAACTTTGGGTTTCAACCTCGATTTTCTTCAGGGCAGGTGGAGCCTTCTGCCTGCCTAGGTGTTGACACTGTGGTGGAGAGAATGCACCAGATCTTGTACCAAGTGGTGGATAAGTTATCTCTCTCCCAGGAAAAGGCCCAGCGGTTTTCCAACCGACATAGGACCATTGGTCCCAAGTTTAAGGTTGGTGATATGGTTTGGTTATCATCAAAAAATATCGCTATGAAGGTGGCTTCTCCTAAGTTTAAGCCAAGATTTAATGGACCTTACAAGATTTTGGAGATTATTAATCCGGTCTCTTTTCGTTTGGCTCTTCCTGTCACATTTAAAATCCATAATGTGTTTCATAAGTCCTTGTTGAAGAGGTTTGTTGAACCAGTTGTTCCTGGGGTGGCACCTCTGGACCCTGTATTGGTTGAAGGTAACATGGAATATGAGGTAGAGAAGATACTGGATTCCCATCTGGCTAGACGGAGACTCCAGTATTTGGTTAAGTGGAAGGAGTGGTAAGTGGTTTTGGTTAAGTGGTCAGGAGGATAATTCCTGGGTCTCTGCCTCTGATATTCATGCCAAAAGATTGGTGCGTGCCTTTCATCGGGCTCACCCTGATCGCCCTGGTGGCGTGGATGAGGGTTCGGTGGCCCCTCCTCAAGGGGGAGGTTGGGAGGGGGAGGCTGATTACCAAGCACCTGAGCAGGATGATGATGACTGGGTGACTGGAATTACTGACTGATTATAAGGCAGCCGACTCCCTTCTGCCTTGCTGGTGATCTTCCTGAGGGATTCTAGGAGACCAGTCTGATTCCTGCTCCTCAAAAGCTAAGTTTTTCTGCCCTGCTTTTTGCATTTGTGTTTTGGTTTTGTTTTGCCTTGTTTTTCTGGATTTCTACCATTCCCTGCTGGGGTGGGCTGAATTCCTTTTTGCTCTGTCTTCAGAAAATACCTGAGTACTGATATAGTCTTTTTGAAGCCTAGCGTCTTCAGGGCTTTTTTCGCTATCAGGCTGTTGGCTCATGTTTTGATAGGGTTTTGGCGGATTGCAGACAGCAACTTTTCTATCCTGTCCTATTTAGTTAGCTTGGGCCCCATCATTTGCTCAGCCTATCTTTCTATCTGTGTGAGTGACTTTTCATCTTGCTTCACCGTCACTATATGTTGGGGGCTGCCTATTGCTTTGGGGTCTGCTCTGGGGCAGTTTAGATTTCCCTTTCTGTCTTTAGGCTATTTAGTCCTCCGGCTGTGATCGAGGGGTCTAGGGCATCGTAGGAACCCCCCACGGCTACTGCTAGTTGTGTTGATAGGTTCAGGGGTCTGCAATCCGATAGCTGCCAACCTCTCTGGTTTTCTGGACTTAGCTAGCATTTCTGTTTTTGCCTCCTATGGTGACTCAATCACAACAGGGACTCCTTGCTCCTAAGTCCCGGCTCACTATCAATGTTGCTGTTGTGCACACAAGTCTTATATGGAAGTAGTGCATTTACAACCCACTACTCCTCCGGTGTCTGCTGCAGGACCATTAGTATCCATACAACCTCGGGGACCGGGCCCTGGCCTTGCGCTTAGAACTTCTAGGCAGGATTCTCTTCTATCCCTCGTCTTCTGTTCCCTTTTACTCCTACGTTCCGTACTAGTCTTTCCTTTTTATGGAAGATCAGGTTTCTGTTCAATGTCTTTCTCCTACTTTCCTTTCCTGTGCCAGCAGACCCAGGTCACTGTGATCTGCTGCAGCACTTCCTTCCTCCATCCCTCTCTCTCAGGGATCTTCTCTCCTCACTCCCTTTCACTGAACTGAACTCACTGACTGAAATCCTAAACCTTCCCACTCTTTTATGTATTCTAACTCCACCTGCCTCCCAGCACGTTTCGTGTTCCAAGCAGGGAGCCACCCAAGGTGCTCTGCTAAACTCCAAGCAGGGAGCCGCAATGTGGCTTTGCTACACTACTTTGTGATGATGGGTGCAGGTGTTGGAGCGTGGTCAGGAGCCTCCAACTTACCTGGATGGTGGGGCATCACACCTCAGGGGAGGTGCAGTACCCCTGTGGCGACTGAACCCTCAGGGGCACCACACTAAGAGCTGATATTTATACCTTTAGTGTGCTGGGGATAAGGCCCTGTTCTAGACCTTTTGTAAATGTCTAGGGTCTGTGCTGCACTGGGATGGAAGGGATCAGGGGTGCCTGGAGAACACCAGGGCGTAAACCTTTTCCCAGACCTTGGCATAGATGGCCTTGGTTATTGGTTTTTGGCTTTCCTGAAGGGTTTGGGTTACCCTGTCCGAGAGCCATTTGGCTCTTAGGAATTTGGCCTCAATAACCATGCTGCCAGGTTCCATTTGCCTACGTCCGGGTGTAGCAGAGGACCTTGGTGAAGGAGGTCGCTCTTTTTGGGGTAGAAGCCAGGGTCTTCCTGGGCCATGGCAAGTAGGGCACTGTACCAACTTCTTCCAGGCCACAGAGGGGTGATTAGTATTGTGGGAACTCGGTCCGTCCGGATTTCCTGAAATGTTTTTTGCCCTGTATGGTTGGGCAGGCATATGCGAGGTTGGAATCCCACCATTGGATGAAGGGCATCTATTCCTTGCACTTTGTCCATGTGGTTGAGGGAGACGAATAACCCCTGTCTTCGCATTTTCCCTGTTGGCGACTAGGTCCACCTCATCTTGAGGCTAGGGACAAGAATACTGTCTGGTCCAGGCACCACTCCTCCGGATGAACGTCTTTTCGACTGAGGAAATCTGCCTGGGTGTTGTCTGATCCTTTCAGACGCACTGACCAGGAGAAGATCCTTGCTGATATTGCCTTCAGGCCAGTGTATTTCGTACCCTCTTGGATGGAGATAGGCCATTGTGGTCATGTTGTCCGAGTAGATGCAGACGTGGCAATTTTGGATTAGTGATGATGACTTTTTTACTACTTTTCCTACCGCCTTCAGTTCTCTCAGATTTGAGGAACTGGTGCTGATGCTCGGCAGTCATCGCCCCTGAAAATAGGATCTCTCTACTACTGCGCCCCAGCCTCGTTGGCTGACATCTGAGCGGAGTGTTTTCAGGGGAAGCTGAACCCAGCTGACTCCCTTCTGAAGATTTCGGTAGTTCAACCACCACCTCTCGGCCGGTTTAACCTGACCAGGGAGGGGAATCCTTCCAGAAAATGGAATTTGTCGCCGCGTTGGCCAGGCGGATCCTGGAATGTAAAAGTATGTGGCTTTGCAGAATTTGGGTGTGGGCCTGAGCCCAAGAAACCGCCTGTGTGTATGTGGTCAGAGATCCTAGAGCATACATTGACTCTGAGGGTCGGTGCCCGCTGGTTCCTGAACCAGGTTCTTTTGTGGACAAGGTCGACCTGACAAACCTTAGGTAGGAAGGATGTCTTTTCCCTTGAGTCCGAGAGAACTCCCAAGAAGCTTCCTTCTCGTGGAGGGATAGACGAGGTTCGGTATCCAACCCAGGGATCTTAATATCCCCGGGGTCTTTCCTACGTCCATCTTCTGACATGAGATAGATGGTACAGTGAGGAGGAAGTCGTCCAGATATGGGATAACGCCTATTCCGTGGCACCGGATGAAAATCACTGCTTCCGCCATGATCTTGTAGAGATACATGGTCAGATGGATTGGCACATGGTAATATGCACCCTTCAGATCTACCGTTGCCACTACCCCCTGATTGACTCCATTTTGAATTGCCTGTACCGGACCAATTCGTTTAATCGCTTCAGGTTTATGATGTTTCGGTTTTTCTCTGATGGCTTCATCACCAGGAAAGGACGTGCGTAATGGCCGTGTCCTTCTCCCAGAGTAGATCTCTTGGTAAGGAGCCCTGAAGGTGTGGAGGCTGTAGGGAGGTTACCCCTAAGCATTACGGGGAAGGACTCTCGAACCCAATTTTTAGTCCATCTCGTATGGTACGGTGGACCCACTAATTTGTGGAGATGGACTGCCAGCGGGTGAAAAAAGAGTGAGAGACAACCCCCAACCCTGCGTCATTGCTTATCTGGGGTCTGTTGATGGTTAGGGACAAGGATGTTCCTGCCCTTGCCCCCTGTGGTGTAGTAACCACTCTGTCCGCTAGGGGGTGCTGTATGGATGTTCCAAGAGAGAGGATGAGTGACAGAATCCTGAAGGACGGTTATGTATCTCAAGGTGGGTGGCCTTGAGATGGAGACTTATATACATAAGTTGATGTGTTGATCAGCAAGGACATTGCTGAGGTGTTGCTTCAAGGCATCAGGGAGAAGTCTCCATGTAACTAGAGAGATGGGCGGACCTGGTTACCTACAAACCCACCCAGGGAGTGTGTTTAAAGCACTGTTGTAATGAGTGTGTAAATGCTTGAAGGACCTGTGATGAGATCAGAGTCATGTGACCCAGTGGGCGTGGCTATGAACCATATAATGTGGCCAGGGTAGGTCACATGGAGGTGAATGCTGGGACCTGGTAGTGTTATGATTGAGTCACCGTAGGAGGCAGACACAAAAATAGAAGCTACGTCCAGAAAACCAGAGAAGTTGGCAACTATCAGATTGCAGACCCCTGAACCTATCAACACAACTAGCAGTAGCCGTGGGGGGTTCCTACGATGCCCTAGACCCCTCGATCACAGCCGGAGAGCTAAATAGCCTAAAGACAGAAAAGGAAATCTAAACTGCCCCAGAGCAGACCCCAAAGTAAAAGGCAGCCCCCAACATATAATGACGGTGCAGCAAGATGAAAAAACACTCACACAGATAGAAAGATAGGCTGAGCAAACGATGGGGCCCAAGCTAACTAAACAGAACAGGAAAGGAAGGTTGCTGTCTGCAATCTGCCAAAACCCTATCAAAGACATAAGCCAACAAGCTGATATGGAAAAAGACCCTGAAGCAGCTAGGCTCCAAAAACTAAATCAGCACTCAGGTATTTTCAGAAGACAGAGCTAAAGGAATTCAGCACACCCCAGCAGGGAATGGCAGAAATCCAGAAAAACAAAGCAAAACAAAGTCAAAGCACGAATGCAAAAAGCCGAGCAGAAAACTTAGCTTTAGAAGAGCAGGAATTCAGACTGGTCTCCAAGGATCCCACAGAGAAATCACCCGCAGGGCAGAAGGGCGTCGGCAGCCTTATATCCAGTCAGTAACTCCACTCAGCCAGTCATCATCAGGCTCAGGTGTTTGATAATCAGGCTCACTACCTTTCTTTACCAGCAGAGGGAGTTCCTCGGGCCTCAGTAGTGAAGGGGAAAATGAACTCACAACATGGTAGGTCCAGTGTGGAAGGCCCTGCCTGAGAGAGAGATGGGGGCTGCCTTCTGACAGCAAGTGAACACTGTGTTAATGGCTGCACGTGCCTGGGAGTTCCCTGGAGGGAAAGGACGTCTGCAGTATGCTAAAGGAACCATGAGTGACCCTGACGTGGGTGAGATAACTCAGGCTGGAAAGCCTGTGTATGTTTAACCTGTGTAACCACAGGGATTACAGAGCTGAACTCTGTCATGGATGCTATGCTGTTATATGAACTTTATGTTGCTTCTATGGGTTTATGCTGCTGAATAAACCGATTGGACTGTTAGAAGTTTATGGAAAATCTGTGCCGGATCTGATTTTGTGGCTGCTGAGCAAGTATACCCTACTTGAATGACAGCGCTACCTCACACCCCCTATACTCTTCCTGAGTAAGGCAACAGGACCAGGGATTCCCAGCCAGTCTCTCATGCCGGTACTGGCCCAGCCTCAAGCTGCTTAGCGGCTGTGATCTGACGAGGGCATGCAAATTCAGCTTAGAATAGCTGTTGACAGAGGTTTGGTCACGGGAGGAACAAAAAATCAGTCTCCTAGGATTTCTATGTTCCGGAAGAGATCCTTTTGTCCGAAGCCTTGTCCAGGATGTTATCCAGGACAGGCTTGAACACATAGTGGCCCTGGAAGGGGATGACGCACCATTTGGAGACAAGTCGCCTCCCTTAGGATTTTAACCAGGGCAACTCATCTAGAGGAATTAGAAAGGACGGCCGCTTTTGCGGCTACCTGGACATGACGAGAGCAGTCACGCTCAGCCTAGAAGAGCTGTTGCATTAAAGAATTACCCGAGACCTGCGAATTACAGGCTGGTCTTCCGTCCTGGTCCCGGCCTGGTCTTAAGTTGTTTAGCGACCGCTAGCGGAAGCATCGACTAGGAACCTCGTTGCTTTCTGCAGTAGGGGTAGGGAGTCAGGTATCTTTTCCCTGAGGTGCACTGAGTCTGTGCGTAATCATAGAGACAGGGCATGTGGAAGCTATATTAGCTTCTAGCAGATTTGCAGAGGTGTCCCAGGACTTCCTTGATAAGCTCTCAAAAATTTTTTTTTTTTCTTGATCCATTGGATCTTTGAGCTGGGAGGAGTCATCAAAGGGATAGGCTTTTTTTTTCAGGGAGGCCTCCTTTTATGGAGGATCAGATTCTGTATGTTCTCGTGTACAGGACACCATCTTTGGGCTTCAGCCCAACATCTCGTCCTGTACTGTGTATTTAACTTCTTCCTCCTCCACCCCTATGGAGCTCTTAACCATACTGATTAGCTCACCCATATTCTCGGTACCAAGTGATATTTTTTGTTCCCTGGTTTTAGGGGTGGATGTGGAAGAGGAACCCTCAATCTCCTGAGTGTCCTATGAATCCGAGGACTGAATTTCGCATGAGTCTGAGTCAGATCCTATCGGAGCTTTCTTCCTCCTCCTTAGAGTGAGGTGGTCTGGGAGAAGGGAGCCATGAAGGAGTGAACCTCCAGTATTATGAGGGATTTGATGCTATCCAGGAGAGAGGGCTGCTCAGCGTGAATGACCTCTCCGTACAGGACCGGCAGAACTTTTCCCCGTATGTCGAGGGAGTCTGGCAGCACACATTTTCCACTTGTGGCTGGTCCTCTTAGGGTCAGAGACCTTTTTCTCTCCATATCAGAGAGAGAGAGGTATGCTACGCCATTTTAGGAAATAAATGCTGGATAGCCGGGGCCGACGCTTGGTACTTACAGTAGGAGGGGGTACGCTGTGCTCCGCCGATGCAGAGAGAGAGGGCTTGTCACCGTCCATGCCGTCTACAGTCAGTGTCAGACAGGTGTCTTACCTGGTGATCTCCTCACCCGGACCTTGAAAGATCGAGGGTCCAGCGTTGTTTGTGCACCTCCTCCTCCCTTTGACCCAATGGGGGAACCACATGAGGACACCCCAGAATGTGACCGCCGGTTCCAGGAGTAACGCGCCCCCTGGCGCGCGCGTGCGCTCCACCGTGGAACGCATTGGGACAGACCGGAAGTGATGCGCGCCTAAGCGACGCGTGCCCCAGTGGAAAGCCCAGTAACGCCCGAAGTGGAGGAACGCCACCCCCGGCCAGCGTGAGCCCCCAGGAACCGGCAGCAAGGAGGAGGCAGAAGCCGGGGAGCTATCTGGAGGCCCCCGGCGTGCACATCACCGCCTCGCTTTACCCCCGAAGGAGGCGCAGGAGAGGCGGGAGAGTCCCGAGTCCCACCATGCAGGCGGAGACAGGAGCAGCCACCAGAGGAGGAGAGCAAGGCCCCCGACCTCGGCTGCCCAGCATCTGACAGGTATCTCCAGCTGGTACTGGACGTGGGGTGCTCCCGATCGCCGGCCACGGCAGCTCCATATTAGACCTCTTCATGCCCCATAGGGGACAGGAAAACACTGGCGGTTGCAGGAAGGGGAGGGGTATTTAATCTCTTTGTGTTCCTGTCCCCTATTAGGGCGGGGAAGACATCCTCCGATGTAGCTGTCGTGGTAGGTGACTGGAGAAAAAGATATCCAAGGAATTGCCAGTCAGCAGCGTTCAAACTGTGATTAACAAATGGAAAATCAGGGACTCTGTAAAAACAAAACCAGGGTCAGGTAGACAACAAAAATTTCATCCACAATTGCCAGAAAATTGTTCGGGATGCAAAAAAAAAGCCAACAAATAACATCAGCTGAAATGCTGGACTCATTAAAAACTAGCAGTCTGGCTGTTTCAAGATGCATAATAAGGAGGCACTTGAAGAAATATGGGCTGCATGGTCGAGTTGAGCAAAAATTCTGCTGGGGTATGTAAACTTTTGAGCACAACTGTATATTGTAATGTCTATGCATCATTACATCTTAATTGATTATTATTGATGAGCGAATGTGCTCGCCACTGCTCGGTACTCGCCCGAGTATCACTGTGCTCGGTGTACTCGGCGAGCACGGAGTATTTCCGGGATTCGGTGGGAACTCGGGTCTCCACCCAGCAATTTTGGCGGACTTTAGAGACCCAATCATGGTGCAGGGATTGTCTGCCAGGCCATGAAACGCCGCAGCCATCTATGTTGTGGTCGTGCAGTGATTGGCTGGCCGCACAACATCATCAGGAGTATAAGGGACTGGACGCCGTCCTTGCTCAGCGCATTCAGCTCCGGATACAGAGAGTGTAGGGAGAGCGGCTGCCTTGATAGGGTCAGAATTGGGGACTTTTGAGTCAGTGTGGGGTCTACCATCCTAAATACTCACATCCAGCTAAACCAACAGTCCTTGTAAGGACTAATTCTGCATTATACACCATGTTCCAAATTATTATTCTCTGATTTTCCTAAGTGGTCGGTGGAAATGACACTCAGTCTAATAAAAGTCATCACTCGTTAGAGTATACATCGAATTTTATTGAAGAAACCTCACAATGATAACAGTGTATTCTCCAAAATGAATAAAAACTTAAAATGCACTGTTTCAAATTATTAGGCACAGTAGAATTTCTAAACATTTGATATGTTTTAAAGAACTTAAAATGCTCATTTGTGGAATTTGCAGCATTAGGAGGTGACATTCACTGAACAAAAAAGCTATTTAACTCCAAAACATCCTAACAGGACAAGTTACATGTTAACATACTGTAGGAACCCTTCTTTGATATCACCTTCACAATTCTTGCATCCATTGAACTTGTGAGTTTTTGGACAGTTTCTGCTTGTATTTCTTTGCATGAAGTCAGAATAGCCTCCCAGAGCTGCTGTTTTGATGTGAACTGCCTCCCACCCTCATAGATCTTTTGCTTGATGATACTACAAAGGTTCTTTATAGGGTTGAGGTCAGGGGAAGATGGTGGCCACACCATGAGTTTATCTCCTTTTATGCCCATAGCAGCCAATGACTCAGAGGTATTCTTTGCAACATGAAATGGTGCATTGTCATGCATGAAGATGATTTTGCTCCTGAAGGCACGTTTCTGCTTTTTATACCATGGAAGAAAGTTGTCAGTCAGAAACTCTATATACTGTGCAGAGGTCATTTTCACACCTTCAGGAACCTTAAAGGGCCCTACCAGCTGTTTCCCCATGATTCCGGCACAAAACATGACTCCTCAACCTCCTTGCTGACGTCGCAGCCTTGTCGGTACATGGTGGCTATCCACCAACCATCCACTACTCCATCCTTCTGGATCATCCAGGGTTGCTCGACACTCATCAGTATACAAGACTGTTTGAAAATTAGTCTTCATGTACTGGGCCCACTGCAACCATTTCTGCTTGTGAGCACTATTTAGGGGTAGCTGAATAGTAGGTTTATGCACCACAGCAAGCCTTTGAAGTATCCAACACCTTGAGGTTTGAGGGACTCCAGAGGCACCAGCAGCTTCAAATATCTGTTTGCTGCTTTGTAACGGCTTTTTAGTAGCTGCTCTCTTAATCCGATGAACTTGCCTGGCAGAAACCTTCCTCATTCAGCCTTTATCAGGATGAACACGTTTGTGCTCAGAATCAGCTACAAATCTCTTAACAGTACGATGATCACTAGGGTGAT
This sequence comes from Dendrobates tinctorius, assembly GCF_039654945.1. Taxonomy (NCBI): domain Eukaryota; kingdom Metazoa; phylum Chordata; class Amphibia; order Anura; family Dendrobatidae; genus Dendrobates; species Dendrobates tinctorius. The sequence goes on along the minus strand of NW_027361848.1, from coordinate 10,693,633 downwards.
GACAATTTTAAAAATTTTGCAAAACGAAAATGAAACCCCTTACATTGGAGGAACAATTGCATTCAAATGACATTAGTATCATCAAATTTGTAAAATATTCAGAAAAGTTCCCCCTCTTTTTCAAAAGATTTTTCGTCTTTTAATTTTAATCTTTAAAGAAAATATCTTTCTAAGTTGTAACAAAAAGTGGTATTTTATTCACATCTAGAACATTCTGGAATATTTTAAAATATTTTGGAACTTAGTATTATCTTTTCATTTTCAGTGCAAAGCTTCAAGTTTTACGATCAAGAAGTGCATTCAGAAAATGTCTTCTAGAAATTCCAGCAACAGTGTAAAAGCAAACAGGTCTATCTGGACGAGGAATCTGCCCTCCTATTGTCAACATAAAAGATAATAATGCAAAATTGCATGTCCTTTTTTGGCAGAAAAATACCATTTTTGCCTTATTTCATTTGAATGAAAGGGGGAACTTTTTTTAAAAAACAAAAAAAGCAATACTTATTCTTAAATAACCCATAAAAGTTCCTCCATTGCACATGGTTTCATAAAAAAAAATTTTTTGTCATTACACTAATGATCACGCTTAAGTTTTTGGGAAATATCTAATGTTTTCATCCCTTGACCATGCACTATTTGATGCTTTTCAGGAGCAGAGAGATCCTTTTTATTTCCCATGTTACTTGAAAACTCTGACCTGCTTAATAGTGTGGAACATCCAGTTTTCCTTTTATTGGGCTCACATGGCAAACTAATTATCACAGGTATCTGAGATTGATTTTAGTGATCCAAAGAACCATGAGACACAATACGAACAATGGGTTTGATTGGTTTTAAGTGTCATAGTGTTTTTTTTTGTCAAATTGCATAGTAATTTGGAACATGGTATGTAGGTTCCAGTGTTAGGCAGACAGTATACGTCGCTGTATACACATCAGTGCAAGGCCTGCAGGCACTGTATGTGTGTATATAGAGCATTGCATATATCATATATATATATGTGCGTGCTGAAAGTTTGGCCAGTTTACGGCTTTTTTCTCTTTTTTGCCTGGTTGTTATTTTAGCTTAAATGAAGCAGTATTGGTGGCCTTGGACACAACACATGTGAGACACAGGAAGACTGAGCTCCCAAGGTGCAACCTCATAATCTACTTTCATCTCGGCCAAAAATCACCTTTTATCCTAGATTCCAAAGTGATCGTATAAGGATTACAATTGTGCACATTTCGACTCTGGTTTGGACTGTTTCGGAAGCTCCTGAGTGAAGATATACCACCTAGAAGCTGAAGAGTAATCTGCGCTGAGGCTTAGGCCTCCCACACTGCTACAGGCCTTAACTGGGGCCTTGCTGGACCACAGGCTCCCAGCACCATAAGGATTATTCAAGAAGATTTACCTTTCCGGAGCCAAATCAAGCCCCTTTCTCATATCGGAGCTATCAAAACCACGGGAATCTGTAACTGCTATAAGCGGCTTGTAACGAATGGAAGCGGAGGCAGAGATGGTGAAGTTCACATTCGTTTTTTATTTTTAAAGTGGAACCTCGGGAACACGGTCCGGGGGGCTCCGAAGGGGGCGTAACTAGTGAGCCCCAGGTTCCCATAGTAAAGCCCCTCAGACAGGACCAGAATGGAATACCCGGAGGACACAGGTGCTACCTCAAGTTAGACCCCAGACACATGGCAGCTGTCCCAGCGGGACCAAAAGGGATAACAGAAATGACAGCAGAGTTCGTAATGAGACGGGTCCTGGATCCAGGTAGATGGTGTATAGCTGGCTCCGGTAACCTTGACTCAGTTCTCGGACACAGATGGCTGTTGGCGGAACGGGATGGCTTTCGCCCAGATGATTGCAGGTATAACCAGGGTTATCAGGATTCAGATATTTCTGTGGAGACAGACAGCATAAGAAATGTACAGAGACTGCTACGCAGTGCAGACAGGTTAGCAAAAGAACCGGATGTAGCAATGATTGATACTCGTTGCTCCGGCGCTCTGCCTATGGAGGAGAGGCCAGAAATAGCAGCCAGTGCGCTGCCATTGGATAATTGCCTATTTTGAAAAATGCACACTGTCCCTTTAAGAAGCCAGGGGGGCGTGCGCGCGTGCACTAATAGCTCTGGCTGAAGACCTGCGGACAGGATTCCAGGAGGTGGGGGAAGGGGAGAGAACTGAACGCTGAGAATCAGGATGGGACACACTGCTGCACAGGCACAGCATGCAAGGCACGAGATGAGTGCCCTGAACAGGGAGCAGCGGCAGACTGAGGCACTGAGCCAGGACAGGGACCGGGTGTTACAGTATCCCCCTCTTTACGCCCTCTCTTTTTCAAGCCTGCGTGAAATCTTTCAAGAAGAGGAGCCTGGATGTTCTCTCTAGGCTCCCAAGATCTCTCCTCAGGACCAAAGCCCTCCCAGTCCACCAAGTAATAGGTCTTACCCCTTACTTTCAGGATATGTTTTACCTCAATAACATCATCTTCCGAGACAGGGTCAGGAATAGTACCTGGATCCTTAAAGAAGGGGCTCAAAACTACTGGTTTGAGGAGAGAAACATGAAAGGAGTTAGGCACACGTAAAGAAGAAGGCAACTTCAGCTTATAAGAGACTGGATTTATTTGTTTCAAGACTTCAAATGGTCCAATTGAACCGGGGGCCCAATTTGTAGGATGGCAACTTCAGACGGATATACTTGGAGGAGAGCCATACCTTGTCTCCGGGGTGAAAGGTAGGCGCATCCAAACGTCTCTTGTCCGCGTGCCTCTTCATGCGCTGGTAGGATTTCTCCAGAGCAGTTTTGGTGTCCCTCCAAACCTTAGAAAAATATTCAGAGAAAGTATTGGCAGCCGGAATGCAAGATGATCTGGAGATGGGGAGAGGTATTCCGTGTTGCAGTCCAAAGACAATCTGAAATTGAGACTTTCCAGAAGATTCACTTACTTGATTGTTGTTGGAAAATTCAGCCCAGGACAGTAAGTCTACCCAGTCATCGTGATGCGCGTTGACGAAGTGACGCAGGAATCCAGTCAGGATCTGATTAGTCCTCTCCACTTGACCATTGGATTGGGGATGGTATGCCGAGGAAAAATCCAGTTCAATTCTTACCAGTTTACAAACTGCTCTCCAGAATTTTGAGGTGAACTGGACTCCTCTGTCGGACACGATGTGGTGAGGGAAACTATGGAGACGGAAGATGTGTTGGATGAACAGATCCGCCAGTTCAGGAGCGGTAGGAAGACTGGGTAGTGGAATGAAGTGAGCCATCTTAGAAAAACGGTCCACTACTACCCACACCACAGAACAGCCAGATAAGATTGGAAGATCTGTGATGAATCATAGAATCATAGAATTGTAGAGTTGGAAGGGACCTCCTGGGCCATCTGGTCCAACCCCCTGCTCAAAGCAGGATTCGCTAAATCATCCCAGTCAGATGTCTGTCCAGCCTCTGTTTGAAGACTTCCATTGAAGGAGAACTCACCACTTCTCGTGGCAGCCTGTTCCACTCATTGATCACTCTAACTGTCAAAAAGTTTTTTCTAATATCTAATCTGTGTCTCCTCCCATTCAGTTTCATCCCATTGCTTCTAGTCTTTCCTTGTGCAAATGAGAATAAAGTTGATCCTTCTACAACGTGACAGCCCTTTAGATATTTGTAGACAGCTATTAAGTCTCCTCTCAGTCTTCTCTTTTGCAAACTAAACATTCCCAAATCCTGCAACCTTTCCTCATAAAACAGGGTTTGCAGACCGGTCACCATTCTGGTCGCTCTTTTCTGAACTTGCTCCAGTTTGTTGATGTCTTTTTTAAAATGTGGTGCCCAAAACTGGACACAATATTCCAGATGAGGTCTGACCAAAGAGGAGTAGAGGGAAATAATGACTTCACGTGATCTAGACTGTATGCTTCTGTTAATACATCCTAGAATTGCATTTGCCTTTTTTGCTGCTGCATCACACTGTTGACTCATATGCAGTCTTTGATCTATTAGTATACCCAAGTCTTTTTCACATGTCCTGTCACTTAGCCCTATTCCTCCCATTCTGTATATGCTTTTTCATTTTTATTGCCCAGATGTAGTACTTTGCATTTCTCCCTGTTAAAAACCATTCTGTTAGTTGCTGCCCACTTCTCCAGTTTATTTATATCTTTTTGAATCCTCTCTCTCTCTTCTCTAGTATTAGCTATCCCTCCTAGCTTTGTGTCATCAGCAAATTTAATCAGTTTACCCTCAATTCCTTCATCTAAATCATTGATAAAGATGTTGAACAATACAGGGCCCAGGACAGAGCCCTGTGGTACCCCACTTGAGACATTCTTCCAACTGGATGTGCAGCCATTTATGACCACTCTTTGGGTCCGATCACTAAGCCAGTTATGAATCCACCTAACAGTTGCCTTGTCCATTCCATACTTAGTCATTTTTTCAATAAGGATTGTATGAGAGACTTTGTCAAATGCTTTGCTGAAGTCAAGATATACTATATCTACAGCATTTCCTTGATCCACCCAATCAGTGATTCCGTCATAGAAGGAAATTAAGTTAGTCTGACATGACTTATTAGTTACAAACCCATGCTGACTCTGCTTAATCACTTCATTCTTATCCAGGTACTGACATACATGTTGTTTAATAATTTGTTCAAAGATCTTTCCTGGTATAGAAGTCAGACTCACCGGCCTATAGTTGCCTGGGTCCACCTTCTTCCCCTTTTTGAAGATAAGATGGCTTTAAGGTGCAATGATACACTGCGCTGCTGTAGGTAAAATTCAAGGAGCTTTATTGGTGCCTACGCGTTTCCTGAGCTGTCCCAGCTCACTTCATCAGGACATCCTGATGAAGTGAGCTGGGACAGCTCAGGAAACGCGTAGGCACCAATAAAGCTCCTTGAATTTTACCTACAGCAGCGCAGTGTATCATTGCACCTTAAAGCCATCTTATCTTACAAGTCCTTGGACCCTGTGCAGACTGCAGCAGCTGTTTCATGCGTTTGTAGGTGTTGTGACCAAAGTTTCACAACCCTATCAGGTGAGTCTCTCCTTGCCTCACCATTACAATTGTGTTTTAAAGGTTTCACACAGTGGATGCGCCCTGTTTTGTTCCTTTTTGAAGATAGGAACATTTGCTCTTCTCCAGTCTTCTGGCACTTCTCCTGTTCTCCAAGAATTTTCAAAGATTATAGAGAGAGGTTCAAAAATTTCTTCTGCTATCTCCTTTAGTACTCTGGGGTGTAATTCATCTGGACCTGGAGACTTGAATTCATTTAGGTTAGCTAAGTGTTTCCTCACTATCTTTCTGTTTATAGATATCCTGGATTCTTCTATTCCCTTAATAGGACAGTGAAGAACAGTTGATGTTACATTTCCTTTCTGAGAGAAAACAGATGCAAAATAGGAATTTAAAAGTTCAGCCTTCTCAACATCCTGTCTTACCATTTCATCATTTTCATCCTGTAAAAATCCTATAGCATCTTTGACTTTTCTCTTACTTTTGACATATCCCCAAAATCCTTTATTATTGCTTTTGACATCTCTTGCAAGCCTCAATTCATTTTCATTTTCAGCTTTAGATAATCTGATTTGTGCCCTGCAGGTTCTGCAGACAGCATTATATTCTTCTTTAGATATGCCTCCCTCTTTCCATTTTATAAACATTTTTTTCTTCCTTTTTAGCATGTGCTTAAGTTCTGTGTTCATCCATCCTGGTTTCCTTAAATGCTTCCTATTCTTCCCTCTAATCGGAATTGTTAACAACTGTGCTTTGAGAATTTCATTTTTCAAGATTACCCATCCTTCCTGGACATTTTTGTCTTTAAGGATATCCAGCCATTGGATCCCTCCAATTCTCTTTCTGAATCCCTTAAAATCTGCCTTTCTGAAATCTAACCTTGACGTCTGAGTCTTCACCGGTCTTCCGCCTCTAGTTATCCAAAATTCTAAAATAGCATGGTCGCTACCTCCTAGGGTCCCAGCCACTTTTACCTCCTCAATCATTTCCTCCCTGTTTATAAGGATTAGATCCAAGGTAGCAGTTCCCCTTGTTTTCTCCCCTACCTTTTGGAAGATAAAGTTGTCAGCAAGAGAGGATAAGAATTTCCTTGACCTGTTAGTTTTGCCTGAGAGAGATTCCCAACAAATGTCTGGATAGTTGAAATCTCCCATGACAACTATGTCATATTTTTTGGAGAACTTGGCCATTTGATGCATAAAGAGTTCATCCATATCTTCAGCTTGCACAGGCGGCCTGTAGTAAATGCCTACAATGGTGTCCTTTCCATTGTTCTGTCCTTGTATTCTTACCCAAACAGTTTCCACAAGTCCATCGAGATGTGCTGCCAGGGGGCGGACGGAATTGGTAGAGGCTGAAGCCTACCAGCAGGTAGACGTTTGACAGTCTTGTTACGGGCACAGGAAGGACTGGCTGCAACGTACTCCAGGATATCCTTAGCCGTAGCAGGCCACCAGTAGCATCGGGTGATGAGTTGCAGAGTCTTCCTCTGACCGGCGTGACCAGCCAACTTGGAAGTGTGACCCCACCGAAGGACATGAGTACGTTCAGGAGCAGACACAAAAGTTTTCCCATGGGGAAGCCGGGTAAGATTAGCAGAAGCGACAGCGACTAACCTTGAGGGTTCAATGATGTGCTGAGGTTCGTCCTCTTGATCAGGAGGCAAAAAGGCTCTGGAAAGTGTGTCTGCCTTGACATTTTTGTCAGCTGGACGAAAATGAAGAACAAAATTAAATCAAGCAAAAAACAAAGCCCAGCGGGCTTGACGGGGATTCAGCCTCTGCGCGGTTTGAAGGTAAGCAATGTTTTTATGATCGGTGTATATGACTACCTGATGAAGAGCTCCCTCAAGAAGATGCCTCCACTCCTGCAGAGCCAATTTGATAGCCAGCAATTCCCAATCTCCACCGGAATAATTGCTCTCTGCGGAAGAAAAAACCTTGGAAAAAAAAACACATGAGTTCATTCGACCAGTGGATGATTTCTGGGTAAGTACTGCTCCAGCACCTACGGAGGAAGCATCGACCTCAAGAAAAAATTGCTCATTAGAGTTAGGACAATGGAGCACCGATGCGACAGCAAAGGCCTTCTTGAGTGAAACAAAAGCCTCCTCTGCATCAGGAGGCCAATCCTTGGGATTTGTAACTTTCCGGGTCAGGGCTGAGATGGGTGCCTCTTGGGTGGAAAAGTTAGGAATGAATTGTCTGTAGTAGTTGGCGAAGCCCAGGAATGGCTGTATGGCCTTCAGCCCAGACGGACGAGGCCACCTGAGTACAGCCGATAACTTCTCAAGATCCATTTTCAATCCTGTGGAGGAAACAATGTAACCGAGGAAAGGCAAAGAGGATTGTTCAAAGAGGCATTTCTCAAACTTGGCATACAGGCTGCTTTCTCTGAGCCTCTGTAAGACTAGGCGTACTTGCCTCCGGTGCGTGGCCAAGTTAGTGGAAAAAATCAGAATGTCATCCAGGTAGACAACAACACAGGTATAGAGCAGATCCCTGAAAATGTCATTGACGAACTCTTGGAAAACAGCGGGTGCATTGCTTAGGCCAAATGGCATTACCAGGTACTCGTAGTGACCATCACGGGTGTTGAAGGCTGTTTTCCATTTTGGCCCCTCGGAGGCGGTCGAACAGTTCTGAAATGAGAGGCAAGGGGTACCTGTTTTTTACCGTATCTGGTTTAGCCCCCAGTAATCAATACAGGGCCGCAAGGATCTGCCCTTTTTCTTCATGAAGAAAAATCCTGCCCCTGCTGGTGATGATGATTTTCAGATAAATCCTCTGGCCAAATTCTCCTGGATGTAGTCCGTCATAGCTTGAGTCTCTGCCTGGGAAAGAGGGCAGTGTTATGAATGGGTCACCGAGGAGGAAAAAACAACACAAGCCAAGTCTCAGAAAGCCAGAGGGGTTGGTAACTATGCAGATTGCAGATCCCTCATCTTACAATACAACTAGCAGCAGTCATGGAGCGTACCTACGATGATCCTAGACGCCTCATCACAACCGGAGAGCTACATAAGCCTAAAGCAGGAAAAGAGGAAAACTAACTGCCCCAGAGCAGACCCCAAAGGAAAGACAGCCCCCCACATGTATTGACGGTGAAACAAGATGAAAACACAAACAAAGGCAGAAAAATAGGCTGAGCAAACGATGGGGCCCGACTAACTAGAAAGGACAGGAAAGGAAAGACACTGTAAGCAATCTGCCAAAAACCCTACCAAAATAATGTCCAGCACTTCTGATAGCAAAATTAAACCTGAAGTCACTAGACTTCTCCCACTATATCCACTCAGAGGAGTGGAAATTCAGCACAACCCCAGCAGGGGCTGGCTGACCACAAAAAACTGAATTGACCAACAAGAGCAAGTGTGAAAAATAGCAAAAACAAACTTAACTTGAGAAGACTGGAACAGAGCTGAAGTCCAAGACCTGAGAAGCAGACTGAATCACCAGCACCAGGATAGGGCGTCGGCTGTCTTATATCCAGTCTGATACTCCAGAGATCCAATCGTTATCCTCCTCATCAGGTGGCAGATCACTACCAATTAAACCAACCTCACTACCTCCTGTCACCACCAGAGGGAGAACGGAAGGAGGAGCAGAAAATGAGTTCACAACAGTACCCCCCCTTGAGGAGGGGTCACCGAACCCTCATCTATGCCATCAGGCAGATCAGGATGGGCCCGGTGAAAAGCACGAACCAATTTATTGGCATGAATATCAGAGGCAGAGACCCAAGAATTATCCTCCTGGCCATAACCCTTCCATTTGACCAAATACTGGAGTCTCCGTCTAACCAATCGAGAATCCAATATTTTCTCTACCTCATATTCCACATTGCCTTTAACCAATACAGGGTCAGGAGGTGCCACCACAGGAACTACTGGCTCAAGAAACCTCTTCAACAGTGATTTGTGAAATACGTTATGGATTTTGAACGTAACTGGAAGAGCCAATCGAAAAGAAACAGGATTAAGAATCTCCAAAATCCTATAAGGTCCAATAAATCTTAGCTTAAATTTTGGAGATGCAACCTTCATAGGAATATTCTTAGACGACAACCAAACCATATCACCCACTTTAAACCGGGAACCAATGGTCCTATGCCGGTTGGAAAAATGCTGGGCCTTTTACTGAGAGAGTGACAACTTATCCACCACTTGGTCTGCTGCATTCTCACAACCACAGTGTCCACACCTGGGCAGGACAAAGATTCCACTTGCCCTGAAGAGAATCGAGAATGAAACCCAAAATTACAGAAAAAGGGTGACATCAAAGTGGCAGAACTAGCTCTATTGTTCAGTGCAAATTCGGCCAAGGGCAAAAATGAGACCCAATCATCTTGATCAGCAGATATAAAACATCTTAAATAAGACTCCAGGGTCTGGTTTGTTCTCTCAGTCTGCCCATTGGTCTGGGGATGAAACGCAGAGAAGGACAAGTGAATTCCCAGATTGGAACAAAAGGCTTTCCAAACTTAACTTGAGAAAACTGGAACAGAGCTGAAGTCCAAGACCTGAGAAGCAGACTGAATCACCAGCACCAGGATAGGGCGTCGGCTGTCTTATATCCAGTCTGATACTCCAGAGATCCAATCATTATCCTCCTCATCAGGTGGCAGATCACTACCAATTAAACCAACCTCACTACCTCCTGTCACCACCAGAGGGAGAACGGAAGGAGGAGCAGAAAATGAGTTCACAACAGGGTAGACTCTCCCACATGGAGGAGATGTTCCAGGAAGAAGATCTATTGGACAGTCATTCCACCTGTGGGGAGGAAGTCTCTCAGCCTCCTTTTTCCCGAAGACATCCGAGAAGGACCAGTAAGCGGATGGTAATCCAGGCAGGGTAGCAGGTTGGACAGAGAGAGAAACTGGTTCAATCCGGGTTAAGCATCTGTCTGAGCAGGAATCTCCCCAATGCAGAATCTCGCCTGTTCTCCAATTAAGGACTGGTTCATGTTTCTGGAACCATGGCAAACCTAAAAGCAAGGGGTGAGACAAACCAGGGTACACATAAAAAAGGATTCTTTCAGAATGCATTAGACCTACCCGGAATTCCACTGGCTCAGTCTGGAACTGGGCGGGTTCGGTCAGTGGCTTGCCATCGACAGCGGTCACCCGCAACGGATTGGGAAGAGCCTGGACTGGTAAGCGGTAATGATCCACAAGCATCTGCTGGATAAAATTCCCGGCGGCTCTGGAATCCAACAGAGTCCAGAAAATTTTATTGCCCCGCAGGACACAGAGATCGAGATCAGCAATAAAGGAGAGGAATATTCTCTACCTTGGGTGGCCTCTCCTACCGAGCCTAGGCACTGGAGTTTCCCGACTTCTTTGGACAGGAGCGAATCAGGTGTTCAGAACTACCACAATATAGACAGCTTCCTTCCTTGCAATGCGCCTCCTGGCGGCTGGCCAAACTTACTCGGTCAACCTCCATAGCTTCGGGAGAAGGAGGTGAGGTAGCCATTTTGGAAGAACTAGAGTCCGGGTGGTAGGACCTCCTGTCTCGCTTGATCTCCATGGAATGCTCCTAAAAGCGCAGGTCAATCCGGGTTGCCAAGGATATCAGATCATCCAAGGTGGTAGGCGTGTCCCGTACCGCCAGTTCATTCTTGATTTTTCCAGATAGGCCCTCCCAGAAGGTAGCCAGCAAGGCCTCATTGGTCCAGGATAACTCAAACGAGAGGGTGCGCAACTGAACAGCATACTGAGCCACCGTGAGGGTTCCTTGGCGCAAGCGAAGCAGGGCAGAAGCAGTTGACGCAACCCGGCCAGGTTCATCGAAGGTCCTGCGAAAAGTCTCTAGGAAAGATTGAAGATCATTAACCAGCGGGTCTCCTCTCTCCCATAACGGGCTTAGCCAGGCGAGAGCCTCTCCTGCTAGATGTGACATAACGAAGCCCAGTTTGGCATGGTCAGAAGCAAACATGTGCCCCAAGATTTCAGTGTAGGGTACACCGACTGAGAAAACCCCGACACTGAGTGGGATCACTGTGGAAGCCGGTAGGAGCCGCCAGGCGAGGGCCCTTGCTTGCCGTGACGGCAGGTACCTGGATGCTGGTAGATGAATCTGGAGCAGCCGGGTTCAGCAGAGAATCCATGCGGGTGGACAGGTTTCGTAGATACGTCGTGATCTTGTCCTGTTGATCTCTTAAACGGGTCACCTCTTCGCACAGTTCCATAGTCGGAGGCCTCTGGGGTACAGCAGATTCCATGGCCGGAGCAATCTGTAACAAAGGGAAGCAGGCAGAGACGGTGAAGTTCACATTAATTTTTATTTTTAAAGTGGAACCTTGGGACCACGGTCCGGGGGGGCTCCGAAGGGGGCATAATTAGTGAGCCCCGGGTACCCGTAGTAAAGCCCCTCAGACAGGACCAGAATGGAATACCCGGAAGACACATGTGCTACCTCCAGTTAGACCCCGGACACATGGCAGCTGTCCCAGTGGGACCAAAAAGGATAGCAGAAATGACAGCAGAGCTCGTAATGAGACGGGTCCTGGATCCGGGTAGATGGTGTGAAGCTGGCTCCGGTAACCTTGACTTAGTTCTTGGACTCGGATGGCTGTTGGTGGAACAGGATGGCTTTCACCCAGATGATTGCAGGTATAACCAGAGTTATCAGGATTCAGATATTTCTGTGGAGACAGACAGCATAAGAAAATGCACAGAGACTGCTACGCAGCGCAGACAGGTTAGCAACAGAACCGGATGTAGCGATGATTGATACTCGTTGCTCCAGCGCTCTCCCTATGGAGGAGAGGCCAGAAATAGCAGCCAGTGCGCTATTTTGAAAAATGCACGCTGTCCCTTTAAGAAGTCAGGGGGAGTGCGTGCGTGCCCTAAAAGCTCTGGCTGAAGACCTGCGGACAGGACGCCAGGAGGTGGGGGAAGGGGAGAGAACTGAACGCTGAGAAACAGGATGGGACACACAGGGAGCCGGCTACTGCACAGGCACAGTGTGCAAGGCACAAGGTGAGTGCCCTGAACAGGGAGCAGCGGCAGACCGAGGCGCAGAGCCAGGACAGGGACCGGGTGTAACACAGCTGATAACAGAGAACCACGCAGCAATAGTTCTCCACTTGCGGGACTGACCCCTGACCCTCACCAAGGATAAGAACCAGGGAGACCTGGGACATGGGACCAACCACTGAAAAGGTACCTTTAATATAATCTACAAAAAACAGGGGGTGAACCGCTTTATTAATACGGGTACCCTCTCCCCCCGCTGGAGAATCTCATATGTGAATGACGCAGCCGTTAATAACTCTTTACCTCCTCATAAATTGCCTATGGACCTGTTCAGCTTAACAAATCTCGAACCGACCTTTCAGATCATTGCTACTCATCACTGGGAGCCGCAGGCTTAACTGGCTGCAAAGTGGCTGACACCAGCTCAAAAATCCGGCAATAGCTTTTCATGTAAGAACTGCAAGTAGTTCTGGCCCCCACTGAATACCCACTACCCGCTCGCTTACCTTGTGTTGCCCAGATATATCCCTCTGTCGGCCGCGATACAGTGACTGCTGCAGGCCGGTAACAAATCAAGCTGGGACCTAGCGATTCCACTGCTAACCACTACAATTATCACCGCGACATATCAGCTGCAGCCCCTGGAGGATCTCTGGATCTGCTGCCCTTAATATAGCGCAATCCCAGGGCCTTATGCCTCCGCCGCCGCAACTGCTGCAGACGGGACCCGGACATAAGCAGCGACACAGTTATATCGTGACTGTCATCCTTGATCAGGCACAGCAACAGTTTCAGCACACACGCTGCGGGGAAAGCCGCATCTGGAACGGAACACCGCTGCTTCCTCTCAAATCCTCTGCTTCCCATATCCTATCTGTTGCTTGGGGACCTACATCTCATCACCTATAAACCAATAAACAGAGGTCTATACATCCTTTAATCACTCCTCCAAGAAAGGAGATACCACAAAATAGACCCTCAAAGCTATAGCCTCGGTATCCACCTGAGAGCACCAGAACTCCCATAGGGAGCACACGGCAGTCTCTGGGTCCTCAGGGACACACGTCTGCCGGGTCCAGAATACTGGCGCAGCTAAAGCTTGGGTCCGTGTCAGGGCCTAGCCCTTTAAATGTTGATGCTAGGGCACATGCGTAGGACTTGATGGCAGCAGACATTCACGGCTGAGCTCTGCTCCCCAGCAGGATAAATATAGCCCTTATTAGCACCAGGACCGCAGCATTCTGAATGGCGGGGAGGTCCCCGCTTACCCAGGACCTCCGGAGTGAGATGCCGGTGAGGAGGGGACCTGCACGACCGGTGACACGTCCGATTTCTGAGCACTTTTCACGTTGCCGAAAATCCAAAATGGGCGCCGCACCCATGTCTTCTACTTCTCCTGCTTCTCAGTCGCAGGTAATTGCAGCAGCTGGTGGGGATGATCACTCCTTCCACGGGGACACCAAAGTACACACAACAGAACTGATTAAAGCCCTACAGGAAACTTTTAAAGGTGAATTAGCCTCGGACATGCAGACTATTACCGTAAAGTTACAGGACATTGCACAAAGAACCTCTGCATTAGAGGAAAAGATGGACGCAGTAGCTGATTCTTTGAAGGAGGACCAGGGTGCCCTTAAACCCTACATAGAGCGTATCACTGAACTGGAATGGAAATGTGAGGATATTGAAAACAGATCCCGCCGGGATATCTACGCATCCGGGGCATCCCTGAGGAAATCACAGCCCTTAAAGATACAGCCGCCACACTATTTTCTGCTCTGCTCCCACAAACAGAGCCAGCTCTGCTGCACATCACTAGAATTCATAGAGCTGTGGGGAAACCACATTCAGACAAAAATCCCAGAGACGTTATCTTTAAACTGCTTCATGAAGAAACCCGTGATTTAATACCATCGGCGACAAGATGCCTTCATAGACTGCCTGACCTCCCAGGCTCGGTACAAGTTTTTGCAGACATAGCACCTGCCACTCTGACAAGGAGGAAAAATCTAAGACCGGTAGCCGCCGCCTTACAAGCAGCCCAGATTAAATATCGATGGGGATTCCCCTTCGCCCTGTCCTTCTCAGCGCATAACAAAACATACAAGTGCAGGTCGTTGGAGGAAGGTTAACTGGAACTGAATCAGGCAGGCATACCAGAAATGGATGCCCCCCATCCACTACCACCACGACACCCAAGGCCTGCGAGGGAGTGAAAAGAGGTCCGTAGATTGGGCCACCATAAATTGAATGTCACTTGATTAGCTTCATTCTACACACATACCCAAGTTGGGGTATGAACTCTTTCTCTTTATGCCGTGGGACCTCCGGTGAGCCGAGCAGGTCTTGATGGAACTTGTGGCACCTCCTGGTTTTGACTGATTCTTATCTGTTCCAGCTGTTTTGCTCTATTTACAAAAGTGTTTGCTTAATGCATTTGAGACTGCCTTGGTTGCATGAGATGGTCCGGACTGTTACAGAATCTTAACATAAGCAGGGACTTTGCCTGTGGGGATATTACATGTTGCCCAAATTTGGTGATTTGTGGTCTACTCTTGATATTAAGGGACACCAGATCACTATGCGAATTGGACTTGCAGTCCATTTGATGTTATCTGTTTACTATTTGATTGGTGTCTATGTCTCCCTTCCCTCCTGATTTTTTGTTTTGTCTCCAAATAGGATTGTTTATATTTGCTGTTCTTTTTGGTTCCGAGATCTCTACAGGGTTACTTACTCGAATTCCTGCTCCCATGCATATGGGATGAGTGGTCGGGGAATCTCATTTTTTGGCATCCCAAAATTAAGCCAAACATGTGTAGGGTCCTATTACATAATGTAAGGGGCTTCAATTCCCCTTTAAATTGCAAAAAGGCCTTCCTGGATTACCAAAAGCATAGCCCAGATATTATTTGTCTCCAGGAGACTCATTTCTCCAGCTCTTCATGTCCAAAATACTTTGACTCTGTCTATTCTCGTTGTTTTGTGTCAGCCTGGGATCATAAGACAAGAGGAGTGGCTGTCTTCCTTAAAAATAGCTTTCCCTTACAGCCGGTAAACACCTACGCAGATCATGAGGGTAGATTTTTTATTCTTCAAGGAACGTTACAGGGACAAAATATCTGTATTGTCAATAATTTTCTCCCAGACTCGGCCCAATTCTCAGTCTTCAAATTAATCCTAGCCAAACTCAATACGTTCTCATTTAACCATCTGATATGGTGTGGCGATTTTAATTTTAGTATTAATTCTTCCCTAGATAGTAGCGCTGCAAAACGCTCTGATATTGCTAAAATAGAGAGAAAGAAAATTCTTAGTCTCATGAAGGAGAATCACTTAGCAGATCTTTGGAGGGAACATAATGGGAATTAAAGGGGTTACACTTACTACTCTCCAGCACACAAAACGTATTCTAGAATCGACCTTCATTTGACCATAGCTACAGTTGTGGCCAAAAGTATTGACACCCCTGCAATTCTGTCAGATAATACTCCGTTTCTTCCTGAAAATGATTGCAAACACAAATTCTTTGTTATTATTATCTTCATTTAATTTGTCTTAAATGAAAAAAACACAAAAGAGAATGAAGCAAAAAGTATAACATTGATCATTTCACACAAAACTCCAAAAATGGGCCAGACAAAAGTATTGGCACCCTCAGCCTAATACTTGGTTGCACAACCTTTAGCCAAAATAACTGCGACCAACCGCTTCCAGTAACCATCAATGAGTTTCTTACAATGCTCTGCTGGAATTTTGGACCATTCTTCTTTGGCAAACTGCTCCAGGTCCCTGATATTTGAAGGATGCCTTCTCCAAACTGCCATTTTTAGATCTCTCCACAGGTGTTCTATGGGATTCAGGTCTGGACTCATTGCTGGCCACCTTAGAAGTCTCCAGTGCTTTCTCTCAAACCATTTTCTAGTGCATTTTCCGCCGACGGATAGTACGGGTTGACACTGTTGTACCCTCGGACTGCAGGGCAGCTTGAACTTGTTTGGATGTTAGTCGAGGTTCTTTATCCAACATCCGCACAATCTTGCGTTGAAATCTCTCGTCAATTTTTCTTTTCCGTCCACATCTAGAGAGGTTAGCCACAGTGCCATGGGCTTTAAACTTCTTGATGACACTGCGTACGGTAGACACAAGAACATTCTGGTCTTTGGAGATGGACTTGTAGCCTTGAGATTGCTCATGCTTCCTCACAATTTGGTTTCTCAAGTCCTCAGACAGTTCTTTGGTCTTCTTTCTTTTCTCCATGCTCAATGTGGTACACACAAGGACACAGGACAGAGGTTGAGTCAACTTTAATCCATATAAACTGGCTGCAAGTGTGATTTAGTTATTGCCAACACCTATTAGGTGCCACAGGTAAGTTACAGGTGCTGTTAATTACACAAATTAGAGAAGCATCACATGATTTTTCTAACAGTGCCAATACTTTTGTCCACCCTCTTTTTTATGCTTGGTGTGGAATTATATCCAATTTGGCTTTAGGACAATTCTTTTTGTGTTTTTTCATTTAAGACAAATTAAATGAAGATAATAATACCAAAGAATTTGTGTTTGCAATCATTTTCAGGAAGAAACTGAGTATTATCTGACAGAATTGCAGGGGTGTCAATACTTTTTGCCTCAACTGTACCTCACTACCAACAGCTCTTTATGCTCGCCACATACCCTCCTTGTGGTCGGACCATGATGCGGCTATGTCAGTTTTTAAATTTAATATAACCACATCTAGGCTCTATAGATGGAGGCTAAATGAGTCTGTCCTTGCTGATCCAGTTAATGTAACCGCTATAAAAGAAGATTTAACAAATTTCTTTGAAACTAACACAACAGAGGAGTCCTCACTTGGAACAATTTGACTCGCGCACAAAAAATATATTACCGATTCTCTTATTAAGTTAGCAGCCTACAGGAAAAAAGAAAGGTCTGAATTACAGACCAGATTGGAAAACAAACTGCAAAAGTTAGAATTGACCAATCAACTCTTTTCATCCCTATACTTATCTAAACAAATTCAAGATACGAAATTACAATTAGATGCCATTCTGATCAGTGAAAAACTGAGAGAAGCAGGAGGAAAAGCTCGTTGTCATAGGACCATAAGTATGAAAGTCACATATGAGTGAAGTGTCCATGTGATGACTTGATGACTACTGGAACCTGCAGAGCTGAATCCTGACATTGCAGGCTTCTGAATTCTCACAACTAATACACTGCACACTTTTAGGATTCTCCCTTACCGATGGCAAGAGTACATGATCATGTCAGCACAAGCATGTGATTTGTATACTTCAGGCCACATTCCGACTAGACTTGTGTGACCTCGCTCCGTTCATTTTCATTGAGTGAGGCCACACATGTCTAGTCAGCATGTTACCGCATGTATGTAAATTACCAGCACGAAAGAATCCTAACAGCGTTCAGTGAGCACTGTGAGAATTCAGAAGTGTCACGCTCACGCCTAGGCTGATTGGCGCGAGCCTGGGGGTTTTTGCCCCACTGTGCCACAAACCAGACTACCCTGGAAGGGGCGTGACTACGGCAGCTACCTCGGTCTGCACTGGAGCCTCTGATGGTGAGGTCAGGCTTGTGCAGCGGGTAGCTGCCGGGTGCTACTCCAGGGTGGGGTCTGGCTGTGGCTGCTGATCCCACTCGGGAACAGGACACCTGGACAGGTGCGAGTGACAAGCAGGCTGAGACACAGGGCAAGCGGGCACGGCTTGAGACACAAGGCAGGCGGGCACGGCTTGAGACACAAGGCAGGCGGAAACAGCTTGAGACACAGGGCAGGCGGCACAGCTTGAGACACAGGGCAGGCGGGCACGGCTTGAGACACAGGGCAGGCAGACACGGCTTGAGACACAGGGCAGGCAGGCACGGCTTGAGACACAGGGCAGGCAGGCACGGCTTGAGACACAGGGCAGGCAGGCACGACTTGAGACACAGGGCAGGCAGGCACGGCTTGAGACACAGGGCAGGCAGGCACGGCTTGATACACAGGGCAGGAAGGCACGGATTGAGACACAGGGCAAGCAGGAACAGGTAGGGTGTGCGAAGGAACAGGTAGGGTCCTGTTCACACAGCAGGAGTGGGTACTGGCTGGAAGGAATGGAATATGGAGGAACAGGTAGGGTCCGGTTCAAATAGGAGGTGCAGGTATGGGTACGGATAGGAGAGAGTGGAATATGACAAAAGCAGGAGTGCGGAGTCGGCGGAGCCGCAGGAGTGCGGAGTAGGCGGAGCCGCAGGAGTGCGGAGTAGGCGGAGCTGCAGGAGTGCGGAGTTGGACGGAGCCGCAGGAGTGCAAAGTAGGCAGAGCTTGCAAGAGTGCAAGGTAGGCGGAGCTTGCAAGAGTGCAAGGTAGGCGGAGCTTGCAAGAGTGCAAGGTAGGCGGGGCTTGCAGGTGTGCAAGGTAGGCGGAGCTTGCAAGAGTGCAAGGTAGGCGGAGCTTACAAGAGTGCAAGGTAGACGGAGCTTGCAAGAGTGTGAGATAGAGACAGGGAGGCCATAGGGAACGACACAGCAGGGAAAGGAACCACAGACAAGGAGACTGACAGACAGAGGTAAGACAGAGTTCAGACAGAGACAGTACAAGACAAGGTACAGGGACCGAAGAATACAGGGACCAGGATATTCTGCCTCCTGGAGGGCGAGCAAAGAAGTACCAGGCAAGTACTCAGACAAAGCTAGGACAAGACAGGGACCAGGATATAAGCCTCCTGGCGGGCACTCAGAGTGTACTAGAAATGCTAGGAGTAAAGCCTCTCAAAGAAGGCAAGACAAAGGACAGGACCTGGCTTCCTCAGTAGCAAGGAGCTAACTGAGTATAGACATTGCACAGGCAAAGGTAGTGGGTGTGGCAACCCTATATAGTAAAGGGCTCCAGGTGATTGGTCGGGGACAGATTAGACCGCTGCACCCTGACTGCATAAGAAGCAGAGAGGTCAGGCGCCCCCCCCCCTAAACACACAGTCAGGAAACATGGAGAGCAAGCAGGAAAACAAGAGGCATAGCGCATGGAGCTGGCAGCAGACAGAAATCACCGCATGACCTAGAGCAGTGGGTAAGTTGGTGTGCGGGGATGGGAGGCCATGGAGTGATGTTAGCAGGGTTGTTACAAGAAGTCTGCAGTCACATAGAATGACTGCAGACTCATTACAGACAATAACATAAATAAAAACATGAGGATTAGTGTTAGAGTGGATGGTATGGAGCCGGAAACTCCAGGAGTGGACCCCCTGGACCATGGCACCGAGGGGACCCGGGTGAGCTGCCAGGTGGAACCGACCCCTATATAGGGACCGTTAGGAGCAGGCCCAGGGGTTCGAGTACCACAGTAGCCAGTACCGAGAGGGATGGCTCACAGGAGACACGGGTGGGTATGACTGAGGGACGGTACTGGATACTAGGAACACCAGGTGTGTACACGGAAGTGCGCTAATTACAGGATAGTGCGAGACAGGTACACGTGAGCACGTATGGCGTGTGGCGAGTAATACGTCTGGAGGTAAACCAAGCAAGACGCGTGCAAGGAGCAAGACAGAGTACTGAATGGAGCGGCAGTCGTGCCAGGAGGAGTATTAGAGGATAGGGACAGAGAGAGTGCCCGGAGGCACAGCGGAGCAAGAGACAGAGCACAAGATCCGTGTGGATGCCAGAGGGCATGACTGAGCAAAGACAGAGCGAAATGGAAGTTCAGAAAGGGTGCCCTGGAGCACCAAGAACACAAGGCGGAAGAGAGGACCTGAGTACAGCGAACAGCCTGGCAGAGACGCAGACGTCCCAGCCAGGAAGCACAACAATAATCAGGCACCTCCCATAGGGGGAGGTCGCCTGATATAGCACATGACTACTACTGGTTCCGGGTCAGGTCCTCTAGCCTGAAGCACCTGACCACTACACCTTCCGGGTCAGGTCCTCCTTTACCATAGAGAGGACCGACCCGAGGCCTGGAGGACAGGAACGCGCCAGCGCGAGCGCGACATGGAGGAGGCAAAAACCCGAGAGCGCGGCGTGCGCACCCAACAAGGGGCCCGGAGCGGGCGCGACACCAGAATGATGTCGGGACCGCAGCCCCACCTCCTGGTGAGCGCGGCATGACAGTACCCCCTCCCTTACGTCCCCTCTTTCTAGGTCTGGAAAACCGCACCTTATCTTTAGAAGCGGGATCCAGGTGCCTCCCATCTGCATGTGGTGCTATCTGATCCAAAGTCTCTCCAAGAGAAAATTTAGTCTCCTGCCATACCCTGGAGAACTCCACGGACAGAGAGTCGGAGGCAGGTACGCCCAAGACAGGATGAACCGGCAGAGGCACACTGACGTGCTTGGAGGCCGAAGCGGCGGTGCAATTACTGTAAGTCAATTCAGCCTTAAGAGGCGAGCTGTCAGAGGATGGTTGCTTGGGAACTTCCTTCTTGGCACAGGACGAACAAGCAGCCACAAAGTCTTTGACATCCTGAGCAATAGACGGTCACCAGTAGTAGTGGGATAAACGGGAGAGTGTCCTGTTGACACCAACATGGCCGGCAACCGGAGAAGAATGTCCCCAGGATAACACACCTTTACGGTTACCTTTAGACACAAAGGTTTCCCCTGGGCGCTGGGATGTCAACTTGACGGAAGCCACGGTAATTACCTTGGACCGGTTACTTGACAGAAGTGGAGACTGACTCTCAACCCCCTTCTCGACAATGTCACCAGTCACAGACCGGTTGCTTGACTGATGTGGAGACTGACTCTCAGCCTCCTTCAGGACAATGTCACAAGTCACAGACCGGTTGCTTGACGGATGTGGAGACTGACTCTCAGCCTCCTTCACGACAATGTCACACGTCACAGATCGGTTAGCGGACAGCGGACCTGTAACCGCCGAAGACGAGCAAGCAGGGTTCTTCGGATGAACAGACAGCAGGCAACTTTTTGACAGGACGGTCCCTAATGGAGTATATCACCGGATTGCCAGTCCAGGGTCGGCCCATGAGTTCGTAACCAAGGAAGACCAAGAAGAAGGGTATGAGCCGAAGTCAGCAATACGTGGAAGGAGATCCGCTCCCGATGACATGTGCCAATCTGCAACTCTACTTCCTCAGTGACCTGGTTAATGGTGTCCTGCAAGGGCTTACCGTTGACCAGAACTACCGACCTAGGAGTCTCCAGGGATCTGACAGGAATCCGAAACTTCTTAACTGCCTCGAGACTAATAAAGTTAACTACTGCACCAGAGTCCACAATAGCCTTCACAGTGCAACTCTCGGAACCAAAATTCAGGGACACAGGCACGGTCAGGGGTAAAGAGGAATCACATTCACCAGAGGAGAGCTCACTTACCAGTCCCAGGCGGAGAAACTTCCCCAGCCTCTTGGGACATGAGCTTAGGAAGTGGGAGGCATCCCCACAATAGAAACAGAGCCCTTGTGCCTGCCTCTTCACACGACGCCGTTGAGCAATCTGGAGACAATCCACCTGCATAGGCTCTGTGATGAAGGAGCGGCCGCCATCTTAGATGTGGGGCCACATATCTGAGCTTGGCATCCATTTTGGTCTAAGTTCAGAAATTACAGGCAGCTAAAGGCTTCTATACCCCCAGGCGCTGTGTACTTAGTGAATACAAGCAGGATTTAGTGTTCCAATGCTAAATAGCCAGGGCATTGATGTGATAATGAGGATAGGCCCAAAACATAGCTTCAAAGCCCAGGTACGGAGCCGTGCCAGCAGGGGGCCAGATAAAGCCTGAGGGCTTCAATTAGAATGTGCCTGCTAGCAGATGCAGGAATATTCATCCTTTGTGTGTCCCAGACACTGAGGCTCTATCCTATGAACACGAATTATGAACTCATCTTTCGAGTTATGGACACATGAAAATATCCGAGTGACCCTGAGGGAATCGTGCATCTGGCAGTGTGACTCCCGAGTCGATGAGCGCACTGATTCCTGAGATATAGAGATTGGCCCTCTACATTGACCCAATAGGGCCATGTTTGCACTCCACACGACCGGCAAAGCAAACCACATTCACTGGTACCTCTCATGTTCTGATTCGATCATGCTGTAGAAAGTTATCCCCTTTCTTAGATATTGGAATTAAGTTCTGCAAAGAGCTAAAGGGTGGAGATTATTAGCCCACCCTCTGACACAGGGGGAGGAACCCAGCGTGTTTAAGGGCTGGCAGCCCCTGGCATTCAGTCTTTCACAAAGAAGATCCAGACGATGATGATCTAAGAAGGACCTGGGGACAGACCTGCCGAGGGGAGCAGCGGCCCATGCTTTGGGGGTCTGTCCAGCAACTAAGATTATTGTACCTGTGGACTGCAGAGCTCCCCGGCAACCGCATGCACCCTACAATACAATCTGGTAAATTGACCTCCAGCTTAATATCTCTAATCCTTGTACCCTATTGTTATATCTTTTCGCTGACTGCAAATTTACTGAATATTTCTGTAATTATCTAGTGCGCCCTTAAGGCAATTAAACTATAAACTTAATCTTGGGCTGATGCTTTTACTCTGATCACGAATCTTAGAACCCCCAGCGGGTAACAGGACCTCCTCCCCGGCGACCATTTGCTCTAGGTGCAGTTCCCTTACTGACCTGAGAGACAAAGGGGGGCACCGGAGAGCTGTGCCTGTGTAGTTACGTCACGGTGGTGACGTGGGAGGAACGGGTCCGCGTGTGTGTTCCTCTACAATTGGTGGCAGCGGTGGGATCAGAGTAATAGTGTGCGTGGGACCCCTACTCCCAGACACTAGAGACTACCAGCGGTAACTTTCACTGCTGGGGTCTTAAGGTCAGCCCAGCACTAGACGGTCAGAGTGCAAATATAATAAGTTGTGTGCGAAGCCAAGGTTGTAGCTGTGTCAGTAACCAGCCCCCAGAGTGCAAGGGATGTACCCCCTGCTGCCCTCTCCAGGCCAGAAGCAGAACCCAGACGTTGTCATCATTGCAACCAGCCGGGACACTTTAAGGCTGCGTGTCCCCAGCGCCATAAGGCCCCATCCCTGTCCCGGAAACCGTCCACTGTTTTGTGTGTGGGAGGGGGTGGTGGGAGGTCCCTGGACAATTACCAACCTGTCACCATTGGCCGCTCAGCGGTCATGGGACTGCGGGACACAGGCGCTGAGCGAACCCTGGTACGTCCTGAGGTGGTGTCCCCTCAAGACTTGGTGCCTGGGAAAACCCTTTCCATCTCCGGAATTGGAGGTGTTGAACCGGCGCTGCCCGTCGCCAAGGTGTTTTTGGACTGGGGCGCCGGGAGGGGAATGCGGGAGGTGGGAGTAACGCCAAATATTCCTGCCAATGTGTTGCTTGGGACCGATTTGGGGCGGCTTGTGTCTCAGTATGTGGCCACTGAACCCCCAAGGCCGGCTCCCCAAGAATGTCATGACTCTACTGTGACTGCTAATGTTAATGTGTTGAAGGTGCCTCCAACAGTGGAGGAGGGGGTGAAACCTGATGGTAAGCCATGCACTGACACTACACACACAGGGCTCACAGTGAGGACAGGTGAGAAGACTGCAGGGTGGAGCTCAGAGGTGGAGGGAGGGGCTGCTATGGGCAGTATAGGGCCCCTAAGTGAATCCAGCCTGCTGAGTCTAGGTCCTCTGCAGAAGGAGGAACAGGCCATGGGGGGAGGGGGCGTCCCGGGAGAGGAGCCACCAGGTAAGACCCCAGGGCAGGAGCTCCCCACATCCGGGATGTCAGGAGGCCAGGGAAGTCTGCCTGACCCGGCGACTTGGTCGGGGGCCGAGGGGAAGCAGGCGCTACCTGTGGTCTCAGCGGTCGTGGCCGCTGTTACCAGGAGTAGGAGCGCCGGAGCCCAAGGAGCCTCGCGGAGGTCCGACGGTTCCCCTCTCTCCGACCAAGTGGCTGCCGAGTCAGACAGCAGCCAGGAGACAGATCCCGGGGAGCTGGCAGAGGAGGTGGCAGTTTCGTCAATTCTTGCCACATCGAGTCAGGGATTTCATGCAGCGTTGGAAGCTGACGCTAGCCTGAAAGCTCTCAAGGAGCAGGCGGCACAGCCTCCCCTGGAGTCCGACTGTGAGCGAGTGGTCTGGGACCAGGGACGGCTGTACCGGGTAGCGGTCCAGCAGGGTTCACCGGAGGCGTGGCCCAGGGACCGACAGTTAGTGGTACCCTATCCGTTCAGGGCAGAATTGTTGCGGATCGCACACGAGATTCCCATGGCCGGACACCTAGGGATCGCTAAAACCAGGGCCAGGCTAGCTCAGCATTTCTACTGGCCAGGAATGAGGACCGAGGTGATTGCCTACTGCCGTTCGTGTGACACCTGTCAGAGGGTGGGGAAGGCGGGGCGGCGCCCCAAAGCCCCACTGGTAACTCTGCCCATCATCAAAGAGCCTTTCTCGAGGGTGGCTGTGGATCTCATTGGACCTCTGTCCACTCCCAGCCGCTCCGGGAAATGCTTCATACTAACGGTAGTGGACTATGCCACCCGATACCCGGAGGCGGTAGCTTTGTCGGCCATTCGGGCCGACAAAGTGGCCACTGCCTTACTGGAGATTTTCTCCAGAGTGGGGTTTCCCCAGGAAATGCTCACCGACCGAGGGACCCAGTTCATGTCGCAGCTGATGGAATCTCTCTGTAAGCAGGTACAGGTGCAACATCTGGTAGCCAGCCCGTACCACCCACAGACCAATGGCCTGTGTGAGCGGTTCAATGGCACCTTAAAGCAGATGCTGAAGATGTTGGTCGACTCCCATGGGAGAGACTGGGAGCGGTATCTCCCACACCTGCTGTTTGCCTACCGAGAGGTCCCCCAGGCCTCAATAGGGTTCTCCCCCTTTGAGCTCCTGTACGGGCGACGTGTACGGGGGCCCCTTGCTCTGGTGAAGGAAGCATGGGAAGGGGATTTGGCTACCCCTGGAGTGTCGGTCATTGAGTATGTTGTGCGCTTCCGGGACAGAATGATGGCCTTGACACGGCTGGTGCATGACAATATGGCCCAAGCCCAGGCTGACCAGAAGCGGTGGTACGACCAGAATGCTTGTGAGCGGACCTACGAGGTGGGTCAAAAGGTGTGGGTACTGGTCCCCGTACCCCAAAACAAGCTTCAGGCGGCCTGGGAGGGTCCATACCTCGTGCACCAGCAGCTCAACGCTGTCACCTATCTGGTCACCCTGGACCATGCCCGTGGAAGGAGGAAGGCCTTCCACGTAAACATGATGAAGGCCCATCATGAGCGGGAGGCTTGTGCCCACCCAGTGTGCAACCTTCCCGATGAAGGAGAGGTAGAAACCCTCCTGGATCTGCTCACCCAAGTCAAGGTGGGTGGATCCATCGAGGATGTGGGGGTTGGCCACCAGCTCTTGGAGGACCAACGTTCCCAGCTGAGGGTCACCCTACACCCCTTTCGGGAGCTGTTCAGCAGCCTGACCGGAAGGACTGAGACAGCTGTCCATGACGAGGACACCGGCAACCACCCCCCGATCCGGCGTTCAGCATATCGGGTCTCTCTTGAGGTGCAGCAGCACATGCGCCAAGAGATAGACGAGATGCTGAAGCTGGGGGTGATCCAAGTGTCCAACAGCGCGTGGGCTTCGCCTGTAGTCCTCGTCCCTAAAAAGGACCGAACTACGTGGTTCTGCGTGGACTACCGGGGGCTCAACGCTGTGACTGTCACCGATGCGTACCCAATGCCGCGCATCGATGACCTGCTCGATCGGCTGGCCGGGGCCAAGTACCTGACCATCATGGATCTGAGCAGGGGGTATTGGCAGATTCCCCTGACCCCGGGGGGCATGGGAACGCTCTGCCTTTATCACCCCATTCGGACTGTACGAGTCCACGGTGATGCCATTCGGCATGAAGAATGCCCCTGCCACTTTTCAGAGGATGGTCAACACACTGCTCGAGGGACTGGAAGGATATGCGACTGCGTACCTAGACGACATCGCTATCTTCAGTTCCACCTGGGAAGATCACCTAGAGCACCTGGCGCAGGTGCTCGGGCGGATCCAGCGAGCAGGCGTGACCATTAAGCCCGAAAAGTGCCAGCTGGGTATGAGTGAGGTCCACTACCTGGGGCACCAGGTAGGTGGGGGAGCTCTGAAGCCAGAGCCCGGGAAGGTGGATGCCATCGCATCCTGTCCCACCCCCAGGACCAAGAAGCAGGTGATGTCCTTCTTGGGGACTGCCGGGTAGTATAGGAGGTTTGTTCCACACTATAGTGCCCTGGCCAAGCCCCTGACGGACCTCACCAAGAAGAGGCTGCCCGTCGCAGTCAACTGAACAGTCGCCTGCGAGACAGCTTTCCAGGCGCTCAAGACCACCCTTTCTAGTTCTCCTGTACTACAGGCAGCCGACTTCACGTGGCCGATCGTAGTGCAGACCGACGCCAGTGACTTCGACCTCGGTGCTGTGCTCAGCCAGGTCGACACTACGGGCCATGAACACCCCATTCTGTACCTGAGCCGGAAGCTCCTGCCGAGGGAAGTGGCCTATTCCACGATGGAGAAGGAATGTCTGGCAATTGTGTGGGCCCTGCAGCGTCTGCAGCCATACTTGAACGGATGCCAATTCACCGTGGAAACAGACCACAACCCCCTCAGCTGGTTACACACGGTCTCTGGGACAAATGGGAGGTTGCTACGCTGGAGCCTCTCTCTCCAACAGTATCACTTCACCATTCGTCACAAAAGAGGCAGGGACCATGGTAACGCTGATGGGCTGTCCTGGCAAGGAGAGGGTGCGGAAGGGCGCATGGGGGATCACAGGAATGTGATACCCCCTAGCGCCCTCTAAAGCAGGGAGGTGTGATGAAGGAGCGGCCGCCATCTTAGATGTGGGGCCACATATCTGAGCTTGGCATCCATTTTGGTCTAAGTTCAGAAATTACAGGCAGCTAAAGGCTTCTATACCCCCAGGCGCTGTGTACTTAGTGAATACAAGCAGGATTTAGTGTTCCAATGCTAAATAGCCAGGGCATTGATGTGATAATGAGGATAGGCCCAAAACAGAGCTTCAAAGCCCAGGTACGGAGCCGTGCCAGCAGGGGGCCAGATGAAGCCTGAAGGCTTCAATTAGAATGTGCCTGCTAGCAGACGCAGGAATATTCATCCTTTGTGTGTCCCAGACACTGAGGCTCCATCCTATGAACACGAATTATGAACTCATCTTTCGAGTTATGGACACATAAAAATATCCGAGTGACCCTGAGGGAATCGTGCATCTGGCAGTGCTACTCCCGAGTCGATGAGAGCACTGATTCCTGAGATATAGAGATTGGCCCTCTACAGTGACCCAATAGGGCCATGTTTGCACTCCACACAACCGGCAAAGCAAACCGCTTTCACTGGTACCTCTCATGTTCTGATTCGATCATGCTGTAGAAAGTTATCCCCTTTCTTAGATATTGGAATTAAGTTCTGCAAAGAGCTAAAGGGTGGAGGTTATTAGCCCACCCTCTGACACAGGGGGAGGAACCCAGCGTGTTTAAGGGCTGGCAGCCCCTGGCATTCAGTCTTTCACAAAGAAGATCCAGACGATGATGATCTAAGAAGGACCTGGGGACAGACCTGCCGAGGGGAGCAGCGGCCCATGCTTTGGGGG
The DNA here is from genome assembly GCF_039654945.1 of Dendrobates tinctorius. Lineage (NCBI taxonomy): Eukaryota > Metazoa > Chordata > Amphibia > Anura > Dendrobatidae > Dendrobates > Dendrobates tinctorius. Next base: position 10,666,070 of record NW_027361848.1, on the reverse strand, counting down.
TCTGTCCAGCAACTAAGATTATTGTACCTGTGGACTGCAGAGCTCCCCGGCAACCGCATGCACCCTACAATACAATCTGGTAAATTGACCTCCAGCTTAATATCTCTAATCCTTGTACCCTATTGTTATATCTTTTCTCTGACAGCAAATTTACTGTATATTTCTGTAATTATCTAGTGCGCCCTTAAGGCAATTAAACTATAAATTTAATCTTGGGCTGATGCTTTTACTCTGATCACGAATCTTAGAACCCCCAGCGGGTAACAGGACCTCCTCGCCGGCGACCATTTGCTCTAGGTGCAGTTCCCTTACTGACCTGAGAGACAAAGGGGGGCGCCGGAGAGCTGTGCCTGTGTAGTTACGTAACGGTGGTGACGTGGGAGGAACGGGTCCGCGTGTGTGTTCCTCCACAGGCTCAGGTACCGGATCTACTGCAGATAACTTGGGTAAAGGATGGGAAGAACTGCGCGTGGAAGAGAAGAGGCGGGATGCCCCTCTCTCTCTGGCTGACTCGCAGGTGCGCTCCTGGTTACGCAAATCAATGTGTGTCGCGAGAGAGATGAGGTCCTCTAAAATGGTAGGGGTATCTTGGCCTGCCAGATCGTCTTTGATCCGGCTGGACAGACCACGCCAAAAGGCCCCTACGAGGGCATCATTATTCCAACCAATTTCGGAGGACAAGGTGCGAAAACATATTGCGTATTGTCCAACTGTTAGAGTACCTTGACGGAGATTAAAGAGTGACTCGGTGGTGGAAGCGAGGCGACCAGGCTCCTCAAACACCTTACGGAAGGTGTCCAAAAAGACGGAAAGCTGAGAGACGAGTGGGTCATCCCGCTCCCAAAGGGGATTAACCCATGCAAGGGCCTTCCCCTCTATGTGAGAAACTATAAATGCTATTTTAGCACGATCGGTGGGGTAATGCTGCTGCAAAAACTCAAAATGCAAACGACACTGATTCAAAAACCTGCGACACAACACAGGGTCACCACAATACCGAGGTGGCTTACATAAGCGCGGTAGCGAGAGAGGAACCATGGCCTGGGCAGAAACGGATTGTATAGACAGGAGCCGATTATCTACCGACGACATATAGTTGAGGATCTGGGCCTGGGAGTCGCATTGCTGCGCGAGTTCCTGCTGGAGACTGGCCAACTGGGCAGCATTCCCAGGCTCAGAGGACTGTAAGGCAGATAAACAGGACTCCATGGACTTGAGAAATAACATAATTCTAGTCTGGTTTTCCCGGAGGAACGCCAGCTCCTTTTGGACGGAAGCCATGGTACCAGCGGGGTCCATGGCCTGATTATACTGTTAGAGTGGATGGTCTGGAGCCGGAAACTCCAGGAGTGGACCCTCTGGACCGTGGCACCGAGGGGCCCCAGGCGAGCTGCCAGGTGGAACCAACCCCTATACAGGGACCGTTAGGAGCAGGCCCAGGGGTTCGAGTACCACGGTAGCCAGTACCGAGAGGGACGGCTCACAGGAGACACGGGTGGGTATGACTGAGGGACGGTACTGGATACTAGAAACACCAGGTGTGTACACGGAAGTGCGCTAACTACAGGATAGTGCGAGACAGGTACACGTGAGCACGTATGGCGTGTGGCGATTAATACGTCTGGAGGTAAACCAAGCAAGATGCGTGCAAGGAGCACGACAGAGTACTGAATGGAGCGGCAGTCGTGCCAGGAGGAGTATTAGAGGATAGGGACAGAGAGAGTGCCCGGAGGCACAGCGGAGCAAGAGACAGAGCGCAAGATCCGTGTGGATGCCAGAGGGCACGACTGAGCAAAGACAGAGCGAAATGCAAGTTCAGAAAGGGTGCCCTGGAGCACCAAGAACACAAGGCGGAACAGAGGACCTGAGTACAGCGAACAGCCTGGCAGAGACGCAGACTTCCCAGCCAGGACGCACAACAATAATCAGGCACCTCCTATAGGGGGAGGTTGCCTGATATAGCACATGACTACTACTGGTTCTGGGTCAGGTCCTCTAGCCTGAAGCACCTGACCACTACAGCTTCCGGGTCAGGTCCTCCTTTACCATAGAGAGGACCGACCCGAGGCCTGGAGGACAGGAACCCGCCAACGCGAGTGCGACATGGAGGAGGCCAAAACCCGAGAGCGCGGCATGCACGTGCAGAACCCGACAAGGGGCCCGGAGCGGGCGCGACACCGGAGAGAATGACGTCGGGACCGCAGCCCCGCCTCCTGGTGAGCGCGGCATGACAATTAGTCAGTATCACAAATAACATTTACATCCAGGTACCTTATAGATGATGTCTCTGGAGTCATTCTCCTTCTTTTCTTCATCTTGTCCTGAACTCATGATCAGTTTTCTCATCCACAGCCGTCTCTGCAAACTTCCACCTTCTCTGATCTTCTGCAGAAAATCTCCACACGATGCCCTTAAAGATAGAAGTGTCATTATAATGCTACTGAATAAAAATATCTGCCCTATGCTGAGCTCCAGAATAAATAATTACCCCTCACTATATTGTCTGCACAAAATATGACCCTCTTATGGTACATGCTCTTTACACTGACCTCTCCTTTCCATACTAGCCCCCTATACACATTGTCCTCTCACACTGTCCTCCCTATAGGGCCCAGTGTCTATACTGTACTCTGTCATCACAATCCACCTCCTTGGTATACTGTCCCCACCTGGCTGTACCCTTACACTGTCTCCCCATGCTACGCCCCCACTTCTCAGTTTCTACAGCATTGTGTGCCCACTCACTTTTCTCCCCCCTTTCTGCCTCCTCATACTATTCCTCTCCCTCTTTATACTGTCTCCTCTCACATCCCCCTGTTCACCATACTGTCTCCTCATATATTTACCCCCTCACTTTCTATACTGCCTGCTCACACATACCCTCACTATGTGTGCAAAATCCCATCACCCTCACTCCCCATACTGTGTCCACATACATTTTTCACATTGCTACTCATACTGTCTCTGCATACATTCCCCCGTTCACTACCCATACTCTCTGCACCCATCCCCATACTGTTTCCTCATACATGCCCCCATTCCACCATACTGTTTACTCATACATGCCCCCCATTCTCCTGTACTGTTTCCTCATACATGCCCTGCATCTCCCCTTTGCTCCTCATCTTGTGTCCTCAAATCTCCCCACACACATTACACCCCCCATCCCAACTCCAAATCTCCCCACACACATTAAATCCCCATTCCCACACATCCCCTCATCATTCCCCATTCCCCACACAGCCTGTCATCATTCCCCCATTCCCCCACAGCCTTTCATCATTCCCCATTCCCCACACAGCCCATCATCATTCCCCCATTCCCCACACAGCCTGACATCATTCCCCCATTCCCCACAGAGCTGTCATCATCCCCCATTCACCACACAACCCCTCATCATTCCCCATTCCCCACACAGCCCATCATCATCCCCCCATTCCCCACACAGCCCCTCATTTCCCTATTTCCCACACAGCCCCTCATTTCCCCATTCCCCACACAGCCCGTCATCATCCCCCCATTCCCCACACATCCCGTTATCATCCCCCCATTCCCCACTCAGCCTGTCATCATCCACCCATTCCCCACACAACCCCTCATCATTCCCCATTCCCCACACAGCCCATCATCATCCCCCCATTCCCCACACAGCATGTCATCATCCCCCATTCCCCACACATCCCGTCATCATCCCCCATTCCCCAGACAGCCCGTCATCATCCCGCCATTCCCCACATAACCCCTCATCATTCCCCATTCCCCACACAGCCCGTCATCATCCCCCCATTCCCCACACAGCCCCTCATTTCCCTATTTCCCACACAGCCCCTCATTTCCCTATTCCCCACACAGCCCGTCATCATCCCTCCTATTCCCCACACAACCCCTCATCATTCCCCATTCCCCACACAGCCCGTCATCATCCCCCCATTCCCCACACAGCCCCTCATTTCCCTATTTCCCACACAGCCCCTCATTTCCCCATTCCCTACACAACCCGTCATCATCCCCCATTCCCCACACAGCACATCATCATCCCCCATTCCCCACACATCCCGTCATCATCCCCCATTCCCCACACAGCCCGTCATCATCCACCCATTCCCCACACAACCCGTCATCATCCCCCCATTCCCCACACAATCCCTCATCATTCCCCATTCCCCACACAGCCCATCATCATTCCCCTATTCCCCACACAGCCGGTCATCATTCCCCATTCCCCACACAACCCCTCATCATTCCCCATTCCCCACACAGTCCATCATCATCCCCCATTCCCCACAGTTCCTCATCATTCCCCCATTCCCCACACAGCCCCTTGTCATAATCTTCCCTTTGCAGGCCCACTCAAGTGACATCAACCCCTTTCAAAAATCCATACTCAGAGTACTCACTCTGAGTCCCGGGTCCTCATTCCTAAGGGTCCATGGTGCAGCCTGTCATTTATTGTTTCTCTGCTCCAGCAACCTCAGCAAAACTTCCTGCTATGGGAGTTTCACTAGACAGGAGACCGCGCCCCTTCCGGTGACATCATAGCCTCAAAAATTACCCCCATTCTAGTCAATGACGGCATCGCTTCAATTCAATCTGTAAGATGCGAGTACAATTTAACACTGGGAGCCGGCATGTTGCAGCTTCTGTGTCGGCTGTCAGCTTGACAGCCAACACTGAGAACAGCCACCAGGGGAGACACTGTAGACCGCCGCATTAGGTGGCCTGACTGCGCCCGGGGCAAATGCCCCACCTGCCTCCCCCTAGATACGACTCTACCCCTCACTACTGGACTCATTCTTTCACAAACTACATCTACCTAAATTGACTGAGTCCGCAGCACAACAACTCCATTTAGACATCTCTGTGGAGGAAATAGTTTCAGCAATCAAAAAACTAAAAAAAGGAACGGCCCCGGGACCGGATGGTCTTACAGCAATATATTATAAAAAAATTTAGCAATGTGCTGATACCACATATAAAAAAACCTCTGTAATTCGCTACTAAATGGCTCACAATCCCTAAACCTAAGAAAGATCATCTCCTCACAAAAATTTATAGACCTATATCCCTCTTAAACATTGACTTAAAAATCTTTACATCTATTGTGACTAACAGGATCAATAAAATCCTCCCTCACCTCATCCATCGGGTTCAGGATGGTTTTATACCAACGCGACAGGCCCCAGATAATATGAGGAAAGCGTTAAATATTATTCATACAACTAACTTACAACGAAAGCGACTTCTACTGCTTGCATTAGATATTGAGAAGGCTTTCGATTCGGTGTCCTGGACATGTCTTTTTACGGTTCTATCGGAATTCGGATTCTCACCTAAACTTATAAAGTGCCTCCAATTGTTATATGATAGCTCTATTGCTTATTTAAAACTCCCGTCAACACATCCCATTCCAATTAATATTCAGAGAGGTACCAGGCAGGGCAGTCCTCCATCTCCAGCTCTTTTTGCACTTGCAATGGAACCCATTGTGGAAGCAATAAGGAGAGATCAGAATATCCTGGGCCCTGAGAATATGGGAGACCAATATAAATTCAGCCTCTTTGCGGATGATCTCCTGCTAACATTCATAAGTCCCCACACTACACTTCCTCATTTGTTTTCCCTCCTTCACGAATTTGAGAAGATGTCAGGGTTAAGGATTAACATTGATAAATCCGAAGCATTATTTGTAAATTTTCCTAAGACAGAGCATACTAATATAGCAACTCATTTTGGGTTTATACACAAAAAACATTATCTAACATCTGGGTATCAACTTAACAGCCAACAGGTCAACTCTGATTAGGTGGAATTACACTCCACTGATCCAAAACTTCCAGAGGGACCTGGATATATGGGCTTCCTCAAAGTTATCCTGGCTCAGCAGAATACCTGCATTAAAAATGGTATCACTGCCTCACTTCTTATATCTATTTAGGTCCCTCCCAATTATGGTACCTGCCAGAACTTTTACTCATTTACACTCTATGATGTCTAAGTTTCTTTGGCTAGGAAAACAACCCAGAATTGTGCAAAATCTAATGTTCCATCACAGAAAAGAAGGGGGGTTATCCCTCCCTAATTTTACAATTTATTACAAGTCGGCACAGATTGCTCAATTAATAAGTACATGTTCATATCCCAATAGTCCGAGATAGGTTATTCTGGAATCATTTCTCTCTAAAGCATTCTATTTATCAGGCCTAATGGATTGTAATGAATGTGGCTCCTTTTACAGTCCACTCATTGCTTCTTTGAAGGAAAGTCCAGTTTAAATATAACTTACAATCAAGCCCTTCTCCCCTGCTATATTACAAAACCCCATGTTCCCGCCAGGCCTTGAGTCACAAATTATTTCTTGGTGGAAGCTGAAAGGTATTCATATACTGTTTATACTCGCGTATAAGCCGAGATTTTCAGCCCATTTTTTTGGGCTGAAAGTTCCCCTCTCGGCTTATACGCGAGTCATATACCGGGGATCTGCCGGGGAGGGGGAGCCGGGGGTGTCGGAAATCATACTCACCTCTCCTAGCATGTCTCTTGCAGCCCCCCGTGCTTATTCCATCTTCTCGGCACTGTTCTTCCTGCTTTCAGCGGTCACTTGGTGCCGCTCATTACATATGTGCATATGTAATGAGCGGTTCATTACATATGCACACATGTAATGAGAGGCTCATTAAATATGCACATATGTAATGAGCGGCACCACGTGACCGCTGAAAGCAGGAAGAACAGCGCTGAGAAGATGGAATAAGCACGGGGGGCTGCAAGAGGCATGCTAGGAGAGGTGAGTATAACGGAGGGAGCCATATTCACCTGTCCCCTGTTCCACCGCTGCGCGTCGCTCTGCTGTCTTGCTTCCTCTGGCAGTGACGTTCAGGTCAGAGGGCGCCATGACGTAGTTAGCAGGCGCCCTCTGCCTGAACAGTTACTGCAGAGCCGGCAATGCTGAGGAGCAGCAGCGGCGAGGTGAGTATATAGTTTTTTTTCTTTAATTGAGGCAGCGGCAGCAGCATTGTAAGGGGCCACTAATCACGGTGCAGCATTGTAAGGGGCCACTAATCACTGCAGCATTACAAGGGGCCACTAATCATTGTGCAGCATTACAAGGGGCCACTAATCACTGTGCAGCATTACAAGGGGCCACTAATCACTGTGCAGCATTAAAAGGGGCCACCAATCACTGCAGCATTATAAGGGGCCACCAATCACGCATTATAAGGGGCCACTAATCACTGTGCAGCATTATAAGGGGCCATCAATCACTGTGCAGCATTATATGGGGCATATGTTATTATGGAGCATGTTATAGGGCCACCATTATTCACTGTGCAGCATTATTAGGCATATTTTTGTATGGAGCATCTTATGGAACCCATCATGAACTTTATGGAGCATTATATAGGGCCATCATGAACTTTATGGAGCATCTTATGGGGCCCATTTCATTTTTGAAATTTACCAGTAGCTACGGCATTTTCCACCCTAGGCTTATTCGCAAGTCAATAAGTTTTCCCAGTTTTTTGTGACAAAATTAGGGGGGGTCGGCTTATACACAGGTCGGCTTATACACGAGTATATATGGTACTGTTATGGAAATATATATGTATATGTATTTCATATAGATCTCACTTGCCTGTTATAGGCTATATACTCCATATACTGATATATACTCATGTACTCTTATATATTCTTATATGCACACAGATACATATTCACAGTTTGAACCTTGCAACTAGTTGGTGGAAATGACCTACTGCCCCCCATGAGAGAGTCTGGGGAGCAGATGGTATCTTATGATAGCATTGTCTTGTGATATTTGTCCCAGACATAGAAAGAGGAAGTTTAGGCCAGATGTGCCAGCCAATATCAGAACATTGCTGACATTGTAAGACAAAGAGCAGTATATCATCTGATGCTTAAGTCACCTTAGGTCGACGCCCATATATGTTTATGCATTAAAACTGACCAATTAGCTAAGAAGTAAAGCCTTTATGTTAATGAGTAGCCACTCCTTTCTGTACAACTGATAAAACCAAGTATATTCAATAAACTTCCAGAGTTTTGCTGGGAGGTATTGCTGCCAACCAAGTCTGGCGTCTTTCCTTCTTTGAGCGCTCAATAAGACTCTGTCTAATTAGGACAGGCCACAGTATGCACAGGGGTAAATTTACCCAACTATAAATTTCCACATCAATTTGGCGCCCAACGGAGCCGTGGACGAAAACGCACGGGGATCCTGCTGACCGGAGAGGACAGAGGTGCCGGCCAAGGTCTTGGCTCATTGGAACGGAGATTTGCGCAACTCCATAAGTAAGGTAAGAAAATCTAGTTATCTTACCTGAATGTTCCCTGTGCCCAGTCCGGGTCAGCAACTCTAGCTGGTCAGTGTGGTCACCAAACCCAGGTAGTGTTGAAAAGTCCACGAAGAAATCCAAACCCTGGGATAAGCTAAGTGAGAGAGTTGGTGGAGACTGTGACTTGATTTGTTGCTGCTGAGACACCGATAACAAGACTGAGTCTCTCTGACTAAGTCAGATCACGTCCCCGCACCACGCGGAGGTTTTGACTTAGACGGGATATCACAGGTGGTTTCCTCTGAAAAATCTGTCACGGTCTCCGCACGCACACACGGAGGTGTCAGCTTCAAGGAGGTATCACAGGAGAATCCCACGGCTGCCACGGTCCCCGCACACACACACACGGAGGTGTCAGCTTAAGGGAGGTATCACAGGTGAATCTCTCGGCTGCCACAGTCCCCGCACACATGCGGATGCGGCACACTGGGGGGATATCACAGACTGATCACTGGAGTGGTTATCACGGTTCTCGGGTGCACACGGAGGGGTGATAATTAGGGATGAGAGAAACGGGTCGAAAAATTTCAAAAGTCGCCGACTTTTGGCAAAGTCGGGTTTCATGAGACGAAACCTGACCCTAGGATGAGGTCGGCCACGAGGTCGGCGACTTACGCGCCAAAGTCGCGTTTCAAAAGTTTGTTTTGCACTCTTTTTCAGCCAATCAGGATCCACGGACACTGTGGGCAACGTGATGACATAGGCATGGGTCACCACCATCTTTCAGAAGGGCATGCAAGTGATTGGCTTGCTTTGGTGGGCATCACAGGGGGTATAAAAGGGCGTGCACGCCGACCGCCATCTTACTTCTGCCGATCTCAGTATAGGGAGAGGTTGCTGCTGATTCTGTAGGGAGAGCGTTAGGCAGGGAAGAAGACAAAAAAACTGCTTCTGCTGCTAGCGATTTGGCCTGCACAACACACCAGTCACTGTGTGTGCAGTGAAGGGGAGGCTATATAGTGGTGCATCAGAGGTGTTGGTTGTTGGGCTGCCTTTTAAGGCTTCCTGACAGGCTGGCATTGCTGTTTACCCACTGCTCTGCAAACTGCTTTTTTAAAAGCAATCCAATCTCCCTTATCCTCTAGTCACTTTTGTCACAGCTGTGCCATCGAGCCTGTGACATAGCGCTCAGATATCAGTGGGCCTCACACAATCCAAAAGTGTCCAGTGTCCACAAGTGTCTGCTGAAATTCAAAATCTCACTTATCCTCTAGTCACTTTTGTCACAGCTGTGCCATTGAGCCTGTGACATAGCGCTCAGATATCAGTGGGCCTCACACAATCCAAAAGTGTCCAGTGTCCACAAGTGTCTGCTGAAATTCAAAATCTCCCTTATCCTCTAGTCACTTTTGTCACAGCTGTGCCATCGAGCCTGTGACATAGCGCTCAGATATTCATTGGGCCTCACACAATCCAAAAGTGTCCAGTGTCCACAAGTGTCTGCTGAAATTCAAAATCTCCCTTATCCTCTAGTCACTTTTGTCACAGCTGTGCCATCGAGCCTGTGACATAGCGCTCAGATATCAGTGGGCCTCACACAATCCAAAAGTGTCCAGTGTCCACAAGTGTCTGCTGAAATTCAAAATCTCCCTTATCCTATAGTCACTTTTGTCACAGCTGTGCCATCGAGCCTGTGACATAGCGCTCAGATATCAGTGGGCCTCACACAATCCAAAAGTGTCCAGTGTCCACAAGTGTCTGCTGAAATTCAAAATCTCCCTTATCCTCTAGTCACTTTTGTCACAGCTGTGCCATCGAGCCTGTGACATAGCGCTCAGATATCAGTGGGCCTCACACAATCCAAAAGTGTCCAGTGTCCACAAGTGTCTGCTGAAATTCAAAATCTCACTTATCCTCTAGTCACTTTTGTCACAGCTGTGCCATCGAGCCTGTGACATAGCGCTCAGATATTCATTGGGCCTCACACAATCCAAAAGTGTCCAGTGTCCACAAGTGTCTGCTGAAATTCAAAATCTCACTTATCCTCTAGTCACTTTGGTCACAGCTGTGCCATCGAGCCTGTGACATAGCGCTCAGATATTCATTGGGCCTCACACAATCCAAAAGTGTCCAGTGTCCACAAGTGTCTGCTGAAATTCAAAATCTCCCTTATCCTCTAGTCACTTTTGTCACAGCTGTGCCATCGAGCCTGTGACATAGCGCTCAGATATCAGTGGGCCTCACACAATCCAAAAGTGTCCAGTGTCCACAAGTGTCTGCTGAAATTCAAAATCTCCCTTATCCTCTCGTCACTTTTGTCACAGCTATGCCATCGAGCCTGTGACATAGCGCTCAGATATCAGTGGGCCTCACACAATCCAAAAGTGTCCAGTGTCCACAAGTGTCTGCAGAAATTCAAAATCTCCCTTATCCTCTCGTCACTTTTGTCACAGCTGTGCCATCGAGCCTGTCACATAGCGCTCAGATATTCATTGGGCCTCACACAATCCAAAAGTGTCCAGTGTCCACAAGTGTCTGCAGAAATTCAAAATCTCCCTTATCCTCTCGTCACTTTTGTCACAGCTGTGCCATCGAGCCTGTGACATAGCGCTCAGATATTCATTGGGCCTCAAACAATCCAAAAGTGTCCAGTGTCCACAAGTGTCTGCTGAAATTCAAAATCTCATTTATCCTCTAGTCACTTTGGTCACAGCTGTGCCATCGAGCCTGTCACATAGCGCTCAGATATTCATTGGGCCTCACACAATCCAAAAGTGTCCAGTGTCCACAAGTGTCTGCTGAAATTCAAAATCTCACTTATCCTCTAGTCACTTTGGTCACAGCTGTGCCATCGAGCCTGTCACATAGCGCTCAGATATTCATTGGGCCTCACACAATCCAAAAGTGTCCAGTGTCCACAAGTGTCTGCTGAAATTCAAAATCTCCCTTATCCTCTAGTCACTTTTGTCACAGCTGTGATATCGAGCCTGTGACATAGCGCTCAGATATCAGTGGGCCTCACACAATCCAAAAGTGTCCAGTGTCCACAAGTGTCTGCTGAAATTCAAAATCTCGCTTATCCTCTAGTCACTATTCTCACAGCTGTGCCATCGAGCCTGTGACATAGCGCTCAGATATCAGTGGGCCTCACACAATCCAAAAGTGTCCAGTGTCCACAAGTGTCTGCTGAAATTCAAAATCTCCCTTATCCTCTAGTCACTTTTGTCACAGCTGTGCCATCGAGCCTGTGACATAGCGCTCAGATATCAGTGGGCCTCACACAATCCAAAAGTGTCCAGTGTCCACAAGTGTCAGCTGAAATTCAAAATCTCCCTTATCCTCTAGTCACTTTTGTCACAGCTGTGCCATCGAGCCTGTCACATAGCGCTCAGATATCAGTGGGCCTCACACAATCCAAAAGTGTCCAGTGTCCACAAGTTTCTGCAGAAATTCAAAATCTCCCTTATCCTCTCGTCACTTTTGTCACAGCTGTGCCATCGAGCCTGTGACATAGCGCTCAGATATTCATTGGGCCTCACACAATCCAAAAGTGTCCAGTGTCCACAAGTGTCTGCTGAAATTCAAAATCTCACTTATCCTCTAGTCACTTTGGTCACAGCTGTGCCATCGAGCCTGTGACATAGCGCTCAGATATTCATTGGGCCTCACACAATCCAAAAGTGTCCAGTGTCTACAAGTGTCTGCTGAAATTCAAAATCTCACTTATCCTCTAGTCACTTTGGTCACAGCTGTGCCATCGAGCCTGTGACATAGCACTCAGATATTCATTGGGCCTCACACAATCCAAAAGTGTCCAGTGTCCACAAGTGTCTGCTGAAATTCAAAATCTCCCTTATCCTCTAGTCACTTTTGTCACAGCTGTGCCATCGAGCCTGTGACATAGCGCTCAGATATCAGTGGGCCTCACACAATCCAAAAGTGTCCAGTGTCCACAAGTGTCTGCAGAAATTCAAAATCTCCCTTATCCTCTCGTCACTTTTGTCACAGCTGTGCCATCGAGCCTGTGACATAGCACTCAGATATTCATTGGGCCTCACACAATCCAAAAGTGTCCAGTGTCCACAAGTGTCTGCAGAAATTCAAAATCTCCCTTATCCTCTCGTCACTTTTGTCACAGCTGTGCCATCGAGCCTGTCACATAGCGCTCAGATATTCATTGGGCCTCACAAAATCCAAAAGTGTCCAGTGTCCACAAGTGTCTGCAGAAATTCAAAATCTCCCTTATCCTCTCGTCACTTTTGTCACAGCTGTGCCATCGAGCCTGTGACATAGCGCTCAGATATTCATTGGGCCTCACACAATCCAAAAGTGTCCAGTGTCCACAAGTGTCTGCTGAAATTCAAAATCTCACTTATCCTCTAGTCACTTTGGTCACAGCTGTGCCATCGAGCCTGTCACATAGCGCTCAGATATTCATTGGGCCTCACACAATCCAAAAGTGTCCAGTGTCCACAAGTGTCTGCTGAAATTCAAAATCTCACTTATCCTCTAGTCACTTTGGTCACAGCTGTGCCATCGAGCCTGTCACATAGCGCTCAGATATTCATTGGGCCTCACACAATCCAAAAGTGTCCAGTGTCCACAAGTGTCTGCTGAAATTCAAAATCTCCCTTATCCTCTAGTCACTTTTGTCACAGCTGTGATATCGAGCCTGTGACATAGCGCTCAGATATCAGTGGGCCTCACACAATCCAAAAGTGTCCAGTGTCCACAAGTGTCTGCTGAAATTCAAAATCTCGCTTATCCTCTAGTCACTATTCTCACAGCTGTGCCATCGAGCCTGTGACATAGCGCTCAGATATCAGTGGGCCTCACACAATCCAAAAGTGTCCAGTGTCCACAAGTGTCTGCTGAAATTCAAAATCTCCCTTATCCTCTAGTCACTTTTGTCACAGCTGTGCCATCGAGCCTGTGACATAGCGCTCAGATATCAGTGGGCCTCACACAATCCAAAAGTGTCCAGTGTCCACAAGTGTCTGCTGAAATTCAAAATCTCCCTTATCCTCTAGTCACTTTTGTCACAGCTGTGCCATCGAGCCTGTCACATAGCGCTGAGGTATCAGTGGGCCTCACACAATCCAAAAGTGTCCAGTGTCCACAAGTTTATGCAGAAATTCAAAATCTCCCTTATCCTCTCGTCACTTTTGTCACAGCTGTGCCATCGAGCCTGTGACATAGCGCTCAGATATTCATTGGGCCTCACGCAATCCAAAAGTGTCCAGTGTCCACAAGTGTCTGCTGAAATTCAAAATCTCACTTATCCTCTAGTCACTTTGGTCACAGCTGTGCCATCGAGCCTGTGACATAGCGCTCAGATATTCATTGGGCCTCACACAATCCAAAAGTGTCCAGTGTCCACAAGTGTCTGAGGAAATTCAAAATCTCCCTTATTCTCTAGTCACTTTTGTCACAGCTGTGCCATCGAGCCTGTGACATAGCGCTCAGATATGAGTGGGCCTCACACAATCCAAAAGTGTCCAGTGTCCACAAGTGTCTGCAGAAATTCAAAATCTCCCTTATCCTCTCGTCACTTTTGTCACAGCTGTGCCATCGAGCCTGTGACATAGCGCTCAGATATTGATTGGGCCTCACACAATCCAAAAGTGTCCAGTGTCCACAAGTGTCTGCTGAAATTCAAAATCTCACTTATCCTCTAGTCACTTTGGTCACAGCTGTGCCATCGAGCCTGTGACATAGCACTCAGAAAATCATTGGGCCTCACACAATCCAAAAGTGTCCAGTGTCCACAAGTGTCTGCTGAAATTCAAAATCTCCCTTATCCTCTAGTCACTTTTGTCACAGCTGTGCCATCGAGCCTGTGACATAGCGCTCAGATATCAGTGGGCCTCACACAATCCAAAAGTGTCCAGTGTCCACAAGTGTCTGCTGAAATTCAAAATCTCCCTTATCCTCTAGTCACTTTTGTCACAGCTGTGCCATCGAGCCTGTGACATAGCGCTCAGATATCAGTGGGCCTCACACAATCCAAAAGTGTCTAGTGTCCACAAGTGTCTGCAGAAATTCAAAATCTCCCTTATCCTCTCGTCACTTTTGTCACAGCTGTGCCATCGAGCCTGTCACATAGCGCTCAGATATTCATTGGGCCTCACTCAATCCAAAAGTGTCCAGTGTCCACAAGTGTCTGCTGAAATTCAAAATCTCCCTTATCCTCAAGTCACTTTTGTCACAGCTGTGCCATCGAGCCTGTGACATAGTGCTCAGATATCAGTGGGCCTCACACAATCCAAAAGTGTCCAGTGTCCACAAGTGTCTGCTGAAATTCAAAATCTCCCTTATCCTCTAGTCACTTTTGTCACAGCTGTGCCATCGAGCCTGTGACATAGCGCTCAGATATTAGTGGGCCTCACACAATCCAAAAGTGTCCAATGTCCACAAGTGTCTGCAGAAATTAAAAATCTCCCTTATCCTCTCGCCACTTTTGTCACAGCTGTGCCATCGAGCCTGTCACATAGCGCTCAGATATTCATTGGGCCTCACACAATCCAAAAGTGTCCAGTGTCCACAAGTGTCTGCTGAAATTCAAAATCTCCCTTATCCTCTAGTCACTTTTGTCACAGCTGTGCCATCGAGCCTGTGACATAGCGCTCAGATATCAGTGGGCCTCACACAATCCAAAAGTGTCCAGTGTCCACAAGTGTCTGCAGAAATTCAAAATCTCCCTTATCCTCTAGTCACTTTTGTCACAGCTGTGCCATCGAGCCTGTCACATAGCGCTCAGATAATCATTGGGCCTCACACAATCCAAAAGTGTCCAGTGTCCACAAGTGTCTGCTGAAATTCAAAATCTCCCTTATCCTCTCGTCACTTTTGTCACAGCTGTGCCATCGAGCCTGTCACATAGCGCTCAGATATTCATTGGGCCTCACACAATCCAAAAGTGTACAGTGTCCACAAGTGTTTGCTGAAATACAAAATCTCCCTTATCCTCTAGTCACTTTTGTCACAGCTGTGCCATCGAGCCTGTGACATAGCGCTCAGATATCAGTGGGCCTCACACAATCCAAAAGTGTCCAGTGTCCACAAGTGTCTGCTTAAATTCAAAATCTCCCTTATCCTCTAGTCACTTTTGTCACAGCTGTGCCATCGAGCCTGTGACATAGCGCTCAGATATCAGTGGGCCTCACACAATCCAAAAGCGTCCAGTGTCCACAAGTGTCTGCTGAAATACAAAATCTCCCTTATCCTCTAGTCACTTTTGTCACAGCTGTGCCATCGAGCCTGTGACATAGCGCTCAGATATCAGTGGGCCTCACACAATCCAAAAGTGTCCAGTGTCCACAAGTGTCTGCAGAAATTCAAAATCTCCCTTATCCTCTCGTCACTTTTGTCACAGCTGTGCCATCGAGCCTGTGACATAGCGCTCAGATATTCATTGGGCCTCACACAATCCAAAAGTGTCCAGTGTCCACAAGTGTCTGCTGAAATTCAAAATCTCACTTATCCTCTAGTCACTTTTGTCACAGCTGTGCCATCGAGCCTGTGACATAGCGCTCAGATATCAGTGGGCCTCACACAATCCAAAAGTGTCCAGTGTCCACAAGTGTCTGCTGAAATTCAAAATCTCCCTTATCCTCTAGTCACTGTTGTCACAATTGTGCCATCGAGTCTGTGACATAGCGCTCAAATATCAGTGGGCCTCACACAATCCAAAAGTGTCCAGTGTCCACAAGTGTCTGCTGAAATTCAAAATCTCCCTTATCCTCTAGTCACTTTTGTCACAGCTGTGCCATCGAGCCTGTGACATAGCGCTCAGATATCAGTGGGCCTCACACAATCCAAAAGTGTGAAGTGTCCACAAGTGTCTGCAGAAATTCAAAATCTCCCTTATCCTCTCGTCACTTTTGTCACAGCTGTGCCATTGAGCCTGTCACATAGCGCTTAGATATTCATTGGGCCTCACACAATTCAAAAGTGTCCAGTGTCCACAAGTGTCTGCTGAAATTCAAAATCTCCCTTATCCTCTAGTCACTTTTGTCACAGCTGTGCCATCGAGCCTGTCACAAAGCGCTCAGATATTCATTGGGCCTCACACAATCCAAAAGTGTCCAGTGTCCACAAGTGTCTGCTGAAATTCAAAATCTCCCTTATCCTCTAGTCACTTTTGTCACAGCTGTGCCATCGAGCCTGTGACATAGTGCTCAGATATCAGTGGGCCTTACACAATCCAAAAGTGTCCAGTGTCCACATGTGTCTGCTGAAATTCAAAATCTCACTTATCCTCTAGTCACTTTGGTCACAGCTGTGCATCGAGCCTGTCACATAGCGCTCAGATATTCATTGGGCCTCACACAATCCAAAAGTGTCCAGTGTCCACATGTGTCTGCTGAAATTCAAAATCTCCCTTATCCTCTAGTCACTTTTGTCACAGCTGTGCCATCGAGCCTGTGACATAGCGCTCAGATATCAGTGGGCCTCAAACAATCCAAAAGTGTCCAGTGTCCACAAGTGTCTGCTGAAATTCAAAATCTCCCTTATCCTATAGTCACTTTTGTCACAGCTGTGCCATCGAGCCTGTGACATAGCGCTCAGATATCAGTGGGCCTCACACAATCCAAAAGTGTCCAGTGTCCACAAGTGTCTGCTGAAATTCAAAATCTCCCTTATCCTCTAGTCACTTTTGTCACAGCTGTGCCATCGAGCCTGTGACATAGCGCTCAGATATCAGTGGGCCTCACACAATCCAAAAGTGTCCAGTGTCCACAAGTGTCTGCTGAAATTCAAAATCTCCCTTATCCTCTAGTCACTTTTGTCACAGGTGTGCCATCGAGCCTGTGATATAGCGCTGAGATATCAGTGGGCCTCACACAATCCAAAAGTGTCCAGTGTCCACAAGTGTCTGCTGAAATTCGAAATCTCACTTATCCTCTAGTCACTTTTGTCACAGCTGTGCCATCGAGCCTGTGACATAGCGCTCAGATATTCATTGGGCCTCACACAATCCAAATGTGTCCAGTGTCCACAAGTGTCTGCTGAAATTCAAAATCTCACTTATCCTCTAGTCACTTTGGTCACAGCTGTGCCATCGAGCCTGTGACATAGCGCTCAGATATTCATTGGGCCTCACACAATCCAAAAGTGTCCAGTGTCCACAAGTGTCTGCTGAAATTCAAAATCTCCCTTATGCTCTAGTCACTTTTGTCACAGCTGTGCCATCGAGCCTGTGACATAGCGCTCAGATATCAGTGGGCCTCACACAATCCAAAAGTGTCCAGTGTCCACAAGTGTCTGCTGAAATTCAAAATCTCCCTTATCCTCTAGTCACTTTTGTCACAGCTGTGCCATCGAGCCTGTGACATAGCGCTCAGATATCAGTGGGCCTCACACAATCCAAAAGTGTCCAGTGTCCACAAGTGTCTGCTGAAATTCAAAATCTCCCTTATCCTCTAGTCACTGTTGTCACAGTTGTGCCATCGAGCCTGTCACATAGCGCTTAGATATTCATTGGGCCTCACACAATCCAAAAGTGTCCAGTGTCCACAAGTGTCTGCTGAAATTCAAAATCTCCCTTATCCTCTAGTCACTTTTGTCACAGCTGTGCCATCGAGCCTGTCACAAAGCGCTCAGATATTCATTGGGCCTCACACAATCCAAAAGTGTCCAGTGTCCACAAGTGTCTGCTGAAATTCAAAATCTCCCTTATCCTCTAGTCACTTTTGTCACAGCTGTGCCATCGAGCCTGTGACATAGTGCTCAGATATCAGTGGGCCTTACACAATCCAAAAGTGTCCAGTGTCCACATGTGTCTGCTGAAATTCAAAATCTCACTTATCCTCTAGTCACTTTGGTCACAGCTGTGCATCGAGCCTGTCACATAGCGCTCAGATATTCATTGGGCCTCACACAATCCAAAAGTGTCCAGTGTCCACATGTGTCTGCTGAAATTCAAAATCTCCCTTATCCTCTAGTCACTTTTGTCACAGCTGTGCCATCGAGCCTGTGACATAGCGCTCAGATATCAGTGGGCCTCAAACAATCCAAAAGTGTCCAGTGTCCACAAGTGTCTGCTGAAATTCAAAATCTCCCTTATCCTATAGTCACTTTTGTCACAGCTGTGCCATCGAGCCTGTGACATAGCGCTCAGATATCAGTGGGCCTCACACAATCCAAAAGTGTCCAGTGTCCACAAGTGTCTGCTGAAATTCAAAATCTCCCTTATCCTCTAGTCACTTTTGTCACAGCTGTGCCATCGAGCCTGTGACATAGCGCTCAGATATCAGTGGGCCTCACACAATCCAAAAGTGTCCAGTGTCCACAAGTGTCTGCTGAAATTCAAAATCTCCCTTATCCTCTAGTCACTTTTGTCACAGGTGTGCCATCGAGCCTGTGATATAGCGCTGAGATATCAGTGGGCCTCACACAATCCAAAAGTGTCCAGTGTCCACAAGTGTCTGCTGAAATTCGAAATCTCACTTATCCTCTAGTCACTTTTGTCACAGCTGTGCCATCGAGCCTGTGACATAGCGCTCAGATATTCATTGGGCCTCACACAATCCAAATGTGTCCAGTGTCCACAAGTGTCTGCTGAAATTCAAAATCTCACTTATCCTCTAGTCACTTTGGTCACAGCTGTGCCATCGAGCCTGTGACATAGCGCTCAGATATTCATTGGGCCTCACACAATCCAAAAGTGTCCAGTGTCCACAAGTGTCTGCTGAAATTCAAAATCTCCCTTATGCTCTAGTCACTTTTGTCACAGCTGTGCCATCGAGCCTGTGACATAGCGCTCAGATATCAGTGGGCCTCACACAATCCAAAAGTGTCCAGTGTCCACAAGTGTCTGCTGAAATTCAAAATCTCCCTTATCCTCTAGTCACTTTTGTCACAGCTGTGCCATCGAGCCTGTGACATAGCGCTCAGATATCAGTGGGCCTCACACAATCCAAAAGTGTCCAGTGTCCACAAGTGTCTGCAGAAATTCAAAATCTCCCTTATCCTCTCGTCACTTTTGTCACAGCTGTGCCATCGAGCCTGTCACATAGCGCTCAGATATTCATTGGGCCTCACACAATCCAAAAGTGTCCAGTGTCCACAAGTGTCTGCTGAAATTCAAAATCTCCCTTATCCTCTAGTCACTTTTGTCACAGCTGTGCCATCGAGCCTGTGACATAGTGCTCAGATATCAGTGGGCCTCACACAATCCAAAAGTGTCCAGTGTCCACAAGTGTCTGCTGAAATTCAAAATCTCCCTTATCCTCTAGTCACTTTTGTCACAGCTGTGCATCGAGCCTGTGACATAGCGCTCAGATATCAGTGGGCCTCACACAATCCAAAAGTGTCCAGTGTCCACAAGTGTCTGCAGAAATTCAAAATCTCCCTTATCCTCTCGTCACTTTTGTCACAGCTGTGCCATCGAGCCTGTGACATAGCGCTCAGATATTCATTGGGCCTCACACAATCCAAAAGTGTCCAGTGTCCACAAGTGTCTGCTGAAATTCAAAATCTCACTTATCCTCTAGTCACTTTGGTCACAGCTGTGCCATCGAGCCTGTCACATAGCGCTCAGATATTCACTGGGCCTCACACAAGCCAAAAGTGTCCAGTGTCCACAAGTGTCTGCTGAAATTCAAAATCTCACTTATCCTCTAGTCACTTTGGTCACAGCTGTGCCATCGAGCCTGTCACATAGCGCTCAGATATTCATTGGGCCTCACACAATCCAAAAGTGTCCAGTGTCCACAAGTGTCTGCTGAAATTCAAAATCTCCCTTATCCTCTAGTCACTTTTGTCACACCTGTGCCATCGAGCCTGTGACATAGTGCTCAGATATCAGTGGTCCTCACACAATCCAAAAGTGTCCAGTGTCCACAAGTGTCTGCTGAAATTCAAAATCTCCCTTATCCTCTAGTCACTTTTGTCACAGCTGTGCCATCGAGCCTGTGACATAGCGCTCAGATATCAGTGGGCCTCACACAATCCAAAAGTGTCCAGTGTCCACAAGTGTCTGCAGAAATTCAAAATCTCCCTTATCCTCTCGTCACTTTTGTCACAGCTGTGCCATCGAGCCTGTGACATAGCGCTCAGATATTCATTGGGCCTCACACTATCCAAAAGTGTCCAGTGTCCACAAGTGTCTGCTGAAATTCAAAATCTCACTTCTCCTCTCGTCACTTTTGTCACAGCTGTGCCATCGAGCCTGTCATATAGCGCTCAGATATTCATTGGGCCTCACACAATCCAAAAGTGTCCAGTGTCCACAAGTGTCTGCTGAAATTCAAAATCTCCCTTATCCTCTAGTCACTTTTGTCACAGCTGTGCCATCGAGCCTGTGATATAGTGCTCAGATATCAGTGGGCCTCACACAATCCAAAAGTGTCCAGTGTCCACAAGTGTCTGCTGAAATTCAAAATCTCCCTTATCCTCTAGTCACTTTTGTCACAGCTGTGCATCGAGCCTGTGACATAGCGCTCAGATGTCAGTGGACCTCACACAATCCAAAAGTGTCCAGTGTCCACAAGTGTCTGCAGAAATTCAAAATCTCCCTTATCCTCTCGTCACTTTTGTCACAGCTGTGCCATCGAGCCTGTGACATAGCGCTCAGATATTCATTGGGCCTCACACAATCCAAAAGTGTCCAGTGTCCACAAGTGTCTGCTGAAATTCAAAATCTCACTTATCCTCTAGTCACTTTGGTCACAGCTGTGCCATCGAGCCTGTCACATAGCGCTCAGATATTCATTGGGCCTCACACAATCCAAAAGTGTCCAGTGTCCACAAGTGTCTGCTGAAATTCAAAATCTCACTTATCCTCTAGTCACTTTGGTCACAGCTGTGCCATCGAGCCTGTCACATAGCGCTCAGATATTCATTGGGCCTCACACAATCCAAAAGTGTCCAGTGTCCACAAGTGTCTGCTGAAATTCAAAATCTCCCTTATCCTCTAGTCACTTTTGTCACAGCTGTGCCATCGAGCCTGTGACATAGCGCTCAGATATCAGTGGGCCTCACACAATCCAAAAGTGTCCAGTGTCCACAAGTGTCTGCTGAAATTCAAAATCTCCCTTATCCTCTAGTTACTTTTGTCACAGCTGTGCCATCGAGCCTGTGACATAGCGCTCAGATATCAGTGGGCCTCACACAATCCAAAAGTGTCCAGTGTCCACAAGTGTCTGCAGAAATTCAAAATCTCCCTTATCCTCTCGTCACTTTTGTCACAGCTGTGCCATCGAGCCTGTGACATAGCGCTCAGATATTCATTGGGCCTCACACAATCCAAAAGTGTCCAGTGTCCACATGTGTCTGCTGAAATTCAAAATCTCACTTATCCTCTCGTCACTTTTGTCACAGCTGTGCCATCGAGCCTGTCACATAGCGCTCAGATATTCATTGGGCCTCACACAATCCAAAAGTGTCCAGTGTCCACAAGTGTCTGCTGAAATTCAAAATCTCCCTTATCCTCTAGTCACTTTTGTCACAGCTGTGCCATCGAGCCTGTGACATAGTGCTCAGATATCAGTGGGCCTCACACAATCCAAAAGTGTCCAGTGTCCACAAGTGTCTGCTGAAATTCAAAATCTCCCTTATCCTCTAGTCACTTTTGTCACAGCTGTGCATCGAGCCTGTGACATAGCGCTCAGATATCAGTGGGCCTCACACAATCCAAAAGTGTCCAGTGTCCACAAGTGTCTATAGAAATTCAAAATCTCCCTTATCCTCTCGTCACTTTTGTCACAGCTGTGCCATCGAGCCTGTGACATAGCGCTCAGATATTCATTGGGCCTCACACAATCCAAAAGTGTCCAGTGTCCACAAGTGTCTGCTGAAATTCAATATCTCCCTTATCCTATAGTCACTTTTGTCACAGCTGTGCCATCGAGCCTGTGACATAGCGCTCAGATATCAGTAGGCCTCACACAATCCAAAAGTGTCCAGTGTCCACAAGTGTCTGCAGAAATTCAAAACCTCCCTTATCCTCTCGTCACTTTTGTCAAAGCTGTGCCATCGAGCCTGTGACATAGCGCTCAGATATTCATTGGGCCTCACACAATCCAAAAGTGTCCAGTGTCCACAAGTGTCTGCTGAAATTCAAAATCTCACTTATCCTCTAGTCACTTTGGTCACAGCTGTGCCATCGAGCCTGTGACATAGCGCTCAAATATTCATTGGGCCTCACACAATCCAAAAGTGTCCAGTGTCCACAAGTGTCTGCTGAAATTCAAAATCTCCCTTATCCTCTAGTCACTTTTGTCACAGCTGTGCCATCGAGCCTGTGACATAGCGCTCAGATATCAGTGGGCCTCACACAATCCAAAAGTGTCCAGTGTCCACAAGTGTCTGCTGAAATTCAAAATCTCGCTTATCCTCTAGTCACTTTTGTCACAGCTGTGCCATCGATCCTGTGACATAGCGCTCAGATATCAGTGGGCCTCACACAATCCAAAAGTGTCCAGTGTCCACAAGTGTCTGCAGAAATTCAAAATCTCCCTTATCCTCTCGTCACTTTTGTCACAGCTGTGCCATCGAGCCTGTCACATAGCGCTCAGATATTCATTGGGCCTCACACAATCCAAAAGTGTCCAGTGTCCACAAGTGTCTGCTGAAATTCAAAATCTCCCTTATCCTCTAGTCACTTTTGTCACAGCTGTGCCATCGAGCCTGTGACATAGCGCTCAGATATCAGTGGGCCTCACACAATCCAAAAGTGTCCAGTGTCCACAAGTGTCTGCAGAAATTCAAAATCTCCCTTATCCTATCGTCACTTTTGTCACAGCTGTGCCATCGAGCCTGTCACATAGCGCTCAGATATTCATTGGGCCTCACACAATTCAAAAGTGTCCAGTGTCCACAAGTGTCTGCTGAAATTCAAAATCTCCCTTATCCTCTCGTCACTTTTGTCACAGCTGTGCCATCGAGCCTGTCACATAGCGCTCAGATATTCATTGGGCCTCACACAATCCAAAAGTGTCCAGTGTCCACAAGTGTCTGCAGAAATTCAAAATCTCCCTTATCCTCTAGTCACTTTTGTCACAGCTGTGCCATCGAGCCTGTGACATAGCGCTCAGATATCAGTGGGCCTCACACAATCCAAAAGTGTCCAGTGTCCACAAGTGTCTGCTGAAATTCAAAATCTCCCTTATCCTCTAGTCACTTTTGTCACAGCTGTGCCATCGAGCCTGTGACATAGTGCTCAGATATCAGTGGGCCTTACACAATCCAAAAGTGTCCAGTGTCCACATGTGTCTGCTGAAATTCAAAATCTCACTTATCCTCTAGTCACTTTGGTCACAGCTGTGCCATCGAGCCTGTCACATAGCGCGCAGATATTCATTGGGCCTCACACAATCCAAAAGTGTCCAGTGTCCACAAGTGTCTGCTGAAATTCAAAATCTCCCTTATCCTCTAGTCACTTTTGTCACAGCTGTGCCATCGAGCCTGTGACATAGCGCTCAGATATCAGTGGGCCTCACACAATCCAAAAGTGTCCAGTGTCCACAAGTGTCTGCTGAAATTCAAAATCTCCCTTATCCTCTAGTCACTTTTGTCACAGCTGTGCCATCGAGCCTGTCACATAGCGCTCAGATATTCATTGGGCCTCACACAATCCAAAAGTGTCCAGTGTCCACAAGTGTCTGCTGAAATTCAAAATCTCCCTTATCCTCTAGTCACTTTTGTCACAGCTGTGCCATCGAGCCTGTGACATAGTGCTCAGATATCAGTGGGCCTCACACAATCCAAAAGTGTCCAGTGTCCACAAGTGTCTGCTGAAATTCAAAATCTCCCTTATCCTCTAGTCACTTTTGTCACAGCTGTTCATCGAGCCTGTGACATAGCGCTCAGATATCAGTGGGCCTCACACAATCCAAAAGTGTCCAGTGTCCACAAGTGTCTATAGAAATTCAAAATCTCCCTTATCCTCTCGTCACTTTTGTCACAGCTGTGCCATCGAGCCTGTGACATAGCGCTCAGATATTCATTGGGCCTCACACAATCCAAAAGTGTCCAGTGTCCACAAGTGTCTGCTGAAATTCAAAATCTCCCTTATCCTCTAGTCACTTTTGTCACAGCTGTGCCATCGAGCCTGTGACATAGCGCTCAGATATCAGTGGGCCTCACACAATCCAAAAGTGTCCAGTGTCCACAAGTGTCTGCAGAAATTCAAAACCTCCCTTATCCTCTCGTCACTTTTGTCAAAGCTGTGCCATCGAGCCTGTGACATAGCGCTCAGATATTCATTGGGCCTCACACAATCCAAAAGTGTCCAGTGTCCACAAGTGTCTGCTGAAATTCAAAATCTCACTTATCCTCTAGTCACTTTGGTCACAGCTGTGCCATCGAGCCTGTGACATAGCGCTCAAATATTCATTGGGCCTCACACAATCCAAAAGTGTCCAGTGTCCACAAATGTCAGCTGAAATTCAAAATCTCCCTTATCCTCTAGTCACTTTTGTCACAGCTGTGCCATCGAGCCTGTGACATAGCGCTCAGATATCATTGGGCCTCACACAATCCAAAAGTGTCCAGTGTCCACAAGTGTCTGCTGAAATTCAAAATCTCGCTTATCCTCTAGTCACTTTTGTCACAGCTGTGCCATCGATCCTGTGACATAGCGCTCAGATATCAGTGGGCCTCACACAATCCAAAAGTGTCCAGTGTCCACAAGTGTCTGCAGAAATTCAAAATCTCCCTTATCCTCTCGTCACTTTTGTCACAGCTGTGCCATCGAGCCTGTCACATAGCGCTCAGATATTCATTGGGCCTCACACAATCCAAAAGTGTCCAGTGTCCACAAGTGTCTGCTGAAATTCAAAATCTCCCTTATCCTCTAGTCACTTTTGTCACAGCTGTGCCATCGAGCCTGTGACATAGCGCTCAGATATCAGTGGGCCTCACACAATCCAAAAGTGTCCAGTGTCCTCAAGTGTCTGCTGAAATTCAAAATCTCCCTTATCCTCTAGTCACTTTTGTCACAGCTGTGCCATCGAGCCTGTGACATAGCGCTCAGATATCAGTGGGCCTCACACAATCCAAAAGTGTCCAGTGTCCACAAGTGTCTGCTGAAATTCAAAATCTCCCTTATCCTCTCGTCACTTTTGTCACAGCTGTGCCATCGAGCCTGTCACATAGCGCTCAGATATTCATTGCGCCTCACACAATCCAAAAGTGTCTAGTGTCCACAAGTGTCTGCTGAAATTCAAAATCTCCCTTATCCTCTAGTCATTTTGTCACAGCTGTGCCATCGAGCCTGTGACATAGCGCTCAGATATCAGTGGGCCTCACACAATCCAAAAGTGTCCAGTGTCCACAAGTGTCTGCTGAAATTCAAAATCTCCCTTATCCTCTAGTCACTTTTGTCACAGCTGTGCCATCGAGCCTGTGACATAGCGCTCAGATATCAGTGGGCCTCACACAATCCAAAAGTGTCCAGTGTCCACAAGTGTCTGCTGAAATTCAAAATCTCCCTTATCCTCTAGTCACTTTTGTCACAGCTGTGCCATTGAGCCTGTGACATAGCGCTCAGGTATCAGTGGGCCTCACACAATCCAAAAGTGTCCAGTGTCCACAAGTGTCTGCAGAAATTCAAAATCTCCCTTATCCTCTCGTCACTTTTGTCACAGCTGTGCCATCGAGCCTGTCACATAGCGCTCAGATATTCATTGGGCCTCACACAATCCAAAAGTGTCCAGTGTCCACAAGTGTCTGCTGAAATTCAAAATCTCCCTTATCCTCTAGTCACTTTTGTCACAGCTGTGCCATCGAGCCTGTGACATAGCGCTCAGATAAAAGTGGGCCTCACACAATCCAAAAGTGTCCAGTGTCCACAAGTGTCTGCAGAAATTCAAAATCTCTCTTATCCTCTAGTCACTTTTGTCACAGCTGTGCCATCGAGCCTGTCACATAGCGCTCAGATATTCATTGGGCCTCACACAATCCAAAAGTGTCCAGTGTCCACAAGTGTCTGCTGAAATTCAAAATCTCCCTTATCCTCTCGTCACTTTTGTCACAGCTGTGCCATCGAGCCTGTCACATAGCGCTCAGATATTCATTGGGCCTCACACAATCCAAAAGTGTCCAGTGTCCACAAGTGTCTGCTGAAATTCAAAATCT
The DNA here is from genome assembly GCF_039654945.1 of Dendrobates tinctorius. NCBI lineage: Eukaryota > Metazoa > Chordata > Amphibia > Anura > Dendrobatidae > Dendrobates > Dendrobates tinctorius. Next base: position 10,639,692 of record NW_027361848.1, on the reverse strand, counting down.
CCCTTATCCTCTAGTCACTTTTGTCACAGCTGTCCCATCGAGCCTGTGACATAGCGCTCAGATATCAGTGGGCCTCACACAATCCAAAAGTGTCCAGTGTCCACAAGTGTCTGCTGAAATTCAAAATCTCCCTTATCCTCTAGTCACTTTTGTCACAGCTGTGCCATCGAGCCTGTGACATAGCGCTCAGATATCAGTGGGCCTCACACAATCCAAAAGTGTCCAGTGTCCACAAGTGTCTGCTGAAATTCAAAATCTCCCTTATCCTCTAGTCACTTTTGTCACAGCTGTGCCATCGAGCCTGTGACATAGCGCTCAGATATCAGTGGGCCTCACACAATCCAAAAGTGTCCAGTGTCCACAAGTGTCTGCTGAAATTCAAAATCTCCCTTATCCTCTAGTCACTTTTGTCACAGCTGTGCCATCGAGCCTGTGACATAGCGCTCAGATATCAGTGGGCCTCACACAATCCAAAAGTGTCCAGTGTCCACAAGTGTCTGCAGAAATTCAAAATTTCCCTTATCCTCTCGTCACTTTTGTCACAGCTGTGCCATCGAGCCTGTGACATAGCGCTCAGATATTCATTGGGCCTCACACAATCCAAAAGTGTCCAGTGTCCACAAGTGTCTGCTGAAATTCAAAATCTCCCTTATCCTCTAGTCACTTTGGTCACAGCTGTGCCATCGAGCCTGTGACATAGTGCTCAGATATTCATTGGGCCTCACACAATCCAAAAGTGTCCAGTGTCCACAAGTGTCTGCTGAAATTCAAAATCTCCCTTATCCTCTAGTCACTTTTGTCACAGCTGTGCCATCGAGCCTGTGACATAGCGCTCAGATATCAGTGGGCCTCACACAATCCAAAAGTGTCCAGTGTCCACAAGTGTCTGCTGAAATTCAAAATCTCCCTTATCCTCTAGTCACTTTTGTCACAGCTGTGCCATCGAGCCTGTGACATAGCGCTCAGATATCAGTGGGCCTCACACAATCCAAAAGTGTCCAGTGTCCACAAGTGTCTGCTGAAATTCAAAATCTCCCTTATCCTCTCGTCACTTTTGTCACAGCTGTGCCATCGAGCCTGTCACATAGCGCTCAGATATTCATTGCGCCTCACACAATCCAAAAGTGTCTAGTGTCCACAAGTGTCTGCTGAAATTCAAAATCTCCCTTATCCTCTAGTCATTTTGTCACAGCTGTGCCATCGAGCCTGTGACATAGCGCTCAGATATCAGTGGGCCTCACACAATCCAAAAGTGTCCAGTGTCCACAAGTGTCTGCTGAAATTCAAAATCTCCCTTATCCTCTAGTCACTTTTGTCACAGCTGTGCCATCGAGCCTGTGACATAGCGCTCAGATATCAGTGGGCCTCACACAATCCAAAAGTGTCCAGTGTCCACAAGTGTCTGCTGAAATTCAAAATCTCCCTTATCCTCTAGTCACTTTTGTCACAGCTGTGCCATTGAGCCTGTGACATAGCGCTCAGGTATCAGTGGGCCTCACACAATCCAAAAGTGTCCAGTGTCCACAAGTGTCTGCAGAAATTCAAAATCTCCCTTATCCTCTCGTCACTTTTGTCACAGCTGTGCCATCGAGCCTGTCACATAGCGCTCAGATATTCATTGGGCCTCACACAATCCAAAAGTGTCCAGTGTCCACAAGTGTCTGCTGAAATTCAAAATCTCCCTTATCCTCTAGTCACTTTTGTCACAGCTGTGCCATCGAGCCTGTGACATAGCGCTCAGATAAAAGTGGGCCTCACACAATCCAAAAGTGTCCAGTGTCCACAAGTGTCTGCAGAAATTCAAAATATCCCTTATCCTCTAGTCACTTTTGTCACAGCTGTGCCATCGAGCCTGTCACATAGCGCTCAGATATTCAGTGGGCCTCACACAATCCAAAAGTGTCCAATGTCCACAAGTGTCTGCTGAAATTCAAAATCTCCCTTATCCTCTCGTCGCTTTTGTCACAGCTGTGCCATCGAGCCTGTCACATAGCGCTCAGATATTCATTGGGCCTCACACAATCCAAAAGTGTCCAGTGTCCACAAGTGTCTGCTGCAATTCAAAATCTCCCTTATCCTCTAGTCACTTTTGTCACAGCTGTGCCATCGAGCCTGTGACATAGTGCTCAGATATCAGTGGGCCTCACACAATCCAAAAGTGTCCAGTGTCCACAAGTGTCTGCTGAAATACAAAATCTCCCTTATCCTCTAGTCACTTTTGTCACAGCTGTGCCATCGAGCCTGTGACATAGCGCTCAGATATCAGTGGGCCTCACACAATCCAAAAGTGTCCAGTGTCCACAAGTGTCTGCAGAAATTCAAAATCTCCCTTATCCTCTCGTCACTTTTGTCACAGCTGTGCCATCGAGCCTGTGACATAGCGCTCAGATATTCATTGGGCCTCACACAATCCAAAAGTGTCCAGTGTCCACAAGTGTCTGCTGAAATTCAAAATCTCACTTATCCTCTAGTCACTTTGGTCACAGCTGTGCCATCGAGCCTGTCACATAGCGCTCAGATATTCATTGGGCCTCACACAATCCAAAAGTGTCCAGTGTCCACAAGTGTCTGCTGAAATTCAAAATCTCCCTTATCCTCTAGTCACTTTTGTCACAGCTGTGCCATCGAGCCTGTGACATAGCGCTCAGATATCAGTGAGCCTCACACAATCCAAAAGTGTCCAGTGTCCACAAGTGTCTGCTGAAATTCAAAATCTCCCTTATCCTCTAGTCACTTTTGTCACAGCTGTGCCATCGAGCCTGTGACATAGCGCTCAGATATCAGTGGGCCTCACACAATCCAAAAGTGTCCAGTGTCCACAAGTGTCTGCTGAAATTCAAAATCTCCCTTATCCTCTAGTCACTTTTGTCACAGCTGTGCCATCGAGCCTGTGACATAGCGCTCAGATATCAGTGGGCCTCACACAATCCAAAAGTGTCCAGTGTCCCCAAGTGTCTGCTGAAATTCAAAATCTCCCTTATCCTCTAGTCACTTTTGTCACAGCTGTGCCATCGAGCCTGTGACATAGCGCTCAGATATCAGTGGGCCTCACACAATCCAAAAGTGTCCAGTGTCCACAAGTGTCTGCTGAAATTCAAAATCTCCCTTATCCTCTCGTCACTTTTGTCACAGCTGTGCCATCGAGCCTGTGACATAGCACTCAGATATTCATTGGGACTCACTCAATCCAAAAGTGTCCAGTGTCCACAAGCGTCTGCTGAAATTCAAAATCTCACTTATCCTCTAGTCACTTTGGTCACAGCTGTGCCATCGAGCCTGTGACATAGCGCTCAGATATTCATTGGGCCTCACACAATCCAAAAGTGTCCAGTGTCCACAAGTGTCTGCTGAAATTCAAAATCTCCCTTATCCTCTAGTCACTTTTGTCACAGCTGTGCCATCGAGCCTGTGACATAGCGCTCAGATATCAGTGGGCCTCACAAAATCCAAAAGTGTCCAGTGTCCACAAGTGTCTGCTGAATTTCAAAATCTCCCTTATCCTCTAGTCACTTTTGTCACAGCTGTGCCATCGAGCCTGTGACATAGCGCTCAGATATCAGTGGGCCTCACACAATCCAAAAGTGTCCAGTGTCCACAAGTGTCTGCAGAAATTCAAAATCTCCCTTATCCTTTTGTCACTTTTGTCACAGCTGCGCCATCGAGCCTGTCACATAGCGCTCAGATATTCATTGGGCCTCACACAATCCAAAAGTGTCCAGTGTCCACAAGTGTCTGCTGAAATTCAAAATCTCCCTTATCCTCTAGTCACTTTTGTCACAGCTGTGCCATCGAGCCTGTGACATAGCGCTCAGATATCAGTGGGCCTCACACAATCCAAAAGTGTCCAGTGTCCACAAGTGTCTGCAGAAATTCAAAATCTCCCTTATCCTCTCGTCACTTTTGTCACAGCTGTGCCATCGAGCCTGTCACATAGCGCTCAGATATTCATTGGGCCTCACACAATTCAAAAGTGTCCAGTGTCCACAAGTGTCTGCTGAAATTCAAAATCTCCCTTATCCTCTAGTCACTTTTGTCACAGCTGTGCCATCGAGCCTGTCACATAGCGCTCAGATATTCATTAGGCCTCACACAATCCAAAAGTGTCCAGTGTCCACAAGTGTCTACTGAAATTCAAAATCTCCCTTATCCTCTAGTCACTTTTGTCACAGCTGTGCCATCGAGCCTGTGACATAGTGCTCAGATATCAGTGGGCCTCACACAATCCAAAAGTGTCCAGTGTCCACAAGTGTATGCTGAAATTCAAAATCTCACTTATCCTCTAGTCACTTTGGTCACAGCTGTGCCATCGAGCCTGTCACATAGCGCTCAGATATTCATTGGGCCTCACACAATCCAAAAGTGTCCAGTGTCCACAAGTGTCTGCTGAAATTCAAAATCTCCCTTATCCTCTAGTCACTTTTGTCACAGCTGTGCCAATGAACCTGTGACATAGCGCTCAGATATCAGTGGGCCTCACACAATCCAAAAGTGTCCAGTGTCCACAAGTGTCTGCTGAAATTCAAAATCTCCCTTATCCTCTAGTCACTTTTGTCACAGCTGTGCCATCGAGCCTGTGACATAGCGCTCAGATATCAGTGGGCCTCACACAATCCAAAAGTGTCCAGTGTCCACAAGTGTCTGCTGAAATTCAAAATCTCCCTTATCCTCTAGTCACTTTTGTCACAGCTGTGCCATCGAGCCTGTGACATAGCTCTCAGATATCAGTGGGCCTCACACAATCCAAAAGTGTCCAGTGTCCACAAGTGTCTGCTGAAATTCAAAATCTCCCTTATCCTCTAGTCACTTTTGTCACAGCTGTGCCATCGAGCCTGTGACATAGCGCTGAGATATCAGTGGGCCTCACACAATCCAAAAGTGTACAGTGTCCACAAGTGTCTGCAGAAATTCAAAATCTCCCTTATCCTCTCGTCACTTTTGTCACAGCTGTGCCATCGAGCCTGTCACATAGCGCTCAGATATTCATTGGGCCTCACACAATCCAAAAGTGTCCAGTGTCCACAAGTGTCTGCTGAAATTCAAAATCTCACTTATCCTCTAGTCACTTTGGTCACAGCTGTGCCATCGAGCCTGTGACATAGCGCTCAGATATTCATTGGGCCTCACACAATCCAAAAGTGTCCAGTGTCCACAAGTGTCTGCTGAAATTCAAAATCTCCCTTATCCTCTAGTCACTTTTGTCACAGCTGTGCCATCGAGCCTGTGACATAGCGCTCAGATATCAGTGGGCCTCACACAATCCAAAAGTGTCCAGTGTCCACAAGTGTCTGCTGAAATTCAAAATCTCACTTATCCTCTAGTCACTTTTGTAACAGCTGTGCCATCGAGCCTGTGACATAGCGCTCAAATATCAGTGGGCCTCACACAATCCAAAAGTGTCCAGTGTCCACAATTGTCTGCTGAAATTCAAAATCTCCCTTATCCTCTAGTCACTTTTGTCACAGCTGTGCCATCGAGCCTGTGACATAGCGCTCAGATATCAGTGGGCCTCACACAATCCAAAAGTGTCCAGTGTCCACAAGTGTCTGCAGAAATTCAAAATCTCCCTTATCCTCTCGTCACTTTTGTCACAGCTGTGCCATCGAGCCTGTGACATAGCGCTCAGATATTCATTGGGCCTCACACAATCCAAAAGTGTCCAGTGTCCACAAGTGTCTGCTGAAATTCAAAATCTCACTTATCCTCTAGTCACTTTGGTCACAGCTGTGCCATCGAGCCTGTGACATAGCGCTCAGATATTCATTGGGCATCACACAATCCAAAAGTGTCCAGTGTCCACAAGTGTCTGCTGAAATTCAAAATCTCCCTTATCCTCTAGTCACTTTTGTCACACCTGTGCCATCGAGCCTGTGACATAGCGCTCAGATATCAGTGGGCCTCACACAATCCAAAAGTGTCCAGTGTCCACAAGTGTCTGCTGAAATTCAAAATCTCCCTTATCCTCTAGTCACTTTTGTCACAGCTGTGCCATCGAGCCTGTGACATAGCGCTCAGATATCAGTGGGCCTCACACAATCCAAAAGTGTCCAGTGTCCACAAGTGTCTGCTGAAATTCAAAATCTCCCTTATCCTCTCGTCACTTTTGTCACAGATGTGCCATCGAGCCTGTCACATAGCGCTCAGATATTCATTGCGCCTCACACAATCCAAAAGTGTCCAGTGTCCACAAGTGTCTGCAGAAATTCAAAATCTCCCTTATCCTCTAGTCATTTTGTCACAGCTGTGCCATCGAGCCTGTGACATAGCGCTCAGATATCAGTGGGCCTCACACAATCCAAAAGTGTCCAGTGTCCACAAGTGTCTGCTGAAATTCAAAATCTCCCTTATCCTCTAGTCACTTTTGTCACAGCTGTGCCATCGAGCCTGTGACATAGCGCTCAGATATCAGTGGGCCTCACACAATCCAAAAGTGTCCAGTGTCCACAAGTGTCTGCTGAAATTCAAAATCTCACTTATCCTCTAGTCACTTTTGTCACAGCTGTGCCATCGAGCCTGTGACATAGCGCTCAGATATCAGTGGGCCTCACACAATCCAAAAGTGTCCAGTGTCCACAAGTGTCTGCAGAAATTCAAAATCTCACTTATCCTCTCGTCACTTTTGTCACATCTGTGCCATCGAGCCTGTCACATAGCGCTCAGATATTCATTGGGCCTCACACAATCCAAAAGTGTCCAGTGTCCACAAGTGTTTGCTGAAATTCAAAATCTCCCTTATCCTCTAGTCACTTTTGTCACAGCTGTGCCATCGAGCCTGTGACATAGCGCTCAGATATCAGTGGGCCTCACACAATCCAAAAGTGTCCAGTGTCCACAAGTGTCTGCTGAAATTCAAAATCTCCCTTATCCTCTCGTCACTTTTGTCACAGCTGTGCCATCGAGCCTGTCACATATCGCTCAGATATTCATTGCGCCTCACACAATCCAAAAGTGTCTAGTGTCCACAAGTGTCTGCTGAAATTCAAAATCTCCCTTATCCTCTAGTCATTTTGTCACAGCTGTGCCATCGAGCCTGTGACATAGCGCTCAGATATCAGTGGGCCTCACACAATCCAAAAGTGTCCAGTGTCCACAAGTGTCTGCTGAAATTCAAAATCTCCCTTATCCTCTAGTCACTTTTGTCACAGCTGTGCCATCGAGCCTGTGACATAGCGCTCAGATATCAGTGGGCCTCACACAATCCAAAAGTGTCCAGTGTCCACAAGTGTCTGCTGAAATTCAAAATCTCCCTTATCCTCTAGTCACTTTTGTCACAGCTGTGCCATTGAGCCTGTGACATAGCGCTCAGGTATCAGTGGGCCTCACACAATCCAAAAGTGTCCAGTGTCCACAAGTGTCTGCAGAAATTCAAAATCTCCCTTATCCTCTCGTCACTTTTGTCACAGCTGTGCCATCGAGCCTGTCACATAGCGCTCAGATATTCATTGGGCCTCACACAATCCAAAAGTGTCCAGTGTCCACAAGTGTCTGCTGAAATTCAAAATCTCCCTTATCCTCTAGTCACTTTTGTCACAGCTATGCCATCGAGCCTGTGACATAGCGCTCAGATAAAAGTGGGCCTCACACAATCCAAAAGTGTCCAGTGTCCACAAGTGTCTGCAGAAATTCAAAATCTCCCTTATCCTCTAGTCACTTTTGTCACAGCTGTGCCATCGAGCCTGTCACATTGCGCTCAGATATTCAGTGGGCCTCACACAATCCAAAAGTGTCCAATGTCCACAAGTGTCTGCTGAAATTCAAAATCTCCCTTATCCTCTCGTCGCTTTTGTCACAGCTGTGCCATCGAGCCTGTCACATAGCGCTCAGATATTCATTGGGCCTCACACAATCCAAAAGTGTCCAGTGTCCACAAGTGTCTGCTGCAATTCAAAATCTCCCTTATCCTCTAGTCACTTTTGTCACAGCTGTGCCATCGAGCCTGTGACATAGTGCTCAGATATCAGTGGGCCTCACACAATCCAAAAGTGTCCAGTGTCCACAAGTGTCTGCTGAAATACAAAATCTCCCTTATCCTCTAGTCACTTTTGTCACAGCTGTGCCATCGAGCCTGTGACATAGCGCTCAGATATCAGTGGGCCTCACACAATCCAAAAGTGTCCAGTGTCCACAAGTGTCTGCAGAAATTCAAAATCTCCCTTATCCTCTCGTCACTTTTGTCACAGCTGTGCCATCGAGCCTGTGACATAGCGCTCAGATATTCATTGGGCCTCACACAATCCAAAAGTGTCCAGTGTCCACAAGTGTCTGCTGAAATTCAAAATCTCACTTATCCTCTAGTGACTTTGGTCACAGCTGTGCCATCGAGCCTGTCACATAGCGCTCAGATATTCATTGGGCCTCACACAATCCAAAAGTGTCCAGTGTCCACAAGTGTCTGCTGAAATTCAAAATCTCCCTTATCCTCTAGTCACTTTTGTCACAGCTGTGCCATCGAGCCTGTGACATAGCGCTCAGATATCAGTGAGCCTCACACAATCCAAAAGTGTCCAGTGTCCACAAGTGTCTGCTGAAATTCAAAATCTCCCTTATCCTCTAGTCACTTTTGTCACAGCTGTGCCATCGAGCCTGTGACATAGCGCTCAGATATCAGTGGGCCTCACACAATCCAAAAGTGTCCAGTGTCCACAAGTGTCTGCTGAAATTCAAAATCTCCCTTATCCTCTAGTCACTTTTGTCACAGCTGTGCCATCGAGCCTGTGACATAGCGCTCAGATATCAGTGGGCCTCACACAATCCAAAAGTGTCCAGTGTCCACAAGTGTCTGCTGAAATTCAAAATCTCCCTTATCCTCTAGTCACTTTTGTCACAGCTGTGCCATCGAGCCTGTGACATAGCGCTCAGATATCAGTGGGCCTCACACAATCCAAAAGTGTCCAGTGTCCACAAGTGTCTGCTGAAATTCAAAATCTCCCTTATCCTCTCGTCACTTTTGTCACAGCTGTGCCATCGAGCCTGTGACATAGCACTCAGATATTCATTGGGCCTCACTCAATCCAAAAGTGTCCAGTGTCCACAAGCGTCTGCTGAAATTCAAAATCTCACTTATCCTCTAGTCACTTTGGTCACAGCTGTGCCATCGAGCCTGTGACATAGCGCTCAGATATTCATTGGGCCTCACACAATCCAAAAGTGTCCAGTGTCCACAAGTGTCTGCTGAAATTCAAAATCTCCCTTATCCTCTAGTCACTTTTGTCACAGCTGTGCCATCGAGCCTGTGACATAGCGCTCAGATATCAGTGGGCCTCACAAAATCCAAAAGTGTCCAGTGTCCACAAGTGTCTGCTGAATTTCAAAATCTCCCTTATCCTCTAGTCACTTTTGTCACAGCTGTGCCATCGAGCCTGTGACATAGCGCTCAGATATCAGTGGGCCTCACACAATCCAAAAGTGTCCAGTGTCCACAAGTGTCTGCAGAAATTCAAAATCTCCCTTATCCTCTCGTCACTTTTGTCACAGCTGCGCCATCTAGCCTGTCACATAGCGCTCAGATATTCATTGGGCCTCACACAATCCAAAAGTGTCCAGTGTCCACAAGTGTCTGCTGAAATTCAAAATCTCCCTTATCCTCTAGTCACTTTTGTCACAGCTGTGCCATCGAGCCTGTGACATAGCGCTCAGATATCAGTGGGCCTCACACAATCCAAAAGTGTCCAGTGTCCACAAGTGTCTGCAGAAATTCAAAATCTCCCTTATCCTCTCGTCACTTTTGTCACAGCTGTGCCATCGAGCCTGTCACATAGCGCTCAGATATTCATTGGGCCTCACACAATTCAAAAGTGTCCAGTGTCCACAAGTGTCTGCTGAAATTCAAAATCTCCCTTATCCTCTAGTCACTTTTGTCACAGCTGTGCCATCGAGCCTGTCACATAGCGCTCAGATATTCATTAGGCCTCACACAATCCAAAAGTGTCCAGTGTCCACAAATGTCTACTGAAATTCAAAATCTCCCTTATCCTCTAGTCACTTTTGTCACAGCTGTGCCATCGAGCCTGTGACATAGTGCTCAGATATCAGTGGGCCTCACACAATCCAAAAGTGTCCAGTGTCCACAAGTGTATGCTGAAATTCAAAATCTCACTTATCCTCTAGTCACTTTGGTCACAGCTGTGCCATCGAGCCTGTCACATAGCGCTCAGATATTCATTGGGCCTCACACAATCCAAAAGTGTCCAGTGTCCACAAGTGTCTGCTGAAATTCAAAATCTCCCTTATCCTCTAGTCACTTTTGTCACAGCTGTGCCAACGAACCTGTGACATAGCGCTCAGATATCAGTGGGCCTCACACAATCCAAAAGTGTCCAGTGTCCACAAGTGTCTGCTGAAATTCAAAATCTCCCTTATCCTCTAGTCACTTTTGTCACAGCTGTGCCATCGAGCCTGTGACATAGCGCTCAGATATCAGTGGGCCTCACACAATCCAAAAGTGTCCAGTGTCCACAAGTGTCTGCTGAAATTCAAAATCTCCCTGATCCTCTAGTCACTTTTGTCACAGCTGTGCCATCGAGCCTGTGACATAGCTCTCAGATATCAGTGGGCCTCACACAATCCAAAAGTGTCCAGTGTCCACAAGTGTCTGCTGAAATTCAAAATCTCCCTTATCCTCTAGTCACTTTTGTCACAGCTGTGCCATCGAGCCTGTGACATAGCACTGAGATATCAGTGGGCCTCACACAATCCAAAAGTGTACAGTGTCCACAAGTGTCTGCAGAAATTCAAAATCTCCCTTATCCTTTCGTCACTTTTGTCACAGCTGTGCCATCGAGCCTGTCACATAGCGCTCAGATATTCATTGGGCCTCACACAATCCAAAAGTGTCCAGTGTCCACAAGTGTCTGCTGAAATTCAAAATCTCACTTATCCTCTAGTCACTTTGGTCACAGCTGTGCCATCGAGCCTGTGACATAGCGCTCAGATATTCATTGGGCCTCACACAATCCAAAAGTGTCCAGTGTCCACAAGTGTCTGCTGAAATTCAAAATCTCCCTTATCCTCTAGTCACTTTTGTCACAGCTGTGCCATCGAGCCTGTGACATAGCGCTCAGATATCAGTGGGCCTCACACAATCCAAAAGTGTCCAGTGTCCACAAGTGTCTGCTGAAATTCAAAATCTCACTTATCCTCTAGTCACTTTTGTCACAGCTGTGCCATCGAGCCTGTGACATAGCGCTCAAATATCAGTGGGCCTCACACAATCCAAAAGTGTCCAGTGTCCACAATTGTCTGCTGAAATTCAAAATCTCCCTTATCCTCTAGTCACTTTTGTCACAGCTGTGCCATCGAGCCTGTGACATAGCGCTCAGATATCAGTGGGCCTCACACAATCCAAAAGTGTCCAGTGTCCACAAGTGTCTGCAGAAATTCAAAATCTCCCTTATCCTCTCGTCACTTTTGTCACAGCTGTGCCATCGAGCCTGTGACATAGCGCTCAGATATTCATTGGGCCTCACACAATCCAAAAGTGTCCAGTGTCCACAAGTGTCTGCTGAAATTCAAAATCTCACTTATCCTCTAGTCACTTTGGTCACAGCTGTGCCATCGAGCCTGTGACATAGCGCTCAGATATTCATTGGGCATCACACAATCCAAAAGTGTCCAGTGTCCACAAGTGTCTGCTGAAATTCAAAATCTCCCTTATCCTCTAGTCACTTTTGTCACAGCTGTGCCATCGAGCCTGTGACATAGCGCTCAGATATCAGTGGGCCTCACACAATCCAAAAGTGTCCAGTGTCCACAAGTGTCTGCTGAAATTCAAAATCTCCCTTATCCTCTAGTCACTTTTGTCACAGCTGTGCCATCGAGCCTGTGACATAGCGCTCAGATATCAGTGGGCCTCACACAATCCAAAAGTGTCCAGTGTCCACAAGTGTCTGCTGAAATTCAAAATCTCCCTTATCCTCTCGTCACTTTTGTCACAGCTGTGCCATCGAGCCTGTCACATAGCGCTCAGATATTCATTGCGCCTCACACAATCCAAAAGTGTCCAGTGTCCACAAGTGTCTGCAGAAATTCAAAATCTCCCTTATCCTCTAGTCATTTTGTCACAGCTGTGCCATCGAGCCTGTGACATAGCGCTCAGATATCAGTGGGCCTCACACAATCCAAAAGTGTCCAGTGTCCACAAGTGTCTGCTGAAATTCAAAATCTCCCTTATCCTCTAGTCACTTTTGTCACAGCTGTGCCATCGAGCCTGTGACAGAGCGCTCAGATATCAGTGGGCCTCACACAATCCAAAAGTGTCCAGTGTCCACAAGTGTCTGCTGAAATTCAAAATCTCCCTTATCCTCTAGTCACTTTTGTCACAGCTGTGCCATCGAGCCTGTGACATAGTGCTCAGATATCAGTGGGCCTCACACAATCCAAAAGTGTCCAGTGTCCACAAGTGTCTGCAGAAATTCAAAATCTCACTTATCCTCTCGTCACTTTTGTCACATCTGTGCCATCGAGCCTGTCACATAGCGCTCAGATATTCATTGGGCCTCACACAATCCAAAAGTGTCCAGTGTCCACAAGTGTCTGCTGAAATTCAAAATCTCCCTTATCCTCTAGTCACTTTTGTCACAGCTGTGCCATCGAGCCTGTGACATAGCGCTCAGATAAAAGTGGGCCTCACACAATCCAAAAGTGTCCAGTGTCCACAAGTGTCTGCAGAAATTCAAAATCTCCCTTATCCTCTAGTCACTTTTGTCACAGCTGTGCCATCGAGCCTGTCACATAGCGCTCAGATATTAATTGGGCCTCACACAATCCAAAAGTGTCCAGTGTCCACAAGTGTCTGCTGAAATTCAAAATCTCCCTTATCCTCTCGTCACTTTTGTCACAGCTGTGCCATCGAGCCTGTCACATAGCGCTCAGATATTCATTGGGCCTCACACAATCCAAAAGTGTCCAGTGTCCACAAGTGTCTGTTGAAATTCAAAATCTCCCTTATCCTCTAGTCACTTTTGTCACAGCTGTGCCATCGAGCCTGTGACATAGTGCTCAGATATCAGTGGGCCTCACACAATCCAAAAGTGTCCAGTGTCCACAAGTGTCTGCTGAAATACAAAATCTCCCTTATCCTCTAGTCACTTTTGTCACAGCTGTGCCATCGAGCCTGTGACATAGCTCTCAGATATCAGTGGGCCTCACACAATCCAAAAGTGTCCAGTGTCCACAAGTGTCTGCAGAAATTCAAAATCTCCCTTATCCTCTAGTCACTTTTGTCACAGCTGTGCCATCGAGCCTGTGACATAGCGCTCAGATATTCATTGGGCCTCACACAATCCAAAAGTGTCCAGTGTCCAAAAGTGTCTGCTGAAATTCAAAATCTCACTTATCCTCTAGTCACTTTGGTCACAGCTGTGCCATCGAGCCTGTCACATAGCGCTCAGATATTCATTAGGCCTCACACAATCCAAAAGTGTCCAGTGTCCACAAGTGTCTGCTGAAATTCAAAATCTCCCTTATCCTCTAGTCACTTTTGTCACAGCTGTGCCATCGAGCCTGTGACATAGCGCTCAGATATCAGTGGGCCTCACACAATCCAAAAGTGTCCAGTGTCCACAAGTGTCTGCTGAAATTCAAAATCTCCCTTATCCTCTAGTCACTTTTGTCACAGCTGTGCCATCGAGCCTGTGACATAGCGCTCAGATATCAGTGGGCCTCACACAATCCAAAAGTGTCCAGTGTCCACAAGTGTCTGCTGAAATTCAAAATCTCCCTTATCCTCTAGTCACTTTTGTCACAGCTGTGCCATCGAGCCTGTGACATAGCGCTCAGATATCAGTGGGCCTCACACAATCCAAAAGTGTCCAGTGTCCACAAGTGTCTGCTGAAATTCAAAATCTCCCTTATCGTCTAGTCACTTTTGTCACAGCTGTGCCATCGAGCCTGTGACATAGCGCTCAGATATCAGTGGGCCTCACACAATCCAAAAGTGTCCAGTGTCCACAAGTGTCTGCAGAAATTCAAAATCTACCTTATCCTCTCGTCACTTTTGTCACAGCTGTGCCATCGAGCCTGTCACATAGCGCTCAGATATTCATTGGGCCTCACACAATCCAAAAGTGTCCAGTGTCCACAAGTGTCTGCTGAAATTCAAAATCTCCCTTATCCTCTAGTCACTTTTGTCACAGCTGTGACATCGAGCCTGTGACATAGCGCTCAGATATCAGTGGGCCTCACACAATCCAAAAGTGTCCAGTGTCCACAAGTGTCTGCAGAAATTCAAAATCTCCCTTATCCTCTCGTCACTTTTGTCACAGCTGTGCCATCGAGCCTGTCACATAGCGCTCAGATATTCATTGGGCCTCACACAATTCAAAAGTGTCCAGTGTCCACAAGTGTCTGCTGAAATTCAAAATCTCCCTTATCCTCTCGTCACTTTTGTCACAGCTGTGCCATCGAGCCTGTCACATAGCGCTCAGATATTCATTAGGCCTCACACAATCCAAAAGTGTCCAGTGTCCACAAGTTTCTGCTGAAATTCAAAATCTCCCTTATCCTCTAGTCACTTTTGTCACAGCTGTGCCATGGAGCCTGTGACATAGTGCTCAGATATCAGTTGGCCTCACACAATCCAAAAGTGTCCAGTGTCCACAAGTGTCTGCTGAAATTCAAAATCTCACTTATCCTCTAGTCACTTTGGTCACAGCTGTGCCATCGAGCCTGTCACATAGTGCTCAGATATTCATTGGGCCTCACACAATCCAAAAGTGTCCAGTGTCCACAAGTGTCTGCTGAAATTCTAAATCTCCCTTATCCTCTAGTCACTTTTGTCACAGCTGTGCCATCGAACCTGTGACATAGCGCTCAGATATCAGTGGGCCTCACACAATCCAAAAGTGTCCAGTGTCCACAAGTGTCTGCTGAAATTCAAAATCTCCCTTATCCTCTAGTCACTTTTGTCACAGCTGTGCCATCGAGCCTGTGACATAGCGCTCAGATATCAGTGGGCCTCACACAATCCAAAAGTGTCCAGTGTCCACAAGTGTCTGCTGAAATTCAAAATCTCCCTTATCCTCTAGTCACTTTTGTCACAGCTGTGCCATCGAGCCTGTGACATAGCGCTCAGATATCAGTGGGCCTCACACAATCCAAAAGTGTCCAGTGTCCACAAGTGTCTGCTGAAATTCAAAATCTCCCTTATCCTCTAGTCACTTATGTCACAGCTGTGCCATCGAACCTGTGACATAGCGCTGAGGTATCAGTGGGCCTCACACAATCCAAAAGTGTACAGTGTCCACAAGTGTCTGCAGAAATTCAAAATCTCCCTTATCCTCTCGTCACTTTTGTCACAGCTGTGCCATCGAGCCTGTCACATAGCGCTCAGATATTCATTGGGCCTCACACAATCCAAAAGTGTCCAGTGTCCACAAGTGTCTGCTGAAATTCAAAATCTCACTTATCCTCTAGTCACTTTGGTCACAGCTGTGCCATCGAGCCTGTGACATAGCGCTCAGATATTCATTGGGCCTCACACAATCCAAAAGTGTCCAGTGTCCACAAGTGTCTGCTGAAATTCAAAATCTCCCTTATCCTCTAGTCACTTTTGTCACAGCTGTGCCATCGAGCCTGTGACATAGCGCTCAGATATCAGTGGGCCTCACACAATCCAAAAGTGTCCAGTGTCCACAAGTGTCTGCTGAAATTCAAAATCTCCCTTATCCTCTAGTCACTTTTGTCACAGCTGTGCCATCGAGCCTGTGACATAGCGCTCAGATATCAGTGGGCCTCACACAATCCAAACGTGTCCAGTGTCCACAAGTGTCTGCTGAAATTCAAAATCTCCCTTATCCTCTCGTCACTTTTTTCACAGCTGTGCCATCGAGCCTGTCACATAGCACTCAGATATTCATTGGGCCTCACACAATCCAAAAGTGTCCAGTGTCCACAAGTGTCTGCTGAAATTCAAAATCTCCCTTATCCTCTCGTCACTTTTGTCACAGCTGTGCCATCGAGCCTGTGACATAGCGCTCAGATATCAGTGGGCCTCACACAATCCAAAAGTGTCCAGTGTCCACAAGTGTCTGCAGAAATTCAAAATCTCCCTTATCCTCACGTCACTTTTGTCACAGCTGTGCCATCGAGCCTGTCACATAGCGCTCAGATATTCATTGGGCCTCACACAATCCAAAAGTGTCCAGTGTCCACAAGTGTCTGCTGAAATTCAAAATCTCCCTTATCCTTTCGTCACTTTTGTCACAGCTGTGCCATCGAGCCTGTCACATAGCGCTCAGATATTCATTGGGCCTCACACAATCCAAAAGTGTCCAGTGTCCACATGTGTCTGCTGAAATTCAAAATCTCCCTTACCTCTAGTCACTTTTGTCACAGCTGTGCCATCGAACCTGTGACATAGTGCTCAGATATCAGTGGGCCTCACACAATCCAAAAGTGTCCAGTGTCCACAAGTGTCTGCTGAAATTCAAAATCACCCTTATCCTCTTGTCACTTTTGTCACAGCTGTGCCATCGAGCCTGTGACATAGCGCTCAGATATCAGTGGGCCTCACACAATCCAAAAGTGTCCAGTGTCCACAAGTGTCTGCTGAAATTCAAAATCTCCCATATCCTCTCGTCACTTTTGTCACAGCTGTGCCATCGAGCCTGTCACATAGCGCTCAGATATTCATTGGGCCTCACACAATCCAAAAGTGTCAAGTGTCCACAATTGTCTGCTGAAATTCAAAATCTCCCATATCCTCTCGTCACTTTTGTCACAGCTGTGCCATCGAGCCTGTCACATAGCGCTCAGATATTCATTGGGCCTCACACAATCCAAAAGTGTCAAGTGTCCACAATTGTCTGCTGAAATTCAAAATCTCCCTTATCCTCTAGTCACTTTTGTCACAGCTGTGCCATTGAGCCTGTGACATAGCGCTCAGATATCAGTGGGCCTCACACAATCCAAAAGTGTCCAGTGTCCACAAGTGTCTGCTGAAATTCAAAATCTCCCTTATCCTCTAGTCACTTTTGTCACAGCTGTGCCATTGAGCCTGTGACATAGCGCTCAGATATCAGTGGGCCTCACACAATCCAAAAGTGTCCAGTGTCCACAAGTGTCTGCTGAAATTCAAAATCTCCCATATCCTCTAGTCACTTTTGTCACAGCTGTGCCATTGAGCCTGTGACATAGCGCTCAGATATCAGTGGGCCTCACACAATCCAAAAGTGTCCAGTGTCCACAAGTGTCTGCTGAAATTCAAAATCTCCCTTATCCTCTAGTCACTTTTGTCACAGCTGTGCCATCGAGCCTGTGACATAGCCCTCAGATATCAGTGGGCCTCACACAATCCAAAAGTGTCCAGTGTCCACAAGTGTCTGCTGAAATTCAAAATCTCCCTTATCCTCTAGTCACTTTTGTCACAGCTGTGCCATCGAGCCTGTGACATAGCGCTCAGATATCAGTGGGCCTCACACAATCCAAAAGTGTCCAGTGTCCACAAGTGTCTGCAGAAATTCAAAATCTCCCTTATCCTCTCGTCACTTTTGTCACAGCTGTGCCATCGAGCCTGTGACATAGCGCTCAAATATTCATTGGGCCTCACACAATCCAAAAGTGTCCAGTGTCCACAAGTGTCTGCTGAAATTCAAAATCTCACTTATCCTCTAGTCACTTTGGTCACAGCTGTGTCATCGAGCTTGTCACATAGTGCTCAGATATTCATTGGGCCTCACACAATCCAAAAGTGTCCAGTGTCCACAAGTGTCTGCTGAAATTCAAAATTTCCCTTATCCTCTAGTCACTTTTGTCACAGCTGTGTCATCGAGCCTGTGACATAGCGCTGAGATATCAGTGGGCCTCACACAATCCAAAAGTGTCCAGTGTCCACAAGTGTCTGCTGAAATTCAAAATCTCCCTTATCCTCTAGTCACTTTTGTCACAGCTGTGCCATCGAGCCTGTGGCATAGTGCTCAGATATCAGTGGGCCTCACACAATCCAAAAGTGTCCAGTGTCCACAAGTGTCTGCAGAAATTCAAAATCTCCCTTATCCTCTCGTCACTTTTGTCACAGCTGTGCCATCGAGCCTGTGACATAGCGCTCAGATATTCATTGGGCCTCACACAATCCAAAAGTGTCCAGTGTCCACAAGTGTCTGCTGAAATTCAAAATCTCACTTATCCTCTAGTCACTTTGGTCACAGCTGTGCCATCGAGCCTGTGACATAGCGCTCAGATATTCATTGGGCCTCACACAATCCAAAAGTGTCCAGTGTCCACAAGTGTCTGCTGAAATTCAAAATCTCCCTTATCCTCTAGTCACTTTTGTCACAGCTGTGCCATCGAGCCTGTGACATAGCGCTCAGATATCAGTGGGCCTCACACAATCCAAAAGTGTCCAGTGTCCACAAGTGTCTGCTGAAATTCAAAATCTCCCTTATCCTCTAGTCACTTTTGTCACAGCTGTGCCATCGAGCCTGTGACATAGCGCTCAGATATCAGTGGGCCTCACACAATCCAAAAGTGTCCAGTGTCCACAAGTGTCTGCAGAAATTCAAAATCTCCCTTATCCTCTCGTCACTTTTGTCACAGCTGTGCCATCGAGCCTGTGACATAGCGCTCAGATATCAGTGGGCCTCACACAATCCAAAAGTGTCCAGTGTCCACAAGTGTCTGCTGAAATTCAAAATCTCCCTTATCCTCTAGTCACTTTTGTCACAGCTGTGCCATCGAGCCTGTGACATAGCGCTCAGATATCAGTGGGCCTCACACAATCTAAACGTGTCCAGTGTCCACAAGTGTCTGCTGAAATTCAAAATCTCCCTTATCCTCTCGTCACTTTTGTCACAGCTGTGCCATCGAGCCTGTCACATAGCGCTCAGATATTCATTGGGCCTCACACAATCCAAAAGTGTCCAGTGTCCACAAGTGTCTGCTGAAATTCAAAATCTCCCTTATCCTCTAGTCACTTTTGTCACAGCTGTGCCATCGAGCCTGTGACATAGCTCTCAGATATCAGTGGGCCTCACACAATCCAAACGTGTCCAGTGTCCACAAGTGTCTGCTGAAATTCAAAATCTCCCTTATCCTTTCGTCACTTTTGTCACAGCTGTGCCATCGAGCCTGTCACATAGCGCTCAGATATTCATTGGGCCTCACACAATCCAAAAGTGTCCAGTGTCCACAAGTGTCTGCTGAAATTCAAAATCTCCCTTATCCTCTCGTCACTTTTGTCACAGCTGTGCCAACGAGCCTGTCACATAGCGCTCAGATATTCATTGGGTCTCACACAATCCAAAAGTGTCCAGTGTCCACAAGTGTCTGCTGAAATTCAAAATCTCCCTTATCCTTTCGTCACTTTTGTCACAGCTGTGCCATCGAGCCTGTCACATAGCGCTCAGATATTCATTGGGCCTCACACAATCCAAAAGTGTCAAGTGTCCACAAGTGTCTGCTGAAATTCAAAATCTCCCTTATCCTCTAGTCACTTTTGTCACAGCTGTGCCATCGAGCCTGTGACATAGCGCTCAGATATCAGTGGGCCTCACACAATCCAAAAGTGTCCAGTGTCCACAAGTGTCTGCTGAAATTCAAAATCTCCCTTATCCTCTAGTCACTTTTGTCACAGCTGTGCCATCGAGCCTGTGACATAGCGCTCAGATATCAGTGGGCCTCACACAATCCAAAAGTGTCCAGTGTCCACAAGTGTCTGCTGAAATTCAAAATCTCCCTTATCCTCTAGTCACTTTTGTCACAGCTGTGCCGTCGAGAATGTGACATAGCGCTCAGATATCAGTGGGCCTCACACAATCCAAAAGTGTCCAGTGTCCACAAGTGTCTGCAGAAATTCAAAATCTCCCTTATCCTCTCGTCACTTTTGTCACAGCTGTGCCATCGAGCCTGTGACATAGCGCTCAGATATTCATTGGGCCTCACACAATCCAAAAGTGTCCAGTGTCCACAAGTGTCTGCTGAAATTCAAAATCTCACTTATTCTCTAGTCACTTTGGTCACAGCTGTGCCATCGAGCCTGTGACATAGCGCTCAGATATTCATTGGGCCTCACACAATCCAAAAGTGTCCAGTGTCCACAAGTGTCTGCTGAAATTCAAAATCTCCCTTATCCTCTAGTCACTTTTGTCACAGCTGTGCCATCGAGCCTGTGACATAGCGCTCAGATATCAGTTGGCCTCACACAATCCAAAAGTGTCCAGTGTCCACAAGTGTCTGCAGAAATTCAAAATCTCCCTTATCCTCTAGTCACTTTTGTCACAGCTGTGCCATCGAGCCTGTCACATAGCGCTCAGATATCAGTGGGCCTCACACAATCCAAAAGTGTCCAGTGTCCACAAGTGTCTGCTGAAATTCAAAATCTCCCTTATCCTCTAGTCACTTTTGTCACAGCTGTGCCATCGAGCCTGTGACATAGTGCTCAGATATCAGTGGGCCTCACACAATCCAAAAGTGTCCAGTGTCCACAACTGTCTGCAGAAATTCAAAATCTCCCTTATCCTCTCGTCACTTTTGTCACAGCTGTGCCATCGAGCCTGTGACATAGCGCTCAGATATCAGTTGGCCTCACACAATCCAAAAGTGTCCAGTGTCCACAAGTGTCTGCAGAAATTCAAAATCTCCCTTATCCTCTAGTCACTTTTGTCACAGCTGTGCCATCGAGCCTGTGACATAGCGCTCAGATATTCATTGGTCCTCACACAATCCAAAAGTGTCCAGTGTCCACAAGTGTCTGCTGAATTTCAAAATCTCCCTTATCCTCTAGTCACTTTTGTCACAGATGTGCCATCGAGCCTGTGACATAGCGCTCAGATATCAGTGGGCCTCACACAATCCAAAAGTGTCCAGTGTCCACAAGTGTCTGCTGAAATTCAAAATCTCCCTTATCCTCTCGTCACTTTTGTCACAGCTGTGCCATCGAGCCTGTCACATAGCGCTCAGATATTCATTGGGCCTCACACAATCCAAAAGTGTCAAGTGTCCACAAGTGTCTGCTGAAATTCAAAATCTCCCTTATCCTCTAGTCACTTTTGTCACAGCTGTGCCATCGAGCCTGTGACATAGCGCTCAGATATCAGTGGGCCTCACACAATCCAAAAGTGTCCAGTGTCCACAAGTGTCTGCTGAAATTCAAAATCTCCCTTATCCTCTAGTCACTTTTGTCACAGCTGTGCCATCGAGCCTGTGTCATAGCGCTCAGATATCAGTGGGCCTCACACAATCCAAAAGTGTCCAGTGTCCACAAGTGTCTGCTGAAATTCAAAATCTCCCTTATCCTCTAGTCACTTTTGTCACAGCTGTGCCATCGAGCCTGTGACATAGCGCTCAGATATCAGTGGGCCTCACACAATCCAAAAGTGTCCAGTGTCCACAAGTGTCTGCTGAAATTCAAAATCTCCCTTATCCTCTAGTCACTTTGGTCACAGCTGTGCCATCGAGCCTGTCACATAGCGCTCAGATATTCATTGGGCCTCACACAATCCAAAAGTGTCCAGTGTCCACAAGTGTCTGCTGAAATTCAAAATCTCACTTATCCTCTAGTCACTTTGGTCACAGCTGTGCCATCGAGCCTGTCACATAGCGCTCAGATATTCATTGGGCCTCACACAATCCAAAAGTGTCCAGTGTCCACAAGTGTCTGCTGAAATTCAAAATCTCCCTTATCCTCTAGTCACTTTTGTCACAGCTGTGCCATCGAGCCTGTGACATAGCGCTCAGATATCAGTGGGCCTCACACAATCCAAAAGTGTCCAGTGTCCACAAGTGTCTGCTGAAATTCAAAATCTCCCTTATCCTCTAGTCACTTTGGTCACAGCTGTGCCATCGAGCCTGTCACATAGCGCTCAGATATTCATTGGGCCTCACACAATCCAAAAGTGTCCAGTGTCCACAAGTGTCTCCTGAAATTCAAAATCTCACTTATCCTCTAGTCACTTTGGTCACAGCTGTGCCATCGAGCCTGTCACATAGCGCTCAGATATTCATTGGGCCTCACACAATCCAAAAGTGTCCAGTGTCCACAAGTGTCTGCTGAAATTCAAAATCTCACTTATCCTCTAGTCACTTTGGTCACAGCTGTGCCATCGAGCCTGTCACATAGCGCTCAGATATTCATTGGGCCTCACACAATCCAAAAGTGTCCAGTGTCCACAAGTGTCTGCTGAAATTCAAAATCTCCCTTATCCTCTAGTCACTTTTGTCACAGCTGTGCCATCGAGCCTGTGACATAGCGCTCAGATATCAGTGGGCCTCACACAATCCAAAAGTGTCCAGTGTCCACAAGTGTCTGCTGAAATTCAAAATCTCCCTTATCCTCTAGTTACTTTTGTCACAGCTGTGCCATCGAGCCTGTGACATAGCGCTCAGATATCAGTGGGCCTCACACAATCCAAAAGTGTCCAGTGTCCACAAGTGTCTGCAGAAATTCAAAATCTCCCTTATCCTCTCGTCACTTTTGTCACAGCTGTGCCATCGAGCCTGTGACATAGCGCTCAGATATTCATTGGGCCTCACACAATCCAAAAGTGTCCAGTGTCCACAAGTGTCTGCTGAAATTCAAAATCTCACTTATCCTCTCGTCACTTTTGTCACAGCTGTGCCATCGAGCCTGTCACATAGCGCTCAGATATTCATTGGGCCTCACACAATCCAAAAGTGTCCAGTGTCCACAAGTGTCTGCTGAAATTCAAAATCTCCCTTATCCTCTAGTCACTTTTGTCACAGCTGTGCCATCGAGCCTGTGACATAGTGCTCAGATATCAGTGGGCCTCACACAATCCAAAAGTGTCCAGTGTCCACAAGTGTCTGCTGAAATTCAAAATCTCCCTTATCCTCTAGTCACTTTTGTCACAGCTGTGCATCGAGCCTGTGACATAGCGCTCAGATATCAGTGGGCCTCACACAATCCAAAAGTGTCCAGTGTCCACAAGTGTCTATAGAAATTCAAAATCTCCCTTATCCTCTCGTCACTTTTGTCACAGCTGTGCCATCGAGCCTGTGACATAGCGCTCAGATATTCATTGGGCCTCACACAATCCAAAAGTGTCCAGTGTCCACAAGTGTCTGCTGAAATTCAAAATCTCCCTTATCCTATAGTCACTTTTGTCACAGCTGTGCCATCGAGCCTGTGACATAGCGCTCAGATATCAGTAGGCCTCACACAATCCAAAAGTGTCCAGTGTCCACAAGTGTCTGCAGAAATTCAAAACCTCCCTTATCCTCTCGTCACTTTTGTCAAAGCTGTGCCATCGAGCCTGTGACATAGCGCTCAGATATTCATTGGGCCTCACACAATCCAAAAGTGTCCAGTGTCCACAAGTGTCTGCTGAAATTCAAAATCTCACTTATCCTCTAGTCACTTTGGTCACAGCTGTGCCATCGAGCCTGTGACATAGCGCTCAAATATTCATTGGGCCTCACACAATCCAAAAGTGTCCAGTGTCCACAAGTGTCTGCTGAAATTCAAAATCTCCCTTATCCTCTAGTCACTTTTGTCACAGCTGTGCCATCGAGCCTGTGACATAGCGCTCAGATATCAGTGGGCCTCACACAATCCAAAAGTGTCCAGTGTCCACAAGTGTCTGCTGAAATTCAAAATCTCGCTTATCCTCTAGTCACTTTTGTCACAGCTGTGCCATCGATCCTGTGACATAGCGCTCAGATATCAGTGGGCCTCACACAATCCAAAAGTGTCCAGTGTCCACAAGTGTCTGCAGAAATTCAAAATCTCCCTTATCCTCTCGTCACTTTTGTCACAGCTGTGCCATCGAGCCTGTCACATAGCGCTCAGATATTCATTGGGCCTCACACAATCCAAAAGTGTCCAGTGTCCACAAGTGTCTGCTGAAATTCAAAATCTCCCTTATCCTCTAGTCACTTTTGTCACAGCTGTGCCATCGAGCCTGTGACATAGCGCTCAGATATCAGTGGGCCTCACACAATCCAAAAGTGTCCAGTGTCCACAAGTGTCTGCAGAAATTCAAAATCTCCCTTATCCTATCGTCACTTTTGTCACAGCTGTGCCATCGAGCCTGTCACATAGCGCTCAGATATTCATTGGGCCTCACACAATTCAAAAGTGTCCAGTGTCCACAAGTGTCTGCTGAAATTCAAAATCTCCCTTATCCTCTCGTCACTTTTGTCACAGCTGTGCCATCGATCCTGTCACATAGCGCTCAGATATTCATTGGGCCTCACACAATCCAAAAGTGTCCAGTGTCCACAAGTGTCTGCAGAAATTCAAAATCTCCCTTATCCTCTAGTCACTTTTGTCACAGCTGTGCCATCGAGCCTGTGACATAGCGCTCAGATATCAGTGAGCCTCACACAATCCAAAAGTGTCCAGTGTCCACAAGTGTCTGCTGAAATTCAAAATCTCCCTTATCCTCTAGTCACTTTTGTCACAGCTGTGCCATCGAGCCTGTGACATAGTGCTCAGATATCAGTGGGCCTTACACAATCCAAAAGTGTCCAGTGTCCACATGTGTCTGCTGAAATTCAAAATCTCACTTATCCTCTAGTCACTTTGGTCACAGCTGTGCCATCGAGCCTGTCACATAGCGCTCAGATATTCATTGGGCCTCACACAATCCAAAAGTGTCCAGTGTCCACAAGTGTCTGCTGAAATTCAAAATCTCCCTTATCCTCTAGTCACTTTTGTCACAGCTGTGCCATCGAGCCTGTGACATAGCGCTCAGATATCAGTGGGCCTCACACAATCCAAAAGTGTCCAGTGTCCACAAGTGTCTGCTGAAATTCAAAATCTCCCTTATCCTCTAGTCACTTTTGTCACAGCTGTGCCATCGAGCCTGTCACATAGCGCTCAGATATCAGTGGGCCTCACACAATCCAAAAGTGTCCAGTGTCCACAAGTGTCTGCTGAAATTCAAAATCTCCCTTATCCTCTCGTCACTTTTGTCACAGCTGTGCCATCGAGCCTGTCACATAGCGCTCAGATATTCATTGCGCCTCACACAATCCAAAAGTGTCTAGTGTCCACAAGTGTCTGCTGAAATTCAAAATCTCCCTTATCCTCTAGTCATTTTGTCACAGCTGTGCCATCGAGCCTGTGACATAGCGCTCAGATATCAGTGGGCCTCACACAATCCAAAAGTGTCCAGTGTCCACAAGTGTCTGCTGAAATTCAAAATCTCCCTTATCCTCTAGTCACTTTTGTCACAGCTGTGCCATCGAGCCTGTGACATAGCGCTCAGATATCAGTGGGCCTCACACAATCCAAAAGTGTCCAGTGTCCACAAGTGTCTGCTGAAATTCAAAATCTCCCTTATCCTCTAGTCACTTTTGTCACAGCTGTGCCATTGAGCCTGTGACATAGCGCTCAGGTATCAGTGGGCCTCACACAATCCAAAAGTGTCCAGTGTCCACAAGTGTCTGCAGAAATTCAAAATCTCCCTTATCCTCTCGTAACTTTTGTCACAGCTGTGCCATCGAGCCTGTCACATAGCGCTCAGATATTCATTGGGCCTCACACAATCCAAAAGTGTCCAGTGTCCACAAGTGTCTGCTGAAATTCAAAATCTCCCTTATCCTCTAGTCACTTTTGTCACAGCTGTGCCATCGAGCCTGTGACATAGCGCTCAGATAAAAGTGGGCCTCACACAATCCAAAAGTGTCCAGTGTCCACAAGTGTCTGCAGAAATTCAAAATCTCTCTTATCCTCTAGTCACTTTTGTCACAGCTGTGCCATCGAGCCTGTCACATAGCGCTCAGATATTCATTGGGCCTCACACAATCCAAAAGTGTCCAGTGTCCACAAGTGTCTGCTGAAATTCAAAATCTCCCTTATCCTCTCGTCACTTTTGTCACAGCTGTGCCATCGAGCCTGTCACATAGCGCTCAGATATTCATTGGGCCTCACACAATCCAAAAGTGTCCAGTGTCCACAAGTGTCTGCTGCAATTCAAAATCTCCCTTATCCTCTAGTCACTTTTGTCACAGCTGTGCCATCGAGCCTGTGACATAGTGCTCAGATATCAGTGGGCCTCACACAATCCAAAAGTGTCCAGTGTCCACAAGTGTCTGCTGAAATACAAAATCTCCCTTATCCTCTAGTCACTTTTGTCACAGCTGTGCCATCGAGCCTGTGACATAGCGCTCAGATATCAGTGGGCCTCACACAATCCAAAAGTGTCCAGTGTCCACAAGTGTCTGCAGAAATTCAAAATCTCCCTTATCCTCTCGTCACTTTTGTCACAGCTGTGCCATCGAGCCTGTGACATAGCGCTCAGATATTCATTGGGCCTCACACAATCCAAAAGTGTCCAGTGTCCACAAGTGTCTGCTGAAATTCAAAATCTCACTTATCCTCTAGTCACTTTGGTCACAGCTGTGCCATCGAGCCTGTCACATAGCGCTCAGATATTCATTGGGCCTCACACAATCCAAAAGTGTCCAGTGTCCACAAGTGTCTGCTGAAATTCAAAATCTCCCTTATCCTCTAGTCACTTTTGTCAAAGCTGTGCCATCGAGCCTGTGACATAGCGCTCAGATATCAGTGAGCCTCACACAATCCAAAAGTGTCCAGTGTCCACAAGTGTCTGCTGAAATTCAAAATCTCCCTTATCCTCTAGTCACTTTTGTCACAGCTGTGCCATCGAGCCTGTGACATAGCGCTCAGATATCAGTGGGCCTCACACAATCCAAAAGTGTCCAGTGTCCACAAGTGTCTGCTGAAATTCAAAATCTCCCTTATCCTCTAGTCACTTTTGTCACAGCTGTGCCAGCGAGCCTGTGACATAGCGCTCAGATATCAGTGGGCCTCACACAATCCAAAAGTGTCCAGTGTCCACAAGTGTCTGCTGAAATTCAAAATCTCCCTTATCCTCTAGTCACTTTTGTCACAGCTGTGCCATCGAGCCTGTGACATAGCGCTCAGATATCAGTGGGCCTCACACAATCCAAAAGTGTCCAGTGTCCACAAGTGTCTGCTGAAATTCAAAATCTCCCTTATCCTCTAGTCACTTTTGTCACAGCTGTGCCATCGAGCCTGTGACATAGCGCTCAGATAAAAGTGGGCCTCACACAATCCAAAAGTGTCCAGTGTCCACAAGTGTCTGCAGAAATTCAAAATCTCCCTTATCCTCTAGTCACTTTTGTCACAGCTGTGCCATCGAGCCTGTCACATAGCGCTCAGATATTAATTGGGCCTCACACAATCCAAAAGTGTCCAGTGTCCACAAGTGTCTGCTGAAATTCAAAATCTCCCTTATCCTCTCGTCACTTTTGTCACAGCTGTGCCATCGAGCCTGTCACATAGCGCTCAGATATTCATTGGGCCTCACACAATCCAAAAGTGTCCAGTGTCCACAAGTGTCTGTTGAAATTCAAAATCTCCCTTATCCTCTAGTCACTTTTGTCACAGCTGTGCCATCGAGCCTGTGACATAGTGCTCAGATATCAGTGGGCCTCACACAATCCAAAAGTGTCCAGTGTCCACAAGTGTCTGCTGAAATTCAAAATCTCACTTATCCTCTAGTCACTTTGGTCACAGCTGTGCCATCGAGACTGTCACATAGCGCTCAGATATTCATTGGGCCTCACACAATCCAAAAGTTTCCAGTGTCCACAAGTGTCTGCTGAAATTCAAAATCTCCCTTATCCTCTAGTCACTTTTGTCACAGCTGTCCCATCGAGCCTGTGACATAGCGCTCAGATATCAGTGGGCCTCACACAATCCAAAAGTGTCCAGTGTCCACAAGTGTCTGCTGAAATTCAAAATCTCCCTTATCCTCTAGTCACTTTTGTCACAGCTGTGCCATCGAGCCTGTGACATAGCGCTCAGATATCAGTGGGCCTCACACAATCCAAAAGTGTCCAGTGTCCACAAGTGTCTGCTGAAATTCAAAATCTCCCTTATCCTCTAGTCACTTTTGTCACAGCTGTGCCATCGAGCCTGTGACATAGCGCTCAGATATCAGTGGGCCTCACACAATCCAAAAGTGTCCAGTGTCCACAAGTGTCTGCTGAAATTCAAAATCTCCCTTATCCTCTAGTCACTTTTGTCACAGCTGTGCCATCGAGCCTGTGACATAGCGCTCAGATATCAGTGGGCCTCACACAATCCAAAAGTGTCCAGTGTCCACAAGTGTCTGCAGAAATTCAAAATTTCCCTTATCCTCTCGTCACTTTTGTCACAGCTGTGCCATCGAGCCTGTGACATAGCGCTCAGATATTCATTGGGCCTCACACAATCCAAAAGTGTCCAGTGTCCACAAGTGTCTGCTGAAATTCAAAATCTCCCTTATCCTCTAGTCACTTTGGTCACAGCTGTGCCATCGAGCCTGTGACATAGTGCTCAGATATTCATTGGGCCTCACACAATCCAAAAGTGTCCAGTGTCCACAAGTGTCTGCTGAAATTCAAAATCTCCCTTATCCTCTAGTCACTTTTGTCACAGCTGTGCCATCGAGCCTGTGACATAGCGCTCAGATATCAGTGGGCCTCACACAATCCAAAAGTGTCCAGTGTCCACAAGTGTCTGCTGAAATTCAAAATCTCCCTTATCCTCTAGTCACTTTTGTCACAGCTGTGCCATCGAGCCTGTGACATAGCGCTCAGATATCAGTGGGCCTCACACAATCCAAAAGTGTCCAGTGTCCACAAGTGTCTGCTGAAATTCAAAATCTCCCTTATCCTCTCGTCACTTTTGTCACAGCTGTGCCATCGAGCCTGTCACATAGCGCTCAGATATTCATTGCGCCTCACACAATCCAAAAGTGTCTAGTGTCCACAAGTGTCTGCTGAAATTCAAAATCTCCCTTATCCTCTAGTCATTTTGTCACAGCTGTGCCATCGAGCCTGTGACATAGCGCTCAGATATCAGTGGGCCTCACACAATCCAAAAGTGTCCAGTGTCCACAAGTGTCTGCTGAAATTCAAAATCTCCCTTATCCTCTAGTCACTTTTGTCACAGCTGTGCCATCGAGCCTGTGACATAGCGCTCAGATATCAGTGGGCCTCACACAATCCAAAAGTGTCCAATGTCAACAAGTGTCTGCTGAAATTCAAAATCTCCCTTATCCTCTAGTCACTTTTGTCACAGCTGTGCCATTGAGCCTGTGACATAGCGCTCAGGTATCAGTGGGCCTCACACAATCCAAAAGTGTCCAGTGTCCACAAGTGTCTGCAGAAATTCAAAATCTCCCTTATCCTCTCGTCACTTTTGTCACAGCTGTGCCATCGAGCCTGTCACATAGCGCTCAGATATTCATTGGGCCTCACACAATCCAAAAGTGTCCAGTGTCCACAAGTGTCTGCTGAAATTCAAAATCTCCCTTATCCTCTAGTCACTTTTGTCACAGCTGTGCCATCGAGCCTGTGACATAGCGCTCAGATAAAAGTGGGCCTCACACAATCCAAAAGTGTCCAGTGTCCACAAGTGTCTGCAGAAATTCAAAATCTCCCTTATCCTCTAGTCACTTTTGTCACAGCTGTGCCATCGAACCTGTCACATAGCGCTCAGATATTCAGTGGGCCTCACACAATCCAAAAGTGTCCAATGTCCACAAGTGTCTGCTGAAATTCAAAATCTCCCTTATCCTCTCGTCGCTTTTGTCACAGCTGTGCCATCGAGCCTGTCACATAGCGCTCAGATATTCATTGGGCCTCACACAATCCAAAAGTGTCCAGTGTCCACAAGTGTCTGCTGCAATTCAAAATCTCCCTTATCCTCTAGTCACTTTTGTCACAGCTGTGCCATCGAGCCTGTGACATAGTGCTCAGATATCAGTGGGCCTCACACAATCCAAAAGTGTCCAGTGTCCACAAGTGTCTGCTGAAATACAAAATCTCCCTTATCCTCTAGTCACTTTTGTCACAGCTGTGCCATCGAGCCTGTGACATAGCGCTCAGATATCAGTGGGCCTCACACAATCCAAAAGTGTCCAGTGTCCACAAGTGTCTGCAGAAATTCAAAATCTCCCTTATCCTCTCGTCACTTTTGTCACAGCTGTGCCATCGAGCCTGTGACATAGCGCTCAGATATTCATTGGGCCTTACACAATCCAAAAGTGTCCAGTGTCCACAAGTGTCTGCTGAAATTCAAAATCTCACTTATCCTCTAGTCACTTTGGTCACAGCTGTGCCATCGAGCCTGTCACATAGCGCTCAGATATTCATTGGGCCTCACACAATCCAAAAGTGTCCAGTGTCCACAAGTGTCTGCTGAAATTCAAAATCTCCCTTATCCTCTAGTCACTTTTGTCACAGCTGTGCCATCGAGCCTGTGACATAGCGCTCAGATATCAGTGAGCCTCACACAATCCAAAAGTGTCCAGTGTCCACAAGTGTCTGCTGAAATTCAAAATCTCCCTTATCCTCTAGTCACTTTTGTCACAGCTGTGCCATCGAGCCTGTGACATAGCGCTCAGATATCAGTGGGCCTCACACAATCCAAAAGTGTCCAGTGTCCACAAGTGTCTGCTGAAATTCAAAATCTCCCTTATCCTCTAGTCACTTTTGTCACAGCTGTGCCATCGAGCCTGTGACATAGCGCTCAGATATCAGTGGGCCTCACACAATCCAAAAGTGTCCAGTGTCCCCAAGTGTCTGCTGAAATTCAAAATCTCCCTTATCCTCTAGTCACTTTTGTCACAGCTGTGCCATCGAGCCTGTGACATAGCGCTCAGATATCAGTGGGCCTCACACAATCCAAAAGTGTCCAGTGTCCACAAGTGTCTGCTGAAATTCAAAATCTCCCTTATCCTCTCGTCACTTTTGTCACAGCTGTGCCATCGAGCCTGTGACATAGCACTCAGATATTCATTGGGCCTCACTCAATCCAAAAGTGTCCAGTGTCCACAAGCGTCTGCTGAAATTCAAAATCTCACTTATCCTCTAGTCACTTTGGTCACAGCTGTGCCATCGAGCCTGTGACATAGTGCTCAGATATTCATTGGGCCTCACACAATCCAAAAGTGTCCAGTGTCCACAAGAGTCTGCTGAAATTCAAAATCTCCCTTATCCTCTAGTCACTTTTGTCACAGCTGTGCCATCGAGCCTGTGACATAGCGCTCAGATATCAGTGGGCCTCACAAAATCCAAAAGTGTCCAGTGTCCACAAGTGTCTGCTGAATTTCAAAATCTCCCTTATCCTCTAGTCACTTTTGTCACAGCTGTGCCATCGAGCCTGTGACATAGCGCTCAGATATCAGTGGGCCTCACACAATCCAAAAGTGTCCAGTGTCCACAAGTGTCTGCAGAAATTCAAAATCTCCCTTATCCTTTTGTCACTTTTGTCACAGCTGCGCCATCGAGCCTGTCACATAGCGCTCAGATATTCATTGGGCCTCACACAATCCAAAAGTGTCCAGTGTCCACAAGTGTCTGCTGAAATTCAAAATCTCCCTTATCCTCTAGTCACTTTTGTCACAGCTGTGCCATCGAGCCTGTGACATAGCGCTCAGATATCAGTGGGCCTCACACAATCCAAAAGTGTCCAGTGTCCACAAGTGTCTGCAAAAATTCAAAATCTCCCTTATCCTCTCGTCACTTTTGTCACAGCTGTGCCATCGAGCCTGTCACATAGCGCTCAGATATTCATTGGGCCTCACACAATTCAAAAGTGTCCAGTGTCCACAAGTGTCTGCTGAAATTCAAAATCTCCCTTATCCTCTAGTCACTTTTGTCACAGCTGTGCCATCGAGCCTGTCACATAGCGCTCAGATATTCATTAGGCCTCACACAATCCAAAAGTGTCCAGTGTCCACAAGTGTCTACTGAAATTCAAAATCTCCCTTATCCTCTAGTCACTTTTGTCACAGCTGTGCCATCGAGCCTGTGACATAGTGCTCAGATATCAGTGGGCCTCACACAATCCAAAAGTGTCCAGTGTCCACAAGTGTATGCTGAAATTCAAAATCTCACTTATCCTCTAGTCACTTTGGTCACAGCTGTGCCATCGAGCCTGTCACATAGCGCTCAGATATTCATTGGGCCTCACACAATCCAAAAGTGTCCAGTGTCCACAAGTGTCTGCTGAAATTCAAAATCTCCCTTATCCTCTAGTCACTTTTGTCACAGCTGTGCCAACGAACCTGTGACATAGCGCTCAGATATCAGTGGGCCTCACACAATCCAAAAGTGTCCAGTGTCCACCTGTGTCTGCTGAAATTCAAAATCTCCCTTATCCTCTAGTCACTTTTGTCACAGCTGTGCCATCGAGCCTGTGACATAGCGCTCAGATATCAGTGGGCCTCACACAATCCAAAAGTGTCCAGTGTCCACAAGTGTCTGCTGAAATTCAAAATCTCCCTTATCCTCTAGTC
The DNA here is from genome assembly GCF_039654945.1 of Dendrobates tinctorius. Taxonomy (NCBI): domain Eukaryota; kingdom Metazoa; phylum Chordata; class Amphibia; order Anura; family Dendrobatidae; genus Dendrobates; species Dendrobates tinctorius. The sequence goes on along the minus strand of NW_027361848.1, from coordinate 10,607,461 downwards.
ACTTTTGTCACAGCTGTGCCATCGAGCCTGTGACATAGCTCTCAGATATCAGTGGGCCTCACACAATCCAAAAGTGTCCAGTGTCCACAAGTGTCTGCTGAAATACAAAATCTCCCTTATCCTCTAGTCACTTTTGTCACAGCTGTGCCATCGAGCCTGTGACATAGCGCTGAGATATCAGTGGGCCTCACACAATCCAAAAGTGTACAGTGTCCACAAGTGTCTGCAGAAATTCAAAATCTCACTTATCCTCTAGTCACTTTGGTCACAGCTGTGCCATCGAGCCTGTGACATAGCGCTCAGATATTCATTGGGCCTCACACAATCCAAAAGTGTCCAGTGTCCACAAGTGTCTGCTGAAATTCAAAATCTCACTTATCCTCTAGTCACTTTGGTCACAGCTGTGCCATCGAGCCTGTGACATAGCGCTCAGATATTCATTGGGCCTCACACAATCCAAAAGTGTCCAGTGTCCACAAGTGTCTGCTGAAATTCAAAATCTCCCTTATCCTCTAGTCACTTTTGTCACAGCTGTGCCATCGAGCCTGTGACATAGCGCTCAGATATCAGTGGGCCTCACACAATCCAAAAGTGTCCAGTGTCCACAAGTGTCTGCTGAAATTCAAAATCTCACTTATCCTCTAGTCACTTTTGTAACAGCTGTGCCATCGAGCCTGTGACATAGCGCTCAAATATCAGTGGGCCTCACACAATCCAAAAGTGTCCAGTGTCCACAATTGTCTGCTGAAATTCAAAATCTCCCTTATCCTCTAGTCACTTTTGTCACAGCTGTGCCATCGAGCCTGTGACATAGCGCTCAGATATCAGTGGGCCTCACACAATCCAAAAGTGTCCAGTGTCCACAAGTGTCTGCAGAAATTCAAAATCTCCCTTATCCTCTCGTCACTTTTGTCACAGCTGTGCCATCGAGCCTGTGACATAGCGCTCAGATATTCATTGGGCCTCACACAATCCAAAAGTGTCCAGTGTCCACAAGTGTCTGCTGAAATTCAAAATCTCACTTATCCTCTAGTCACTTTGGTCACAGCTGTGCCATCGAGCCTGTGACATAGCGCTCAGATATTCATTGGGCATCACACAATCCAAAAGTGTCCAGTGTCCACAAGTGTCTGCTGAAATTCAAAATCTCCCTTATCCTCTAGTCACTTTTGTCACAGCTGTGCCATCGAGCCTGTGACATAGCGCTCAGATATCAGTGGGCCTCACACAATCCAAAAGTGTCCAGTGTCCACAAGTGTCTGCTGAAATTCAAAATCTCACTTATCCTCTAGTCACTTTTGTCACAGCTGTGCCATCGAGCCTGTGACATAGCGCTCAGATATCAGTGGGCCTCACACAATCCAAAAGTGTCCAGTGTCCACAAGTGTCTGCTGAAATTCAAAATCTCCCTTATCCTCTCGTCACTTTTGTCACAGCTGTGCCATCGAGCCTGTCACATAGCGCTCAGATATTCATTGCGCCTCACACAATCCAAAAGTGTCCAGTGTCCACAAGTGTCTGCAGAAATTCAAAATCTCCCTTATCCTCTAGTCATTTTGTCACATCTGTGCCATCGAGCCTGTGACATAGCGCTCAGATATCAGTGGGCCTCACACAATCCAAAAGTGTCCAGTGTCCACAAGTGTCTGCTGAAATTCAAAATCTCCCTTATCCTCTAGTCACTTTTGTCACAGCTGTGCCATCGAGCCTGTGACATAGCGCTCAGATATCAGTGGGCCTCACACAATCCAAAAGTGTCCAGTGTCCACAAGTGTCTGCTGAAATTCAAAATCTCACTTATCCTCTAGTCACTTTTGTCACAGCTGTGCCATCGAGCCTGTGACATAGCGCTCAGATATCAGTGGGCCTCACACAATCCAAAAGTGTCCAGTGTCCACAAGTGTCTGCAGAAATTCAAAATCTCACTTATCCTCTCGTCACTTTTGTCACATCTGTGCCATCGAGCCTGTCACATAGCGCTCAGATATTCATTGGGCCTCACACAATCCAAAAGTGTCCAGTGTCCACAAGTGTCTGCTGAAATTCAAAATCTCCCTTATCCTCTAGTCACTTTTGTCACAGCTGTGCCATCGAGCCTGTGACATAGCGCTCAGATATCAGTGGGCCTCACACAATCCAAAAGTGTCCAGTGTCCACAAGTGTCTGCTGAAATTCAAAATCTCCCTTATCCTCTCGTCACTTTTGTCACAGCTGTGCCATCGAGCCTGTCACATAGCGCTCAGATATTCATTGCGCCTCACACAATCCAAAAGTGTCTAGTGTCCACAAGTGTCTGCTGAAATTCAAAATCTCCCTTATCCTCTAGTCATTTTGTCACAGCTGTGCCATCGAGCCTGTGACATAGCGCTCAGATATCAGTGGGCCTCACACAATCCAAAAGTGTCCAGTGTCCACAAGTGTCTGCTGAAATTCAAAATCTCCCTTATCCTCTAGTCACTTTTGTCACAGCTGTGCCATCGAGCCTGTGACATAGCGCTCAGATATCAGTGGGCCTCACACAATCCAAAAGTGTCCAGTGTCCACAAGTGTCAGCTGAAATTCAAAATCTCCCTTATCCTCTAGTCACTTTTGTCACAGCTGTGCCATTGAGCCTGTGACATAGCGCTCAGGTATCAGTGGGCCTCACACAATCCAAAAGTGTCCAGTGTCCACAAGTGTCTGCAGAAATTCAAAATCTCCCTTATCCTCTCGTCACTTTTGTCACAGCTGTGCCATCGAGCCTGTCACATAGCGCTCAGATATTCATTGGGCCTCACACAATCCAAAAGTGTCCAGTGTCCACAAGTGTCTGCTGAAATTCAAAATCTCCCTTATCCTCTAGTCACTTTTGTCACAGCTGTGCCATCGAGCCTGTGACATAGCGCTCAGATAAAAGTGGGCCTCACACAATCCAAAAGTGTCCAGTGTCCACAAGTGTCTGCAGAAATTCAAAATCTCCCTTATCCTCTAGTCACTTTTGTCACAGCTGTGCCATCGAGCCTGTCACATAGCGCTCAGATATTCAGTGGGCCTCACACAATCCAAAAGTGTCCAATGTCCACAAGTGTCTGCTGAAATTCAAAATCTCCCTTATCCTCTCGTCGCTTTTGTCACAGCTGTGCCATCGAGCCTGTCACATAGCGCTCAGATATTCATTGGGCCTCACACAATCCAAAAGTGTCCAGTGTCCACAAGTGTCTGCTGAAATACAAAATCTCCCTTATCCTCTAGTCACTTTTGTCACAGCTGTGCCATCGAGCCTGTGACATATCGCTCAGATATCAGTGGGCCTCACACAATCCAAAAGTGTCCAGTGTCCACAAGTGTCTGCAGAAATTCAAAATCTCCCTTATCCTCTCGTCACTTTTGTCACAGCTGTGCCATCGAGCCTGTGACATAGCGCTCAGATATTCATTGGGCCTCACACAATCCAAAAGTGTCCAGTGTCCACAAGTGTCTGCTGAAATTCAAAATCTCACTTATCCTCTAGTGACTTTGGTCACAGCTGTGCCATCGAGCCTGTCACATAGCGCTCAGATATTCATTGGGCCTCACACAATCCAAAAGTGTCCAGTGTCCACAAGTGTCTGCTGAAATTCAAAATCTCCCTTATCCTCTAGTCACTTTTGTCACAGCTGTGCCATCGAGCCTGTGACATAGCGCTCAGATATCAGTGAGCCTCACACAATCCAAAAGTGTCCAGTGTCCACAAGTGTCTGCTGAAATTCAAAATCTCCCTTATCCTCTAGTCACTTTTGTCACAGCTGTGCCATCGAGCCTGTGACATAGCGCTCAGATATCAGTGGGCCTCACACAATCCAAAAGTGTCCAGTGTCCACAAGTGTCTGCTGAAATTCAAAATCTCCCTTATCCTCTAGTCACTTTTGTCACAGCTGTGCCATCGAGCCTGTGACATAGCGCTCAGATATCAGTGGGCCTCACACAATCCAAAAGTGTCCAGTGTCCACAAGTGTCTGCTGAAATTCAAAATCTCCCTTATCCTCTAGTCACTTTTGTCACAGCTGTGCCATCGAGCCTGTGACATAGCGCTCAGATATCAGTGGGCCTCACACAATCCAAAAGTGTCCAGTGTCCACAAGTGTCTGCTGAAATTCAAAATCTCCCTTATCCTCTCGTCACTTTTGTCACAGCTGTGCCATCGAGCCTGTGACATAGCACTCAGATATTCATTGGGCCTCACTCAATCCAAAAGTGTCCAGTGTCCACAAGCGTCTGCTGAAATTCAAAATCTCACTTATCCTCTAGTCACTTTGGTCACAGCTGTGCCATCGAGCCTGTGACATAGCGCTCAGATATTCATTGGGCCTCACACAATCCAAAAGTGTCCAGTGTCCACAAGTGTCTGCAGAAATTCAAAATCTCCCTTATCCTCTCGTCACTTTTGTCACAGCTGCGCCATCTAGCCTGTCACATAGCGCTCAGATATTCATTGGGCCTCACACAATCCAAAAGTGTCCAGTGTCCACAAGTGTCTGCTGAAATTCAAAATCTCCCTTATCCTCTAGTCACTTTTGTCACAGCTGTGCCATCGAGCCTGTGACATAGCACTCAGATATCAGTGGGCCTCACACAATCCAAAAGTGTCCAGTGTCCACAAGTGTCTGCAGAAATTCAAAATCTCCCTTATCCTCTCGTCACTTTTGTCACAGCTGTGCCATCGAGCCTGTCACATAGCGCTCAGATATTCATTGGGCCTCACACAATTCAAAAGTGTCCAGTGTCCACAAGTGTCTGCTGAAATTCAAAATCTCCCTTATCCTCTAGTCACTTTTGTCACAGCTGTGCCATCGAGCCTGTCACATAGCGCTCAGATATTCATTAGGCCTCACACAATCCAAAAGTGTCCAGTGTCCACAAATGTCTACTGAAATTCAAAATCTCCCTTATCATCTAGTCACTTTTGTCACAGCTGTGCCATCGAGCCTGTGACATAGTGCTCAGATATCAGTGGGCCTCACACAATCCAAAAGTGTCCAGTGTCCACAAGTGTATGCTGAAATTCAAAATCTCACTTATCCTCTAGTCACTTTGGTCACAGCTGTGCCATCGAGCCTGTCACATAGCGCTCAGATATTCATTGGGCCTCACACAATCCAAAAGTGTCCAGTGTCCACAAGTGTCTGCTGAAATTCAAAATCTCCCTTATCCTCTAGTCACTTTTGTCACAGCTGTGCCAACGAACCTGTGACATAGCGCTCAGATATCAGTGGGCCTCACACAATCCAAAAGTGTCCAGTGTCCACAAGTGTCTGCTGAAATTCAAAATCTCCCTTATCCTCTAGTCATTTTTGTCACAGCTGTGCCATCGAGCCTGTGACATAGCGCTCAGATATCAGTGGGCCTCACACAATCCAAAAGTGTCCAGTGTCCACAAGTGTCTGCTGAAATTCAAAATCTCCCTGATCCTCTAGTCACTTTTGTCACAGCTGTGCCATCGAGCCTGTGACATAGCTCTCAGATATCAGTGGGCCTCACACAATCCAAAAGTGTCCAGTGTCCACAAGTGTCTGCTGAAATTCAAAATCTCCCTTATCCTCTAGTCACTTTTGTCACAGCTGTGCCATCGAGCCTGTGACATAGCACTGAGATATCAGTGGGCCTCACACAATCCAAAAGTGTACAGTGTCCACAAGTGTCTGCAGAAATTCAAAATCTCCCTTATCCTCTCGTCACTTTTGTCACAGCTGTGCCATCGAGCCTGTCACATAGCGCTCAGATATTCATTGGGCCTCACACAATCCAAAAGTGTCCAGTGTCCACAAGTGTCTGCTGAAATTCAAAATCTCACTTATCCTCTAGTCACTTTGGTCACAGCTGTGCCATCGAGCCTGTGACATAGCGCTCAGATATTTATTGGGCCTCACACAATCCAAAAGTGTCCAGTGTCCACAAGTGTCTGCTGAAATTCAAAATCTCCCTTATCCTCTAGTCACTTTTGTCACAGCTGTGCCATCGAGCCTGTGACATAGCGTTCAGATATCAGTGGGCCTCACACAATCCAAAAGTGTCCAGTGTCCACAAGTGTCTGCTGAAATTCAAAATCTCACTTATCCTCTAGTCACTTTTGTCACAGCTGTGCCATCGAGCCTGTGACATAGCGCTCAAATATCAGTGGGCCTCACACAATCCAAAAGTGTCCAGTGTCCACAATTGTCTGCTGAAATTCAAAATCTCCCTTATCCTCTAGTCACTTTTGTCACAGCTGTGCCATCGAGCCTGTGACATAGCGCGCAGATATCAGTGGGCCTCACACAATCCAAAAGTGTCCAGTGTCCACAAGTGTCTGCAGAAATTCAAAATCTCCCTTATCCTCTCGTCACTTTTGTCACAGCTGTGCCATCGAGCCTGTGACATAGCGCTCAGATATTCATTGGGCCTCACACAATCCAAAAGTGTCCAGTGTCCACAAGTGTCTGCTGAAATTCAAAATCTCACTTATCCTCTAGTCACTTTGGTCACAGCTGTGCCATCGAGCCTGTGACATAGCGCTCAGATATTCATTGGGCATCACACAATCCAAAAGTGTCCAGTGTCCACAAGTGTCTGCTGAAATTCAAAATCTCCCTTATCCTCTAGTCACTTTTGTCACAGCTGTGCCATCGAGCCTGTGACATAGCGCTCAGATATCAGTGGGCCTCACACAATCCAAAAGTGTCCAGTGTCCACAAGTGTCTGCTGAAATTCAAAATCTCCCTTATCCTCTAGTCACTTTTGTCACAGCTGTGCCATCGAGCCTGTGACATAGCGCTCAGATATCAGTGGGCCTCACACAATCCAAAAGTGTCCAGTGTCCACAAGTGTCTGCTGAAATTCAAAATCTCCCTTATCCTCTCGTCACTTTTGTCACAGCTGTGCCATCGAGCCTGTCACATAGCGCTCAGATATTCATTGCGCCTCACACAATCCAAAAGTGTCCAGTGTCCACAAGTGTCTGCAGAAATTCAAAATCTCCCTTATCCTCTAGTCATTTTGTCACAGCTGTGCCATCGAGCCTGTGACATAGCGCTCAGATATCAGTGGGCCTCACACAATCCAAAAGTGTCCAGTGTCCACAAGTGTCTGCTGAAATTCAAAATCTCCCTTATCCTCTAGTCACTTTTGTCACAGCTGTGCCATCGAGCCTGTGACATAGCGCTCAGATATCAGTGGGCCTCACACAATCCAAAAGTGTCCAGTGTCCACAAGTGTCTGCTGAAATTCAAAATCTCCCTTATCCTCTAGTCACTTTTGTCACAGCTGTGCCATCGAGCCTGTGACATAGCGCTCAGATATCAGTGGGCCTCACACAATCCAAAAGTGTCCAGTGTCCACAAGTGTCTGCAGAAATTCAAAATCTCACTTATCCTCTCGTCACTTTTGTCACATCTGTGCCATCGAGCCTGTCACATAGCGCTCAGATATTCATTGGGCCTCACACAATCCAAAAGTGTCCAGTGTCCACAAGTGTCTGCTGAAATTCAAAATCTCCCTTATCCTCTAGTCACTTTTGTCACAGCTGTGCCATCGAGCCTGTGACATAGCGCTCAGATAAAAGTGGGCCTCACACAATCCAAAAGTGTCCAGTGTCCACAAGTGTCTGCAGAAATTCAAAATCTCCCTTATCCTCTAGTCACTTTTGTCACAGCTGTGCCATCGAGCCTGTCACATAGCGCTCAGATATTAATTGGGCCTCACACAATCCAAAAGTGTCCAGTGTCCACAAGTGTCTGCTGAAATTCAAAATCTCCCTTATCCTCTCGTCACTTTTGTCACAGCTGTGCCATCGAGCCTGTCACATAGCGCTCAGATATTCATTGGGCCTCACACAATCCAAAAGTGTCCAGTGTCCACAAGTGTCTGTTGAAATTCAAAATCTCCCTTATCCTCTAGTCACTTTTGTCACAGCTGTGCCATCGAGCCTGTGACATAGTGCTCAGATATCAGTGGGCCTCACACAATCCAAAAGTGTCCAGTGTCCACAAGTGTCTGCTGAAATACAAAATCTCCCTTATCCTCTAGTCACTTTTGTCACAGCTGTGCCATCGAGCCTGTGACATAGCTCTCAGATATCAGTGGGCCTCACACAATCCAAAAGTGTCCAGTGTCCACAAGTGTCTGCAGAAATTCAAAATCTCCCTTATCCTCTAGTCACTTTTGTCACAGCTGTGCCATCGAGCCTGTGACATAGCGCTCAGATATTCATTGGGCCTCACACAATCCAAAAGTGTCCAGTGTCCAAAAGTGTCTGCTGAAATTCAAAATCTCACTTATCCTCTAGTCACTTTGGTCACAGCTGTGCCATCGAGCCTGTCACATAGCGCTCAGATATTCATTAGGCCTCACACAATCCAAAAGTGTCCAGTGTCCACAAGTGTCTGCTGAAATTCAAAATCTCCCTTATCCTCTAGTCACTTTTGTCACAGCTGTGCCATCGAGCCTGTGACATAGCGCTCAGATATCAGTGGGCCTCACACAATCCAAAAGTGTCCAGTGTCCACAAGTGTCTGCTGAAATTCAAAATCTCCCTTATCCTCTAGTCACTTTTGTCACAGCTGTGCCATCGAGCCTGTGACATAGCGCTCAGATATCAGTGGGCCTCACACAATCCAAAAGTGTCCAGTGTCCACAAGTGTCTGCTGAAATTCAAAATCTCCCTTATCCTCTAGTCACTTTTGTCACAGCTGTGCCATCGAGCCTGTGACATAGCGCTCAGATATCAGTGGGCCTCACACAATCCAAAAGTGTCCAGTGTCCACAAGTGTCTGCTGAAATTCAAAATCTCCCTTATCGTCTAGTCACTTTTGTCACAGCTGTGCCATCGAGCCTGTGACATAGCGCTCAGATATCAGTGGGCCTCACACAATCCAAAAGTGTCCAGTGTCCACAAGTGTCTGCAGAAATTCAAAATCTACCTTCTCCTCTCGTCACTTTTGTCACAGCTGTGCCATCGAGCCTGTCACATAGCGCTCAGATATTCATTGGGCCTCACACAATCCAAAAGTGTCCAGTGTCCACAAGTGTCTGCTGAAATTCAAAATCTCCCTTATCCTCTAGTCACTTTTGTCACAGCTGTGACATCGAGCCTGTGACATAGCGCTCAGATATCAGTGGGCCTCACACAATCCAAAAGTGTCCAGTGTCCACAAGTGTCTGCAGAAATTCAAAATCTCCCTTATCCTCTCGTCACTTTTGTCACAGCTGTGCCATCGAGCCTGTCACATAGCGCTCAGATATTCATTGGGCCTCACACAATTCAAAAGTGTCCAGTGTCCACAAGTGTCTGCTGAAATTCAAAATCTCCCTTATCCTCTCGTCACTTTTGTCACAGCTGTGCCATCGAGCCTGTCACATAGCGCTCAGATATTCATTAGGCCTCACACAATCCAAAAGTGTCCAGTGTCCACAAGTTTTCTGCTGAAATTCAAAATCTCCCTTATCCTCTAGTCACTTTTGTCACAGCTGTGCCATGGAGCCTGTGACATAGTGCTCAGATATCAGTTGGCCTCACACAATCCAAAAGTGTCCAGTGTCCACAAGTGTCTGCTGAAATTCAAAATCTCACTTATCCTCTAGTCACTTTGGTCACAGCTGTGCCATCGAGCCTGTCACATAGCGCTCAGATATTCATTGGGCCTCACACAATCCAAAAGTGTCCAGTGTCCACAAGTGTCTGCTGAAATTCTAAATCTCCCTTATCCTCTAGTCACTTTTGTCACAGCTGTGCCATCGAACCTGTGACATAGCGCTCAGATATCAGTGGGCCTCACACAATCCAAAAGTGTCCAGTGTCCACAAGTGTCTGCTGAAATTCAAAATCTCCCTTATCCTCTAGTCACTTTTGTCACAGCTGTGCCATCGAGCCTGTGACATAGCGCTCAGATATCAGTGGGCCTGACACAATCCAAAAGTGTCCAGTGTCCACAAGTGTCTGCTGAAATTCAAAATCTCCCTTATCCTCTAGTCACTTTTGTCACAGCTGTGCCATCGAGCCTGTGACATAGCGCTCAGATATCAGTGGGCCTCACACAATCCAAAAGTGTCCAGTGTCCACAAGTGTCTGCTGAAATTCAAAATCTCCCTTATCCTCTAGTCACTTTTGTCACAGCTGTGCCATCGAACCTGTGACATAGCGCTGAGGTATCAGTGGGCCTCACACAATCCAGAAGTGTACAGTGTCCACAAGTGTCTGCAGAAATTCAAAATCTCCCTTATCCTCTCGTCACTTTTGTCACAGCTGTGCCATCGAGCCTGTCACATAGCGCTCAGATATTCATTGGGCCTCACACAATCCAAAAGTGTCCAGTGTCCACAAGTGTCTGCTGAAATTCAAAATCTCACTTATCCTCTAGTCACTTTGGTCACAGCTGTGCCATCGAGCCTGTGACATAGCGCTCAGATATTCATTGGGCCTCACACAATCCAAAAGTGTCCAGTGTCCACAAGTGTCTGCTGAAATTCAAAATCTCCCTTATCCTCTAGTCACTTTTGTCACAGCTGTGCCATCGAGCCTGTGACATAGCGCTCAGATATCAGTGGGCCTCACACAATCCAAAAGTGTCCAGTGTCCACAAGTGTCTGCTGAAATTCAAAATCTCCCTTATCCTCTAGTCACTTTTGTCACAGCTGTGCCATCGAGCCTGTGACATAGCGCTCAGATATCAGTGGGCCTCACACAATCCAAACGTGTCCAGTGTCCACAAGTGTCTGCTGAAATTCAAAATCTCCCTTATCCTCTCGTCACTTTTGTCACAGCTGTGCCATCGAGCCTGTCACATAGCACTCAGATATTCATTGGGCCTCACACAATCCAAAAGTGTCCAGTGTCCACAAGTGTCTGCTGAAATTCAAAATCTCCCTTATCCTCTCGTCACTTTTGTCACAGCTGTGCCATCGAGCCTGTGACATAGCGCTCAGATATCAGTGGGCCTCACACAATCCAAAAGTGTCCAGTGTCCACAAGTGTCTGCAGAAATTCAAAATCTCCCTTATCCTCACGTCACTTTTGTCACAGCTGTGCCATCGAGCCTGTCACATAGCGCTCAGATATTCATTGGGCCTCACACAATCCAAAAGTGTCCAGTGTCCACAAGTGTCTGCTGAAAATCAAAATCTCCCTTATCCTTTCGTCACTTTTGTCACAGCTGTGCCATCGAGCCTGTCACATAGCGCTCAGATATTCATTGGGCCTCACACAATCCAAAAGTGTCCAGTGTCCACATGTGTCTGCTGAAATTCAAAATCTTCCTTACCTCTAGTCACTTTTGTCACAGCTGTGCCATCGAACCTGTGACATAGTGCTCAGATATCAGTGGGCCTCACACAATCCAAAAGTGTCCAGTGTCCACAAGTGTCTGCTGAAATTCAAAATCACCCTTATCCTCTAGTCACTTTTGTCACAGCTGTGCCATCGAGCCTGTGACATAGCGCTCAGATATCAGTGGGCCTCACACAATCCAAAAGTGTCCAGTGTCCACAAGTGTCTGCAGAAATTCAAAATCTCCCTTATCCTCTCGTCACTTTTGTCACAGCTGTGCCATCGAGCCTGTGACATAGCGCTCAGATATTCATTGGGCCTCACACAATCCAAAAGTGTCCAGTGTCCACAAGTGTCTGCTGAAATTCAAAATCTCACTTATCCTCTAGTCACTTTTGTCACAGCTGTGCCATCGAGCCTGTGACATAGCGCTCAGATATCAGTGGGCCTCACACAATCCAAAAGTGTCCAGTGTCCACAAGTGTCTGCAGAAATTCAAAATCTCCCTTATCCTCTCGTCACTTTTGTCACAGCTGTGCCATCGAGCCTGTCACATAGCGCTCAGATATTCATTGGGCCTCACACAATCCAAAAGTGTCCAGTGTCCACAAGTGTCTGCTGAAATTCAAAATCTCCCTTATCCTCTAGTCACTTTTGTCACAGCTGTGCCATCGCGCCTGTGACATAGCGCTCAGATATCAGTGGGCCTCACACAATCCAAAAGTGTCCAGTGTCCCCAAGTGTCTGCAGAAATTCAAAATCTCCCTTATTCTCTCGTCACTTTTGTCACAGCTGTGCCATCGAGCCTGTCACATAGCGCTCAGATATTCATTGGGCCTCACACAATTCAAAAGTGTCCAGTGTCCACAAGTGTCTGCTGAAATTCAAAATCTCCCTTATCCTCTCGTCACTTTTGTCACAGCTGTGCCATCGAGCCTGTCACATAGCGCTCAGATATTCATTAGGCCTCACACAATCCAAAAGTGTCCAGTGTCCACAAGTGTCTGCTGAAATTCAAAATCTCCCTTATCCTCTAGTCACTTTTGTCACAGCTGTGTCATCGATCCTGTGACATAGTGCTCAGATATCAGTGGGCCTCACACAATCCAAAAGTGTCCAGTGTCCACAAGTGTCTGCTGAAATTCAAAATCTCACTTATCCTCTAGTCACTTTGGTCACAGCTGTGCCATCGAGCCTGTCACATAGCGCTCAGATATTCATTGGGCCTCACACAATCCAAAAGTGTCCAGTGTCCACAAGTGTCTGCTGAAATTCAAAATCTCCCTTATCCTCTAGTCACTTTTGTCACAGCTGTGCCATCGAGCCTGTGACATAGCGCTCAGATATCAGTGGGCCTCACACAATCCAAAAGTGTCAAGTGTCCACAAGTGTCTGCTGAAATTCAAAATCTCCCTTATCCTCTAGTCACTTTTGTCACAGCTGTGCCATCGAGCCTGTGACATAGCGCTCAGATATCAGTGGGCCTCACACAATCCAAAAGTGTCCAGTGTCCACAAGTGTCTGCTGAAATTCAAAATCTCCCTTATCCTCTAGTCACTTTTGTCACAGCTGTGCCATTGAGCCTGTGACATAGCGCTCAGATATCAGTGGGCCTCACACAATCCAAAAGTGTCCAGTGTCCACAAGTGTCTGCAGAAATTCAAAATCTACCTTATCCTCTCGTCACTTTTGTCACAGCTGTGCCATCGAGCCTGTGACATAGCGCTCAGATATTCATTGGGCCTCACACAATCCAAAAGTGTCCAGTGTCCACAAGTGTCTGCTGAAATTCAAAATCTCACTTATCCTCTAGTCACTTTGGTCACAGCTGTGCCATCGAGCCTGTGACATAGCGCTCAGATATTCATTGGGCCTCACACAATCCAAAAGTGTCCAGTGTCCACAAGTGTCTGCTGAAATTCAAAATCTCCCTTATCCTCTAGTCACTTTTGTCACAGCTGTGCCATCGAGCCTGTGACATAGCGCTCAGATATCAGTGGGCCTCACACAATCCAAAAGTGTCCAGTGTCCACAAGTGTCTGCTGAAATTCAAAATCTCCCTTATCCTCTAGTCACTTTTGTCACAGCTGTGCCATCGAGCCTGTGACATAGCGCTCAGATATCAGTGGGCCTCACACAATCCAAACGTGTCCAGTGTCCACAAGTGTCTGCTGAAATTCAAAATCTCCCTTATCCTCTCGTCACTTTTGTCACAGCTGTGCCATCGAGCCTGTCACATAGCGCTCAGATATTCATTGGGCCTCACACAATCCAAAAGTGTCCAGTGTCCACAAGTGTCTGCTGAAATTCAAAATCTCCCTTATCCTCTAGTCACTTTTGTCACAGCTGTGCCATCGAGCCTGTGACATAGCGCTCAGATATCAGTGGGCCTCACACAATCCAAAAGTGTCCAGTGTCCACAAGTGTCTGCAGAAATTCAAAATCTCCCTTATCCTCTCTTCACTTTTGTCACAGCTGTGCCATCGAGCCTGTCACATAGCGCTCAGATATTCATTGGGCCTCACACAATCCAAAAGTGTCCAGTGTCCACAAGTGTCTGCTGAAATTCAAAATCTCCCTTATCCTTTCGTCACTTTTGTCACAGCTGTGCCATCGAGCCTGTCACATAGCGCTCAGATATTCATTGGGCCTCACACAATCCAAAAGTGTCCAGTGTCCACATGTGTCTGCTGAAATTCAAAATCTCCCTTATCCTCTAGTCACTTTTGTCACAGCTGTGCCATCGAACCTGTGACATAGTGCTCAGATATCAGTGGGCCTCACACAATCCAAAAGTGTCCAGTGTCCACAAGTGTCTGCTGAAATTCAAAATCACCCTTATCCTCTAGTCACTTTTGTCACAGCTGTGCCATCGAGCCTGTGACATAGCGCTCAGATATCAGTGGGCCTCACACAATCCAAAAGTGTCCAGTGTCCACAAGTGTCTGCAGAAATTCAAAATCTCCCTTATCCTCTCGTCACTTTTGTCACAGCTGTGCCATCGAGCCTGTCACATAGCGCTCAGATATTCATTGGGCCTCACACAATCCAAAAGTGTCCAGTGTCCACAAGTGTCTGCTGAAATTCAAAATCTCACTTATCCTCTTGTCACTTTTGTCACAGCTGTGCCATCGAGCCTGTGACATAGCGCTCAGATATCAGTGGGCCTCACACAATCCAAAAGTGTCCAGTGTCCAAAAGTGTCTGCTGAATTTCAAAATCTCCCTTATCCTCTAGTCTCTTTTGTCACAGCTGTGCCATCGAGCCTGTGACATAGCGCTCAGATATCAGTGGGCCTCACACAATCCAAAAGTGTCCAGTGTCCACAAGTGTGTGCTGAAATTCAAAATCTCCCTTATCCTCTAGTCACTTTTGTCACAGCTGTGCCATCGAGCCTGTGACATAGCGCTCAGATATCAGTTGGCCTCACACAATCCAAAAGTGTCCAGTGTCCACAAGTGTCTGCAGAAATTCAAAATCTCCCTTATCCTCTCGTCACTTTTGTCACAGCTGTGCCATCGAGCCTGTCACATAGCTCTCAGATATTCATTGGGCCTCACACAATTCAAAAGTGTCCAGTGTCCACAAGTGTCTGCTGAAATTCAAAATCTCCCTTATCCTCTCGTCACTTTTGTCACAGCTGTGCCATCGAGCCTGTCACATAGCACTCAGATATTCATTAGGCCTCACACAATCCAAAAGTGTCCAGTGTCCACAAGTGTCTGCTGAAATTCAAAATCTCCCTTATCCTCTAGTCACTTTTGTCACAGCTGTGTCATCGATCCTGTGACATAGTGCTCAGATATCAGTGGGCCTCACACAATCCAAAAGTGTCCAGTGTCCACAAGTGTCTGCTGAAATTCAAAATCTCACTTATCCTCTAGTCACTTTGGTCACAGCTGTGCCATCGAGCCTGTCACATAGCGCTCAGATATTCATTGGGCCTCACACAATCCAAAAGTGTCCAGTGTCCACAAGTGTCTGCTGAAATTCAAAATCTCCCTTATCCTCTAGTCACTTTTGTCACAGCTGTGCCATCGAGCCTGTGACATAGCGCTCAGATATCAGTGGGCCTCACACAATCCAAAAGTGTCCAGTGTCCACAAGTGTCTGCTGAAATTCAAAATCTCCCTTATCCTCTAGTCACTTTTGTCACAGCTGTGCCATCGAGCCTGTGACATAGCGCTCAGATATCAGTGGGCCTCACACAATCCAAAAGTGTCCAGTGTCCACAAGTGTCTGCTGAAATTCAAAATCTCCCTTATCCTCTAGTCACTTTTGTCACAGCTGTGCCATTGAGCCTGTGACATAGCGCTCAGATATCAGTGGGCCTCACACAATCCAAAAGTGTCCAGTGTCCACAAGTGTCTGCAGAAATTCAAAATCTACCTTATCCTCTCGTCACTTTTGTCACAGCTGTGCCATCGAGCCTGTGACATAGCGCTCAGATATTCATTGGGCCTCACACAATCCAAAAGTGTCCAGTGTCCACAAGTGTCTGCTGAAATTCAAAATCTCACTTATCCTCTAGTCACTTTGGTCACAGCTGTGCCATCGAGCCTGTGACATAGCGCTCAGATATTCATTGGGCCTCACACAATCCAAAAGTGTCCAGTGTCCACAAGTGTCTGCTGAAATTCAAAATCTCCCTTATCCTCTAGTCACTTTTGTCACAGCTGTGCCATCGAGCCTGTGACATAGCGCTCAGATATCAGTGGGCCTCACACAATCCAAAAGTGTCCAGTGTCCACAAGTGTCTGCTGAAATTCAAAATCTCCCTTATCCTCTAGTCACTTTTGTCACAGCTGTGCCATCGAGCCTGTGACATAGCGCTCAGATATCAGTGGGCCTCACACAATCCAAACGTGTCCAGTGTCCACAAGTGTCTGCTGAAATTCAAAATCTCCCTTATCCTCTCGTCACTTTTGTCACAGCTGTGTCATCGAGCCTGTCACATAGCGCTCAGATATTCATTGGGCCTCACACAATCCAAAAGTGTCCAGTGTCCACAAGTGTCTGCTGAAATTCAAAATCTCCCTTATCCTCTAGTCACTTTTGTCACAGCTGTGCCATCGAGCCTGTGACATAGCGCTCAGATATCAGTGGGCCTCACACAATCCAAACGTGTCCAGTGTCCACAAGTGTCTGCAGAAATTCAAAATCTCCCTTATCCTCTCTTCACTTTTGTCACAGCTGTGCCATCGAGCCTGTCACATAGCGCTCAGATATTCATTGGGCCTCACACAATCCAAAAGTGTCCAGTGTCCACAAGTGTCTGCTGAAATTCAAAATCTCCCTTATCCTTTCGTCACTTTTGTCACAGCTGTGCCATCGAGCCTGTCACATAGCGCTCAGATATTCATTGGGCCTCACACAATCCAAAAGTGTCCAGTGTCCACATGTGTCTGCTGAAATTCAAAATCTCCCTTATCCTCTAGTCACTTTTGTCACAGCTGTGCCATCGAACCTGTGACATAGTGCTCAGATATCAGTGGGCCTCACACAATCCAAAAGTGTCCAGTGTCCACAAGTGTCTGCTGAAATTCAAAATCACCCTTATCCTCTAGTCACTTTTGTCACAGCTGTGCCATCGAGCCTGTGACATAGCGCTCAGATACCAGTGGGCCTCACACAATCCAAAAGTGTCCAGTGTCCACAAGTGTCTGCAGAAATTCAAAATCTCCCTTATCCTCTCGTCACTTTTGTCACAGCTGTGCCATCGAGCCTGTCACATAGCGCTCAGATATTCATTGGGCCTCACACAATCCAAAAGTGTCCAGTGTCCACAAGTGTCTGCTGAAATTCAAAATCTCACTTATCCTCTAGTCACTTTTGTCACAGCTGTGCCATCGAGCCTGTGACACAGCGCTCAGATATCAGTGGGCCTCACACAATCCAAAAGTGTCCAGTGTCCACAAGTGTCTGCTGAATTTCAAAATCTCCCTTATCCTCTAGTCACTTTTGTCACAGCTGTGCCATCGAGCCTGTGACATAGCGCTCAGATATCAGTGGGCCTCACACAATCCAAAAGTGTCCAGTGTCCACAAGTGTGTGCTGAATTTCAAAATCTCCCTTATCCTCTAGTCACTTTTGTCACAGCTGTGCCATCGAGCCTGTGACATAGCGCTCAGATATCAGTTGGCCTCACACAATCCAAAAGTGTCCAGTGTCCACAAGTGTCTGCAGAAATTCAAAATCTCCCTTATCCTCTAGTCACTTTTGTCACAGCTGTGCCATCGAGCCTGTGACATAGCGCTCAGATATTCATTGGGCCTCACACAATCCAAAAGTGTCCAGTGTCCACAAGTGTCTGCTGAATTTCAAAATCTCCCTTATCCTCTATTCACTTTTGTCACAGCTGTGCCATCGAGCCTGTGACATAGCGCTCAGATATCAGTGGGCCTCACACAATCCAAAAGTGTCCAGTGTCCACAAGTGTCTGCTGAAATTCAAAATCTCCCATATCCTCTCGTCACTTTTGTCACAGCTGTGCCATCGAGCCTGTCACATAGCGCTCAGATATTCATTGGGCCTCACACAATCCAAAAGTGTCAAGTGTCCACAATTGTCTGCTGAAATTCAAAATCTCCCATATCCTCTCGTCACTTTTGTCACAGCTGTGCCATCGAGCCTGTCACATAGCGCTCAGATATTCATTGGGCCTCACACAATCCAAAAGTGTCAAGTGTCCACAATTGTCTGCTGAAATTCAAAATCTCCCTTATCCTCTAGTCACTTTTGTCACAGCTGTGCCATTGAGCCTGTGACATAGCGCTCAGATATCACTGGGCCTCACACAATCCAAAAGTGTCCAGTGTCCACAAGTGTCTGCTGAAATTCAAAATCTCCCTTATCCTCTAGTCACTTTTGTCACAGCTGTGCCATCGAGCCTGTGACATAGCCCTCAGATATCAGTGGGCCTCACACAATCCAAAAGTGTCCAGTGTCCACAAGTGTCTGCTGAAATTCAAAATCTCCCTTATCCTCTAGTCACTTTTGTCACAGCTGTGCCATCGAGCCTGTGACATAGCGCTCAGATATCAGTGGGCCTCACACAATCCAAAAGTGTCCAGTGTTCACAAGTGTCTGCAGAAATTCAAAATCTCCCTTATCCTCTCGTCACTTTTGTCACAGCTGTGCCATCGAGCCTGTGACATAGCGCTCAGATATTCATTGGGCCTCACACAATCCAAAAGTGTCCAGTGTCCACAAGTGTCTGCTGAAATTCAAAATCTCACTTATCCTCTAGTCACTTTGGTCACAGCTGTGTCATCGAGCTTGTCACATAGTGCTCAGATATTCATTGGGCCTCACACAATCCAAAAGTGTCCAGTGTCCACAAGTGTCTGCTGAAATTCAAAATTTCCCTTATCCTCTAGTCACTTTTGTCACAGCTGTGCCATCGAGCCTGTGACATAGCGCTGAGATATCAGTGGGCCTCACACAATCCAAAAGTGTCCAGTGTCCACAAGTGTCTGCTGAAATTCAAAATCTCCCTTATCCTCTAGTCACTTTTGTCACAGCTGTGCCATCGAGCCTGTGGCATAGTGCTCAGATATCAGTGGGCCTCACACAATCCAAAAGTGTCCAGTGTCCACAAGTGTCTGCAGAAATTCAAAATCTCCCTTATCCTCTCGTCACTTTTGTCACAGCTGTGCCATCGAGCCTGTGACATAGCGCTCAGATATTCATTGGGCCTCACACAATCCAAAAGTGTCCAGTGTCCACAAGTGTCTGCTGAAATTCAAAATCTCACTTATCCTCTAGTCACTTTGGTCACAGCTGTGCCATCGAGCCTGTGACATAGCGCTCAGATATTTATTGGGCCTCACACAATCCAAAAGTGTCCAGTGTCCACAAGTGTCTGCTGAAATTCAAAATCTCCCTTATCCTCTAGTCACTTTTGTCACAGCTGTGCCATCGAGCCTGTGACATAGCGCTCAGATATCAGTGGGCCTCACACAATCCAAAAGTGTCCAGTGTCCACAAGTGTCTGCTGAAATTCAAAATCTCCCTTATCCTCTAGTCACTTTTGTCACAGCTGTGCCATCGAGCCTGTGACATAGCGCTCAGATATCAGTGGGCCTCACACAATCCAAAAGTGTCCAGTGTCCACAAGTGTCTGCAGAAATTCAAAATCTCCCTTATCCTCTCGTCACTTTTGTCACAGCTGTGCCATCGAGCCTGTGACATAGCGCTCAGATATCAGTGGGCCTCACACAATCCAAAAGTGTCCAGTGTCCACAAGTGTCTGCTGAAATTCAAAATCTCCCTTATCCTCTAGTCACTTTTGTCACAGCTGTGCCATCGAGCCTGTGACATAGCGCTCAGATATCAGTGGGCCTCACACAATCTAAACGTGTCCAGTGTCCACAAGTGTCTGCTGAAATTCAAAATCTCCCTTATCCTCTCGTCACTTTTGTCACAGCTGTGCCATCGAGCCTGTCACATAGCGCTCAGATATTCATTGGGCCTCACACAATCCAAAAGTGTCCAGTGTCCACAAGTGTCTGCTGAAATTCAAAATCTCCCTTATCCTCTAGTCACTTTTGTCACAGCTGTGCCATCGAGCCTGTGACATAGCGCTCAGATATCAGTGGGCCTCACACAATCCAAACGTGTCCAGTGTCCACAAGTGTCTGCTGAAATTCAAAATCTCCCTTATCCTTTCGTCACTTTTGTCACAGCTGTGCCATCGAGCCTGTCACATAGCGCTCAGATATTCATTGGGCCTCACACAATCCAAAAGTGTCCAGTGTCCACAAGTGTCTGCTGAAATTCAAAATCTCCCTTATCCTCTCGTCACTTTTGTCACAGCTGTGCCAACGAGCCTGTCACATAGCGCTCAGATATTCATTGGGTCTCACACAATCCAAAAGTGTCCAGTGTCCACAAGTGTCTGCTGAAATTCAAAATCTCCCTTATCCTTTCGTCACTTTTGTCACAGCTGTGCCATCGAGCCTGTCACATAGCGCTCAGATATTCATTGGGCCTCACACAATCCAAAAGTGTCAAGTGTCCACAAGTGTCTGCTGAAATTCAAAATCTCCCTTATCCTCTAGTCACTTTTGTCACAGCTGTGCCATCAAGCCTGTGACATAGCGCTCAGATATCAGTGGGCCTCACACAATCCAAAAGTGTCCAGTGTCCACAAGTGTCTGCTGAAATTCAAAATCTCCCTTATCCTCTAGTCACTTTTGTCACAGCTGTGCCATCGAGCCTGTGACATAGCGCTCAGATATCAGTGGGCCTCACACAATCCAAAAGTGTCCAGTGTCCACAAGTGTCTGCTGAAATTCAAAATCTCCCTTATCCTCTAGTCACTTTTGTCACAGCTGTGCCGTCGAGCCTGTGACATAGCGCTCAGATATCAGTGGGCCTCACACAATCCAAAAGTGTCCAGTGTCCACAAGTGTCTGCAGAAATTCAAAATCTCCCTTATCCTCTCGTCACTTTTGTCACAGCTGTGCCATCGAGCCTGTGACATAGCGCTCAGATATTCATTGGGCCTCACACAATCCAAAAGTGTCCAGTGTCCACAAGTGTCTGCTGAAATTCAAAATCTCACTTATCCTCTAGTCACTTTGGTCACAGCTGTGCCATCGAGCCTGTGACATAGCGCTCAGATATTCATTGGGCCTCACACAATCCAAAAGTGTCCAGTGTCCACAAGTGTCTGCTGAAATTCAAAATCTCCCTTATCCTCTAGTCACTTTTGTCACAGCTGTGCCATCGAGCCTGTGACATAGCGCTCAGATATCAGTTGGCCTCACACAATCCAAAAGTGTCCAGTGTCCACAAGTGTCTGCAGAAATTCAAAATCTCCCTTATCCTCTAGTCACTTTTGTCACAGCTGTGCCATCGAGCCTGTCACATAGCGCTCAGATATCAGTGGGCCTCACACAATCCAAAAGTGTCCAGTGTCCACAAGTGTCTGCTGAAATTCAAAATCTCCCTTATCCTCTAGTCACTTTTGTCACAGCTGTGCCATCGAGCCTGTGACATAGTGCTCAGATATCAGTGGGCCTCACACAATCCAAAAGTGTCCAGTGTCCACAACTGTCTGCAGAAATTCAAAATCTCCCTTATCCTCTCGTCACTTTTGTCACAGCTGTGCCATCGAGCCTGTGACATAGCGCTCAGATATCAGTTGGCCTCACACAATCCAAAAGTGTCCAGTGTCCACAAGTGTCTGCAGAAATTCAAAATCTCCCTTATCCTCTAGTCACTTTTGTCACAGCTGTGCCATCGAGCCTGTGACATAGCGCTCAGATATTCATTGGGCCTCACACAATCCAAAAGTGTCCAGTGTCCACAAGTGTCTGCTGAATTTCAAAATCTCCCTTATCCTCTAATCACTTTTGTCACAGCTGTGCCATCGAGCCTGTGACATAGCGCTCAGATATCAGTGGGCCTCACACAATCCAAAAGTGTCCAGTGTCCACAAGTGTCTGCTGAAATTCAAAATCTCCCTTATCCTCTCGTCACTTTTGTCACAGCTGTGCCATCGAGCCTGTCACATAGCGCTCAGATATTCATTGGGCCTCACACAATCCAAAAGTGTCAAGTATCCACAAGTGTCTGCTGAAATTCAAAATCTCCCTTATCCTCTAGTCACTTTTGTCACAGCTGTGCCATCGAGCCTGTGACATAGCGCTCAGATATCAGTGGGCCTCACACAATCCAAAAGTGTCCAGTGACCACAAGTGTCTGCTGAAATTCAAAATCTCCCTTATCCTCTAGTCACTTTTGTCACAGCTGTCTCATCGAGCCTGTGTCATAGCGCTCAGATATCAGTGGGCCTCACACAATCCAAAAGTGTCCAGTGTCCACAAGTGTCTGCTGAAATTCAAAATCTCCCTTATCCTCTAGTCACTTTTGTCACAGCTGTGCCATCGAGCCTGTGACATAGCGCTCAGATATCAGTGGGCCTCACACAATCCAAAAGTGTCCAGTGTCCACAAGTGTCTGCAGAAATTCAAAATCTCCCTTATCCTCTCGTCACTTTTGTCACAGCTGTGCCATCGAGCCTGTGACATAGCGCTCAGATATCAGTGGGCCTCACACAATCCAAAAGTGTCCAGTGTCCACAAGTGTCTGCTGAAATTCAAAATCTCCCTTATCCTCTAGTCACTTTTGTCACAGCTGTGCCATCGAGCCTGTGACATAGCGCTCAGATATCAGTGGGCCTCACACAATCTAAACGTGTCCAGTGTCCACAAGTGTCTGCTGAAATTCAAAATCTCCCTTATCCTCTCGTCACTTTTGTCACAGATGTGCCATCGAGCCTGTCACATAGCGCTCAGATATTCATTGGGCCTCACACAATCCAAAAGTGTCCAGTGTCCACAAGTGTCTGCTGAAATTCAAAATCTCCCTTATCCTCTAGTCACTTTTGTCACAGCTGTGCCATCGAGCCTGTGACATAGCGCTCAGATATCAGTGGGCCTCACACAATCCAAACGTGTCCAGTGTCCACAAGTGTCTGCTGAAATTCAAAATCTCCCTTATCCTTTCGTCACTTTTGTCACAGCTGTGCCATCGAGCCTGTCACATAGCGCTCAGATATTCATTGGGCCTCACACAATCCAAAAGTGTCCAGTGTCCACAAGTGTCTGCTGAAATTCAAAATCTCCCTTATCCTCTCGTCACTTTTGTCACAGCTGTGCCAACGAGCCTGTCACATAGCGCTCAGATATTCATTGGGTCTCACACAATCCAAAAGTGTCCAGTGTCCACAAGTGTCTGCTGAAATTCAAAATCTCCCTTATCCTTTCGTCACTTTTGTCACAGCTGTGCCATCGAGCCTGTCACATAGCGCTCAGATATTCATTGGGCCTCACACAATCCAAAAGTGTCAAGTGTCCACAAGTGTCTGCTGAAATTCAAAATCTCCCTTATCCTCTAGTCACTTTTGTCACAGCTGTGCCATCGAGCCTGTGACATAGCGCTCAGATATCAGTGGGCCTCACACAATCCAAAAGTGTCCAGTGTCCACAAGTGTCTGCTGAAATTCAAAATCTCCCTTATCCTCTAGTCACTTTTGTCACAGCTGTGCCATCGAGCCTGTGACATAGCGCTCAGATATCAGTGGGCCTCACACAATCCAAAAGTGTCCAGTGTCCACAAGTGTCTGCTGAAATTCAAAATCTCCCTTATCCTCTAGTCACTTTTGTCACAGCTGTGCCGTCGAGCCTGTGACATAGCGCTCAGATATCAGTGGGCCTCACACAATCCAAAAGTGTCCAGTGTCCACAAGTGTCTGCAGAAATTCAAAATCTCCCTTATCCTCTCGTCACTTTTGTCACAGCTGTGCCATCGAGCCTGTGACATAGCGCTCAGATATTCATTGGGCCTCACACAATCCAAAAGTGTCCAGTGTCCACAAGTGTCTGCTGAAATTCAAAATCTCACTTATCCTCTAGTCACTTTGGTCACAGCTGTGCCATCGAGCCTGTGACATAGCGCTCAGATATTCATTGGGCCTCACACAATCCAAAAGTGTCCAGTGTCCACAAGTGTCTGCTGAAATTCAAAATCTCCCTTATCCTCTAGTCACTTTTGTCACAGCTGTGCCATCGAGCCTGTGACATAGCGCTCAGATATCAGTTGGCCTCACACAATCCAAAAGTGTCCAGTGTCCACAAGTGTCTGCAGAAATTCAAAATCTCCCTTATCCTCTAGTCACTTTTGTCACAGCTGTGCCATCGAGCCTGTCACATAGCGCTCAGATATCAGTGGGCCTCACACAATCCAAAAGTGTCCAGTGTCCACAAGTGTCTGCTGAAATTCAAAATCTCCCTTATCCTCTAGTCACTTTTGTCACAGCTGTGCCATCGAGCCTGTGACATAGTGCTCAGATATCAGTGGGCCTCACACAATCCAAAAGTGTCCAGTGTCCACAACTGTCTGCAGAAATTCAAAATCTCCCTTATCCTCTCGTCACTTTTGTCACAGCTGTGCCATCGAGCCTGTGACATAGCGCTCAGATATCAGTTGGCCTCACACAATCCAAAAGTGTCCAGTGTCCACAAGTGTCTGCAGAAATTCAAAATCTCCCTTATCCTCTAGTCACTTTTGTCACAGCTGTGCCATCGAGCCTGTGACATAGCGCTCAGATATTCATTGGGCCTCACACAATCCAAAAGTGTCCAGTGTCCACAAGTGTCTGCTGAATTTCAAAATCTCCCTTATCCTCTAGTCACTTTTGTCACAGCTGTGCCATCGAGCCTGTGACATAGCGCTCAGATATCAGTGGGCCTCACACAATCCAAAAGTGTCCAGTGTCCACAAGTGTCTGCTGAAATTCAAAATCTCCCTTATCCTCTCGTCACTTTTGTCACAGCTGTGCCATCGAGCCTGTCACATAGCGCTCAGATATTCATTGGGCCTCACACAATCCAAAAGTG
The DNA here is from genome assembly GCF_039654945.1 of Dendrobates tinctorius. NCBI lineage: Eukaryota > Metazoa > Chordata > Amphibia > Anura > Dendrobatidae > Dendrobates > Dendrobates tinctorius. Next base: position 10,582,798 of record NW_027361848.1, on the reverse strand, counting down.
TCAAGTGTCCACAAGTGTCTGCTGAAATTCAAAATCTCCCTTATCCTCTAGTCACTTTTGTCACAGCTGTGCCATCGAGCCTGTGACATAGCGCTCAGATATCAGTGGGCCTCACACAATCCAAAAGTGTCCAGTGTCCACAAGTGTCTGCTGAAATTCAAAATCTCCCTTATCCTCTAGTCACTTTTGTCACAGCTGTCTCATCGAGCCTGTGTCATAGCGCTCAGATATCAGTGGGCCTCACACAATCCAAAAGTGTCCAGTGTCCACAAGTGTCTGCTGAAATTCAAAATCTCCCTTATCCTCTAGTCACTTTTGTCACAGCTGTGCCATCGAGCCTGTGACATAGCGCTCAGATATCAGTGGGCCTCACACAATCCAAAAGTGTCCAGTGTCCACAAGTGTCTGCAGAAATTCAAAATCTCCCTTATCCTCTCGTCACTTTTGTCACAGCTGTGCCATCGAGCCTGTCACATAGCGCTCAGATATTCATTGGGCCTCACACAATCCAAAAGTGTCCAGTGTCCACAAGTGTCTGCTGAAATTCAAAATCTCACTTATCCTCTAGTCACTTTGGTCACAGCTGTGTCATCGAGCTTGTCACATAGTGCTCAGATATTCATTGGGCCTCACACAATCCAAAAGTGTCCAGTGTCCACAAGTGTCTGCTGAAATTCAAAATTTCCCTTATCCTCTAGTCACTTTTGTCACAGCTCTGCCATCGAGAATGTGACATAGCGCTCAGATATCAGTGGGCCTCACACAATCCAAAAGTGTCCAGTGTCCACAAGTGTCTGCTGAAATTCAAAATCTCCCTTATCCTCTAGTCACTTTTGTCACAGCTGTGCCATCGAGCCTGTGACATAGCGCTCAGATATCAGTGGGCCTCACACAATCCAAAAGTGTCCAGTGTCCACAAGTGTCTGCAGAAATTCAAAATCTCCCTTAACCTCTCGTCACTTTTGTCACAGCTGTGCCATCGAGCCTGTGACATAGCGCTCAGATATTCATTGGGCCTCACACAATCCAAAAGTGTCCAGTGTCCACAAGTGTCAGCTGAAATTCAAAATCTCACTTATCCTCTAGTCACTTTGGTCACAGCTGTGCCATCGAGCCTGTGACATAGCGCTCAGATATTCATTGGGCCTCACACAATCCAAAAGTGTCCAGTGTCCACAAGTGTCTGCTGAAATTCAAAATCTCCCTTATCCTCTAGTCACTTTTGTCACAGCTGTGCCATCGAGCCTGTGACATAGCGCTCAGATATCAGTGGGCCTCACACAATCCAAAAGTGTCCAGTGTCCACAAGTGTCTGCTGAAATTCAAAATCTCCCTTATCCTCTAGTCACTTTTGTCACAGCTGTGCCATCGAGCCTGTGACATAGCGCTCAGATATCAGTGGGCCTCACACAATCCAAAAGTGTCCAGTGTCCACAAGTGTCTGCAGAAATTCAAAATCTCCCTTATCCTCTCGTCACTTTTGTCACAGCTGTGCCATCGAGCCTGTGACATAGCGCTCAGATATCAGTGGGCCTCACACAATCCAAAAGTGTCCAGTGTCCACAAGTGTCTGCTGAAATTCAAAATCTCCCTTATCCTCTAGTCACTTTTGTCACAGCTGTGCCATCGAGCCTGTGACATAGCGCTCAGATATCAGTGGGCCTCACACAATCCAAACGTGTCCAGTGTCCACAAGTGTCTGCTGAAATTCAAAATCTCCCTTATCCTCTCGTCACTTTTGTCACAGCTGTGCCATCGAGCCTGTCACATAGTGCTCAGATATTCATTGGGCCTCACACAATCCAAAAGTGTCCAGTGTCCACAAGTGTCTGCTGAAATTCAAAATCTCCCTTATCCTCTAGTCACTTTTGTCACAGCTGTGCCATCGAGCCTGTGACATAGCGCTCAGATATCAGTGGGCCTCACACAATCCAAAAGTGTCCAGTGTCCACAAGTGTCTGCTGAAATTCAAAATCTCCCTTATCCTTTCGTCACTTTTGTCACAGCTGTGCCATCGAGCCTGTCACATAGCGCTCAGATATTCATTGGGCCTCACACAATCCAAAAGTGTCCAGTGTCCACAAGTGTCTGCTGAAATTCAAAATCTCCCTTATCCTCTCGTCACTTTTGTCACAGCTGTGCCAACGAGCCTGTCACATAGCGCTCAGATATTGATTGGGCCTCATACAATCCAAAAGTGTCCAGTGTCCACAAGTGTCTGTTGAAATTCAAAATCTCCCTTATCCTTTCGTCACCTTTGTCACAGCTGTGCCATCGAGCCTGTCACATAGCGCTCAGATATTCATTGGGCCTCACACAATCCAAAAGTGTCAAGTGTCCACAAGTGTCTGCTGAAATTCAAAATCTCCCTTATCCTCTAGTCACTTTTGTTACAGCTGTGCCATCGAGCCTGTGACATAGCGCTCAGATATCAGTGGGCCTCACACAATCCAAAAGTGTCCAGTGACCACAAGTGTCTGCTGAAATTCAAAATTTCCCTTATCCTCTAGTCACTTTTGTCACAGCTGTGCCATCGAGCCTGTGACATAGCGCTCAGATATCAGTGGGCCTCACACAATCCAAAAGTGTCCAGTGTCCACAAGTGTCTGCTGAAATTCAAAATCTCCCTTATCCTCTAGTCACTTTTGTCACAGCTGTGCCATCGAGCCTGTGACATAGCGCTCAGATATCAGTGGGCCTCACACAATCCAAAAGTGTCCAGTGTCCACAAGTGTCTGCAGAAATTCAAAATCTCCCTTATCCTCTCGTCACTTTTGTCACAGCTGTGCCATCGAGCCTGTGACATAGCGCTCAGATATCAGTTGGCCTCACACAATCCAAAAGTGTCCAGTGTCCACAAGTGTCTGCAGAAATTCAAAATCTCCCTTATCCTCTAGTCACTTTTGTCACAGCTGTGCCATCGAGCCTGTGACATAGCGCTCAGATATTCATTGGGCCTCACACAATCCAAAAGTGTCCAGTGTCCACAAGTGTCTGCTGAATTTCAAAATCTCCCTTATCCTCTAGTCACTTTTGTCACAGCTGTGCCATCGAGCCTGTGACATAGCGCTCAGATATCAGTGGGCCTCACACAATCCAAAAGTGTCCAGTGTCCACAAGTGTCTGCTGAAATTCAAAATCTCCCTTATCCTCTCGTCACTTTTGTCACAGCTGTGCCATCGAGCCTGTCACATAGCGCTCAGATATTCATTGGGCCTCACATAATCCAAAAGTGTCAAGTGTCCACAAGTGTCTGCTGAAATTCAAAATCTCCCTTATCCTCTAGTCACTTTTGTCACAGCTGTGCCATCGAGCCTGTGACATAGCGCTCAGATATCAGTGGGCCTCACACAATCCAAAAGTGTCCAGTGTCCACAAGTGTCTGCTGAAATTCAAAATCTCCCTTATCCTCTAGTCACTTTTGTCACAGCTGTCTCATCGAGCCTGTGTCATAGCGCTCAGATATCAGTGGGCCTCACACAATCCAAAAGTGTCCAGTGTCCACAAGTGTCTGCTGAAATTCAAAATCTCCCTTATCCTCTAGTCACTTTTGTCACAGCTGTGCCATCGAGCCTGTGACATAGCGCTCAGATATCAGTGGGCCTCACACAATCCAAAAGTGTCCAGTGTCCACAAGTGTCTGCAGAAATTCAAAATCTCCCTTATCCTCTCGTCACTTTTGTCACAGCTGTGCCATCGAGCCTGTGACATAGCGCTCAGATATCAGTGGGCCTCACACAATCCAAAAGTGTCCAGTGTCCACAAGTGTCTGCTGAAATTCAAAATCTCCCTTATCCTCTAGTCACTTTTGTCACAGCTGTGCCATCGAGCCTGTGACATAGCGCTCAGATATCAGTGGGCCTCACACAATCTAAACGTGTCCAGTGTCCACAAGTGTCTGCTGAAATTCAAAATCTCCCTTATCCTCTCGTCACTTTTGTCACAGCTGTGCCATCGAGCCTGTCACATAGCGCTCAGATATTCATTGGGCCTCACACAATCCAAAAGTGTCCAGTGTCCACAAGTGTCTGCTGAAATTCAAAATCTCCCTTATCCTCTAGTCACTTTTGTCACAGCTGTGCCATCGAGCCTGTGACATAGCGCTCAGATATCAGTGGGCCTCACACAATCCAAACGTGTCCAGTGTCCACAAGTGTCTGCTGAAATTCAAAATCTCCCTTATCCTTTCGTCACTTTTGTCACAGCTGTGCCATCGAGCCTGTCACATAGCGCTCAGATATTCATTGGGCCTCACACAATCCAAAAGTGTCCAGTGTCCACAAGTGTCTGCTGAAATTCAAAATCTCCCTTATCCTCTCGTCACTTTTGTCACAGCTGTGCCAACGAGCCTGTCACATAGCGCTCAGATATTCATTGGGTCTCACACAATCCAAAAGTGTCCAGTGTCCACAAGTGTCTGCTGAAATTCAAAATCTCCCTTATCCTTTCGTCACTTTTGTCACAGCTGTGCCATCGAGCCTGTCACATAGCGCTCAGATATTCATTGGGCCTCACACAATCCAAAAGTGTCAAGTGTCCACAAGTGTCTGCTGAAATTCAAAATCTCCCTTATCCTCTAGTCACTTTTGTCACAGCTGTGCCATCGAGCCTGTGACATAGCGCTCAGATATCAGTGGGCCTCACACAATCCAAAAGTGTCCAGTGTCCACAAGTGTCTGCTGAAATTCAAAATCTCCCTTATCCTCTAGTCACTTTTGTCACAGCTGTGCCATCGAGCCTGTGACATAGCGCTCAGATATCAGTGGGCCTCACACAATCCAAAAGTGTCCAGTGTCCACAAGTGTCTGCTGAAATTCAAAATCTCCCATATCCTCTAGTCACTTTTGTCACAGCTGTGCCGTCGAGCCTGTGACATAGCGCTCAGATATCAGTGGGCCTCACACAATCCAAAAGTGTCCAGTGTCCACAAGTGTCTGCAGAAATTCAAAATCTCCCTTATCCTCTCGTCACTTTTGTCACAGCTGTGCCATCGAGCCTGTGACATAGCGCTCAGATATTCATTGGGCCTCACACAATCCAAAAGTGTCCAGTGTCCACAAGTGTCTGCTGAAATTCAAAATCTCACTTATCCTCTAGTCACTTTGGTCACAGCTGTGCCATCGAGCCTGTGACATAGCGCTCAGATATTCATTGGGCCTCACACAATCCAAAAGTGTCCAGTGTCCACAAGTGTCTGCTGAAATTCAAAATCTCCCTTATCCTCTAGTCACTTTTGTCACAGCTGTGCCATCGAGCCTGTGACATAGCGCTCAGATATCAGTTGGCCTCACACAATCCAAAAGTGTCCAGTGTCCACAAGTGTCTGCAGAAATTCAAAATCTCCCTTATCCTCTAGTCACTTTTGTCACAGCTGTGCCATCGAGCCTGTCACATAGCGCTCAGATATCAGTGGGCCTCACACAATCCAAAAGTGTCCAGTGTCCACAAGTGTCTGCTGAAATTCAAAATCTCCCTTATCCTCTAGTCACTTTTGTCACAGCTGTGCCATCGAGCCTGTGACATAGTGCTCAGATATCAGTGGGCCTCACACAATCCAAAAGTGTCCAGTGTCCACAAGTGTCTGCAGAAATTCAAAATCTCCCTTATCCTCTCGTCACTTTTGTCACAGCTGTGCCATCGAGCCTGTGACATAGCGCTCAGATATCAGTTGGCCTCACACAATCCAAAAGTGTCCAGTGTCCACAAGTGTCTGCAGAAATTCAAAATCTCCCTTATCCTCTAGTCACTTTTGTCACAGCTGTGCCATCGAGCCTGTGACATAGCGCTCAGATATCAGTGGGCCTCACACAATCCAAAAGTGTCCAGTGTCCACAAGTGTCTGCTGAAATTCAAAATCTCCCTTATCCTCTAGTCACTTTTGTCACAGCTGTCTCATCGAGCCTGTGTCATAGCGCTCAGATATCAGTGGGCCTCACACAATCCAAAAGTGTCCAGTGTCCACAAGTGTCTGCTGAAATTCAAAATCTCCCTTATCCTCTAGTCACTTTTGTCACAGCTGTGCCATCGAGCCTGTGACATAGCGCTCAGATATCAGTGGGCCTCACACAATTCAAAAGTGTCCAGTGTCCACAAGTGTCTGCAGAAATTCAAAATCTCCCTTATCCTCTCGTCACTTTTGTCACAGCTGTGCCATCGAGCCTGTGACATAGCGCTCAGATATCAGTGGGCCTCACACAATCCAAAAGTGTCCAGTGTCCACAAGTGTCTGCTGAAATTCAAAATCTCCCTTATCCTCTAGTCACTTTTGTCACAGCTGTGCCATCGAGCCTGTGACATAGCGCTCAGATATCAGTGGGCCTCACACAATCTAAACGTGTCCAGTGTCCACAAGTGTCTGCTGAAATTCAAAATCTCCCTTATCCTCTCGTCACTTTTGTCACAGCTGTGCCATCGAGCCTGTCACATAGCGCTCAGATATTCATTGGGCCTCACACAATCCAAAAGTGTCCAGTGTCCACAAGTGTCTGCTGAAATTCAAAATCTCCCTTATCCTCTAGTCACTTTTGTCACAGCTGTGCCATCGAGCCTGTGACATAGCGCTCAGATATCAGTGGGCCTCACACAATCCAATCGTGTCCAGTGTCCACAAGTGTCTGCTGAAATTCAAAATCTCCCTTATCCTTTCGTCACTTTTGTCACAGCTGTGCCATCGAGCCTGTCACATAGCGCTCAGATATTCATTGGGCCTCACACAATCCAAAAGTGTCCAGTGTCCACAAGTGTCTGCTGAAATTCAAAATCTCCCTTATCCTCTCGTCACTTTTGTCACAGCTGTGCCAACGAGCCTGTCACATAGCGCTCAGATATTCATTGGGTCTCACACAATCCAAAAGTGTCCAGTGTCCACAAGTGTCTGCTGAAATTCAAAATCTCCCTTATCCTTTCGTCACTTTTGTCACAGCTGTGCCATCGAGCCTGTCACATAGCGCTCAGATATTCATTGGGCCTCACACAATCCAAAAGTGTCAAGTGTCCACAAGTGTCTGCTGAAATTCAAAATCTCCCTTATCCTCTAGTCACTTTTGTCACAGCTGTGCAATCGAGCCTGTGACATAGCGCTCAGATATCAGTGGGCCTCACACAATCCAAAAGTGTCCACAAGTGTCTGCTGAAATTCAAAATCTCCCTTATCCTCTAGTCACTTTTGTCACAGCTGTGCCATCGAGCCTGTGACATAGCGCTCAGATATCAGTGGGCCTCACACAATCCAAAAGTGTCCAGTGTCCACAAGTGTCTGCTGAAATTCAAAATCTCCCTTATCCTCTAGTCACTTTTGTCACAGCTGTGCCGTCGAGCCTGTGACATAGCGCTCAGATATCAGTGGGCCTCACACAATCCAAAAGTGTCCAGTGTCCACAAGTGTCTGCAGAAATTCAAAATCTCCCTTATCCTCTCGTCACTTTTGTCACAGCTGTGCCATCGAGCCTGTGACATAGCGCTCAGATATTCATTGGGCCTCACACAATCCAAAAGTGTCCAGTGTCCACAAGTGTCTGCTGAAATTCAAAATCTCACTTATCCTCTAGTCACTTTGGTCACAGCTGTGCCATCGAGCCTGTGACATAGCGCTCAGATATTCATTGGGCCTCACACAATCCAAAAGTGTCCAGTGTCCACAAGTGTCTGCTGAAATTCAAAATCTCCCTTATCCTCTAGTCACTTTTGTCACAGCTGTGCCATCGAGCCTGTGACATAGCGCTCAGATATCAGTTGGCCTCACACAATCCAAAAGTGTCCAGTGTCCACAAGTGTCTGCAGAAATTCAAAATCTCCCTTATCCTCTAGTCACTTTTGTCACAGCTGTGCCATCGAGCCTGTCACATAGCGCTCAGATATCAGTGGGCCTCACACAATCCAAAAGTGTCCAGTGTCCACAAGTGTCTGCTGAAATTCAAAATCTCCCTTATCCTCTAGTCACTTTTGTCACAGCTGTGCCATCGAGCCTGTGACATAGTGCTCAGATATCAGTGGGCCTCACACAATCCAAAAGTGTCCAGTGTCCACAACTGTCTGCAGAAATTCAAAATCTCCCTTATCCTCTCGTCACTTTTGTCACAGCTGTGCCATCGAGCCTGTGACATAGCGCTCAGATATCAGTTGGCCTCACACAATCCAAAAGTGTCCAGTGTCCACAAGTGTCTGCAGAAATTCAAAATCTCCCTTATCCTCTAGTCACTTTTGTCACAGCTGTGCCATCGAGCCTGTGACATAGCGCTCAGATATTCATTGGGCCTCACACAATCCAAAAGTGTCCAGTGTCCACAAGTGTCTGCTGAATTTCAAAATCTCCCTTATCCTCTAGTCACTTTTGTCACAGCTGTGCCATCGAGCCTGTGACATAGCGCTCAGATATCAGTGGGCCTCACACAATCCAAAAGTGTCCAGTGTCCACAAGTGTCTGCTGAAATTCAAAATCTCCCTTATCCTCTCGTCACTTTTGTCACAGCTGTGCCATCGAGCCTGTCACATAGCGCTCAGATATTCATTGGGCCTCACACAATCCAAAAGTGTCAAGTGTCCACAAGTGTCTGCTGAAATTCAAAATCTCCCTTATCCTCTAGTCACTTTTGTCACAGCTGTGCCATCGAGCCTGTGACATAGCGCTCAGATATCAGTGGGCCTCACACAATCCAAAAGTGTCCAGTGTCCACAAGTGTCTGCTGAAATTCAAAATCTCCCTTATCCTCTAGTCACTTTTGTCACAGCTGTCTCATCGAGCCTGTGTCATAGCGCTCAGATATCAGTGGGCCTCACACAATCCAAAAGTGTCCAGTGTCCACAAGTGTCTGCTGAAATTCAAAATCTCCCTTATCCTCTAGTCACTTTTGTCACAGCTGTGCCATCGAGCCTGTGACATAGCGCTCAGATATCAGTGGGCCTCACACAATCCAAAAGTGTCCAGTGTCCACAAGTGTCTGCAGAAATTCAAAATCTCCCTTATCCTCTCGTCACTTTTGTCACAGCTGTGCCATCGAGCCTGTGACATAGCGCTCAGATATCAGTGGGCCTCACACAATCCAAAAGTGTCCAGTGTCCACAAGTGTCTGCAGAAATTCAAAATCTCCCTTATCCTCTCGTCACTTTTGTCACAGCTGTGCCATCGAGCCTGTGACATAGCGCTCAGATATTCATTGGGCCTCACACAATCCAAAAGTGTCCAGTGTCCACAAGTGTCAGCTGAAATTCAAAATCTCACTTATCCTCTAGTCACGTTGGTCACAGCTGTGCCATCGAGCCTGTGACATAGCGCTCAGATATTCATTGGGCCTCACACAATCCAAAAGTGTCCAGTGTCCACAAGTGTCTGCTGAAATTCAAAATCTCCCTTATCCTCTAGTCACTTTTGTCACAGCTGTGCCATCGAGCCTGTGACATAGCGCTCAGATATCAGTGGGCCTCACACAATCCAAAAGTGTCCAGTGTCCACAAGTGTCTGCTGAAATTCAAAATCTCCCTTATCCTCTAGTCACTTTTGTCACAGCTGTGCCATCGAGCCTGTGACATAGCGCTCAGATATCAGTGGGCCTCACACAATCCAAAAGTGTCCAGTGTCCACAAGTGTCTGCAGAAATTCAAAATCTCCCTTATCCTCTCGTCACTTTTGTCACAGCTGTGCCATCGAGCCTGTGACATATCGCTCAGATATCAGTGGGCCTCACACAATCCAAAAGTGTCCAGTGTCCACAAGTGTCTGCTGAAATTCAAAATCTCCCTTATCCTCTAGTCACTTTTGTCACAGCTGTGCCATCGAGCCTGTGACATAGCGCTCAGATATCAGTGGGCCTCACACAATCCAAACGTGTCCAGTGTCCACAAGTGTCTGCTGAAATTCAAAATCTCCCTTATCCTCTCGTCACTTTTGTCACAGCTGTGCCATCGAGCCTGTCACATAGTGCTCAGATATTCATTGGGCCTCACACAATCCAAAAGTGTCCAGTGTCCACAAGTGTCTGCTGAAATTCAAAATCTCCCTTATCCTCTAGTCACTTTTGTCACAGCTGTGCCATCGAGCCTGTGACATAGCGCTCAGATATCAGTGGGCCTCACACAATCCAAAAGTGTCCAGTGTCCACAAGTGTCTGCTGAAATTCAAAATCTCCCTTATCCTTTCGTCACTTTTGTCACAGCTGTGCCATCGAGCCTGTCACATAGCGCTCAGATATTCATTGGGCCTCACACAATCCAAAAGTGTCCAGTGTCCACAAGTGTCTGCTGAAATTCAAAATCTCCCTTATCCTCTCGTCACTTTTGTCACAGCTGTGCCAACGAGCCTGTCACATAGCGCTCAGATATTGATTGGGCCTCATACAATCCAAAAGTGTCCAGTGTCCACAAGTGTCTGTTGAAATTCAAAATCTCCCTTATCCTTTCGTCACCTTTGTCACAGCTGTGCCATCGAGCCTGTCACATAGCGCTCAGATATTCATTGGGCCTCACACAATCCAAAAGTGTCAAGTGTCCACAAGTGTCTGCTGAAATTCAAAATCTCCCTTATCCTCTAGTCACTTTTGTCACAGCTGTGCCATCGAGCCTGTGACATAGCGCTCAGATATCAGTGGGCCTCACACAATCCAAAAGTGTCCAGTGACCACAAGTGTCTGCTGAAATTCAAAATTTCCCTTATCCTCTAGTCACTTTTGTCACAGCTGTGCCATCGAGCCTGTGACATAGCGCTCAGATATCAGTGGGCCTCACACAATCCAAAAGTGTCCAGTGTCCACAAGTGTCTGCTGAAATTCAAAATCTCCCTTATCCTCTAGTCACTTTTGTCACAGCTGTGCCATCGAGCCTGTGACATAGCGCTCAGATATCAGTGGGCCTCACACAATCCAAAAGTGTCCAGTGTCCACAAGTGTCTGCAGAAATTCAAAATCTCCCTTATCCTCTCGTCACTTTTGTCACAGCTGTGCCATCGAGCCTGTGACATAGCGCTCAGATATTCATTGGGCCTCACACAATCCAAAAGTGTCCAGTGTCCACAAGTGTCTGCTGAAATTCAAAATCTCACTTATCCTCTAGTCACTTTGGTCACAGCTGTGCCATCGAGCCTGTGACATAGCGCTCAGATATTCATTGGGCCTCACACAATCCAAAAGTGTCCAGTGTCCACAAGTGTCTGCTGAAATTCAAAATCTCCCTTATCCTCTAGTCACTTTTGTCACAGCTGTGCCATCGAGCCTGTGACATAGCGCTCAGATATCAGTGGGCCTCACACAATCCAAAAGTGTCCAGTGTCCACAAGTGTCTGCAGAAATTCAAAATCTCCCTTATCCTCTCGTCACTTTTGTCACAGCTGTGCCATCGAGCCTGTGACATAGCGCTCAGGTATCAGTGGGCCTCACACAATCCAAAAGTGTCCAGTGTCCACAAGTGTCTGCTGAAATTCAAAATCTCACTTATCCTCTAGTCACTTTTGTCACAGCTGTGCCATCGAGCCTGTGACATAGCGCTCAGATATCAGTGGGCCTCACACAATCCAAACGTGTCCAGTGTCCACAAGTGTCTGCTGAAATTCAAAATCTCCCTTATCCTCTCTTCACTTTTGTCACAGCTGTGCCATCGAGCCTGTGACATAGCGCTCAGATATCAGTGGGCCTCACACAATCCAAAAGTGTCCAGTGTCCACAAGTGTTTGCTGAAATTCAAAATCTCCCTTATCCTTTCGTCACTTTTGTCACAGCTGTGCCATCGAGCCTGTCACACAGCGCTCAGATATTCATTGGGCCTCACACAATCCAAAAGTGTCCAGTGTCCACAAGTGTCTGCTGAAATTCAAAATCTCCCTTATCCTCTCGTCACTTTTGTCACAGCTGTGCCAACGAGCCTGTCACATAGCGCTCAGATATTCATTGGGCCTCACACAATCCAAAAGTGTCCAGTGTCCACAAGTGTCTGCTGAAATTCAAAATCTCCCTTATCCTTTCGTCACTTTTGTCACAGCTGTGCCATCGAGCCTGTCACATAGCGCTCAGATATTCATTGGGCCTCACACAATCCAAAAGTGTCCAGTGTCCACATGTGTCTGCTGAAATTCAAAATCTCCCTTATCCTCTAGTAACTTTTGTCACAGCTGTGCCATCGAACCTGTGACATAGTGCTCAGATATCAGTGGGCCTCACACAATCCAAAAGTGTCCAGTGTCCACAAGTGTCTGCTGAAATTCAAAATCACCCTTATCCTCTAGTCACTTTTGTCACAGCTGTGCCATCGAGCCTGTGACATAGCGCTCAGATATCAGTGGGCCTCACACAATCCAAAAGTGTCCAGTGTCCACAAGTGTCTGCAGAAATTCAAAATCTCCCTTATGCTCTCGTCACTTTTGTCACAGCTGTGCCATCGAGCCTGTGACATAGCGCTCAGATATTCATTGGGCCTCACACAATCCAAAAGTGTCCACAAGTGTCTGCTGAAATTCAAAATCTCACTTATCCTCTAGTCACTTTTGTCACAGCTGTGCCATCGAGCCTGTCACATAGCGCTCAGATATCAGTGGGCCTCACACAATCCAAAAGTGTCCAGTGTCCACAAGTGTCTGCTGAATTTCAAAATCTCCCTTATCCTCTAGTCACTTTTGTCACAGCTGTGCCATCGAGCCTGTGACATAGCGCTCAGATATCAGTGGGCCTCACACAATCCAAAAGTGTCCAGTGTCCACTAGTGTCTGCTGAAATTCAAAATCTCCCTTATCCTCTAGTCACTTTTGTCACAGCTGTGCCATCGAGCCTGTGACATAGCGCTCAGATATCAGTTGGCCTCACACAATCCAAAAGTGTCCAGTGTCCACAAGTGTCTGCAGAAATTCAAAATCTCCCTTATCCTCTCGTCACTTTTGTCACAGCTGTGCCATCGAGCCTGTGACATAGCGCTCAGATATCAGTGGGCCTCACACAATCCAAAAGTGTCCAGTGTCCACAAGTGTCTGCTGAATTTCAAAATCTCCCTTATCCTCTAGTCACTTTTGTCACAGCTGTGCCATCGAGCCTGTGAAATAGCGCTCAGATATCAGTGGGCCTCACACAATCCAAAAGTGTCCAGTGTCCACAAGTGTCTGCTGAAATTCAAAATCTCCCTTATCCTCTCGTCACTTTTGTCACAGCTGTGCCATCGAGCCTGTCACATAGCGCTCAGATATTCATTGGGCCTCACACAATCCAAAAGTGTCAAGTGTCCACAAGTGTCTGCTGAAATTCAAAATCTCCCTTATCCTCTAGTCACTTTTGTCACAGCTGTGCCATCGAGCCTGTGACATAGCGCTCAGATATCAGTGGGCCTCACACAATCCAAAAGTGTCCAGTGTCCACAAGTGTCTGCTGAAATTCAAAATCTCCCTTATCCTCTAGTCACTTTTGTCACAGCTGTGCCATCGAGCCTGTGACATAGCGCTCAGATATCAGTGGGCCTCACACAATCCAAAAGTGTCCAGTGTCCACAAGTGTCTGCTGAAATTCAAAATCTCCCTTATCCTCTAGTCACTTTTGTCACAGCTGTGCCATCGAGCCTGTGACATAGCGCTCAGATATCAGTGGGCCTCACACAATCCAAAAGTGTCCAGTGTCCACAAGTGTCTGCAGAAATTCAAAATCTCCCTTATCCTCTCGTCACTTTTGTCACAGCTGTGCCATCAAGCCTGTGACATAGCGCTCAGATATTCATTGGGCCTCACACAATCCAAAAGTGTCCAGTGTCCACAAGTGTCTGCTGAAATTCAAAATCTCACTTATCCTCTAGTCACTTTGGTCACAGCTGTGCCATCGAGCCTGTGACATAGCGCTCAGATATTCATTGGGCCTCACACAATTCAAAAGTGTCCAGTGTCCACAAGTGTCTGCTGAAATTCAAAATCTCCCTTATCCTCTACTCACTTTTGTCACAGCTGTGCCATCGAGCCTGTGACATAGCGCTCAGATAACAGTGGGCCTCACACAATCCAAAAGTGTCCAGTGTCCACAAGTGTCTGCTGAAATTCAAAATCTCCCTTATCCTCTAGTCACTTTTGTCACAGCTGTGCCATCGAGCCTGTGACATAGCGCTCAGATATCAGTGGGCCTCACACAATCCAAAAGTGTCCAATGTCCACAATTGTCTGCAGAAATTCAAAATCTCCCTTATCCTCTCGTCACTTTTGTCACAGCTGTGCCATAGAGCCTGTCACATAGCGCTCAGATATTTATTGGGCCTCACACAATCCAAAAGTGTCCAGTGTCCACAAGTGTCTGCTGAAATTCAAAATCTCCCTTATCCTCTAGTCACTTTTGTCACAGCTGTGCCATCGAGCCTGTGACATAGCGCTCAGATATCAGTGGGCCTCACACAATCCAAAAGTGTCCAGTGTCCACAAGTGTCTGCAGAAATTCAAAATCTCCCTTATCCTCTCATCACTTTTGTCACAGCTGTGCCATCGAGCCTGTCACATAGCGCTCAGATATTCATTGGGCCTCACACAATCCAAAAGTGTCCAGTGTCCACAAGTGTCTGCTGAAATTCAAAATCTCCCTTATCCTCTAGTCACTTTTGTCACAGCTGTGCCATCGAGCCTGTGACATAGCGCTCAGATATCAGTGGGCCTCCCACAATCCAAAAGTGTCCAGTGCCCACAATTGTCTGCTGAAATTCAAAATCTCCCTTATCCTCTCGTCACTTTTGTCACAGCTGTGCCATCGAGCCTGTGACATAGCGCTCAGATATCAGTGGGCCTCACACAATCCAAAAGTGTCCAGTGTCCACAAGTGTCTGCTGAAATTCAAAATCTCCCTTATCCTCTAGTCACTTTTGTCACAGCTGTGCCATCGAGCCTGTGACATAGCGCTCAGATATCAGTGGGCCTCACACAATCCAAAAGTGTCCAGTGTCCACAAGTGTCTGCTGAAATTCAAAATCTCCCTTATCCTCTAGTCACTTTTGTCACAGCTGTGCCATCGAGCCTGTGACATAGCGCTCAGATATCAGTGGGCCTCACACAATCCAAAAGTGTCCAGTGTCCACAAGTGTCTGCAGAAATTCAAAATCTCCCTTATCCTCTCGTCACTTTTGTCACAGCTGTGCCATCAAGCCTGTGACATAGCGCTCAGATATTCATTGGGCCTCACACAATCCAAAAGTGTCCAGTGTCCACAAGTGTCTGCTGAAATTCAAAATCTCACTTATCCTCTAGTCACTTTGGTCACAGCTGTGCCATCGAGCCTGTGACATAGCGCTCAGATATTCATTGGGCCTCACACAATTCAAAAGTGTCCAGTGTCCACAAGTGTCTGCTGAAATTCAAAATCTCCCTTATCCTCTACTCACTTTTGTCACAGCTGTGTCATCGAGCCTGTGACATAGCGCTCAGATATCAGTGGGCCTCACACAATCCAAAAGTGTCCAGTGTCCACAAGTGTCTGCTGAAATTCAAAATCTCACTTATCCTCTAGTCACTTTTGTCACAGCTGTGCCATCGAGCCTGTGACATAGCGCTCAGATATCAGTGGGCCTCACACTATCCAAAAGTGTCCAATGTCCACAAGTGTCTGCAGAAATTCAAAATCTCCGTTATCCTCTCGTCACTTTTGTCACAGCTGTGCCATCGAGCCTGTGACATAGCGCTCAGATATTCATTGGGCCTCACACAATCCAAAAGTGTCCAGTGTCCACAAGTGTCTGCTGAAATTCAAAATCTCCCTTATCCCCTAGTCACTTTTGTCACAGCTGTGCCATCGAGCCTGTGACATAGCGCTCAGATATCAGTGGGCCTCACACAATCCAAAAGTGTCCAGTGTCCACAAGTGTCTGCAGAAATTCAAAATCTCCCTTATCCTCTCATCACTTTTGTCACAGATGTGCCATCGAGCCTGTCACATAGCGCTCAGATATTCATTGGGCCTCACACAATCCAAAAGTGTCCAGTGTCCACAAGTGTCTGCTGAAATTCAAAATCTCCTTTATCCTCTAGTCACTTTTGTCACAGCTGTGCCATCGAGCCTGTGACATAGCGCTCAGATATCAGTGGGCCTCACACAATCCAAAAGTGTCCAGTGTCCACAAGTGTCTGCTGAAATTCAAAATCTCCCTTATCCTCTCGTCACTTTTGTCACAGCTGTGCCATCAAGCCTGTGACATAGCGCTCAGATATTCATTGGGCCTCACACAATCCAAAAGTGTCCAGTGTCCACAAGTGTCTGCTGAAATTCAAAATC
This sequence comes from Dendrobates tinctorius, assembly GCF_039654945.1. Classification (NCBI taxonomy): domain Eukaryota; kingdom Metazoa; phylum Chordata; class Amphibia; order Anura; family Dendrobatidae; genus Dendrobates; species Dendrobates tinctorius. The sequence continues at coordinate 10,566,605 of NW_027361848.1, read as the reverse complement.
TCACTTATCCTCTAGTCACTTTTGTCACAGCTGTGCCATCGAGCCTGTGACATAGCGCTCAGATATTCATTGGGCCTCACACAATTCAAAAGTGTCCAGTGTCCACAAGTGTCTGCTGAAATTCAAAATCTCCCTTATCCTCTACTCACTTTTGTCACAGCTGTGCCATCGAGCCTGTGACATAGCGCTCAGATATCAGTGGGCCTCACACAATCCAAAAGTGTCCAGTGTCCACAAGTGTCTGCTGAAATTCAAAATCTCCCTTATCCTCTAGTCACTTTTGTCACAGCTGTGCCATCGAGCCTGTGACATAGCGCTCAGATATCAGTGGGCCTCACACAATCCAAAAGTGTCCAATGTCCACAAGTGTCTGCAGAAATTCAAAATCTCCCTTATCCTCTCGTCACTTTTGTCACAGCTGTGCCATCGAGCCTGTCACATAGCGCTCAGATATTCATTGGGCCTCACACAATCCAAAAGTGTCCAGTGTCCACAAGTGTCTGCTGAAATTCAAAATCTCCCTTATCCTCTAGTCACTTTTGTCACAGCTGTGCCATCGAGCCTGTGACATAGCGCTCAGATATCAGTGGGCCTCACACAATCCAAAAGTGTCCAGTGTCCACAAGTGTCTGCAGAAATTCAAAATCTCCCTTATCCTCTCATCACTTTTGTCACAGCTGTGCCATCGAGCCTGTCACATAGTGCTCAGATATTCATTGGGCCTCACACAATCCAAAAGTGTCCAGTGTCCACAAGTGTCTGCTGAAATTCAAAATCTCCCTTATCCTCTAGTCACTTTTGTCACAGCTGTGCCATCGAGCCTGTGACATAGCGCTCAGATATCAGTGGGCCTCACACATTCCAAAAGTGTCCAGTGTCCACAATTGTCTGCTGAAATTCAAAATCTCCCTTATCCTCTAGTCACTTTTGTCACAGCTGTGCCATCGAGCCTGTGACATAGCGCTCAGATATCAGTGGGCCTCACACAATCCAAAAGTGTCCAGTGTCCACAAGTGTCTGCTGAAATTCAAAAACTCCCTTATACTCTAGTCACTTTTGTCACAGCTGTGCCATCGAGCCTGTGACATAGCGCTCAGATATCAGTGGGCCTCACACAATCCAAAAGTGTCCAGTGTCCACAAGTGTCTGCTGAAATTCAAAATCTCCCTTATCCTCTAGTCACTTTTGTCACAGCTGTGCCATCGAGCCTGTGACATAGCGCTCAGATATCAGTGGGCGTCACACAATCCAAAAGTGTCCAGTGTCCACAAGTGTCTGCAGAAATTCAAAATCTCCCTTATCCTCTCGTCACTTTTGTCACAGCTGTGCCATCAAGCCTGTGACATAGCGCTCAGATATTCATTGGGCCTCACACAATCCAAAAGTGTCCAGTGTCCACAAGTGTCTGCTGAAATTCAAAATCTCACTTATCCTCTAGTCACTTTGGTCACAGCTGTGCCATCGAGCCTGTGACATAGCGCTCAGATATTCATTGGGCCTCACACAATTCAAAAGTGTCCAGTGTCCACAAGTGTCTGCTGAAATTCAAAATCTCCCTTATCCTCTACTCACTTTTGTCACAGCTGTGTCATCGAGCCTGTGACATAGCGCTCAGATATCAGTGGGCCTCACACAATCCAAAAGAGTCCAGTGTCCACAAGTGTCTGCAGAAATTCAAAATCTCCCTTATCCTCTCATCACTTTTGTCACAGCTGTGCCATCGAGCCTGTCACATAGCGCTCAGATATTCATTGGGCCTCACACAATCCAAAAGTGTCCAGTGTCCACAAGTGTCTGCTGAAATTCAAAATCTCCTTTATCCTCTAGTCACTTTTGTCACAGCTGTGCCATCGAGCCTGTGACATAGCGCTCAGATATCAGTGGGCCTCACACAATCCAAAAGTGTCCAGTGTCCACAAGTGTCTGCTGAAATTCAAAATCTCCCTTATCCTCTAGTCACTTTTGTCACAGCTGTGCCATCGAGCCTGTGACATAGCGCTCAGATATCAGTGGGCCTCACACAATCCAAAAGTGTCCAATGTCCACAAGTGTCTGCAGAAATTCAAAATCTCCCTTATCCTCTCGTCACTTTTGTCACAGCTGTGCCATCGAGCCTGTCACATAGCGCTCAGATATTCATTGGGCCTCACACAATCCAAAAGTGTCCAGTGTCCACAAGTGTCTGCTGAAATTCAAAATCTCCCTTATCCTCTAGTCACTTTTGTCACAGCTGTGCCATCGAGCCTGTGACATAGCGCTCAGATATCAGTGGGCCTCACACAATCCAAAAGTGTCCAGTGTCCACAAGTGTCTGCAGAAATTCAAAATCTCCCTTATCCTCTCATCACTTTTGTCACAGCTGTGCCATCGAGCCTGTGACATAGCGCTCAGATATTCATTGGGCCTCACACAATCCAAAAGAGTCCAGTGTCCACAAGTGTCTGCTGAAATTCAAAATCTCCCTTATCCTCTAGTCACTTTTGTCACAGCTGTGCCATCGAGCCTGTGACATAGCGCTCAGATATCAGTGGGCCTCACACAATCCAAAAGTGTCCAGTGTCCACAAGTGTCTGCTGAAATTCAAAATCTCCCTTATCCTCTAGTCACTTTTGTCACAGCTGTGCCATCGAGCCTGTGACATAGCGCTCAGATATCAGTGGGCCTCACACAATCCAAAAGTGTCCAGTGTCCACAAGTGTCTGCTGAAATTCAAAATCTCCCTTATCCTCTAGTCACTTTTGTCACAGCTGTGCCATCGAGCCTGTGACATAGCGCTCAGATATCAGTGGGCCTCACACAATCCAAAAGTGTCCAGTGTCCACAAGTGTCTGCTGAAATTCAAAATCTCCCTTATCCTCTAGTCACTTTTGTCACAGCTGTGCCATCGAGCCTGTGACATAGCGCTCAGATATCAGTGGGCCTCACACAATCCAAAAGTGTCCAGTGTCCACAAGTGTCTGCAGAAATTCAAAATCTCCCTTATCCTCTCGTCACTTTTGTCACAGCTGTGCCATCAAGCCTGTGACATAGCGCTCAGATATTCATTGGGCCTCACACAATCCAAAAGTGTCCAGTGTCCACAAGTGTCTGCTGAAATTCAAAATCTCACTTATCCTCTAGTCACTTTGGTCACAGCTGTGCCATCGAGCCTGTGACATAGCGCTCAGATATTCATTGGGCCTCACACAATCCAAAAGAGTCCAGTTTCCACAAGTGTCTCCTGAAATTCAAAATCTCCCTTATCCTCTAGTCACTTTTGTCACAGCTGTGCCATCGAGCCTGTGACATAGCGCTCAGATATCAGTGGGCCTCACACAATCCAAAAGTGTCCAATGTCCACAATTGTCTGCAGAAATTCAAAATCTCCCTTATCCTCTCGTCACTTTTGTCACAGCTGTGCCATAGAGCCTGTCACATAGCGCTCAGATATTTATTGGGCCTCACACAATCCAAAAGTGTCCAGTGTCCACAAGTGTCTGCTGAAATTCAAAATCTCCCTTATCCTCTAGTCACTTTTGTCACAGCTGTGCCATCGAGCCTGTGACATAGCGCTCAGATATCAGTGGGCCTCACACAATCCAAAAGTGTCCAGTGTCCACAAGTGTCTGCAGAAATTCAAAATCTCCCTTATCCTCTCATCACTTTTGTCACAGCTGTGCCATCGAGCCTGTCACATAGCGCTCAGATATTCATTGGGCCTCACACAATCCAAAAGTGTCCAGTGTCCACAAGTGTCTGCTGAAATTCAAAATCTCCCTTATCCTCTAGTCACTTTTGTCACAGCTGTGCCATCGAGCCTGTGACATAGCGCTCAGATATCAGTGGGCCTCCCACAATCCAAAAGTGTCCAGTGCCCACAATTGTCTGCTGAAATTCAAAATCTCCCTTATCCTCTAGTCACTTTTGTCACAGCTGTGCCATCGAGCCTGTGACATAGCGCTCAGATATCAGTGGGCCTCACACAATCCAAAAGTGTCCAGTGTCCACAAGTGTCTGCTGAAATTCAAAATCTCCCTTATCCTCTAGTCACTTTTGTCACATCTGTGCCATCGAGCCTGTGACATAGCGCTCAGATATCAGTGGGCCTCACACAATCCAAAAGTGTCCAGTGTCCACAAGTGTCTGCTGAAATTCAAAATCTCCCTTATCCTCTAGTCACTTTTGTCACAGCTGTGCCATCGAGCCTGTGACATAGCGCTCAGATATCAGTGGGCCTCACACAATCCAAAAGTGTCCAGTGTCCACAAGTGTCTGCAGAAATTCAAAATCTCCCTTATCCTCTCGTCACTTTTGTCACAGCTGTGCCATCAAGCCTGTGACATAGCGCTCAGATATTCATTGGGCCTCACACAATCCAAAAGTGTCCAGTGTCCACAAGTGTCTGCTGAAATTCAAAATCTCACTTATCCTCTAGTCACTTTGGTCACAGCTGTGCCATCGAGCCTGTGACATAGCGCTCAGATATTCATTGGGCCTCACACAATTCAAAAGTGTCCAGTGTCCACAAGTGTCTGCTGAAATTCAAAATCTCCCTTATCCTCTACTCACTTTTGTCACAGCTGTGTCATCGAGCCTGTGACATAGCGCTCAGATATCAGTGGGCCTCACACAATCCAAAAGTGTCCAGTGTCCACAAGTGTCTGCTGAAATTCAAAATCTCACTTATCCTCTAGTCACTTTTGTCACAGCTGTGCCATCGAGCCTGTGACATAGCGCTCAGATATCAGTGGGCCTCACACTATCCAAAAGTGTCCAATGTCCACAAGTGTCTGCAGAAATTCAAAATCTCCGTTATCCTCTCGTCACTTTTGTCACAGCTGTGCCATCGAGCCTGTGACATAGCGCTCAGATATTCATTGGGCCTCACACAATCCAAAAGTGTCCAGTGTCCACAAGTGTCTGCTGAAATTCAAAATCTCCCTTATCCCCTAGTCACTTTTGTCACAGCTGTGCCATCGAGCCTGTGACATAGCGCTCAGATATCAGTGGGCCTCACACAATCCAAAAGTGTCCAGTGTCCACAAGTGTCTGCAGAAATTCAAAATCTCCCTTATCCTCTCATCACTTTTGTCACAGATGTGCCATCGAGCCTGTCACATAGCGCTCAGATATTCATTGGGCCTCACACAATCCAAAAGTGTCCAGTGTCCACAAGTGTCTGCTGAAATTCAAAATCTCCTTTATCCTCTAGTCACTTTTGTCACAGCTGTGCCATCGAGCCTGTGACATAGCGCTCAGATATCAGTGGGCCTCACACAATCCAAAAGTGTCCAGTGTCCACAAGTGTCTGCTGAAATTCAAAATCTCCCTTATCCTCTCGTCACTTTTGTCACAGCTGTGCCATCAAGCCTGTGACATAGCGCTCAGATATTCATTGGGCCTCACACAATCCAAAAGTGTCCAGTGTCCACAAGTGTCTGCTGAAATTCAAAATCTCACTTATCCTCTAGTCACTTTTGTCACAGCTGTGCCATCGAGCCTGTGACATAGCGCTCAGATATTCATTGGGCCTCACACAATTCAAAAGTGTCCAGTGTCCACAAGTGTCTGCTGAAATTCAAAATCTCCCTTATCCTCTACTCACTTTTGTCACAGCTGTGCCATCGAGCCTGTGACATAGCGCTCAGATATCAGTGGGCCTCACACAATCCAAAAGTGTCCAGTGTCCACAAGTGTCTGCTGAAATTCAAAATCTCCCTTATCCTCTAGTCACTTTTGTCACAGCTGTGCCATCGAGCCTGTGACATAGCGCTCATATATCAGTGGGCCTCACACAATCCAAAAGTGTCCAATGTCCACAAGTGTCTGCAGAAATTCAAAATCTCCCTTATCCTCTCGTCACTTTTGTCACAGCTGTGCCATCGAGCCTGTCACATAGCGCTCAGATATTCATTGGGCCTCACACAATCCAAAAGTGTCCAGTGTCCACAAGTGTCTGCTGAAATTCAAAATCTCCCTTATCCTCTAGTCACTTTTGTCACAGCTGTGCCATCGAGCCTGTGACATAGCGCTCAGATATCAGTGGGCCTCACACAATCCAAAAGTGTCCAGTGTCCACAAGTGTCTGCAGAAATTCAAAATCTCCCTTATCCTCTCATCACTTTTGTCACAGCTGTGCCATCGAGCCTGTCACATAGTGCTCAGATATTCATTGGGCCTCACACAATCAAAAAGTGTCCAGTGTCCACAAGTGTCTGCTGAAATTCAAAATCTCCCTTATCCTCTAGTCACTTTTGTCACAGCTGTGCCATCGAGCCTGTGACATAGCGCTCAGATATCAGTGGGCCTCACACATTCCAAAAGTGTCCAGTGTCCACAATTGTCTGCTGAAATTCAAAATCTCCCTTATCCTCTAGTCACTTTTGTCACAGCTGTGCCATCGAGCCTGTGACATAGCGCTCAGATATCAGTGGGCCTCACACAATCCAAAAGTGTCCAGTGTCCACAAGTGTCTGCTGAAATTCAAAAACTCCCTTATACTCTAGTCACTTTTGTCACAGCTGTGCCATCGAGCCTGTGACATAGCGCTCAGATATCAGTGGGCCTCACACAATCCAAAAGTGTCCAGTGTCCACAAGTGTCTGCTGAAATTCAAAATCTCCCTTATCCTCTAGTCACTTTTGTCACAGCTGTGCCATCGAGCCTGTGACATAGCGCTCAGATATCAGTGGGCGTCACACAATCCAAAAGTGTCCAGTGTCCACAAGTGTCTGCAGAAATTCAAAATCTCCCTTATCCTCTCGTCACTTTTGTCACAGCTGTGCCATCAAGCCTGTGACATAGCGCTCAGATATTCATTGGGCCTCACACAATCCAAAAGTGTCCAGTGTCCACAAGTGTCTGCTGAAATTCAAAATCTCACTTATCCTCTAGTCACTTTGGTCACAGCTGTGCCATCGAGCCTGTGACATAGCGCTCAGATATTCATTGGGCCTCACACAATTCAAAAGTGTCCAGTGTCCACAAGTGTCTGCTGAAATTCAAAATCTCCCTTATCCTCTACTCACTTTTGTCACAGCTGTGTCATCGAGCCTGTGACATAGCGCTCAGATATCAGTGGGCCTCACACAATCCAAAAGAGTCCAGTGTCCACAAGTGTCTGCAGAAATTCAAAATCTCCCTTATCCTCTCATCACTTTTGTCACAGCTGTGCCATCGAGCCTGTCACATAGCGCTCAGATATTCATTGGGCCTCACACAATCCAAAAGTGTCCAGTGTCCACAAGTGTCTGCTGAAATTCAAAATCTCCTTTATCCTCTAGTCACTTTTGTCACAGCTGTGCCATCGAGCCTGTGACATAGCGCTCAGATATCAGTGGGCCTCACACAATCCAAAAGTGTCCAGTGTCCACAAGTGTCTGCTGAAATTCAAAATCTCCCTTATCCTCTAGTCACTTTTGTCACAGCTGTGCCATCGAGCCTGTGACATAGCGCTCAGATATCAGTGGGCCTCACACAATCCAAAAGTGTCCAATGTCCACAAGTGTCTGCAGAAATTCAAAATCTCCCTTATCCTCTCGTCACTTTTGTCACAGCTGTGCCATCGAGCCTGTCACATAGCGCTCAGATATTCATTGGGCCTCACACAATCCAAAAGTGTCCAGTGTCCACAAGTGTCTGCTGAAATTCAAAATCTCCCTTATCCTCTAGTCACTTTTGTCACAGCTGTGCCATCGAGCCTGTGACATAGCGCTCAGATATCAGTGGGCCTCACACAATCCAAAAGTGTCCAGTGTCCACAAGTGTCTGCAGAAATTCAAAATCTCCCTTATCCTCTCATCACTTTTGTCACAGCTGTGCCATCGAGCCTGTGACATAGCGCTCAGATATTCATTGGGCCTCACACAATCCAAAAGAGTCCAGTGTCCACAAGTGTCTGCTGAAATTCAAAATCTCCCTTATCCTCTAGTCACTTTTGTCACAGCTGTGCCATCGAGCCTGTGACATAGCGCTCAGATATCAGTGGGCCTCACACAATCCAAAAGTGTCCAGTGTCCACAAGTGTCTGCTGAAATTCAAAATCTCCCTTATCCTCTAGTCACTTTTGTCACAGCTGTGCCATCGAGCCTGTGACATAGCGCTCAGATATCAGTGGGCCTCACACAATCCAAAAGTGTCCAGTGTCCACAAGTGTCTGCTGAAATTCAAAATCTCCCTTATCCTCTAGTCACTTTTGTCACAGCTGTGCCATCGAGCCTGTGACATAGCGCTCAGATATCAGTGGGCCTCACACAATCCAAAAGTGTCCAGTGTCCACAAGTGTCTGCTGAAATTCAAAATCTCCCTTATCCTCTAGTCACTTTTGTCACAGCTGTGCCATCGAGCCTGTGACATAGCGCTCAGATATCAGTGGGCCTCACACAATCCAAAAGTGTCCAGTGTCCACAAGTGTCTGCAGAAATTCAAAATCTCCCTTATCCTCTCGTCACTTTTGTCACAGCTGTGCCATCAAGCCTGTGACATAGCGCTCAGATATTCATTGGGCCTCACACAATCCAAAAGTGTCCAGTGTCCACAAGTGTCTGCTGAAATTCAAAATCTCACTTATCCTCTAGTCACTTTGGTCACAGCTGTGCCATCGAGCCTGTGACATAGCGCTCAGATATTCATTGGGCCTCACACAATCCAAAAGAGTCCAGTGTCCACAAGTGTCTCCTGAAATTCAAAATCTCCCTTATCCTCTAGTCACTTTTGTCACAGCTGTGCCATCGAGCCTGTGACATAGCGCTCAGATATCAGTGGGCCTCACACAATCCAAAAGTGTCCAGTGTCCACAAGTGTCTGCTGAAATTCAAAATCTCCCTTATCCTCTAGTCACTTTTGTCACAGCTGTGCCATCGAGCCTGTGACATAGCGCTCAGATATCAGTGGGCCTCACACAATCCAAAAGTGTCCAGTGTCCACAAGTGTCTGCTGAAATTCAAAATCTCCCTTATCCTCTAGTCACTTTTGTCACAGCTGTGCCATCGAGCCTGTGACATAGCGCTCAGATATCAGTGGGCCTCACACAATCCAAAAGTGTACAGTGTCCACAAGTGTCTGCTGAAATTCAAAATCTCCCTTATCCTCTAGTCACTTTTGTCACAGCTGTGCCATCGAGCCTGTGACATAGCGCTCAGATATCAGTGGGCCTCACACAATCCAAAAGTGTCCAGTGTCCACAAATGTCTGAAGAAATTCAAAATCTCCCTTATCCTCTCGTCACTTTTGTCACAGCTGTGCCATCAAGCCTGTGACATAGCGCTCAGATATTCATTGGGCCTCACACAATCCAAAAGTGTCCAGTGTCCACAAGTGTCTGCTGAAATTCAAAATCTCACTTATCCTCTAGTCACTTTGGTCACAGCTGTGCCATCGAGCCTGTGACATAGCGCTCAGATATTCATTGGGCCTCACACAATTCAAAAGTGTCCAGTGTCCACAAGTGTCTGCTGAAATTCAAAATCTCCCTTATCCTCTAGTCACTTTTGTCACAGCTGTGCCATCGAGCCTGTGACATAGCGCTCAGATATCAGTGGGCCTCACACAATCCAAAAGTGTCCAGTGTCCACAAGTGTCTGCAGAAATTCAAAATCTCCCTTATCCTCTCATCACTTTTGTCACAGCTGTGCCATCGAGCCTGTCACATAGCGCTCAGATATTCATTGGGCCTCACACAATCCAAAAGTGTCCAGTGTCCACAAGTGTCTGCTGAAATTCAAAATCTCCTTTATCCTCTAGTCACTTTTGTCACAGCTGTGCCATCGAGCCTGTGACATAGCGCTCAGATATCAGTGGGCCTCACACAATCCAAAAGTGTCCAGTGTCCACAAGTGTCTGCTGAAATTCAAAATCTCCCTTATCCTCTAGTCACTTTTGTCACAGCTGTGCCATCGAGACTGTGACATAGCGCTCAGATATCAGTGGGCCTCACACAATCCAAAAGTGTCCAGTGTCCACAAGTGTCTGCTGAAATTCAAAATCTCCCTTATCCTCTAGTCACTTTTGTCACAGCTGTGCCATCGAGCCTGTGACATAGCGCTCAGATATCAGTGGGCCTCACACAATCCAAAAGTGTCCATTGTCCACAAGTGTCTGCAGAAATTCAAAATCTCCCTTATCCTCTCGTCACTTTTGTCACAGCTGTGCCATCGAGCCTGTGACATAGCGCTCAGATATTCATTGGGCCTCACACAATCCAAAAGTGTCCAGTGTCCACAAGCGTCTGCTGAAATTCAAAATCTCACTTATCCTCTAGTCACTTTGGTCACAGCTGTGCCATCGAGCCTGTGACATAGCGCTCAGATATTCATTGGGCCTCACACAATACAAAAGTGTCCAGTGTCCACAAGTGTCTGCTGAAATTCAAAATCTCACTTATCCTCTAGTCACTTTGGTCACAGCTGTGCCATCGAGCCTGTGACATAGCGCTCAGATATTCATTGGGCCTCACACAATCCAAAAGTGTCCAGTGTCCACAAGTGTCTGCTGAAATTCAAAATCTCCCTTATCCTCTAGTCACTTTTGTCACAGCTGTGCCATCGAGCCTGTGACATAGCGCTCAGATATCAGTGGGCCTCACATAATCCAAAAGTGTCCAGTGTCCACAAGTGTCTGCTGAAATTCAAAATCTCCCTTATCCTCTAGTCACTTTTGTCACAGCTGTGCCATCGAGCCTGTGACATAGCGCTCAGATATCAGTGGGCCTCACACAATCCAAAAGTGTCCAGTGTCCACAAGTGTCTGCTGAAATTCAAAATCTCCCTTATCCTCTCGTCACTTTTGTCACAGCTGTGCCATCGAGCCTGTCACATAGCGCTCAGATATTCATTGCGCCTCACACAATCCAAAAGTGTCTAGTGTCCACAAGTGTCTGCTGAAATTCAAAATCTCCCTTATCCTCTAGTCATTTTGTCACAGCTGTGCCATCGAGCCTGTGACATAGCGCTCAGATATCAGTGGGCCTCACACAATCCAAAAGTGTCCAGTGTCCACAAGTGTCTGCTGAAATTCAAAATCTCTCTTATCCTCTAGTCACTTTTGTCACAGCTGTGCCATCGAGCCTGTGACATAGCGCTCAGATATCAGTGGGCCTCACACAATCCAAAAGTGTCCAGTGTCCACAAGTGTCTGCTGAAATTCAAAATCTCCCTTATCCTCTAGTCACTTTTGTCACAGCTGTGCCATCGAGCCTGTGACATAGCGCTCAGGTATCAGTGGGCCTCACACAATCCAAAAGTGTCCAGTGTCCACAAGTGTCTGCAGAAATTCAAAATCTCCCTTATCCTCTCGTCACTTTTGTCACAGCTGTGCCATCGAGCCTGTCACATAGCGCTCAGATATTCATTGGGCCTCACACAATCCAAAAGTGTCCAGTGTCCACAAGTGTCTGCTGAAATTCAAAATCTCCCTTATCCTCTAGTCACTTTTGTCACAGCTGTGCCATCGAGCCTGTGACATAGCGCTCAGATAAAAGTGGGCCTCACACAATCCAAAAGTGTCCAGTGTCCACAAGTGTCTGCAGAAATTCAAAATCTCCCTTATCCTCTAGTCACTTTTGTCACAGCTGTGCCATCGAGCCTGTCACATAGCGCTCAGATATTCATTGGGCCTCACACAATCCAAAAGTGTCCAGTGTCCACAAGTGTCTGCTGAAATTCAAAATCTCCCTTATCCTCTCGTCACTTTTGTCACAGTTGTGCCATCGAGCCTGTCACATAGCGCTCAGATATTCATTGGGCCTCATACAATCCAAAAGTGTCCAGTGTCCACAAGTGTCTGCTGAAATTCAAAATCTCCCTTATCCTCTCGTCACTTTTGTCACAGCTGTGCCATCGAGCCTGTCACATAGCGCTCAGATATCAGTGAGCCTCACACAATCCAAAAGTGTCCAGTGTCCACAAGTGTCTGCTGAAATTCAAAATCTCCCTTATCCTCTAGTCACTTTTGTCACAGCTGTGCCATCGAGCCTGTGACATAGCGCTCAGATATCAGTGGGCCTCACACAATCCAAAAGTGTCCAGTGTCCACAAGTGTCTGCTGAAATTCAAAATCTCCCTTATCCTCTAGTCACTTTTGTCACAGCTGTGCCATCGAGCCTGTGACATAGCGCTCAGATATCAGTGGGCCTCACACAATCCAAAAGTGTCCAGTGTCCACAAGTGTCTGCTGAAATTCAAAATCTCCCTTATCCTCTAGTCACTTTTGTCACAGCTGTGCCATCGAGCCTGTGACATAGCGCTCAGATATCAGTGGGCCTCACACAATCCAAAAGTGTACAGTGTCCGCAAGTGTCTGCAGAAATTCAAAATCTCCCTTATCCTCTCGTCACTTTTGTCACAGCTGTGCCATCGAGCCTGTGACATAGCGCTCAGATATTCATTGGGCCTCACACAATCCAAAAGTGTCCAGTGTCCACAAGTGTCTGCTGAAATTCAAAATCTCACTTATCCTCTAGTCACTTTGGTCACAGCTGTGCCATCGAGCCTGTGACATAGCGCTCAGATATTCATTGGGCCTCACACAATCCAAAAGAGTCCAGTGTCCACAAGTGTCTCCTGAAATTCAAAATCTCCCTTATCCTCTCGTCACTTTTGTCACAGCTGTGCCATCGAGCCTGTGACATAGCGCTCAGATATCAGTGGGCCTCACACAATCCAAAAGTGTCCAGTGTCCACAAGTGTCTGCTGAAATTCAAAATCTCCCTTATCCTCTAGTCACTTTTGTCACAGCTGTTCCATCGAGCCTGTGACATAGCGCTCAGATATCAGTGGGCCTCACACAATCCAAAAGTGTCCAGTGTCCACAAGTGTCTGCTGAAATTCAAAATCTCCCTTATCCTCTAGTCACTTTTGTCACAGCTGTGCCATCGAGCCTGTGACATAGCGCTCAGATATCAGTGGGCCTCACACAATCCAAAAGTGTCCAGTGTCCACAAGTGTCTGCTGAAATTCAAAATCTCCCTTATCCTCTAGTCACTTTTGTCACAGCTGTGCCATCGAGCCTGTGACATAGCGCTCAGATATCAGTGGGCCTCACACAATCCAAAAGTGTCCAGTGTCCACAAGTGTCTGAAGAAATTCAAAATCTCCCTTATCCTCTAGTCACTTTGGTCACAGCTGTGCCATCGAGCCTGTGACATAGCGCTCAGATATTCATTGGGCCTCACACAATTCAAAAGTGTCCAGTGTCCACAAGTGTCTGCTGAAATTCAAAATCTCCCTTATCCTCTAGTCACTTTTGTCACAGCTGTGCCATCGAGCCTGTGACATAGCGCTCAGATATCAGTGGGCCTCACACAATCCAAAAGTGTCCAGTGTCCACAAGTGTCTGCAGAAATTCAAAATCTCCCTTATCCTCTCATCATTTTTGTCACAGCTGTGCCATCGAGCCTGTCACATAGCGCTCAGATATTCATTGCGCCTCACACAATCCAAAAGTGTCTAGTGTCCACAAGTGTCTGCTGAAATTCAAAATCTCCCTTATCCTCTAGTCATTTTGTCACAGCTGTGCCATCGAGCCTGTGACATAGCGCTCAGATATCAGTGGGCCTCACACAATCCAAAAGTGTCCAGTGTCCACAAGTGTCTGCTGAAATTCAAAATCTCTCTTATCCTCTAGTCACTTTTGTCACAGCTGTGCCATCGAGCCTGTGACATAGCGCTCAGATATCAGTGGGCCTCACACAATCCAAAAGTGTCCAGTGTCCACAAGTGTCTGCTGAAATTCAAAATCTCCCTTATCCTCTAGTCACTTTTGTCACAGCTGTGCCATCGAGCCTGTGACATAGCGCTCAGGTATCAGTGGGCCTCACACAATCCAAAAGTGTCCAGTGTCCACAAGTGTCTGCAGAAATTCAAAATCTCCCTTATCCTCTCGTCACTTTTGTCACAGCTGTGCCATCGAGCCTGTCACATAGCGCTCAGATATTCATTGGGCCTCACACAATCCAAAAGTGTCCAGTGTCCACAAGTGTCTGCTGAAATTCAAAATCTCCCTTATCCTCTAGTCACTTTTGTCACAGCTGTGCCATCGAGCCTGTGACATAGCGCTCAGATAAAAGTGGGCCTCACACAATCCAAAAGTGTCCAGTGTCCACAAGTGTCTGCAGAAATTCAAAATCTCCCTTATCCTCTAGTCACTTTTGTCACAGCTGTGCCATCGAGCCTGTCACATAGCGCTCAGATATTCATTGGGCCTCACACAATCCAAAAGTGTCCAGTGTCCACAAGTGTCTGCTGAAATTCAAAATCTCCCTTATCCTCTCGTCACTTTTGTCACAGTTGTGCCATCGAGCCTGTCACATAGCGCTCAGATATTCATTGGGCCTCATACAATCCAAAAGTGTCCAGTGTCCACAAGTGTCTGCTGAAATTCAAAATCTCCCTTATCCTCTCGTCACTTTTGTCACAGCTGTGCCATCGAGCCTGTCACATAGCGCTCAGATATCAGTGAGCCTCACACAATCCAAAAGTGTCCAGTGTCCACAAGTGTCTGCTGAAATTCAAAATCTCCCTTATCCTCTAGTCACTTTTGTCACAGCTGTGCCATCGAGCCTGTGACATAGCGCTCAGATATCAGTGGGCCTCACACAATCCAAAAGTGTCCAGTGTCCACAAGTGTCTGCTGAAATTCAAAATCTCCCTTATCCTCTAGTCACTTTTGTCACAGCTGTGCCATCGAGCCTGTGACATAGCGCTCAGATATCAGTGGGCCTCACACAATCCAAAAGTGTCCAGTGTCCACAAGTGTCTGCTGAAATTCAAAATCTCCCTTATCCTCTAGTCACTTTTGTCACAGCTGTGCCATCGAGCCTGTGACATAGCGCTCAGATATCAGTGGGCCTCACACAATCCAAAAGTGTACAGTGTCCGCAAGTGTCTGCAGAAATTCAAAATCTCCCTTATCCTCTCGTCACTTTTGTCACAGCTGTGCCATCGAGCCTGTGACATAGCGCTCAGATATTCATTGGGCCTCACACAATCCAAAAGTGTCCAGTGTCCACAAGTGTCTGCTGAAATTCAAAATCTCACTTATCCTCTAGTCACTTTGGTCACAGCTGTGCCATCGAGCCTGTGACATAGCGCTCAGATATTCATTGGGCCTCACACAATCCAAAAGAGTCCAGTGTCCACAAGTGTCTCCTGAAATTCAAAATCTCCCTTATCCTCTCGTCACTTTTGTCACAGCTGTGCCATCGAGCCTGTGACATAGCGCTCAGATATCAGTGGGCCTCACACAATCCAAAAGTGTCCAGTGTCCACAAGTGTCTGCTGAAATTCAAAATCTCCCTTATCCTCTAGTCACTTTTGTCACAGCTGTTCCATCGAGCCTGTGACATAGCGCTCAGATATCAGTGGGCCTCACACAATCCAAAAGTGTCCAGTGTCCACAAGTGTCTGCTGAAATTCAAAATCTCCCTTATCCTCTAGTCACTTTTGTCACAGCTGTGCCATCGAGCCTGTGACATAGCGCTCAGATATCAGTGGGCCTCACACAATCCAAAAGTGTCCAGTGTCCACAAGTGTCTGCTGAAATTCAAAATCTCCCTTATCCTCTAGTCACTTTTGTCACAGCTGTGCCATCGAGCCTGTGACATAGCGCTCAGATATCAGTGGGCCTCACACAATCCAAAAGTGTCCAGTGTCCACAAGTGTCTGAAGAAATTCAAAATCTCCCTTATCCTCTCGTCACTTTTGTCACAGCTGTGCCATCAAGCCTGTGACATAGCGCTCAGATATTCATTGGGCCTCACACAATCCAAAAGTGTCCAGTGTCCACAAGTGTCTGCTGAAATTCAAAATCTCACTTATCCTCTAGTCACTTTGGTCACAGCTGTGCCATCGAGCCTGTGACATAGCGCTCAGATATTCATTGGGCCTCACACAATTCAAAAGTGTCCAGTGTCCACAAGTGTCTGCTGAAATTCAAAATCTCCCTTATCCTCTAGTCACTTTTGTCACAGCTGTGCCATCGAGCCTGTGACATAGCGCTCAGATATCAGTGGGCCTCACACAATCCAAAAGTGTCCAGTGTCCACAAGTGTCTGCAGAAATTCAAAATCTCCCTTATCCTCTCATCACTTTTGTCACAGCTGTGCCATCGAGCCTGTCACATAGCGCTCAGATATTCATTGGGCCTCACACAATCCAAAAGTGTCCAGTGTCCACAAGTGTCTGCTGAAATTCAAAATCTCCTTTATCCTCTAGTCACTTTTGTCACAGCTGTGCCATCGAGCCTGTGACATAGCGCTCAGATATCAGTGGGCCTCACACAATCCAAAAGTGTCCAGTGTCCACAAGTGTCTGCTGAAATTCAAAATCTCCCTTATCCTCTAGTCACTTTTGTCACAGCTGTGCCATCGAGACTGTGACATAGCGCTCAGATATCAGTGGGACTCACACAATCCAAAAGTGTCCAGTGTCCACAAGTGTCTGCTGAAATTCAAAATCTCCCTTATCCTCTAGTCACTTTTGTCACAGCTGTGCCATCGAGCCTGTGACATAGCGCTCAGATATCAGTGGGCCTCACACAATCCAAAAGTGTCCATTGTCCACAAGTGTCTGCTGAAATTCAAAATCTCCCTTATCCTCTAGTCACTTTTGTCACAGCTGTGCCATCGAGCCTGTGACATAGCGCTCAGATATCAGTGGGCCTCACACAATCCAAAAGTGTCCAGTGTCCACAAGTGTCTGCTGAAATTCAAAATCTCCCTTATCCTCTCGTCACTTTTGTCACAGCTGTGCCATCGAGCCTGTGACATAGCGCTCAGATATCAGTGGGCCTCACACAATCCAAAAGTGTACAGTGTCCACAAGTGTCTGCAGAAATTCAAAATCTCCCTTATCCTCTCGTCACTTTTGTCACAGCTGTGCCATCGAGCCTGTGACATAGCGCTCAGATATTCATTGGGCCTCACACAATCCAAAAGTGTCCAGTGTCCACAAGCGTCTGCTGAAATTCAAAATCTCACTTATCCTCTAGTCACTTTGGTCACAGCTGTGCCATCGAGCCTGTGACATAGCGCTCAGATATTCATTGGGCCTCACACAATCCAAAAGTGTCCAGTGTCCACAAGTGTCTGCTGAAATTCAAAATCTCACTTATCCTCTAGTCACTTTGGTCACAGCTGTGCCATCGAGCCTGTGACATAGCGCTCAGATATTCATTGGGCCTCACACAATCCAAAAGTGTCCAGTGTCCACAAGTGTCTGCTGAAATTCAAAATCTCCCTTATCCTCTAGTCACTTTTGTCACAGCTGTGCCATCGAGCCTGTGACATAGCGCTCAGATATCAGTGGGCCTCACACAATCCAAAAGTGTCCAGTGTCCACAAGTGTCTGCTGAAATTCAAAATCTCCCTTATCCTCTAGTCACTTTTGTCACAGCTGTGCCATCGAGCCTGTGACATAGCGCTCAGATATCAGTGGGCCTCACACAATCCAAAAGTGTCCAGTGTCCACAAGTGTCTGCTGAAATTCAAAATCTCCCTTATCCTCTCGTCACTTTTGTCACAGCTGTGCCATCGAGCCTGTCACATAGCGCTCAGATATTCATTGCGCCTCACACAATCCAAAAGTGTCTAGTGTCCACAAGTGTCTGCTGAAATTCAAAATCTCCCTTATCCTCTAGTCATTTTGTCACAGCTGTGCCATCGAGCCTGTGACATAGCGCTCAGATTTCAGTGGGCCTCACACAATCCAAAAGTGTCCAGTGTCCACAAGTGTCTGCTGAAATTCAAAATCTCCCTTATCCTCTAGTCACTTTTGTCACAGCTGTGCCTTCAAGCCTGTGACATAGCGCTCAGATATCAGTGGGCCTCACACAATCCAAAAGTGTCCAGTGTCCACAAGTGTCTTCAGAAATTCAAAATCTCCCTTATCCTCTCGTCACTTTTGTCACAGCTGTGCCATCGAGCCTGTCACATAGAGCTCAGATATTCATTGGGCCTCACACAATCCAAAAGTGTCCAGTGTCCACAAGTGTCTGCTGAAATTCAAAATCTCACTTATCCTCTAGTCAGTTTGGTCACAGCTGTGCCATCGAGCTTCTCACATAGCGCTCAGATATTCATTGGGCCTCACACAATCCAAAAGTGTCCAGTGTCCACAAGTGTCTGCTGAAATTCAAAATCTCCCTTATCCTCTAGGCACTTTTGTCACAGCTGTGCCATCGAGCCTGTGACATAGCGCTCAGATATCAGTGGGCCTCACACAATCCAAAAGTGTCCAGTGTCCACATGTGTCTGCTGAAAAAATTCAAAATCTCCCTTATCCTCTAGTCACTTTTGTCACAGCTGTGCCATCGAACCTGTGACATAGTGCTCAGATATCAGTGGGCCTCACACAATCCAAAAGTGTCCAGTGTCCACAAGTGTCTGCTGAAATTCAAAATCACCCTTATCCTCTAGTCACTTTTGTCACAGCTGTGCCATCGAGCCTGTGACATAGCGCTCAGATATCAGTGGGCCTCACACAATCCAAAAGTGTCCAGTGTCCACAAGTGTCTGCTGAAATTCAAAATCTCCCTTATCCTCTAGTCACTTTTGTCACAGCTGTGCCATCGAGCCTGTGACATAGCGCTCAGATATCAGTTGGCCTCACACAATCCAAAAGTGTCCAGTGTCCACAAGTGTCTGCTGAAATTCAAAATCTCCCTTATCCTCTCGTCACTTTTGTCACAGCTGTGCCATCGAGCCTGTGACATAGCGCTCAGATATCAGTGGGCCTCACACAATCCAAAAGTGTCCAGTGTCCACAAGTGTCTGCTGAAATTCAAAATCTCCCTTATCCTCTATTCACTTTTGTCACAGCTGTGCCATCGAGCCTGTGACATAGCGCTCAGATATTCATTGGGCCTCACACAATCCAAAAGTGTCCTGTGTCCACAAGTGTCTGCTGAAATTCAAAATCTCACTTATCCTCTAGTCACTTTGGTCACAGCTGTGCCATCGAGCCTGTCACATAGCACTCAGATATTCATTGGGCCTCACACAATCCAAAAGTGTCCAGTGTCCACAAGTGTCTGGTGAAATTCAAAATCTCCCTTATCCTCTAGTCACTTTTGTCACAGCTGTGCCATCGAGCCTGTGACATAGCGCTCAGATATCAGTGGGCCTCACACAATCCAAAAGTGTCCAGTGTCCACAAGTGTCTGCAGAAATTCAAAATCTCCCTTATCCTCTCGTCACTTTTGTGACAGCTGTGCCATCGAGCCTGTCACATAGAGCTCAGATATTCATTGGGCCTCACACAATCCAAAAGTGTCCAGTGTCCACAAGTGTCTGCTGAAATTCAAAATCTCCCTTATCCTCTAGTCACTTTTGTCACATCTGTGCCATCGAGCTCAGATATCAGTGGGCCTCACACAATCCAAAAGTGTCCAGTGTCCACAAGTGTCTGCTGAAATTCAAAATCTCCCTTATCCTCTCGTCACTTTTGTCACAGCTGTGCCATCGAGCCTGTGACATAGCGCTCAAATATTCATTGGGCCTCATACAATCCAAAAGTGTCCAGTGTCCACAAGTGTCTGCTGAAATTCAAAATCTCACTTATCCTCTAGTCACTTTGGTCACAGCTGTGCCATCGAGCCTGTGACATAGCGCTCAGATATTCATTGGGCCTCACACAATCCAAAAGTGTCCAGTGTCCACAAGTGTCTGCTGAAATTCAAAATCTCCCTTATCCTCTAGTCACTTTTGTCACAGCTGTGCCATCGAGCCTGTGACATAGCGCTCAGATATCAGTGGGCCTCACACAATCCAAAATTGTCCAGTGTCCACAAGTGTCTGCTGAAATTCAAAATCTCCCTTATCCTCTAGTCACTTTTGTCACAGCTGTGCCATCGAGCCTGTGACATAGCACTCAGATATCAGTGGGCCTCACACAATCCAAGCGTGTCCAGTGTCCACAAGTGTCTGCTGAAATTCAAAATCTCCCTTATCCTCTCGTCACTTTTGTCACAGCTGTGCCATCGAGACTGTCACATAGCGCTCAGATATTCATTGGGCCTCACACAATCCAAAAGTGTCCAGTGTCCACAAGTGTCTGCTGAAATTCAAAATCTCCCTTATCATCTAGTCACTTTTGTCACATCTGTGCCATCGAGCCTGTGACATAGCGCTCAGATATTAGTGGGCCTCACACAATCCAAAAGTGTCCAGTGTCCACAAGTGTCTGTAGAAATTCAAAATCTCCCTTATCCTCTCGTCACTTTTGTCACAGCTGTACCATCGAGCCTGTCACATAGTGCTCAGATATTCATTGGGCCTCACACAATCCAAAAATGTCCAGTGTCCACAAGTGTCTGCTGAAATTCAAAATCTCCCTTATCCTTTCGTCACTTTTGTCACAGCTGTGCCATCGAGCCTGTCACATAGCGCTCAGATATTCATTGGGCCTCACACAATCCAAAAGTGTCCAGTGTCCACATGCGTCTGCTGAAAAAATTCAAAATCTCCCTTATCCTCTAGTCACTTTTGTCACAGCTGTGCCATCGAACCTGTGACATAGTGCTCAGATATCAGTGGGCCTCACACAATCCAAAAGTGTCCAGTGTCCACAAGTGTCTGCTGAAATTCAAAATCTCCCTTATCCTCTAGTCACTTTTGTCACAGCTGTGCCATCGAGCTCAGATATCAGTGGGCCTCACACAATCCAAAAGTGTCCAGTGTCCACAAGTGTCTGCTGAAATTCAAAATCTCCCTTATCCTCTCGTCACTTTTGTCACAGCTGTGCCATCGAGCCTGTGACATAGCGCTCAAATATTCATTGGGCCTCATACAATCCAAAAGTGTCCAGTGTCCACAAGTGTCTGCTGAAATTCAAAATCTCACTTATCCTCTAGTCACTTTGGTCACAGCTGTGCCATCGAGCCTGTGACATAGCGCTCAGATATTCATTGGGCCTCACACAATCCAAAAGTGTCCAGTGTCCACAAGTGTCTGCTGAAATTCAAAATCTCCCTTATCCTCTAGTCACTTTTGTCACAGCTGTGCCATCGAGCCTGTGACATAGCGCTCAGATATCAGTGGGCCTCACACAATCCAAAATTGTCCAGTGTCCACAAGTGTCTGCTGAAATTCAAAATCTCCCTTATCCTCTAGTCACTTTTGTCACAGCTGTGCCATCGAGCCTGTGACATAGCACTCAGATATCAGTGGGCCTCACACAATCCAAGCGTGTCCAGTGTCCACAAGTGTCTGCTGAAATTCAAAATCTCCCTTATCCTCTCGTCACTTTTGTCACAGCTGTGCCATCGAGACTGTCACATAGCGCTCAGATATTCATTGGGCCTCACACAATCCAAAAGTGTCCAGTGTCCACAAGTGTCTGCTGAAATTCAAAATCTCCCTTATCATCTAGTCACTTTTGTCACATCTGTGCCATCGAGCCTGTGACATAGCGCTCAGATATTAGTGGGCCTCACACAATCCAAAAGTGTCCAGTGTCCACAAGTGTCTGTAGAAATTCAAAATCTCCCTTATCCTCTCGTCACTTTTGTCACAGCTGTGCCATCGAGCCTGTCACATAGTGCTCAGATATTCATTGGGCCTCACACAATCCAAAAATGTCCAGTGTCCACAAGTGTCTGCTGAAATTCAAAATCTCCCTTATCCTTTCGTCACTTTTGTCACAGCTGTGCCATCGAGCCTGTCACATAGCGCTCAGATATTCATTGGGCCTCACACAATCCAAAAGTGTCCTGTGTCCACATGCGTCTGCTGAAAAAATTCAAAATCTCCCTTATCCTCTAGTCACTTTTGTCACAGCTGTGCCATCGAACCTGTGACATAGTGCTCAGATATCAGTGGGCCTCACACAATCCAAAAGTGTCCAGTGTCCACAAGTGTCTGCTGAAATTCAAAATCACCCTTATCCTCTAGTCACTTTTGTCACAGCTGTGCCATCGAGCCTGTGACATAGCGCTCAGATATCAGTGGGCCTCACACAATCCAAAAGTGTCTAGTGTCCACAAGTGTCTGCAGAAATTCAAAATCTCCCTTATCCTCTCGTCACATTTGTCACAGCTGTGCCATCGAGCCTGTGACATAGCGCTCAGATATTCATTGGTCCTCACACAATCCAAAAGTGTCCAGTGTCCACAAGTGTCTGCTGAAATTCAAAATCTCACTTATCCTCTAGTCACTTTTGTCACAGCTGTGCCATCGAGCCTGTGACATAGCGCTCAGATTTCAGTGGACCTCACACAATCCAAAAGTGTCCAGTGTCCACAAGTGTCTGCTGAATTTCAAAATCTCCCTTATCCTCTAGTCACTTTTGTCACAGCTGTGCCATCGAGCCTGTGACATAGCGCTCAGATATCAGTGGGCCTCACACAACCCAAAAGTGTCCAGTGTCCACAAGTGTCTGCTGAAATTCAAAATCTCCCTTATCCTCTAGTCACTTTTGTCACAGCTGTGCCATCGAGCCTGTGACATAGCGCTCAGATATCAGTTGGCCTCACACAATCCAAAAGTGTCCAGTGTCCACAAGTGTCTGCAGAAATTCAAAATCTCCCTTATCCTCTAGTCACTTTTGTCACAGCGGTGCCATCGAGCCTGTCACATAGCGCTCAGATATCAGTGGGCCTCACACAATCCAAAAGTGTCCAGTGTCCACAAGTGTCTGCTGAATTTCAAAATCTCCCTTATCCTCTAGTCACTTTTGTCACAGCTGTGCCATCGAACCTGTGACATAGCGCTCAGATATCAGTGGGCCTCACACAATCCAAAAGTGTCCAGTGTCCACAAGTGTCTGCTGAAATTCAAAATCTCCCTTATCCTCTAGTCACTTTTGTCACAGCTGTGCCATCGAGCCTGTGACATAGCGCTCAGATATCAGTTGGCCTCACACATTCCAAAAGTGTCCAGTGTCCACAAGTGTCTGCAGAAATTCAAAATCTCCCTTATCCTCTAGTCACTTTTGTCACAGCTGTGCCATCGAGCCTGTGACATAGCGCTCAGATATGAGTGGGCCTCACACAATCCAAAAGTGTCCAGTGTCCACAAGTGTCTGCTGAATTTCAAAAACTCCCTTATCCTCTAGTCACTTTTGTCACAGCTGTGCCATCGAGCCTGTGACATAGCGCTCAGATATCAGTGGGCCTCACACAATCCAAAAGTGTCCAGTGTCCACAAGTGTCTGCTGAAATTCAAAATCTCCCTTATCCTCTAGTCACTTTTGTCACAGCTGTGCCATCGAGCCTGTGACATAGCGCTCAGATATCAGTGGGCCTCACACAATCCAAAAGTGTCCAGTGTCCACAAGTGTCTGCTGAAATTCAAAATCTACCTTATCCTCTCGTCACTTTTGTCACAGCTGTGCCATCGAGCCTGTGACATAGCGCTCAGATATCAGTGGGCCTCACACAATCCAAAAGTGTCCAGTGTCCACAAGTGTCTGCTGAAATTCAAAATCTCACTTATCCTCTAGTCACTTTTGTCACAGCTGTGCCATCGAGCCTGTGACATAGCGCTCAGATATTCATTGGGCCTCACACAATCCAAAAGTGTCCAGTGTCCACAAGTGTCTGCTGAAATTCAAAATCTCACTTATCCTCTAGTCACTTTGGTCACAGCTGTGCCATCGAGCCTGTCACATAGCGCTCAGATATTCATTGGGCCTCACACAATCCAAAAGTGTCCAGTGTCCACAAGTGTCTGGTGAAATTCAAAATCTCCCTTATCCTCTAGTCACTTTTGTCACAGCTGTGCCATCGAGCCTGTGACATAGCGCTCAGATATCAGTGGGCCTCACACAATCCAAAAGTGTCCAGTGTCCACAAGTGTCTGCAGAAATTCAAAATCTCCCTTATCCTCTCATCACTTTTGTGACAGCTGTGCCATCGAGCCTGTCACATAGAGCTCAGATATTCATTGGGCCTCACACAATCCAAAAGTGTCCAGTGTCCACAAGTGTCTGCTGAAATTCAAAATCTCCCTTATCCTCTAGTCACTTTTGTCACAGCTGTGCCATCGAGCTCAGATATCAGTGGGCCTCACACAATCCAAAAGTGTCCAATGTCCACAAGTGTCTGCTGAAATTCAAAATCTCCCTTATCCTCTCGTCACTTTTGTCACAGCTGTGCCATCGAGCCTGTGACATAGCGCTCAAATATTCATTGGGCCTCATACAATCCAAAAGTGTCCAGTGTCCACAAGTGTCTGCTGAAATTCAAAATCTCACTTATCCTCTAGTCACTTTGGTCACAGCTGTGCCATCGAGCCTGTGACATAGCGCTCAGATATTCATTGGGCCTCACACAATCCAAAAGTGTCCAGTGTCCACAAGTGTCTGCTGAAATTCAAAATCTCCCTTATCCTCTAGTCACTTTTGTCACAGCTGTGCCATCGAGCCTGTGACATAGCGCTCAGATATCAGTGGGCCTCACACAATCCAAAATTGTCCAGTGTCCACAAGTGTCTGCTGAAATTCAAAATCTCCCTTATCCTCTAGTCACTTTTGTCACAGCTGTGCCATCGAGCCTGTGACATAGCACTCAGATATCAGTGGGCCTCACACAATCCAAGCGTGTCCAGTGTCCACAAGTGTCTGCTGAAATTCAAAATCTCCCTTATCCTCTCGTCACTTTTGTCACAGCTGTGCCATCGAGCCTGTCACATAGCGCTCAGATATTCATTGGGCCTCACACAATCCAAAAGTGTCCAGTGTCCACAAGTGTCTGCTGAAATTCAAAATCTCCCTTATCATCTAGTCACTTTTGTCACATCTGTGCCATCGAGCCTGTGACATAGCGCTCAGATATTAGTGGGCCTCACACAATCCAAAAGTGTCCAGTGTCCACAAGTGTCTGTAGAAATTCAAAATCTCCCTTATCCTCTCGTCACTTTTGTCACAGCTGTGCCATCGAGCCTGTCACATAGCGCTCAGATATTCATTGGGCCTCACACAATCCAAAAATGTCCAGTGTCCACAAGTGTCTGCTGGAATTCAAAATCTCCCTTATCCTTTCGTCACTTTTGTCACAGCTGTGCCATCGAGCCTGTCACATAGCGCTCAGATATTCATTGGGCCTCACACAATCCAAAAGTGTCCAGTGTCCACATGCGTCTGCTGAAAAAATTCAAAATCTCCCTTATCCTCTTGTCACTTTTGTCACAGCTGTGCCATCGAACCTGTGACATAGTGCTCAGATATCATTGGGCCTCATACAATCCAAAAGTGTCCAGTGTCCACAAGTGTCTGCTGAAATTCAAAATCACCCTTATCCTCTAGTCACTTTTGTCACAGCTGTGCCATCGAGCCTGTGACATAGCGCTCAGATATCAGTGGGCCTCACACAATCCAAAAGTGTCTAGTGTCCACAAGTGTCTGCAGAAATTCAAAATCTCCCTTATCCTCTCGTCACTTTTGTCACAGCTGTGCCATCGAGCCTGTGACATAGTGCTCAGATATTCATTGGTCCTCACACAATCCAAAAGTGTCCAGTGTCCACAAGTGTCTGCTGAAATTCAAAATCTCACTTATCCTCTAGTCACTTTTGTCACAGCTGTGCCATCGAGCCTGTGACATAACGCTCAGATTTCAGTGGGCCTCACACAATCCAAAAGTGTCCAGTGTCCACAAGTGTCTGCTGAATTTCAAAATCTCCCTTATCCTCTAGTCACTTTTGTCACAGCTGTGCCATCGAGCCTGTGACATAGCGCTCAGATATCAGTGGGCCTCACACAATCCAAAAGTGTCCAGTGTCCACAAGTGTCTGCTGAAATTCAAAATCTCCCTTAACCTCTAGTCACTTTTGTCACAGCTGTGCCATCGAGCCTGTGACATAGCGCTCAGATATCAGTTGGCCTCACACAATCCAAAAGTGTCCAGTGTCCACAAGTGTCTGCAGAAATTCAAAATCTCCCTTATCCTCTAGTCACTTTTGTCACAGCTGTGCCATCGAGCCTGTCACATAGCGCTCAGATATCAGTGGGCCTCACACAATCCAAAAGTGTCCAGTGTCCACAAGTGTCTGCTGAATTTCAAAATCTCCCTTATCCTCTAGTCACTTTTGTCACAGCTGTGCCATCGAGCCTGTGACATAGCGCTCAGATATCAGTGGGCCTCACACAATCCAAAAGTGTCCAGTCTCCACAAGTGTCTGCTGAAATTCAAAATCTCCCTTATCCTCTAGTCACTTTTGTCACAGCTGTGCCATCGAGCCTGTGACATAGCGCTCAGATATCAGTTGGCCTCACACATTCCAAAAGTGTCCAGTGTCCACAAGTGTCTGCAGAAATTCAAAATCTCCCTTATCCTCTAGTCACTTTTGTCACAGCTGTGCCATCGAGCCTGTGACATAGCGCTCAGATATGAGTGGGCCTCACACAATCCAAAAGTGTCCAGTGTCCACAAGTGTCTGCTGAATTTCAAAATCTCCCTTATCCTCTAGTCACTTTTGTCACAGCTGTGCCATCGAGCCTGTGACATAGCGCTCAGATATCAGTGGGCCTCACACAATCCAAAAGTGTCCAGTGTCCACAAGTGTCTGCTGAAATTCAAAATCTCCCTTATCCTCTCGTCACTTTTGTCACAGCTGTGCCATCGAGCCTGTCACATAGCGCTCACATATTCATTGGGCCTCACACAATCCAAAAGTGTCCAGTGTCCACAAGTGTCTGCTGAAATTCAAAATCTCATTTATCCTCTAGTCACTTTGGTCACAGCTGTGCCATCGAGCTTGTCACATAGCGCTCAGATATTCATTGGGCCTCACACAATCCAAAAGTGTCCAGTGTCCACAAGTGTCTGCTGAAATTCAAAATTTCCCTTATCCTCTAGTCACTTTTGTCACAGCTGTGCCATCGAGCCTGTGACATAGCGCTCAGATATCAGTGGGCCTCTCACAATCAAAAAGTGTCCAGTGTCCACAAGTGTCTGCTGAAATTCAAAATCTCCCTTATCGTCTAGTCACTTTGGTCACAGCTGTGCCATCGAGCCTGTGACATAGCGCTCAGATATCAGTGGGCCTCACACAATCCAAAAGTGTCCAGGGTCCACAAGTGTCTGCAGAAATTCAAAATCTCCCTTATCCTCTCGTCACTTTTGTCACAGCTGTGCCATCGAGCCTGTGACATAGCGCTCAGATATTCATTGGGCCTCACACAATCCAAAAGTGTCCAGTGTCCACAAGTGTCTGCTGAAATTCAAAATCTCACTTATCCTCTAGTCACTTTGGTCACAGCTGTGCCATCGAGCCTGTGACATAGCGCTCAGATATTTATTGGGCCTCACACAATCCAAAAGTGTCCAGTGTCCACAAGTGTCTGCTGAAATTCAAAATCTCCCTTATCCTCAAGTCACTTTTGTCACAGCTGTGCCATCGAGCCTGTGACATAGCGCTCAGATATCAGTGGGCCTCACACAATCCAAAAGTGTCCAGTGTCCACAAGTGTCTGCTGAAATTCAAAATCTCCCTTATCCTCTGGTCACTTTTGTCACAGCTGTGCCATCGAGCCTGTGACATAGCGCTCAGATATCAGTGGGCCTCACACAATCCAAAAGTGTCCAGTGTACACAAGTGTCTGCAGAAATTCAAAATCTCCCTTATCCTCTCGTCACTTTTGTCACAGCTGTGCCATCGAGCCTGTGACATAGCGCTCAGATATCAGTGGGCCTCACACAATCCAAAAGTGTCCAGTGTCCACAAGTGTCTGCTGAAATTCAAAATCTCCCTTATCCTCTAGTCACGTTTGTCACAGCTGTGCCATCGAGCCTGTGACATAGCGCTCAGATATCAGTGGGCCTCACACAATCCAAACGTGTCCAGTGTCCACAAGTGTCTGCTGAATTTCAAAATCTCCCTTATCCTCTCGTCACTTTTGTCACAGCTGTGCCATCGAGCCTGTCACATAGCGCTCAGATATTCATTGGGCCTCACACAATCCAAAAGTGTCCAGTGTCCACAAGTGTCTGCTGAAATTCAAAATCTCCCTTATCCTCTAGTCACTTTTGTCACAGCTGTGCCATCGAGCCTGTGACATAGCGCTCAGATATCAATGGGCCTCACACAATCCAAAAGTGTCCAGTGTCCACAAGTGTCTGCAGAAATTCAATATCTACCTTATCCTCTCGTCACTTTTGTCACAGCTGTGCCATCGAGGATGTCACATAGCGCTCAGATATTCATTGGGCCTCACACAATCCAAAAGTGTCCAGTGTCCACAAGTGTCTGCTGAAATTCAAAATCTCCCTTATCCTTTCGTCACTTTTGTCACAGCTGTGCCATCGAGCCTGTCACATAGCGCTCAGATATTCATTGGGCCTCACACAATCCAAAAGTGTCCAGTGTCCACATGTGTCTGCTGAAATTCAAAATCTCCCTTATCCTCTAGTCACTCTTGTCACAGCTGTGCCATCGAACCTGTGACATAGTGCTCAGATATCAGTGGGCCTCACACAATCCAAAAGTGTCCAGTGTCCACAAGTGTCTGCTGAAATTCAAAATCACCCTTATCCTCTAGTCACTTTTGTCACAGCTGTGCCATCGAGCCTGTGACATAGTGCTCAGATATCAGTGGGCCTCACACAATCCAAAAGTGTCCAGTGTCCACAAGTGTCTGCAGAAATTCAAAATCTCCCTTATCCTCTCGTCACTTTTGTCACAGCTGTGCCATCGAGCCTGTGACATAGCGCTCAGATATTCATTGGGCCTCACACAATCCAAAAGTGTCCAGTGTCCACAAGTGTCTGCTGAAATTCAAAATCTCCCTTATCCTCTAGTCACTTTTGTCACAGCTGTGCCATCGAGCCTGTGACATAGCGCTCAGATATCAGTGGGCCTCACACAATTCAAAAGTGTCCAGTGTCCACAAGTGTCTGCTGAATTTCAAAATCTCCCTTATCCTCTAGTCACTTTTGTCACAGCTGTGCCATCGAGCCTGTGACATAGCGCTCAGATATCAGTGGGCCTCACACAATCCAAAAGTGTCCAGTGTCCACAAGTGTCTGCTGAAATTCAAAATCTCCCTTATCCTCTCGTCACTTTTGTCACAGCTGTGCCATCGAGCCTGTCACATAGCGCTCAGATATTCATTGGGCCTCACACAATCCAAAAGTGTCAAGTGTCCACAAGTGTCTGCTGAAATTCAAAATCTCCCTTATCCTCTAGTCACTTTTGTCACAGCTGTGCCATCGAACCTGTGACATAGCGCTCAGATATCAGTGGGCCTCACACAATCCAAAAGTGTCCAGTGTCCACAAGTGTCTGCTGAAATTCAAAATCTCCCTTATCCTCTAGTCACTTTTGTCACAGCTGTGCCATCGAGCCTGTGACATAGCGCTCAGATATCAGTGTGCCTCACACAATCCAAAAGTGTCCAGTGTCCACAAGTGTCTGCTGAAATTCAAAATCTCCCTTATCCTCTAGTCACTTTTGTCACAGCTGTGCCATCGAGCCTGTGACATAGCGCTCAGATATCAGTGGGCCTCACACAATCCAAAAGTGTCCAGTGTCCACAAGTGTCTGCAGAAATTCAAAATCTTCCTTATCCTCTCGTCACTTTTGTCACAGCTGTGCCATCAAGCCTGTGACATAGCGCTCAGAAATTCATTGGGCCTCACACAATTCAAAAGTGTCCAGTGTCCACAAGTGTCTGCTGAAATTCAAAATCTCCCTTATCCTCTACTCACTTTTGTCACAGCTGTGCCATCGAGCCTGTGACATAGCGCTCAGATATCAGTGGGCCTCACACAATCCAAAAGTGTCCAGTGTCCACAAGTGACTGCTGAAATTCAAAATCTCCCTTATCCTCTAGTCACTTTTGTCACAGCTGTGCCATCGAGCCTGTCACATAGCGCTCAGATATCAGTGGGCCTCACACAATCCAAAAGTGTCCAGTGTCCACAAGTGTCTGCAGAAATTCAAAATCTCCCTTATCCTCTCATCACTTTTGTCACAGCTGTGCCATCGAGCCTGTCACATAGCGCTCAGATATTCATTGGGCCTCACATAATCCAAAAGTGTCCAGTGTCCACAAGTGTCTGCTGAAATTCAAAATCTCCCTTATCCTCTAGTCACTTTTGTCACAGCTGTGCCATCGAGCCTGTGACATAGCGCTCAGATATCAGTGGGCCTCACACAATCCAAAAGTGTCCAGTGTCCACAAGTGTCTGCTGAAATTCAAAATCTCCCTTATCCTCTAGTCACTTCTGTCACAGCTGTGCCATCGAGCCTGTGACATAGCGCTCAGATATCAGTGGGCCTCACACAATCCAAAAGTGTCCAGTGTCCACAAGTGTCTGCTGAAATTCAAAATCTCCCTTATCCTCTAGTCACTTTTGTCACAGCTGTGCCATCGAGCCTGTGACATAGCGCTCAGATATCAGTGGGCTTCACACAATCCAAAAGTGTCCAGTGTCCACAAGTGTCTGCTGAAATTCAAAATCTCCCTTATCCTCTAGTCACTTTTGTCACAGCTGTGCCATCGAGCCTGTGACATAGCGCTCAGATATCAGTGGGCCTCACACAATCCAAAAGTGTCCAGTGTCCACAAGTGTCTGCTGAAATTCAAAATCTCCCTTATCCTCTAGTCACTTTTGTCACAGCTGTGCCATCGAGCCTGTGACATAGCGCTCAGATATCAGTGGGCCTCACACAATCCAAAAGTGTACAGTGTCCACAAGTGTCTGCAGAAATTCAAAATCTCCCTTATCCTCTCGTCACTTTTGTCACAGCTGTGCCATCGAGCCTGTGACATAGCGCTCAGATATTCATTGGGCCTCACACAATCCAAAAGTGTCAAGTGTCCACAAGCGTCTGCTGAAATTCAAAATCTCACTTATCCTCTAGTCACTTTGGTCACAGCTGTGCCATCGAGCCTGTGACATAGCGCTCAGATATTCATTGGGCCTCACACAATCCAAAAGTGTCCAGTGTCCACAAGTATCTGCTGAAATTCAAAATCTCCCTTATCCTCTAGTCACTTTTGTCACAGCTGTGCCATCGAGCCTGTGACATAGCGCTCAGATATCAGTGGGCCTCACACAATCCAAAAGTGTCCAGTGTCCACAAGTGTCTGCTGAAATTCAAAATCTCCCTTATACTCTAGTCACTTTTGTCACAGCTGTGCCATCGAGCCTGTGACATAGCGCTCAGATATCAGTGGGCCTCACACAATCCAAAAGTGTCCAGTGTCCACAAGTGTCTGCTGAAATTCATAATCTCCCTTATCCTCTAGTCACTTTTGTCACAGCTGTGCCATCGAGCCTGTGACATAGCGCTCAGATATCAGTGGGCCTCACACAATCCAAAAGTGTCCAGTGTCCACAAGTGTCTGCTGAAATTCAAAATCTCCCTTATCCTCTACTCACTTTTGTCACAGCTGTGCCATCGAGCCTGACACATAGCGCTCAGATATTCATTGGGCCTCACACAATCCAAAAGTGTCAAGTGTCCACAAGTGTCTGCTGAAATTCAAAATCTCCCTTATCCTCTAGTCACTTTTGTCACAGCTGTGCCATCGAGCCTGTGACATAGCGCTCAGATATCAGTGGGCCTCACACAATCCAAAAGTGTCCAGTGTCCACAAGTGTCTGCTGAAATTCAAAATCTCCCTTATCCTCTAGTCACTTTTGTCACAGCTGTGCCATCGAGCCTGTGACATAGCGCTCAGATATCAGTGGGCCTCACACAATCCAAAAGTGTCCAGTGTCCACAAGTGTCTGCAGAAATTCAAAATCTCCCTTATCCTCTCGTCACTTTTGTCACAGCTGTGCCATCGAGCCTGTCACATAGCGCTCAGATATTTAGTGGGCCTCACACAATCCAAAAGTGTCCAGTGTCCACAAGTGTCTGCAGAAATTCAAAATCTCCCTTATCCTCTAGTCACTTTTGTCACAGCTGTGCCATCGAGCCTGTGACATAGCGCTCAGATATCAGTGGGCCTCACACAATCCAAAAGTGTCCAGTGTCCACAAGTGTCTGCAGAAATTCAAAATCTCCCTTATCCTCTCGTCACTTTTGTCACAGCTGTGCCATCGAGCCTGTCACATAGAGCTCAGATATTCATTGGGCCTCACACAATCCAAAAGTGTCCAGTGTCCACAAGTGTCTGCTGAAATTCAAAATCTCCCTTATCCTCTAGTCACTTTTGTCACAGCTGTGCCATCGAGCTCAGATATCAGTGGGCCTCACACAATCCAAAAGTGTCCAATGTCCACAAGTGTCTGCTGAAATTCAAAATCTCCCTTATCCTCTCGTCACTTTTGTCACAGCTGTGCCATCGAGCCTGTGACATAGCGCTCAAATATTCATTGGGCCTCATACAATCCAAAAGTGTCCAGTGTCCACAAGTGTCTGCTGAAATTCAAAATCTCACTTATCCTCTAGTCACTTTGGTCACAGCTGTGCCATCGAGCCTGTGACATAGCGCTCAGATATTCATTGGGCCTCACACAATCCAAAAGTGTCCAGTGTCCACAAGTGTCTGCTGAAATTCAAAATCTCCCTTATCCTCTAGTCACTTTTGTCACAGCTGTGCCATCGAGCCTGTGACATAGCGCTCAGATATCAGTGGGCCTCACACAATCCAAAATTGTCCAGTGTCCACAAGTGTCTGCTGAAATTCAAAATCTCCCTTATCCTCTAGTCACTTTTGTCACAGCTGTGCCATCGAGCCTGTGACATAGCACTCAGATATCAGTGGGCCTCACACAATCCAAGCGTGTCCAGTGTCCACAAGTGTCTGCTGAAATTCAAAATCTCCCTTATCCTCTCGTCACTTTTGTCACAGCTGTGCCATCGAGCCTGTCACATAGCGCTCAGATATTCATTGGGCCTCACACAATCCAAAAGTGTCCAGTGTCCACAAGTGTCTGCTGAAATTCAAAATCTCCCTTATCATCTAGTCACTTTTGTCACATCTGTGCCATCGAGCCTGTGACATAGCGCTCAGATATTAGTGGGCCTCACACAATCCAAAAGTGTCCAGTGTCCACAAGTGTCTGTAGAAATTCAAAATCTCCCTTATCCTCTCGTCACTTTTGTCACAGCTGTGCCATCGAGCCTGTCACATAGCGCTCAGATATTCATTGGGCCTCACACAATCCAAAAATGTCCAGTGTCCACAAGTGTCTGCTGAAATTCAAAATCTCCCTTATCCTTTCGTCACTTTTGTCACAGCTGTGCCATCGAGCCTGTCACATAGCGCTCAGATATTCATTGGGCCTCACACAATCCAAAAGTGTCCAGTGTCCACATGCGTCTGCTGAAAAAATTCAAAATCTCCCTTATCCTCTTGTCACTTTTGTCACAGCTGTGCCATCGAACCTGTGACATAGTGCTCAGATATCATTGGGCCTCATACAATCCAAAAGTGTCCAGTGTCCACAAGTGTCTGCTGAAATTCAAAATCACCCTTATCCTCTAGTCACTTTTGTCACAGCTGTGCCATCGAGCCTGTGACATAGCGCTCAGATATCAGTGGGCCTCACACAATCCAAAAGTGTCTAGTGTCCACAAGTGTCTGCAGAAATTCAAAATCTCCCTTATCCTCTCGTCACTTTTGTCACAGCTGTGCCATCGAGCCTGTGACATAGTGCTCAGATATTCATTGGTCCTCACACAATCCAAAAGTGTCCAGTGTCCACAAGTGTCTGCTGAAATTCAAAATCTCACTTATCCTCTAGTCACTTTTGTCACAGCTGTGCCATCGAGCCTGTGACATAACGCTCAGATTTCAGTGGGCCTCACACAATCCAAAAGTGTCCAGTGTCCACAAGTGTCTGCTGAATTTCAAAATCTCCCTTATCCTCTAGTCACTTTTGTCACAGCTGTGCCATCGAGCCTGTGACATAGCGCTCAGATATCAGTGGGCCTCACACAATCCAAAAGTGTCCAGTGTCCACAAGTGTCTGCTGAAATTCAAAATCTCCCTTAACCTCTAGTCACTTTTGTCACAGCTGTGCCATCGAGCCTGTGACATAGCGCTCAGATATCAGTTGGCCTCACACAATCCAAAAGTGTCCAGTGTCCACAAGTGTCTGCAGAAATTCAAAATCTCCCTTATCCTCTAGTCACTTTTGTCACAGCTGTGCCATCGAGCCTGTCACATAGCGCTCAGATATCAGTGGGCCTCACACAATCCAAAAGTGTCCAGTGTCCACAAGTGTCTGCTGAATTTCAAAATCTCCCTTATCCTCTAGTCACTTTTGTCACAGCTGTGCCATCGAGCCTGTGACATAGCGCTCAGATATCAGTGGGCCTCACACAATCCAAAAGTGTCCAGTCTCCACAAGTGTCTGCTGAAATTCAAAATCTCCCTTATCCTCTAGTCACTTTTGTCACAGCTGTGCCATCGAGCCTGTGACATAGCGCTCAGATATCAGTTGGCCTCACACATTCCAAAAGTGTCCAGTGTCCACAAGTGTCTGCAGAAATTCAAAATCTCCCTTATCCTCTAGTCACTTTTGTCACAGCTGTGCCATCGAGCCTGTGACATAGCGCTCAGATATGAGTGGGCCTCACACAATCCAAAAGTGTCCAGTGTCCACAAGTGTCTGCTGAATTTCAAAATCTCCCTTATCCTCTAGTCACTTTTGTCACAGCTGTGCCATCGAGCCTGTGACATAGCGCTCAGATATCAGTGGGCCTCACACAATCCAAAAGTGTCCAGTGTCCACAAGTGTCTGCTGAAATTCAAAATCTCCCTTATCCTCTCGTCACTTTTGTCACAGCTGTGCCATCGAGCCTGTCACATAGCGCTCACATATTCATTGGGCCTCACACAATCCAAAAGTGTCCAGTGTCCACAAGTGTCTGCTGAAATTCAAAATCTCATTTATCCTCTAGTCACTTTGGTCACAGCTGTGCCATCGAGCTTGTCACATAGCGCTCAGATATTCATTGGGCCTCACACAATCCAAAAGTGTCCAGTGTCCACAAGTGTCTGCTGAAATTCAAAATTTCCCTTATCCTCTAGTCACTTTTGTCACAGCTGTGCCATCGAGCCTGTGACATAGCGCTCAGATATCAGTGGGCCTCTCACAATCAAAAAGTGTCCAGTGTCCACAAGTGTCTGCTGAAATTCAAAATCTCCCTTATCGTCTAGTCACTTTGGTCACAGCTGTGCCATCGAGCCTGTGACATAGCGCTCAGATATCAGTGGGCCTCACACAATCCAAAAGTGTCCAGGGTCCACAAGTGTCTGCAGAAATTCAAAATCTCCCTTATCCTCTCGTCACTTTTGTCACAGCTGTGCCATCGAGCCTGTGACATAGCGCTCAGATATTCATTGGGCCTCACACAATCCAAAAGTGTCCAGTGTCCACAAGTGTCTGCTGAAATTCAAAATCTCACTTATCCTCTAGTCACTTTGGTCACAGCTGTGCCATCGAGCCTGTGACATAGCGCTCAGATATTTATTGGGCCTCACACAATCCAAAAGTGTCCAGTGTCCACAAGTGTCTGCTGAAATTCAAAATCTCCCTTATCCTCAAGTCACTTTTGTCACAGCTGTGCCATCGAGCCTGTGACATAGCGCTCAGATATCAGTGGGCCTCACACAATCCAAAAGTGTCCAGTGTCCACAAGTGTCTGCTGAAATTCAAAATCTCCCTTATCCTCTGGTCACTTTTGTCACAGCTGTGCCATCGAGCCTGTGACATAGCGCTCAGATATCAGTGGGCCTCACACAATCCAAAAGTGTCCAGTGTACACAAGTGTCTGCAGAAATTCAAAATCTCCCTTATCCTCTCGTCACTTTTGTCACAGCTGTGCCATCGAGCCTGTGACATAGCGCTCAGATATCAGTGGGCCTCACACAATCCAAAAGTGTCCAGTGTCCACAAGTGTCTGCTGAAATTCAAAATCTCCCTTATCCTCTAGTCACGTTTGTCACAGCTGTGCCATCGAGCCTGTGACATAGCGCTCAGATATCAGTGGGCCTCACACAATCCAAACGTGTCCAGTGTCCACAAGTGTCTGCTGAATTTCAAAATCTCCCTTATCCTCTCGTCACTTTTGTCACAGCTGTGCCATCGAGCCTGTCACATAGCGCTCAGATATTCATTGGGCCTCACACAATCCAAAAGTGTCCAGTGTCCACAAGTGTCTGCTGAAATTCAAAATCTCCCTTATCCTCTAGTCACTTTTGTCACAGCTGTGCCATCGAGCCTGTGACATAGCGCTCAGATATCAATGGGCCTCACACAATCCAAAAGTGTCCAGTGTCCACAAGTGTCTGCAGAAATTCAATATCTACCTTATCCTCTCGTCACTTTTGTCACAGCTGTGCCATCGAGGATGTCACATAGCGCTCAGATATTCATTGGGCCTCACACAATCCAAAAGTGTCCAGTGTCCACAAGTGTCTGCTGAAATTCAAAATCTCCCTTATCCTTTCGTCACTTTTGTCACAGCTGTGCCATCGAGCCTGTCACATAGCGCTCAGATATTCATTGGGCCTCACACAATCCAAAAGTGTCCAGTGTCCACATGTGTCTGCTGAAATTCAAAATCTCCCTTATCCTCTAGTCACTCTTGTCACAGCTGTGCCATCGAACCTGTGACATAGTGCTCAGATATCAGTGGGCCTCACACAATCCAAAAGTGTCCAGTGTCCACAAGTGTCTGCTGAAATTCAAAATCACCCTTATCCTCTAGTCACTTTTGTCACAGCTGTGCCATCGAGCCTGTGACATAGTGCTCAGATATCAGTGGGCCTCACACAATCCAAAAGTGTCCAGTGTCCACAAGTGTCTGCAGAAATTCAAAATCTCCCTTATCCTCTCGTCACTTTTGTCACAGCTGTGCCATCGAGCCTGTGACATAGCGCTCAGATATTCATTGGGCCTCACACAATCCAAAAGTGTCCAGTGTCCACAAGTGTCTGCTGAAATTCAAAATCTCCCTTATCCTCTAGTCACTTTTGTCACAGCTGTGCCATCGAGCCTGTGACATAGCGCTCAGATATCAGTGGGCCTCACACAATTCAAAAGTGTCCAGTGTCCACAAGTGTCTGCTGAATTTCAAAATCTCCCTTATCCTCTAGTCACTTTTGTCACAGCTGTGCCATCGAGCCTGTGACATAGCGCTCAGATATCAGTGGGCCTCACACAATCCAAAAGTGTCCAGTGTCCACAAGTGTCTGCTGAAATTCAAAATCTCCCTTATCCTCTCGTCACTTTTGTCACAGCTGTGCCATCGAGCCTGTCACATAGCGCTCAGATATTCATTGGGCCTCACACAATCCAAAAGTGTCAAGTGTCCACAAGTGTCTGCTGAAATTCAAAATCTCCCTTATCCTCTAGTCACTTTTGTCACAGCTGTGCCATCGAACCTGTGACATAGCGCTCAGATATCAGTGGGCCTCACACAATCCAAAAGTGTCCAGTGTCCACAAGTGTCTGCTGAAATTCAAAATCTCCCTTATCCTCTAGTCACTTTTGTCACAGCTGTGCCATCGAGCCTGTGACATAGCGCTCAGATATCAGTGTGCCTCACACAATCCAAAAGTGTCCAGTGTCCACAAGTGTCTGCTGAAATTCAAAATCTCCCTTATCCTCTAGTCACTTTTGTCACAGCTGTGCCATCGAGCCTGTGACATAGCGCTCAGATATCAGTGGGCCTCACACAATCCAAAAGTGTCCAGTGTCCACAAGTGTCTGCAGAAATTCAAAATCTTCCTTATCCTCTCGTCACTTTTGTCACAGCTGTGCCATCAAGCCTGTGACATAGCGCTCAGAAATTCATTGGGCCTCACACAATTCAAAAGTGTCCAGTGTCCACAAGTGTCTGCTGAAATTCAAAATCTCCCTTATCCTCTACTCACTTTTGTCACAGCTGTGCCATCGAGCCTGTGACATAGCGCTCAGATATCAGTGGGCCTCACACAATCCAAAAGTGTCCAGTGTCCACAAGTGACTGCTGAAATTCAAAATCTCCCTTATCCTCTAGTCACTTTTGTCACAGCTGTGCCATCGAGCCTGTCACATAGCGCTCAGATATCAGTGGGCCTCACACAATCCAAAAGTGTCCAGTGTCCACAAGTGTCTGCAGAAATTCAAAATCTCCCTTATCCTCTCATCACTTTTGTCACAGCTGTGCCATCGAGCCTGTCACATAGCGCTCAGATATTCATTGGGCCTCACATAATCCAAAAGTGTCCAGTGTCCACAAGTGTCTGCTGAAATTCAAAATCTCCCTTATCCTCTAGTCACTTTTGTCACAGCTGTGCCATCGAGCCTGTGACATAGCGCTCAGATATCAGTGGGCCTCACACAATCCAAAAGTGTCCAGTGTCCACAAGTGTCTGCTGAAATTCAAAATCTCCCTTATCCTCTAGTCACTTCTGTCACAGCTGTGCCATCGAGCCTGTGACATAGCGCTCAGATATCAGTGGGCCTCACACAATCCAAAAGTGTCCAGTGTCCACAAGTGTCTGCTGAAATTCAAAATCTCCCTTATCCTCTAGTCACTTTTGTCACAGCTGTGCCATCGAGCCTGTGACATAGCGCTCAGATATCAGTGGGCTTCACACAATCCAAAAGTGTCCAGTGTCCACAAGTGTCTGCTGAAATTCAAAATCTCCCTTATCCTCTAGTCACTTTTGTCACAGCTGTGCCATCGAGCCTGTGACATAGCGCTCAGATATCAGTGGGCCTCACACAATCCAAAAGTGTCCAGTGTCCACAAGTGTCTGCTGAAATTCAAAATCTCCCTTATCCTCTAGTCACTTTTGTCACAGCTGTGCCATCGAGCCTGTGACATAGCGCTCAGATATCAGTGGGCCTCACACAATCCAAAAGTGTACAGTGTCCACAAGTGTCTGCAGAAATTCAAAATCTCCCTTATCCTCTCGTCACTTTTGTCACAGCTGTGCCATCGAGCCTGTGACATAGCGCTCAGATATTCATTGGGCCTCACACAATCCAAAAGTGTCAAGTGTCCACAAGCGTCTGCTGAAATTCAAAATCTCACTTATCCTCTAGTCACTTTGGTCACAGCTGTGCCATCGAGCCTGTGACATAGCGCTCAGATATTCATTGGGCCTCACACAATCCAAAAGTGTCCAGTGTCCACAAGTATCTGCTGAAATTCAAAATCTCCCTTATCCTCTAGTCACTTTTGTCACAGCTGTGCCATCGAGCCTGTGACATAGCGCTCAGATATCAGTGGGCCTCACACAATCCAAAAGTGTCCAGTGTCCACAAGTGTCTGCTGAAATTCAAAATCTCCCTTATACTCTAGTCACTTTTGTCACAGCTGTGCCATCGAGCCTGTGACATAGCGCTCAGATATCAGTGGGCCTCACACAATCCAAAAGTGTCCAGTGTCCACAAGTGTCTGCTGAAATTCATAATCTCCCTTATCCTCTAGTCACTTTTGTCACAGCTGTGCCATCGAGCCTGTGACATAGCGCTCAGATATCAGTGGGCCTCACACAATCCAAAAGTGTCCAGTGTCCACAAGTGTCTGCTGAAATTCAAAATCTCCCTTATCCTCTACTCACTTTTGTCACAGCTGTGCCATCGAGCCTGACACATAGCGCTCAGATATTCATTGGGCCTCACACAATCCAAAAGTGTCAAGTGTCCACAAGTGTCTGCTGAAATTCAAAATCTCCCTTATCCTCTAGTCACTTTTGTCACAGCTGTGCCATCGAGCCTGTGACATAGCGCTCAGATATCAGTGGGCCTCACACAATCCAAAAGTGTCCAGTGTCCACAAGTGTCTGCTGAAATTCAAAATCTCCCTTATCCTCTAGTCACTTTTGTCACAGCTGTGCCATCGAGCCTGTGACATAGCGCTCAGATATCAGTGGGCCTCACACAATCCAAAAGTGTCCAGTGTCCACAAGTGTCTGCAGAAATTCAAAATCTCCCTTATCCTCTCGTCACTTTTGTCACAGCTGTGCCATCGAGCCTGTCACATAGCGCTCAGATATTTAGTGGGCCTCACACAATCCAAAAGTGTCCAGTGTCCACAAGTGTCTGCAGAAATTCAAAATCTCCCTTATCCTCTAGTCACTTTTGTCACAGCTGTGCCATCGAGCCTGTGACATAGCGCTCAGATATCAGTGGGCCTCACACAATCCAAAAGTGTCCAGTGTCCACAAGTGTCTGCAGAAATTCAAAATCTCCCTTATCCTCTCGTCACTTTTGTCACAGCTGTGCCATCGAGCCTGTCACATAGCGCTCAGATATTCATTGGGCCTCACACAATCCAAAAGTGTCCAGTGTCCACAAGTGTCTGCTGAAATTCACAATCTCACTTATCCTCTAGTCACTTTGGTCACAGCTGTGCCATCGAGCTTGTCACATAGCTCTCAGATATTCATTGGGCCTCACACAATCCAAAAGTGTCCAGTGTCCACAAGTGTCTGCTGAAATTCAAAATTTCCCTTATCCTCTAGTCACTTTTGCCACAGCTGTGCCATCGTGCCTGTGACATAGCGCTCAGATATCAGTGGGCCTCACACAATCCAAAAGTGTCCAGTGTCCACAAGTGTCTGCAGAAATTCAAAATCTCCCTTATCCTCTCGTCACTTTTGTCACAGCTGTGCCATCGAGCCTGTCACATAGCGCTCAGATATTCATTGGGCCTCACACAATCCAAAAGTGTCCAGTGTCCACAAGTGTCTGCTGAAATTCAAAATCTCCCTTATCCTTTCGTCACTTTTGTCACAGCTGTGCCATCGAGCCTGTCACATAGTGCTCAGATATTCATTGGGCCTCACACAATCCAAAAGTGTCCAGTGTCCACATGTGTCTGCTGAAATTCAAAATCTCCCTTATCCTCTAGTCACTTTTGTCACAGCTGTGCCATCGAACCTGTGACATAGTGCTCAGATATCAGTGGGCCTCACACAATCCAAAAGTGTCCAGTGTCCACAAGTGTCTGCTGAAATTCAAAATCATCCTTATTCTCTAGTCACTTTTGTCACAGCTGTGCCATCGAGCCTGTGACATAGCGCTCAGATATCAGTGGGCCTCACACAATCCAAAAGTGTCCAGTGTCCACAAGTGTCTGCAGAAATTCAAAATCTCCCTTATCCTCTCGTCAATTTTGTCACAGCTGTGCCATCGAGCCTGTGACATAGCGCTCAGATATTCATTGGGCCTCACACAATCCAAAAGTGTCCAGTGTCCACAAGTGTCTGCTGAAATTCAAAATCTCACTTATCCTCTAGTCACTTTTGTCACAGCTGTGCCATCGAGCCTGTGACATAGCGCTCAGATATCAGTGGGCCTCACACAATCCAAAAGTGTCCAGTGTCCACAAGTGTCTGCTGAATTTCAAAATCACCCTTATCCTCTAGTCACTTTTGTCACAGCTGTGCATTCGAGCCTGTGACATAGCGCTCAGATATCAGTGGGCATCACACAATCCAAAAGTGTCCAGTGTCCACAAGTGTCTGCTGAAATTCAAAATCTCCCTTATCCTCTAGTCACTTTTGTCACAGCTGTGCCATCGAGCCTGTGACATAGCGCTCAGATATCAGTTGGCCTCACACAATCCAAAAGTGTCCAGTGTCCACAAGTGTCTGCAGAAATTCAAAATCTCCCTTATCCTCTAGTCACTTTTGTCACAGCTGTGCCATCGAGCCTGTCACATAGCGCTCAGATATTCATTGGGCCTCACACAATCCAAAAGTGTCCAGTGTCCACAAGTGTCTGCAGAAATTCAAAATCTCCCTTATCCTCTAGTCACTTTTGTCACAGCTGTGCCATCGAGCCTGTCACATAGCGCTCAGATATCAGTGGGCCTCACACAATCCAAAAGTGTCCAGTGTCCACAAGTGTCTACTGAATTTCAAAATCTCCCTTATCATCTAGTCACTTTTGTCACAGCTGTGCCATCGAGCCTGTGACATAGCGCTCAGATATCAGTGGGCCTCACACAATCCAAAAGTGTCCAGTGTCCACAAGTGTCGGCTGAAATTCAAAATCTCCCTTATCCTCTAGTCACTTTTGTGACAGCTGTGCCATCGAGCCTGTGACATAGCGCTCAGATATCAGTTGGCCTCACACAATCCAAAAGTGTCCAGTGTCCACAAGTGTCTGCAGAAATTCAAAATCTCCCTTATCCTCTAGTCACTTTTGTCACAGCTGTGCCATCGAGCCTGTGACATAGCGCTCAGATATCAGTGGGCCTCACACAATCCAAAAGTGTCCAGTGTCCACAAGTGTCTGCTGAAATTCAAAATCTCCCTTATCCTCTACTCACTTTTGTCACAGCTGTGCCATCGAGCCTGACACATAGCGCTCAGATATTCATTGGGCCTCACACAATCCAAAAGTGTCAAGTGTCCACAAGTGTCTGCTGAAATTCAAAATCTCCCTTATCCTCTAGTCACTTTTGTCACAGCTGTGCCATCGAGCCTGTGACATAGCGCTCAGATATCAGTGGGCCTCACACAATCCAAAAGTATCCAGTGTCCACAAGTGTCTGCTGAAATTCAAAATCTCCCTTATCCTCTAGTCACTTTTGTCACAGCTGTGCCATCGAGCCTGTGACATAGCGCTCAGATATCAGTGGGCCTCATACAATCCAAAAGTGTCCAGTGTCCAAAAGAGTCTGCTGAAATTCAAAATCTCCCTTATCCTCTAGTCACTTTTGTCACAGCTGTGCCATCGAGCCTGTGACATAGCGCTCAGATATCAGTGGGCCTCACACAATCCAAAAGTGTCCAGTGTCCACAAGTGTCTGCAGAAATTCAAAATCTCCCTTATCCTCTCGTCACTTTTGTCACAGCTGTGCCATCAAGCCTGTGACATAGCGCTCAGATATTCATTGGGCCTCACACAATCCAAAAGTGTCCAGTGTCCACAAGTGTCTGCTGAAATTCAAAATGTCACTTATCCACTAGTCACTTTGGTCACAGCTGTGCCATCGAGCCTGTGACATAGCGCTCAGATATTCATTGGGCCTCACACAATTCAAAAGTGTCCAGTGTCCACAAGTGTCTGCTGAAATTCAAAATCTCCCTTATCCTCTACTCACTTTTGTCACAGCTGT
The DNA here is from genome assembly GCF_039654945.1 of Dendrobates tinctorius. NCBI lineage: Eukaryota > Metazoa > Chordata > Amphibia > Anura > Dendrobatidae > Dendrobates > Dendrobates tinctorius. The sequence goes on along the minus strand of NW_027361848.1, from coordinate 10,523,663 downwards.
GCCATCGAGCCTGTGACATAGCGTTCAGATATCAGTGGGCCTCACACAATCCAAAAGTGTCCAGTGTCCACAAGTGTCTGCTGAAATTCAAAATCTCCCTTATCCTCTAGTCACTTTTGTCACAGCTGTGCCATCGAGCCTGTGACATAGCGCTCAGATATCAGTGGGCCTCACACAATCCAAAAGTGTCCAGTGTCCACAAGTGTCTGCAGAAATTCAAAATCTCCCTTATCCTCTCGTCACTTTTGTCACAGCTGTGCCATCGAGCCTGTCACATAGCGCTCAGATATTTATTGGGCCTCACACAATCCAAAAGTGTCCAGTGTCCACAAGTGTCTGCTGAAATTCAAAATCTCCCTTATCCTCTAGTCACTTTTGTCACAGCTGTGCCATCGAGCCTGTGACATAGCGCTCAGATATCAGTGGGCCTCACACAATCCAAAAGTGTCCAGTGTCCACAAGTGTCTGCAGAAATTCAAAATCTCCCTTATCCTCTCATCACTTTTGTCACAGCTGTGCCATCGAGCCTGTCACATAGCGCTCAGATATTCATTGGGCCTCACACAATCCAAAAGTGTCCAGTGTCCACAAGTGTCTGCTGAAATTCAAAATCTCCCTTATCCTCTAGTCACTTTTGTCACAGCTGTGCCATCGAGCCTGTGACATAGCGCTCAGATATCAGTGGGCCTCACACAATCCAAAAGTGTCCAGTGTCCACAAGTGTCTGCTGAAATTCAAAATCTCCCTTATCCTCTAGTCACTTTTGTCACAGCTGTGCCATCAAGCCTGTGACATAGCGCTCAGATATCAGTGGGCCTCACACAATCCAAAAGTGTCCAGTGTCCACAAGTGTCTGCTGAAATTCAAAATCTCCCTTATCCTCTAGTCACTTTTGTCACAGCTGTGCCATCGAGCCTGTGACATAGCGCTCAGATATCAGTGGGCCTCACACAATCCAAAAGTGTCCAGTGTCCACAAGTGTCTGCTGAAATTCAAAATCTCCCTTATCCTCTTGTCACTTTTGTCACAGCTGTGCCATCGAGCCTGACACATAGCGCTCAGATATTCATTGGGCCTCACACAATCCAAAAGTGTCAAGTGTCCACAAGTGTCTGCTGAAATTCAAAATCTCCCTTATCCTCTAGTCACTTTTGTCACAGCTGTGCCATCGAGCCTGTGACATAGCGCTCAGATATCAGTGGGCCTCACACAATCCAAAAGTGTCCAGTGTCCACAAGTGTCTGCTGAAATTCAAAATCTCCCTTATCCTCTAGTCACTTTTGTCACAGCTGTGCCATCGAGCCTGTCACATAGCTCTCAGATATCAGTGGGCCTCACACAATCCAAAAGTGTCCAGTGTCCACAAGTGTCTGCTGAAATTCAAAATCTCCCTTATCCTCTAGTCACTTTTGTCACAGCTGTGCCATCGAGCCTGTGACATAGCGCTCAGATATCAGTGGGCCTCACACAATCCAAAAGTGTCCAGTGTCCACAAGTGTCTGCAGAAATTCAAAATCTCCCTTATCCTCTCGTCACTTTTGTCACAGCTGTGCCATCAAGCCTGTGACATAGCGCTCAGATATTCATTGGGCCTCACACAATCCAAAAGTGTCCAGTGTCCACGAGTGTCTGCTGAAATTCAAAATCTCACTTATCCACTAGTCACTTTGGTCACAGCTGTGCCATCGAGCCTGTGACATAGCGCTCAGATATTCATTGGGCCTCACACAATTCAAAAGTGTCCAGTGTCCACAAGTGTCTGCTGAAATTCAAAATCTCCCTTATCCTCTACTCACTTTTGTCACAGCTGTGCCATCGAGCCTGTGACATAGCGCTCAGATATCAGTGGGCCTCACACAATCCAAAAGTGTCCAGTGTCCACAAGTGTCTGCTGAAATTAAAAATCTCCCTTATCCTCTAGTCACTTTTGTCACAGCTGTGCCATCAAGCCTGTGACATAGCGCTCAGAGATCAGTGGGCCTCACACAATCCAAAAGTGTCCAGTGTCCACAAGTGTCTGCAGAAATTCAAAATCTCCCTTATCCTCTCGTCACTTTTGTCACAGCTGTGCCATCGAGCCTGTCACATAGCGCTCAGATATTTATTGGGCCTCACACAATCCAAAAGTGTCCAGTGTCCACAAGTGTCTGCTGAAATTCAAAATCTCCCTTATCCTCTAGTCACTTTTGTCACAGCTGTGCCATCGAGCCTGTGACATAGCGCTCAGATATCAGTGGGCCTCACACAATCCAAAAGTGTCCAGTGTCCACAAGTGTCTGCAGAAATTCAAAATCTCCCTTATCCTCTCATTACTTTTGTCACAGCTGTGCCATCGAGCCTGTCACATAGCGCTCAGATATTCATTGGGCCTCACACAATCCAAAAGTGTCCAGTGTCCACAAGTGTCTGCTGAAATTCACAATCTCACTTATCCTCTAGTCACTTTGGTCACAGCTGTGCCATCGAGCTTGTCACATAGCTCTCAGATATTCATTGGGCCTCACACAATCCAAAAGTGTCCAGTGTCCACAAGTGTCTGCTGAAATTCAAAATTTCCCTTATCCTCTAGTCACTTTTGTCACAGCTGTGCCATCGAGCCTGTGACATAGCGCTCAGATATCAGTGGGCCTCACACAATCCAAAAGTGTCCAGTGTCCACAAGTGTCTGCTGAAATTCAAAATCTCCCTTATCCTCTAGTCACTTTTGTCACAGCTGTGCCATCGAGCCTGTGACATAGCGCTCAGATATCAGTGGGCCTCACACAATCCAAAAGTGTCCAGTGTCCACAAGTGTCTGCAGAAATTCAAAATCTCCCTTATCCTCTCGTCATTTTTGTCACAGCTGTGCCATCGAGCCTGTGACATAGCGCTCAGATATTCATTGGGCCTCACACAATCCAAAAGTGTCCAGTGTCCACAAGTGTCTGCTGAAATTCAAAATCTCACTTATCCTCTAGTCACTTTGGTCACAGCTGTGCCATCGAGCCTTTGACATAGCGCTCAGATATTCATTGGGCCTCACACAATCCAAAAGTGTCCAGTGTCCACAAGTGTCTGCTGAAATTCAAAATCTCCCTTATCCTCTAGTCACTTTTGTCACAGCTGTGCCATCGAGCCTGTGACATAGCGCTCAGATATCAGTGGGCCTCACACAATCCAAAAGTGTCCAGTGTCCACAAGTGTCTGCTGAATTTCAAAATCTCCCTTATCCTCTAGTCACTTTTGTCACAGCTGTGCCATCGAGCCTGTGACATAGCGCTCAGATATCAGTGGGCCTCACACAATCCAAAAGTGTCCAGTGTCCACAAGTGTCTGCTGAAATTCAAAATCTCCCTTATCCTCTAGTCACTTTTGTCACAGCTGTGCCATTGAGCCTGTGACATAGCGCTCAGATATCAGTTGGCCTCACACAATCCAAAAGTGTCCAGTGTCCACAAGTGTCTGCAGAAATTCAAAATCTCCCTTATCCTCTAGTCACTTTTGTCACAGCTGTGCCATCGAGCCTGTCACATAGCGCTGAGATATCAGTGGGCCTCACACAATCCAAAAGTGTCCAGTGTCCACAAGTGTCTGCTGAACTTCAAAATCTCCCTTATCCTCTAGTCACTTTTGTCACAGCTGTGCCATCGAGCCTGTGACATAGCGCTCAGATATCAGTGGGCCTCACACAATCCAAAAGTGTCCAGTGTCCACAAGTGTCTGCAGAAATTCAAAATCTCCCTTATCCTCTCGTCACTTTTGTCACAGCTGTGCCATCAAGCCTGTGACATAGCGCTCAGATATTCATTGGGCCTCACACAATCCAAAAGTGTCCAGTGTCCACAAGTGTCTGCGGAAATTCAAAATCTCACTTATCCACTAGTCACTTTGGTCACAGCTGTGCCATCGAGCCTGTGACATAGCGCTCAGATATTCATTGGGCCTCACACAATTCAAAAGTGTCCAGTGTCCACAAGTGTCTGCTGAAATTCAAAATCTCCCTTATCCTCTACTCACTTTTGTCACAGCTGTGCCATCGAGCCTGTGACATAGCGCTCAGATATCAGTGGGCCTCACACAATCCAAAAGTGTCCAGTGTCCACAAGTGTCTGCTGAAATTCAAAATCTCCCTTATCCTCTAGTCACTTTTGTCACAGCTGTGCCATCGAGCCTGTGACATAGCGCTCAGATATCAGTGGGCCTCACACAATCCAAAAGAGTCCAGTGTCCACAAGTGTCTGCAGAAATTCAAAATCTCCCTTATCCTCTCGTCACTTTTGTCACAGCTGTGCCATCGAGCCTGTCACATAGCGCTCAGATATTTATTGGGCCTCACACAATCCAAAAGTGTCCAGTGTCCACAAGTGTCTGCTGAAATTGAAAATCTCCCTTATCCTCTAGTCACTTTTGTCACAGCTGTGCTATCGAGCCTGTGACATAGCGCTCAGATATCAGTGGGCCTCACACAATCCAAAAGTGTCCAGTGTCCACAAGTGTCTGCAGAAATTCAAAATCTCCCTTATCCTCTCATCACTTTTGTCACAGCTGTGCCATCGAGCCTGTCACACAGCGCTCAGATATTCATTGGGCCTCACACAATCCAAAAGTGTCCAGTGTCCACAAGTGTCTGCTGAAATTCAAAATCTCCCTTATCCTCTAGTCACTTTTGTCACAGCTGTGCCATCGAGCCTGTGACATAGCGCTCAGATATCAGTGGGCCTCACACAATCCAAAAGTGTCCAGTGTCCACAAGTGTCTGCTGAAATTCAAAATCTCCCTTATCCTCTAGTCACTTTTGTCACAGCTGTGCCATCGAGCCTGTGACATAGCGCTCAGATATCAGTGGGCCTCACACAATCCAAAAGTGTCCAGTGTCCACAAGTGTCTGCTGAAATTCAAAATCTCCCTTATCCTCTAGTCACTTTTGTCACAGCTGTGCCATCGAGCCTGTGACATAGCGCTCAAATATCAGTGGGCCTCACACAATCCAAAAGTGTCCAGTGTCCACAAGTGTCTGCAGAAATTCAAAATCTCCCTTATCCTCTCGTCACTTTTGTCACAGCTGTGCCATCGAGCCTGTCACATAGCGCTCAGATATTCATTGGGCCTCACACAATCCAAAAGTGTCCAGTGTCCACAAGTGTCTGCTGAAATTCACAATCTCACTTATCCTCTAGTCACTTTGGTCACAGCTGTGCCATCGAGCTTGTCACATAGCTCTCAGATATTCATTGGGCCTCACACAATCCAAAAGTGTCCAGTGTCCACAAGTGTCTGCTGAAATTCAAAATTTCCCTTATCCTCTAGTCACTTTTGTCACAGCTGTGCCATCGAGCCTGTGACATAGCGCTCAGATATCAGTGGGCCTCACACAATCCAAAAGTGTCCAGTGTCCACAAGTGTCTGCAGAAATTCAAAATCTCCCTTATCCTCTCGTCACTTTTGTCACAGCTGTGCCATCGAGCCTGTCACATAGCGCTCAGATATTCATTGGGCCTCACACAATCCAAAAGTGTCCAGTGTCCACAAGTGTCTGCTGAAATTCAAAATCTCCCTTATCCTCTAGTCACTTTTGTCACAGCTGTGCCATCGAGCCTGTGACATAGCGCTCAGATATCAGTGGGCCTCACACAATCCAAAAGTGTCCAGTGTCCACAAGTGTCTGCAGAAATTCAAAATCTCCCTTATCCTCTCGTCACTTTTGTCACAGCTGTGCCATCAAGCCTGTGACATAGCGCTCAGATATTCATTGGGCCTCACACAATCCAAAAGTGTCCAGTGTCCACAAGTGTCTGCTGAAATTCAAAATCTCACTTATCCACTAGTCACTTTGGTCACAGCTGTGCCATCGAGCCTGTGACATAGCGCTCAGATATTCATTGGGCCTCACACAATTCAAAAGTGTCCAGTGTCCACAAGTGTCTGCTGAAATTCAAAATCTCCCTTATCCTCTACTCACTTTTGTCACAGCTGTGCCATCGAGCCTGTGACATAGCGCTCAGATATCAGTGGGCCTCACACAATCCAAAAGTGTCCAGTGTCCACAAGTGTCTGCTGAAATTCAAAATGTCCCTTATCCTCTAGTCACTTTTGTCACAGCTGTGCCATCGAGCCTGTGACATAGCGCTCAGATATCAGTGGGCCTCACACAATCCAAAAGTGTCCAGTGTCCACAAGTGTCTGCAGAAATTCAAAATCTCCCTTATCCTCTCGTCACTTTTGTCACAGCTGTGCCATCGAGCCTGTCACATAGCGCTCAGATATTTATTGGGCCTCACACAATCCAAGTGTCCAGTGTCCACAAGTGTCTGCTGAAATTGAAAATCTCCCTTATCCTCTAGTCACTTTTGTCACAGCTGTGCCATCGAGCCTGTGACATAGCGCTCAGATATCAGTGGGCCTCACACAATCCAAAAGTGTCCAGTGTCCACAAGTGTCTGCAGAAATTCAAAATCTCCCTTATCCTCTCATCACTTTTGTCACAGCTGTGCCATCGAGCCTGTCACATAGCGCTCAGATATTCATTGGGCCTCACACAATCCAAAAGTGTCCAGTGTCCACAAGTGTCTGCTGAAATTCAAAATCTCCCTTATCCTCTAGTCACTTTTGTCACAGCTGTGCCATCGAGCCTGTGACATAGCGCTCAGATATCAGTGGGCTTCACACAATCCAAAAGTGTCCAGTGTCCACAAGTGTCTGCTGAAATTCAAAATCTCCCTTATCCTCTAGTCACTTTTGTCACAGCTGTGCCATCGAGCCTGTGACATAGCGCTCAGATATCAGTGGGCCTCACACAATCCAAAAGTGTCCAGTGTCCACAAGTGTCTGCTGAAATTCAAAATCTCCCTTATCCTCTAGTCACTTTTGTCACAGCTGTGCCATCGAGCCTGTGACATAGCGCTCAGATATCAGTGGGCCTCTCACAATCCAAAAGTGTCCAGTGTCCACAAGTGTCTGCTGAAATTCAATATCTCCCTTATCCTCTCGTCACTTTTGTCACAGCTGTGCCATCGAGCCTGTCACATAGCGCTCAGATATTCATTGGGCCTCACACAATCCAAAAGTGTCCAGTGTCCACAAGTGTCTGCTGAAATTCACAATCTCACTTATCCTCTAGTCACTTTGGTCACAGCTGTGCCATAGAGCTTGTCACATAGCTCTCAGATATTCATTGGGCCTCACACAATCCAAAAGTGTCCAGTGTCCACAAGTGTCTGCTGAAATTCAAAATTTCCCTTATCCTCTAGTCACTTTTGTCACAGCTGTGCCATCGAGCCTGTCACATAGCGCTCAGATATTCATTGGGCCTCACACAATCCAAAAGTGTCCAGTGTCCACAAGTGTCTGCTGAAATTCAAAATCTCCCTTATCCTTTCGTCACTTTTGTCACAGCTGTGCCATCGAGCCTGTCACATAGCGCTCAGATATTCATTGGGCCTCACACAATCCAAAAGTGTCCAGTGTCCACATGTGTCTGCTGAAATTCAAAATCTCCCTTATCCTCTAGTCACTTTTGTCACAGCTGTGCCATCGAGCCTGTGACATAGCGCTCAGATATCAGTTGGCCTCACACAATCCAAAAGTGTCCAGTGTCCACAAGTGTCTGCAGAAATTCAAAATCTCCCTTATCCTCTAGTCACTTTTGTCACAGCTGTGCCATCGAGCCTGTGACATAGCGCTCAGATATCAGTTGGCCTCACACAATCCAAAAGTGTCCAGTGTCCACAAGTGTCTGCAGAAATTCAAAATCTCCCTTATCCTCTAGTCACTTTTGTCACAGCTGTGCCATCGATCCTGTCACATAGCGCTCAGATATCAGTGGGCCTCACACAATCCAAAAGTGTCCAGTGTCCACAAGTGTCTGCTGAATTTCAAAATCTCCCTTATCCTCTAGTCACTTTTGTCACAGCTGTGCCATCGAGCCTGTGACATAGCGCTCAGATATCAGTGGGCCTCACACAATCCAAAAGTGTCCAGTGTCCACAAGTGTCTGCTGAAATTCAAAATCTCCCTTATCCTCTAGTCACTTTTGTCACAGCTGTGCCATCGAGCCTGTGACATAGCGCTCAGATATCAGTGGGCCTCACACAATCCAAAAGTGTCCAGTGTCCACAAGTGTCTGCTGAACTTCAAAATCTCCCTTATCCTCTAGTCACTTTTGTCACAGCTGTGCCATCGAGCCTGTGACATAGCGCTCAGATATCAGTGGGCATCACACAATCCAAAAGTGTCCAGTGTCCACAAGTGTCTGCTGAAATTCAAAATCTCCCTTATCCTCTCATCACTTTTGTCACAGCTGTGCCATCGAGCCTGACACATAGCGCTCAGATATTCATTGGGCCTCACACAATCCAAAAGTGTCCAGTGTCCACAAGTGTCTGCTGAAATTCAAAATCTCCCTTATCCTCTAGTCACTTTTGTCACAGCTGTGCCATCGAGCCTTTGACATAGCGCTCAGATATCAGTGGGCCTCACACAATCCAAAAGTGTCCAGTGTCCACAAGTGTCTGCTGAAATTCAAAATCTCCCTTATCCTCTTGTCACTTTTGTCACAGCTGTGCCATCGAGCCTGTGACATAGCGCTCAGATATCAGTGGGCCTCACACAATCCAAAAGTGTCCAGTGTCCACAAGTGTCTGCTGAAATTCAAAATCTCCCTTATCCTCTAGTCACTTTTGTCACAGCTGTGCCATCGAGCCTGTGACATAGCGCTCAGATATCAGTGGGCCTCACACAATCCAAAAGTGTCCAGTGTCCACAAGTGTCTGCAGAAATTCAAAATCTCCCTTATCCTCTCGTCACTTTTGTCACAGCTGTGCCATCAAGCCTGTGACATAGCGCTCAGATATTCATTGGGCCTCACACAATCCAAAAGTGTCCAGTGTCCACAAGTGTCTGCTGAAATTCAAAATCTCACTTATCCACTAGTCACTTTGGTCACAGCTGTGCCATCGAGCCTGTGACATAGCGCTCAGATATCAGTGGGCCTCACACAATCCAAAAGTGTCCAGTGTCCACAAGTGTCTGCTGAAATTCAAAATCTCCCTTATCCTCTACTCACTTTTGTCACAGCTGTGCCATCGAGCCTGACACATAGCGCTCAGATATTCATTGGGCCTCACACAATCCAAAAGTGTCAAGTGTCCACAAGTGTCTGCTGAAATTCAAAATCTCCCTTATCCTCTAGTCACTTTTGTCACAGCTGTGCCATCGAGCCTGTGACATAGCGCTCAGATATCAGTGGGCCTCACACAATCCAAAAGTATCCAGTGTCCACAAGTGTCTGCTGAAATTCAAAATCTCCCTTATCCTCTAGTCACTTTTGTCACAGCTGTGCCATCGAGCCTGTGACATAGCGCTCAGATATCAGTGGGCCTCATACAATCCAAAAGTGTCCAGTGTCCAAAAGAGTCTGCTGAAATTCAAAATCTCCCTTATCCTCTAGTCACTTTTGTCACAGCTGTGCCATCGAGCCTGTGACATAGCGCTCAGATATCAGTGGGCCTCACACAATCCAAAAGTGTCCAGTGTCCACAAGTGTCTGCAGAAATTCAAAATCTCCCTTATCCTCTCGTCACTTTTGTCACAGCTGTGCCATCAAGCCTGTGACATAGCGCTCAGATATTCATTGGGCCTCACACAATCCAAAAGTGTCCAGTGTCCACAAGTGTCTGCTGAAATTCAAAATGTCACTTATCCACTAGTCACTTTGGTCACAGCTGTGCCATCGAGCCTGTGACATAGCGCTCAGATATTCATTGGGCCTCACACAATTCAAAAGTGTCCAGTGTCCACAAGTGTCTGCTGAAATTCAAAATCTCCCTTATCCTCTACTCACTTTTGTCACAGCTGTGCCATCGAGCCTGTGACATAGCGCTCAGATATCAGTGGGCCTCACACAATCCAAAAGTGTCCAGTGTCCACAAGTGTCTGCTGAAATTCAAAATCTCCCTTATCCTCTAGTCACTTTTGTCACAGCTGTGCCATCGAGCCTGTGACATAGCGCTCAGATATCAGTGGGCCTCACACAATCCAAAAGTGTCCAGTGTCCACAAGTGTCTGCAGAAATTCAAAATCTCCCTTATCCTCTCATCACTTTTGTCACAGCTGTGCCATCGAGCCTGTCACACAGCGCTCAGATATTCATTGGGCCTCACACAATCCAAAAGTGTCCAGTGTCCTCAAGTGTCTGCTGAAATTCAAAATCTCCCTTATCCTCTAGTCACTTTTGTCACAGCTGTGCCATCGAGCCTGTGACATAGCGCTCAGATATCAGTGGGCCTCACACAATCCAAAAGTGTCCAGTGTCCACAAGTGTCTGCTGAAATTCAAAATCTCCCTTATCCTCTAGTCACTTTTGTCACAGCTGTGCCATCGAGCCTGTGACATAGCGCTCAGATATCAGTGGGCCTCACACAATCCAAAAGTGTCCAGTGTCCACAAGTGTCTGCTGAAATTCAAAATCTCCCTTATCCTCTAGTCACTTTTGTCACAGCTGTGCCATCGAGCCTGTGACATAGCGCTCAAATATCAGTGGGCCTCACACAATCCAAAAGTGTCCAGTGTCCACAAGTGTCTGCAGAAATTCAAAATCTCCCTTATCCTCTCGTCACTTTTGTCACAGCTGTGCCATCGAGCCTGTCACATAGCGCTCAGATATTCATTGGGCCTCACACAATCCAAAAGTGTCCAGTGTCCACAAGTGTCTGCTGAAATTCACAATCTCACTTATCCTCTAGTCACTTTGGTCACAGCTGTGCCATCGAGCTTGTCACATAGCTCTCAGATATTCATTGGGCCTCACACAATCCAAAAGTGTCCAGTGTCCACAAGTGTCTGCTGAAATTCAAAATTTCCCTTATCCTCTAGTCACTTTTGTCACAGCTGTGCCATCGAGCCTGTGACATAGCGCTCAGATATCAGTGGGCCTCACACAATCCAAAAGTGTCCAGTGTCCACAAGTGTCTGCAGAAATTCAAAATCTCCCTTATCCTCTCGTCACTTTTGTCACAGCTGTGCCATCGAGCCTGTCACATAGCGCTCAGATATTCATTGGGCCTCACACAATCCAAAAGTGTCCAGTGTCCACAAGTGTCTGCTGAAATTCAAAATCTCCCTTATCCTCTAGTCACTTTTGTCACAGCTGTGCCATCGAGCCTGTGACATAGCGCTCAGATATCAGTGGGCCTCACACAATCCAAAAGTGTCCAGTGTCCACAAGTGTCTGCAGAAATTCAAAATCTCCCTTATCCTCTCGTCACTTTTGTCACAGCTGTGCCATCAAGCCTGTGACATAGCGCTCAGATATTCATTGGGCCTCACACAATCCAAAAGTGTCCAGTGTCCACAAGTGTCTGCTGAAATTCAAAATCTCACTTATCCACTAGTCACTTTGGTCACAGCTGTGCCATCGAGCCTGTGACATAGCGCTCAGATATTCATTGGGCCTCACACAATTCAAAAGTGTCCAGTGTCCACAAGTGTCTGCTGAAATTCAAAATCTCCCTTATCCTCTACTCACTTTTGTCACAGCTGTGCCATCGAGCCTGTGACATAGCGCTCAGATATCAGTGGGCCTCACACAATCCAAAAGTGTCCAGTGTCCACAAGTGTCTGCTGAAATTCAAAATGTCCCTTATCCTCTAGTCACTTTTGTCACAGCTGTGCCATCGAGCCTGTGACATAGCGCTCAGATATCAGTGGGCCTCACACAATCCAAAAGTGTCCAGTGTCCACAAGTGTCTGCAGAAATTCAAAATCTCCCTTATCCTCTCGTCACTTTTGTCACAGCTGTGCCATCGAGCCTGTCACATAGCGCTCAGATATTTATTGGGCCTCACACAATCCAAGTGTCCAGTGTCCACAAGTGTCTGCTGAAATTGAAAATCTCCCTTATCCTCTAGTCACTTTTGTCACAGCTGTGCCATCGAGCCTGTGACATAGCGCTCAGATATCAGTGGGCCTCACACAATCCAAAAGTGTCCAGTGTCCACAAGTGTCTGCAGAAATTCAAAATCTCCCTTATCCTCTCATCACTTTTGTCACAGCTGTGCCATCGAGCCTGTCACATAGCGCTCAGATATTCATTGGGCCTCACACAATCCAAAAGTGTCCAGTGTCCACAAGTGTCTGCTGAAATTCAAAATCTCCCTTATCCTCTAGTCACTTTTGTCACAGCTGTGCCATCGAGCCTGTGACATAGCGCTCAGATATCAGTGGGCTTCACACAATCCAAAAGTGTCCAGTGTCCACAAGTGTCTGCTGAAATTCAAAATCTCCCTTATCCTCTAGTCACTTTTGTCACAGCTGTGCCATCGAGCCTGTGACATAGCGCTCAGATATCAGTGGGCCTCACACAATCCAAAAGTGTCTAGTGTCCACAAGTGTCTGCTGAAATTCAAAATCTCCCTTATCCTCTAGTCACTTTTGTCACAGCTGTGCCATCGAGCCTGTGACATAGCGCTCAGATATCAGTGGGCCTCTCACAATCCAAAAGTGTCCAGTGTCCACAAGTGTCTGCTGAAATTCACTATCTCCCTTATCCTCTCGTCACTTTTGTCACAGCTGTGCCATCGAGCCTGTCACATAGCGCTCAGATATTCATTGGGCCTCACACAATCCAAAAGTGTCCAGTGTCCACAAGTGTCTGCTGAAATTCACAATCTCACTTATCCTCTAGTCACTTTGGTCACAGCTGTGCCATCGAGCTTGTCACATAGCTCTCAGATATTCATTGGGCCTCACACAATCCAAAAGTGTCCAGTGTCCACAAGTGTCTGCTGAAATTCAAAATTTCCCTTATCCTCTAGTCACTTTTGTCACAGCTGTGCCATCGAGCCTGTCACATAGCGCTCAGATATTCATTGGGCCTCACACAATCCAAAAGTGTCCAGTGTCCACAAGTGTCTGCTGAAATTCAAAATCTCCCTTATCCTTTCGTCACTTTTGTCACAGCTGTGCCATCGAGCCTGTCACATAGCGCTCAGATATTCATTGGGCCTCACACAATCCAAAAGTGTCCAGTGTCCACATGTGTCTGCTGAAATTCAAAATCTCCCTTATCCTCTAGTCACTTTTGTCACAGCTGTGCCATGGAGCCTGTGACATAGCGCTCAGATATCAGTTGGCCTCACACAATCCAAAAGTGTCCAGTGTCCACAAGTGTCTGCAGAAATTCAAAATCTCCCTTATCCTCTAGTCACTTTTGTCACAGCTGTGCCATCGAGCCTGTGACATAGCGCTCAGATATCAGTTGGCCTCACACAATCCAAAAGTGTCCAGTGTCCACAAGTGTCTGCAGAAATTCAAAATCTCCCTTATCCTCTAGTCACTTTTGTCACAGCTGTGCCATCGAGCCTGTCACATAGCGCTCAGATATCAGTGGGCCTCACACAATCCAAAAGTGTCCAGTGTCCACAAGTGTCTGCTGAATTTCAAAATCTCCCTTATCCTCTAGTCACTTTTGTCACAGCTGTGCCATCGAGCCTGTGACATAGCGCTCAGATATCAGTGGGCCTCACACAATCCAAAAGTGTCCAGTGTCCACAAGTGTCTGCTGAAATTCAAAATCTCCCTTATCCTCTAGTCACTTTTGTCACAGCTGTGCCATCGAGCCTGTGACATAGCGCTCAGATATCAGTGGGCCTCACACAATCCAAAAGTGTCCAGTGTCCACAAGTGTCTGCTGAACTTCAAAATCTCCCTTATCCTCTAGTCACTTTTGTCACAGCTGTGCCATCGAGCCTGTGACATAGCGCTCAGATATCAGTGGGCATCACACAATCCAAAAGTGTCCAGTGTCCACAAGTGTCTGCTGAAATTCAAAATCTCCCTTATCCTCTCATCACTTTTGTCACAGCTGTGCCATCGAGCCTGACACATAGCGCTCAGATATTCATTGGGCCTCACACAATCCAAAAGTGTCAAGTGTCCACAAGTGTCTGCTGAAATTCAAAATCTCCCTTATCCTCTAGTCACTTTTGTCACAGCTGTGCCATCGAGCCTTTGACATAGCGCTCAGATATCAGTGGGCCTCACACAATCCAAAAGTGTCCAGTGTCCCCAAGTGTCTGCTGAAATTCAAAATCTCCCTTATCCTCTTGTCACTTTTGTCACAGCTGTGCCATCGAGCCTGTGACATAGCGCTCAGATATCAGTGGGCCTCACACAATCCAAAAGTGTCCAGTGTCCACAAGTGTCTGCTGAAATTCAAAATCTCCCTTATCCTCTAGTCACTTTTGTCACAGCTGTGCCATCGAGCCTGTGACATAGCGCTCAGATATCAGTGGGCCTCACACAATCCAAAAGTGTCCAGTGTCCACAAGTGTCTGCAGAAATTCAAAATCTCCCTTATCCTCTCGTCACTTTTGTCACAGGTGTGCCATCAAGCCTGTGACATAGCGCTCAGATATTCATTGGGCCTCACACAATCCAAAAGTGTCCAGTGTCCACAAGTGTCTGCTGAAATTCAAAATCTCACTTATCCACTAGTCACTTTGGTCACAGCTGTGCCATCGAGCCTGTGACATAGCGCTCAGATATTCATTGGGCCTCACACAATTCAAAAGTGTCCAGTGTCCACAAGTGTCTGCTGAAATTCAAAATCTCCCTTATCCTCTACTCACTTTTGTCACAGCTGTGCCATCGAGCCTGTGACATAGCGCTCAGGTATCAGTGGGCCTCACACAATCCAAAAGTGTCCAGTGTCCACAAGTGTCTGCTGAAATTCAAAATCTCCCTTATCCTCTAGTCACTTTTGTCACAGCTGTGCCATCGAGCCTTTGACATAGCGCTCAGATATCAGTGGGCCTCACACAATCCAAAAGTGTCCAGTGTCCACAAGTGTCTGCAGAAATTCAAAATCTCCCTTATCCTCTCGTCACTTTTGTCACAGCTGTGCCATCGAGCCTGTCACATAGCGCTCAGATATTCATTGGGCCTCACACAATCCAAAAGTGTCCAGTGTCCACAAGTGTCTGCTGAAATTCAAAATCTCCCTTATCCTCTAGTCACTTTTGTCACAGCTGTGCCATCGAGCCTGTGACATAGCGCTCAGATATCAGTGGGCCTCACACAATCCAAAAGTGTCCAGTGTCCACAAGTGTCTGCTGAAATTCAAAATCTCCCTTATCCTCTAGTCACTTTTGTCACAGCTGTGCCATCGAGCCTGTGACATATTGCTCAGATATCAGTGGGCCTCACACAATCCAAAAGTGTCCAGTGTCCAAAAGTGTCTGCTGAAATTCAAAATCTCCCTTATCCTCTAGTCAATTTTGTCACAGCTGTGCCATCGAGCCTGTGACATAGCGCTCAGATATCAGTGGGCCTCACACAATCCAAAAGTGTCCAGTGTCCACAAGTGTCTGCAGAAATTCAAAATCTCCCTTATCCTCTCGTCACTTTTGTCACAGCTGTGCCATCGAGCCTGTCACATAGCGCTCAGATATTCATTGGGCCTCACACAATCCAAAAGTGTCCAGTGTCCACAAGTGTCTGCTGAAATTCACAATCTCACTTATCCTCTAGTCACTTTGGTCACAGCTGTGCCATCGAGCTTGTCACATAGCTCTCAGATATTCATTGGGCCTCACACAATCCAAAAGTGTCCAGTGTCCACAAGTGTCTGCTGAAATTCAAAATCTCCCTTATCCTCTAGTCACTTTTGTCACAGCTGTGCCATCGAGCCTGTGATATAGCGCTCAGATATCAGGGGGCCTCACACAATCCAAAAGTGTCCAGTGTCCACAAGTGACTGCAGAAATTCAAAATCTCCCTTATCCTCTCGTCACTTTTGTCACAGCTGTGCCATCGAGCCTGTGACATAGCGCTCAGATATTCATTGGGCCTCACACAATCCAAAAGTGTCCAGTGTCCACAAGTGTCTGCTGAAATTCAAAATCTCACTTATCCTCTAGTCACTTTGGTCACAGCTGTGCCATCGAGCCTTTGACATAGCGCTCAGATATTCATTGGGCCTCACACAATCCAAAAGTGTCCAGTGTCCACAAGTGTCTGCTGAAATTCAAAATCTCCCTTATCCTCTAGTCACTTTTGTCACAGCTGTGCCATCGAGCCTGTGACATAGCGCTCAGATATCAGTGGGCCTCACACAATCCAAAAGTGTCCAGTGTCCACAAGTGTCTGCTGAAATTTAAAATCTCCCTTATCCACTAGTGACTTTTGTCACAGCTGTGCCATCGAGCCTGTGACATAGCGGTCAGATATCAGTGGGCCTCACACAATCCAAAAGTGTCCAGTGTCCACAAGTGTCTGCAGAAATTCAAAATCTCCCTTATCCTCTCGTCACTTTTGTCACAGCTGTGCCATCGAACCTGTCACATAACGCTCAGATATTCATTGGGCCTCACACAATCCAAAAGTGTCCAGTGTCCACAAGTGTCTGCTGAAATTCAAAATCTCCCTTATCCTTTCGTCACTTTTGTCACAGCTGTGCCATCGAGCCTGTCACATAGCGCTCAGATATTCATTGGGCCTCACACAATCCAAAAGTGTCCAGTGTCCACATGTGTATGCTGAAATTCAAAATCTCCCTTATCCTCTAGTCACTTTTGTCACAGCTGTGCCATCGAACCTGTGACATAGTGCTCAGATATCAGTGGGCCTCACACAATCCAAAAGTGTCCAGTGTCCACAAGTGTCTGCTGAAATTCAAAATCATCCTTATTCTCTAGTCACTTTTGTCACAGCTGTGCCATCGAGACTGTGACATAGCGCTCAGATATCAGTGGGCCTCACACAATCCAAAAGTGTCCAGTGTCCACAAGTGTCTGCTGAAATTCAAAATCTCCCTTATCCTCTAGTCACTTTTGTCACAGCTGTGCCATCGAGCCTGTGACATAACGCTCAGATATCTATGGGCCTCACACAATCCAAAAGTGGCCAGTGTCCACAAGTGTCTGCAGAAATTCAAAATCTCCCTTATCCTCTCGTCACTTTTGTCACAGCTGTGCCATCGAGCCTGTCACATAGCGCTCAGATATTCATTGGGCCTCACACAATCCAAAAGTGTCCAGTGTCCACAAGTGTCTGCTGAAATTCACAATCTCACTTATCCTCTAGTCACTTTGGTCACAGCTGTGCCATCGAGCTTGTCACATAGCTCTCAGATATTCATTGGGCCTCACACAATCCAAAAGTGTCCAGTGTCCACAAGTGTCTGCTGAAATTCAAAATTTCCCTTATCCTCTCGTCACTTTTGTCACAGCTGTGCCATCGAGCCTGTGACATAGCGCTCAGATATCAGTGGGCCTCACACAATCCAAAAGTGTCCAGTGTCGACAAGTGTCTGCTGAAATTCAAAATCTCCCTTATCCTCTAGTCACTTTTGTCACAGCTGTGCCATCGAGCCTGTGACATAGCGCTCAGATATCAGTGGGCCTCACACAATCCAAAAGTGTCCAGTGTCCACAAGTGTCTGCAGAAATTCAAAATGTCCCTTATCCTCTCGTCACTTTTGTCACAGCTGTGCCATCGAGCCTGTGACATAGCGCTCAGATATTCATTGGGCCTCACACAATCCAAAAGTGTCCAGTGTCCACAAGTGTCTGCTGAAATTCAAAATCTCACTTATCCTCTAGTCACTTTGGTCACAGCTGTGCCATCGAGCCTTTGACATAGCGCTCAGATATTCATTGGGCCTCACACAATCCAAAAGTGTCCAGTGTCCACAAGTGTCTGCTGAAATTCAAAATCTCCCTTATCCTCTAGTCACTTTTGTCACAGCTGTGCCATCGAGCCTGTGACATAGCGCTCAGATATCAGTGGGCCTCACACAATCCAAAAGTGTCCAGTGTCCACAAGTGTCTGCTGAAATTCAAAATCTCCCTTATCCTCTAGTCACTTTTGTCACAGCTGTGCCATCGAACCTGTGACATAGCGCTCAGATATCAGTGGGCCTCACACAATCCAAAAGTGTCCAGTGTCCACAAGTGTCTGCTGAAATTCAAAATTTCCCTTATCCTCTAGTCACTTTTGTCACAGCTGTGCCATCGAGCCTGTGACATAGCGCTCAGATATCAGTGGGCCTCACACAATCCAAAAGTGTCCAGTGTCCACAAGTGTCTGCAGAAATTCAAAATCTCCCTTATCCTCTCGTCACTTTTGTCACAGCTGTGCCATCGAGCCTGTCACATAGCGCTCAGATATTCATTGGGCCTCACACAATCCAAAAGTGTCCAGTGTCCACAAGTGTCTGCTGAAATTCAAAATCTCCCTTATCCTTTCGTCACTTTTGTCACAGCTGTGCCATCGAGCCTGTCACATAGCGCTCAGATATTCATTGGGCCTCACACAATCCAAAAGTGTCCAGTGTCCACATGTGTCTGCTGAAATTCAAAATCTCCCTTATCCTCTAGTCACTTTTGTCACAGCTGTGCCATCGAACCTGTGACATAGTGCTCAGATATCAGTGGGCCTCACACAATCCAAAAGTGTCCAGTGTCCACAAGTGTCTGCTGAAATTCAAAATCATCCTTATTCTCTAGTCACTTTTGTCACAGCTGTGCCATCGAGCCTGTGACATAGCGCTCAGATATCAGTGGGCCTCACACAATCCAAAAGTGTCCAGTGTCCACAAGTGTCTGCAGAAATTCAAAATCTCCCTTATCCTCTCGTCACTTTTGTCACAGCTGTGCCATCGAGCCTGTGACATAGCGATCAGATATTCATTGGGCCTCACACAATCCAAAAGTGTCCAGTGTCCACAAGTGTCTGCTGAAATTCAAAATCTCACTTATCCTCTAGTCACTTTTGTCACAGCTGTGCCATCGATCCTGTGACATAGCGCTCAGATATCAGTGGGCCTCATACAATCCAAAAGTGTCCAGTGTCCACAAGTGTCTGCTGAATTTCAAAATCTCCCTTATCCTCTAGTCACTTTTGTCACAGCTGTGCCATCGAGCCTGTGACATAGCGCTCAGATATCAGTGGGCCTCACACAATCCAAAAGTGTCCAGTGTCCACAAGTGTCTGCTGAAATTCAAAATCTACCTTATCCTCTACTCACTTTTGTCACAGCTGTGCCATCGAGCCTGTGACATAGCGCTCAGATATCAGTTGGCCTCACACAATCCAAAAGTGTCCAGTGTCCACAAGTGTCTGCAGAAATTCAAAATCTCCCTTATCCTCTAGTCACTTTTGTCACAGCTGTGCCATCGAGCCTGTCACATAGCGCTCAGATATCAGTGGGCCTCACACAATCCAAAAGTGTCCAGTGTCCACAAGTGTCTGCTGAATTTCAAAATCTCCCTTATCCTCTAGTCACTTTTGTCACAGCTGTGCCATCGAGCCTGTGACATAGCGCTCAGATATCAGTGGGCCTCACACAATCCAAAAGTGTCCAGTGTCCACAAGTGTCTGCTGAAATTCAAAATCTCCCTTATCCTCTAGTCACTTTTGTCACAGCTGTGCCATCGAGCCTGTGACATAGCGCTCAGATATCAGTTGGCCTCACACAATCCAAAAGTGTCCAGTGTCCACAAGTGTCTGCAGAAATTCAAAATCTCCCATATCCTCTAGTCACTTTTGTCACAGCTGTGCCATCGAGCCTGTGACATATCGCTCAGATATCAGTGGGCCTCACACAATCCAAAAGTGTCCAGTGTCCACAAGTGTCTGCTGAACTTCAAAATCTCCCTTATCCTCTAGTCACTTTTGTCACAGCTGTGCCATCGAGCCTGTGACATAGCGCTCAGATATCAGTGGGCCTCACACAATCCAAAAGTGTCCAGTGTCCACAAGTATCTGCTGAAATTCAAAATCTCCCTTACCCTCTCGTCACTTTTGTCACAGCTGTGCCATCTAGCCTGACACATAGCGCTCAGATATTCATTGGGCCTCACACAATCCAAAAGTGTCAAGTGTCCACAAGTGTCTGCTGAAATTCAAAATCGCCCTTATCCTCTAGTCACTTTTGTCACAGCTGTGCCATCGAGCCTTTGACATAGCGCTCAGATATCAGTGGGCCTCACACAATCCAAAAGTGTCAAGTGTCCACAAGTGTCTGCTGAAATTCAAAATCTCCCTTATCCTCTAGTCACTTTTGTCACAGCTGTGCCATCGAGCCTGTGACATAGCGCTCAGATATCAGTGGGCCTCACACAATCCAAAAGTGTCCAGTGTCCACAAGTGTCTGCTGAAATTCAAAATCTCCTTTATCCTCTAGTCACTTTTGTCACAGCTGTGCCATCGAGCCTGTGACATAGCGCTCAGATATCAGTGGGCCTCACACAATCCAAAAGTGTCCAGTGTCCACAAGTGTCTGCAGAAATTCAAAATCTCCCTTATCCTCTCGTCACTTTTGTCACAGCTGTGCCATCAAGCCTGTGACATAGCGCTCAGATATTCATTGGGCCTCACACAATCCAAAAGTGTCCAGTGTCCACAAGTGTCTGCTGAAATTCAAAATCTCACTTATCCACTAGTCACTTTGGTCACAGCTGTGCCATCGAGCCTGTGACATAGCGCTCAGATATTCATTGGGCCTCACACAATTCAAAAGTGTCCAGTGTCCACAAGTGTCTGCTGAAATTCAAAATCTCCCTTATCCTCTACTCACTTTTGTCACAGCTGTGCCATCGAGCCTGTGACATAGCGCTCAGATATCAGTGGGCCTCACACAATCCAAAAGTGTCCAGTGTCCACAAGTGTCTGCTGAAATTCAAAATCTCCCTTATCCTCTAGTCACTTTTGTCACAGCTGTGCCATCGAGCCTGTGACATAGCGCTCAGATATCAGTGGGCCTCACACAATCCAAAAGTGTCCAGTGTCCACAAGTGTCTGCAGAAATTCAAAATCTCCCTTATCCTCTCGTCACTTTTGTCACAGCTGTGCCATCGAGCCTGTCACATAGCGCTCAGATATTTATTGGGCCTCACACAATCCAAAAGTGTCCAGTGTCCACAAGTGTCTGCTGAAATTCAAAATCTCCCTTATCCTCTAGTCACTTTTGTCACAGCTGTGCCATCGAGCCTGTGACATAGCGCTCAGATATCAGTGGGCCTCACACAATCCAAAAGTGTCCAGTGTCCACAAGTGTCTGCAGAAATTCAAAATCTCCCTTATCCTCTCATCACTTTTGTCACAGCTGTGCCATCGAGCCTGTCACATAGCGCTCAGATATTCATTGGGCCTCACACAATCCAAAAGTGTCCAGTATCCACAAGTGTCTGCTGAAATTCAAAATCTCCCTTATCCTCTAGTCACTTTTGTCACAGCTGTGCCATCGAGCCTGTGACATAGCGCTCAGATATCAGTGGGCCTCACACAATCCAAAAGTGTCCAGTGTCCACAAGTGTCTGCTGAAATTCAAAATCTCCCTTATCCTCTAGTCACTTTTGTCACAGCTGTGCCATCGAGCCCGTGACATAGCGCTCAGATATCAGTGGGCCTCACACAATCCAAAAGTGTCCAGTGTCCACAAGTGTCTGCTGAAATTCAAAATCTCCCTTATCCTCTAGTCAATTTTGTCACAGCTGTGCCATCGAGCCTGTGACATAGCGCTTAGATATCAGTGGGCCTCACACAATCCAAAAGTGTCCAGTGTCCACAAGTGTCTGCAGAAATTCAAAATCTCCCTTATCCTCTCGTCACTTTTGTCACAGCTGTGCCATCGAGCCTGTCACATAGCGCTCAGATATTCATTGGGCCTCACACAATCCAAAAGTGTCCAGTGTCCACAAGTGTCTGCTGAAATTCACAATCTCACTTATCCTCTAGTCACTTTGGTCACAGCTGTGCCATCGAGCTTGTCACAAAGCTCTCAGATATTCATTGGGCCTCACACAATCCAAAAGTGTCCAGTGTCCACAAGTGTCTGCTGAAATTCAAAATTTCCCTTATCCTCTAGTCACTTTTGTCACAGCTGTGCCATCGAGCCTGTGACATAGCGCTCAGATATCAGTGGGCCTCACACAATCCAAAAGTGTCCAGTGTCCACAAGTGTCTGCTGAAATTCAAAATCTCCCTTATCCTCTAGTCACTTTTGTCACAGCTGTGCCATCGAGCCTGTGATATAGCGCTCAGATATCAGTGGGCCTCACACAATCCAAAAGTGTCCAGTGTCCACAAGTGTCTGCAGAAATTCAAAATCTCCCTTATCCTCTCGTCACTTTTGTCACAGCTGTGCCATCGAGCCTGTGACATAGCGCTCAGATATTCATTGGGCCTCACACAATCCAAAAGTGTCCAGTGTCCACAAGTGTCTGCTGAAATTCAAAATCTCACTTATCCTCTAGTCACTTTGGTCACAGCTGTGCCATCGAGCCTTTGATATAGCGCTCAGATATTCATTGGGCCTCACACAATCCAAAAGTGTCCAGTGTCCACAAGTGTCTGCTGAAATTCAAAATCTCCCTTATCCTCTAGTCACTTTTGTCACAGCTGTGCCATCGAGCCTGTGACATAGCGCTCAGATATCAGTGGGCCTCACACAATCCAAAAGTGTCCAGTGTCCACAAGTGTCTGCTGAAATTCAAAATCTCCCTTATCCTCTAGTCACTTTTGTCACAGCTGTGCCATCGAGCCTGTGACATAGCGCTCAGACATCAGTGGGCCTCACACAATCCAAACGTGTCCAGTGTCCACAAATGTCTGCTGAAATTCAAAATCTCCCTTATCCTCTCGTCACTTTTGTCACAGCTGTGCCATCGAGCCTGTCACATCGCGCTCAGATATTCATTGGGCCTCACACAATCCAAAAGAGTCCAGTGTCCACAAGTGTCTGCTGAAATTTAAAATCTCCCTTATCCACTAGTCACTTTTGTCACAGCTGTGCCATCGAGCCTGTGACATAGCGCTCAGATATCAGTGGGCCTCACACAATCCAAAAGTGTCCAGTGTCCACAAGTGTCTGCAGAAATTCAAAATCTCCCTTATCCTCTCGTCACTTTTGTCACAGCTGTGCCATCGAGCCTGTCACATAGCGCTCAGATATTCATTGGGCCTCACACAATCCAAAAGTGTCCAGTGTCCACAAGTGTCTGCTGAAATTCAAAATCTCCCTTATCCTTTCGTCACTTTTGTCACAGCTGTGCCATCGAGCCTGTCACATAGCGCTCAGATATTCATTGGGCCTCACACAATCCAAAAGTGTCCAGTGTCCACATGTGTCTGCTGAAATTCAAAATCTCCCTTATCCTCTAGTCACTTTTGTCACAGCTGTGCCATCGAACCTGTGACATAGTGCTCAGATATCAGTGGGCCTCACACAATCCAAAAGTGTCCAGTGTCCACAAGTGTCTGCTGAAATTCAAAATCATCCTTATTCTCTAGTCACTTTTGTCACAGCTGTGCCATCGAGACTGTGACATAGCGCTCAGATATCAGTGGGCCTCACACAATCCAAAAGTGTCCAGTGTCCACAAGTGTCTGCTGAAATTCAAAATCTCCCTTATCCTCTAGTCACTTTTGTCACAGCTGTGCCATCGAGCCTGTGACATAGCGCTCAGATATCTATGGGCCTCACACAATCCAAAAGTGTCCAGTGTCCACAAGTGTCTGCAGAAAATCAAAATCTCCCTTATCCTCTCGTCACTTTTGTCACAGCTGTGCCATCGAGCCTGTCACATAGCGCTCAGATATTCATTGGGCCTCACACAATCCAAAAGTGTCCAGTGTCCACAAGTGTCTGCTGAAATTCAAAATTTCCCTTATCCTCTAGTCACTTTTGTCACAGCTGTGCCATCGAGCCTGTGACATAGCGCTCAGATATCAGTGGGCCTCACACAATTCAAAAGTGTCCAGTGTCCACAAGTGTCTGCTGAAATTCAAAATCTCGCTTATCCACTAGTCACTTTGGTCACAGCTGTGCCATCGAGCCTGTGACATAGCGCTCAGATATTCATTGGGCCTCACACAATTCAAAAGTGTCCAGTGTCCACAAGTGTCTGCTGAAATTCAAAATCTCCCTTATCCTCTACTCACTTTTGTCACAGCTGTGCCATCGAGCCTGTGACATAGCGCTCAGATATCAGTGGGCCTCACACAATCCAAAAGTGTCCAGTGTCCACAAGTGTCTGCTGAAATTCAAAATGTCCCTTATCCTCTAGTCACTTTGGTCACAGCTGTGCCATCGAGCCTGTGACATAGCGCTCAGATATCAGTGGGCCTCACACAATCCAAAAGTGTCCAGTGTCCACAAGTGTCTGCAGAAATTCAAAATCTCCCTTATCCTCTCGTCACTTTTGTCACAGCTGTGCCATCGAGCCTGTCACATAGCGCTCAGATATTTATTGGGCCTCACACAATCCAAGTGTCCAGTGTCCACAAGTGTCTGCTGAAATTGAAAATCTCCCTTATCCTCTAGTCACTTTTGTCACAGCTGTGCCATCGAGCCTGTGACATAGCGCTCAGATATCAGTGGGCCTCACACAATCCAAAAGTGTCCAGTGTCCACAAGTGTCTGCAGAAATTCAAAATCTCCCTTATCCTCTCATCACTTTTGTCACAGCTGTGCCATCGAGCCTGTCACATAGCGCTCAGATATTCATTGGGCCTCACACAATCCAAAAGTGTCCAGTGTCCACAAGTGTCTGCTGAAATTCAAAATCTCCCTTATCCTCTAGTCACTTTTGTCACAGCTGTGCCATCGAGCCTGTGACATAGCGCTCAGATATCAGTGGGCCTCACACAATCCAAAAGTGTCCAGTGTCCACAAGTGTCTGCTGAAATTCAAAATCTCCCTTATCTTCTAGTCACTTTTGTCACAGCTGTGCCATCGAGCCTGTGACATAGCGCTCAGATATCAGTGGGCCTCACACAATCCAAAAGTGTCCAGTGTCCACAAGTGTCTGCTGAAATTCAAAATCTCCCTTATCCTCTAGTCACTTTTGTCACAGCTGTGCCATCGAGCCTGTGACATAGCGCTCAGATATCAGTGGGCCTCACACAATCCAAAAGTGTCCAGTGTCCACAAGTGTCTGCTGAAATTCAATATCTCCCTTATCCTCTCGTCACTTTTGTCACAGCTGTGCCATCGAGCCTGTCACATAGCGCTCAGATATTCATTGGGCCTCACACAATCCAAAAGTGTCCAGTGTCCACAAGTGTCTGCTGAAATTCACAATCTCACTTATCCTCTAGTCACTTTGGTCACAGCTGTGCCATCGAGCTTGTCACATAGCTCTCAGATATTCATTGGGCCTCACACAATCCAAAAGTGTCCAGTGTCCACAAGTGTCTGCTGAAATTCAAAATTTCCCTTATCCTCTAGTCACTTTTGTCACAGCTGTGCCATCGAGCCTGTGACATAGCACTCAGATATCAGTGGGCCTCACACAATCCAAAAGTGTCCAGTGTCCACAAGTGTCTGCAGAAATTCAAAATCTCCCTTATCCTCTCGTCACTTTTGTCACAGCTGTGCCATCGAGCCTGTCACATAGCGCTCAGATATTCATTGGGCCTCACACAATCCAAAAGTGTCCAGTGTCCACAAGTGTCTGCTGAAATTCAAAATCTCCCTTATCCTTTCGTCACTTTTGTCACAGCTGTGCCATCGAGCCTGTCACATAGCGCTCATATATTCATTGGGCCTCACACAATCCAAAAGTGTCCAGTGTCCACATGTGTCTGCTGAAATTCAAAATCTCCCTTATCCTCTAGTCACTTTTGTCACAGCTGTGCCATCGAACCTGTGACATAGTGCTCAGATATCAGTGGGCCTCACACAATCCAAAAGTGTCCAGTGTCCACAAGTGTCTGCTGAAATTAAAAATCATCCTTATTCTCTAGTCACTTTTGTCACAGCTGTGCCATCGAGCCTGTGACATAGCGCTCAGATATCAGTGGGCCTCACACAATCCAAAAGTGTCCAGTGTCCACAAGTGTCTGCAGAAATTCAAAATCTCCCTTATCCTCTCGTCACTTTTGTCACAGCTGTGCCATCGAGCCTGTGACATAGCGCTCAGATATTCATTGGGCCTCACACAATCCAAAAGTGTCCAGTGTCCACAAGTGTCTGCTGAAATTCAAAATCTCACTTATCCTCTAGTCACTTTTGTCACAGCTGTGCCATCGAGCCTGTGACATAGCGCTCAGATATCAGTGGGCCTCACACAATCCAAAAGTGTCCAGTGTCCACAAGTGTCTGCTGAATTTCAAAATCTCCCTTATCCTCTAGTCACTTTTGTCACAGCTGTGCCATCGAGCCTGTGACATAGCGCTCAGATATCAGTGGGCCTCACACAATCCAAAAGTGTCCAGTGTCCACAAGTGTCTGCTGAAATTCAAAATCTCCCTTATCCTCTAGTCACTTTTGTCACAGCTGTGCCATCGAGCCTGTGACATAGCGCTCAGATATCAGTTGGCCTCACACAATCCAAAAGTGTCCAGTGTCCACAAGTGTCTGCAGAAATTCAAAATCTCCCTTATCCTCTAGTCACTTTTGTCACAGCTGTGCCATCGAGCCTGTCACATAGCGCTCAGATATCAGTGGGCCTCACACAATCCAAAAGTGTCCAGTGTCCACAAGTGTCTGCTGAATTTCAAAATCTCCCTTATCCTCTAGTCACTTTTGTCACAGCTGTGCCATCGAGCCTGTGACATAGCGCTCAGATATCAGTGGGCCTCACACAATCCAAAAGTGTCCAGTGTCCACAAGTGTCTGCTGAAATTCAAAATCTCCCTTATCCTCTAGTCACTTTTGTCACAGCTGTGCCATCGAGCCTGTGACATAGCGCTCAGATATCAGTTGGCCTCACACAATCCAAAAGTGTCCAGTGTCCACAAGTGTCTGCAGAAATTCAAAATCTCCCTTATCCTCTAGTCACTTTTGTCACAGCTGTGCCATCGAGCCTGTGACATAGCGCTCAGATATCAGTGGGCCTCACACAATCCAAAAGTGTCCAGTGTCCACAAGTGTCTGCTGAACTTCAAAATCTCCCTTATCCTCTAGTCACTTTTGTCACAGCTGTGCCATCGAGCCTGTGACATAGCGCTCAGATATCAGTGGGCATCACACAATCCAAAAGTGTCCAGTGTCCACAAGTGTCTGCTGAAATTCAAAATCTCCCTTATCTTCTCACCACTTTTGTCACAGCTGTGCCATCGAGCCTGACACATAGCGCTCAGATATTCATTGGGCCTCACACAATCCAAAAGTGTCAAGTGTCCACAAGTGTCTGCTGAAATTCAAAATCTCCCTTATCCTCTAGTCACTTTTGTCACAGCTGTGCCATCGAGCCTTTGACATAGCGCTCAGATATCAGTGGGCCTCACACAATCCAAAAGTGTCCAGTGTCCACAAGTGTCTGCTGAAATTCAAAATCTCCCTTATCCTCTTGTCACTTTTGTCACAGCTGTGCCATCGAGCCTGTGACATAGCGCTCAGATATCAGTGGGCCTCACACAATCCAAAAGTGTCCAGTGTCCACAAGTGTCTGCTGAAATTCAAAATCTCCCTTATCCTCTAGTCACTTTTGTCACAGCTGTGCCATCGAGCCTGTGACATAGCGCTCAGATATCAGTGGGCCTCACACAATCCAAAAGTGTCCAGTGTCCACAAGTGTCTGCAGAAATTCAAAATCTCCCTTATCCTCTCGTCACTTTTGTCACAGCTGTGCCATCAAGCCTGTGACATAGCGCTCAGATATTCATTGGGCCTCACACAATCCAAAAGTGTCCAGTGTCCACAAGTGTCTGCAGAAATTCAAAATCTCACTTATCCACTAGTCACTTTGGTCACAGCTGTGCCATCGAGCCTGTGACATAGCGCTCAGATATTCATTGGGCCTCACACAATTCAAAAGTGTCCAGTGTCCACAAGTGTCTGCTGAAATTCAAAATCTCCCTTATCCTCTACTCACTTTTGTCACAGCTGTGCCATCGAGCCTGTGACATAGCGCTCAGGTATCAGTGGGCCTCACACAATCCAAAAGTGTCCAGTGTCCACAAGTGTCTGCTGAAATTCAAAATCTCCCTTATCCTCTAGTCACTTTTGTCACAGCTGTGCCATCGAGCCTGTGACATAGCGCTCAGATATCAGTGGGCCTCACACAATCCAAAAGTGTCCAGTGTCCACAAGTGTCTGCAGAAATTCAAAATCTCCCTTATCCTCTCGTCACTTTTGTCACAGCTGTGCCATCGAGCCTGTCACATAGCGCTCAGATATTCATTGGGCCTCACACAATCCAAAAGTGTCCAGTGTCCACAAGTGTCTGCTGAAATTCAAAATCTCCCTTATCCTCTAGTCACTTTTGTCACAGCTGTGCCATCGAGCCTGTGACATAGCGCTCAGATATCAGTGGGCCTCACACAATCCAAAAGTGTCCAGTGTCCACAAGTGTCTGCTGAAATTCAAAATCTCCCTTATCCTCTAGTCACTTTTGTCACAGCTGTGCCATCGAGCCTGTGACATATTGCTCAGATATCAGTGGGCCTCACACAATCCAAAAGTGTCCAGTGTCCAAAAGTGTCTGCTGAAATTCAAAATCTCCCTTATCCTCTAGTCAATTTTGTCACAGCTGTGCCATCGAGCCTGTGACATAGCGCTCAGATATCAGTGGGCCTCACACAATCCAAAAGTGTCCAGTGTCCACAAGTGTCTGCAGAAATTCAAAATCTCCTTTATCCTCTCGTCACTTTTGTCACAGCTGTGCCATCGAGCCTGTCACATAGCGCTCAGATATTCATTGGGCCTCACACAATCCAAAAGTGTCCAGTGTCCACAAGTGTCTGCTGAAATTCACAATCTCACTTATCCTCTAGTCACTTTGGTCACAGCTGTGCCATCGAGCTTGTCACATAGCTCTCAGATATTCATTGGGCCTCACACAATCCAAAAGTGTCCAGTGTCCACAAGTGTCTGCTGAAATTCAAAATCTCCCTTATCCTCTAGTCACTTTTGTCACAGCTGTGCCATCGAGCCTGTGATATAGCGCTCAGATATCAGTGGGCCTCACACAATCCAAAAGTGTCCAGTGTCCACAAGTGTCTGCAGAAATTCAAAATCTCCCTTATCCTCTCGTCACTTTTGTCACAGCTGTGCCATCGAGCCTGTGACATAGCGCTCAGATATTCATTGGGCCTCACACAATCCAAAAGTGTCCAGTGTCCACAAGTGTCTGCTGAAATTCAAAATCTCACTTATCCTCTAGTCACTTTGGTCACAGCTGTGCCATCGAGCCTTTGACATAGCGCTCAGATATTCATTGGGCCTCACACAATCCAAAAGTGTCCAGTGTCCACAAGTGTCTGCTGAAATTCAAAATCTCCCTTATCCTCTAGTCACTTTTGTCACAGCTGTGCCATCGAGCCTGTGACATAGCGCTCAGATATCAGTGGGCCTCACACAATCCAAAAGTGTCCAGTGTCCACAAGTGTCTGCTGAAATTCAAAATCTCCCTTATCCTCTAGTCACTTTTGTCACAGCTGTGCCATCGAGCCTGTGACATAGCGCTCAGACATCAGTGGGCCTCACACAATCCAAACGTGTCCAGTGTCCACAAGTGTCTGCTGAAATTCAAAATCTCCCTTATCCTCTCGTCACTTTTGTCACAGCTGTGCCATCGAGCCTGTCACATAGCGCTCAGATATTCATTGGGCCTCACACAATCCAAAAGTGTCCAGTGTCCACAAGTGTCTGCTGAAATTTAAAATCTCCCTTATCCACTAGTGACTTTTGTCACAGCTGTGCCATCGAGCCTGTGACATAGCGCTCAGATATCAGTGGGCCTCACACAATCCAAAAGTGTCCAGTGTCCACAAGTGTCTGCAGAAATTCAAAATCTCCCTTATCCTCTCGTCACTTTTGTCACAGCTGTGCCATCGAGCCTGTCACATAGCGCTCAGATATTCATTGGGCCTCACACAATCCAAAAGTGTCCAGTGTCCACAAGTGTCTGCTGAAATTCAAAATCTCCCTTATCCTTTCGTCACTTTTGTCACAGCTGTGCCATCGAGCCTGTCACATAGCGCTCAGATATTCATTGGGCCTCACACAATCCAAAAGTGTCCAGTGTCCACATGTGTATGCTGAAATTCAAAATCTCCCTTATCCTCTAGTCACTTTTGTCACAGCTGTGCCATCGAACCTGTGACATAGTGCTCAGATATCAGTGGGCCTCACACAATCCAATAGTGTCCAGTGTCCACAAGTGTCTGCTGAAATTCAAAATCATCCTTATTCTCTAGTCACTTTTGTCACAGCTGTGCCATCGAGACTGTGACATAGCGCTCAGATATCAGTGGGCCTCACACAATCCAAAAGTGTCCAGTGTCCACAAGTGTCTGCTGAAATTCAAAATCTCCCTTATCCTCTAGTCACTTTTGTCACAGCTGTGCCATCGAGCCTGTGACATAGCGCTCAGATATCTATGGGCCTCACACAATCCAAAAGTGTCCAGTGTCCACAAGTGTCTGCAGAAATTCAAAATCTCCCTTATCCTCTCGTCACTTTTGTCACAGCTGTGCCATCGAGCCTGTCACATAGCGCTCAGATATTCATTGGGTCTCACACAATCCAAAAGTGTCCAGTGTCCACAAGTGTCTGCTGAAATTCACAATCTCACTTATCCTCTAGTCACTTTGGTCACAGCTGTGCCATCGAGCCTTTGACATAGCGCTCAGATATTCATTGGGCCTCACACAATCCAAAAGTGTCCAGTGTCCACAAGTGTCTGCTGAAATTCAAAATCTCCCTTATCCTCTAGTCACTTTTGTCACAGCTGTGCCATCGAGCCTGTGACATAGCGCTCAGATGTCAGTGGGCCTCACACAATCCAAAAGTGTCCAGTGTCCACAAGTGTCTGCTGAAATTCAAAATCTCCCTTATCCTCTAGTCACTTTTGTCACAGCTGTGCCATCGAGCCTGTGACATAGCGCTCAGATATCAGTGGGCCTCACACAATCCAAAAGTGTCCAGTGTCCACAAGTGTCTGCTGAAATTCAAAATTTCCCTTATCCTCTAGTCACTTTTGTCACAGCTGTGCCATCGAGCCTGTGACATAGCGCTCAGATATCAGTGGGCCTCACACAATCCAAAAGTGTCCAGTGTCCACAAGTGTCTGCAGAAATTCAAAATCTCCCTTATCCTTTCGTCACTTTTGTCACAGCTGTGCCATCGAGCCTGTCACATAGCGCTCAGATATTCATTGGGCCTCACACAATCCAAAAGTGTCCAGTGTCCACATGTGTCTGCTGAAATTCAAAATCTCCCTTATCCTCTAGTCACTTTTGTCACAGCTGTGCCATCGAACCTGTGACATAGTGCTCAGATATCAGTGGGCCTCACACAATCCAAAAGTGTCCAGTGTCCACAAGTGTCTGCTGAAATTCAAAATCATCCTTATTCTCTAGTCACTTTTGTCACAGCTGTGCCATCGAGCCTGTGACATAGCGCTCAGATATCAGTGGGCCTCACACAATCCAAAAGTGTCCAGTGTCCACAAGTGTCTGCAGAAATTCAAAATCTCCCTTATCCTCTCGTCACTTTTGTCACAGCTGTGCCATCGAGCCTGTGACATAGCGCTCAGATATTCATTGGGCCTCACACAATCCAAAAGTGTCCAGTGTCCACAAGTGTCTGCTGAAATTCAAAATCTCACTTATCCTCTAGTCACTTTTGTCACAGCTGTGCCATCGATCCTGTGACATAGCGCTCAGATATCAGTGGGCCTCATACAATCCAAAAGTGTCCAGTGTCCACAAGTGTCTGCTGAATTTCAAAATCTCCCTTATCCTCTAGTCACTTTTGTCACAGCTGTGCCATCGAGCCTGTGACATAGCGCTCAGATATCAGTGGGCCTCACACAATCCAAAAGTGTCCAGTGTCCACAAGTGTCTGCTGAAATTCAAAATCTCCCTTATCCTCTAGTCACTTTTGTCACAGCTGTGCCATCGAGCCTGTGACATAGCGCTCAGACATCAGTTGGCCTCACACAATCCAAAAGTGTCCAGTGTCCACAAGTGTCTGCAGAAATTCAAAATCTCCCATATCCTCTACTCATTTTTGTCACAGCTGTGCCATCGAGCCTGTGACATATCGCTCAGATATCAGTGGGCCTCACACAATCCAAAAGTGTCCAGTGTCCACAAATGTCTGCTGAACTTCAAAATCTCCCTTATCCTCTAGTCACTTTTGTCACAGCTGTGCCATCGAGCCTGTGACATAGCGCTCAGATATCAGTGGGCCTCACACAATCCAAAAGTGTCCAGTGTCCACAAGTGTCTGCTGAAATTCAAAATCTCCCTTATCCTCTCGTCACTTTTGTCACAGCTGTGCCATCTAGCCTGACACATAGCGCTCAGATATTCATTGGGCCTCACACAATCCAAAAGTGTCAAGTGTCCACAAGTGTCTGCTGAAATTCAAAATCGCCCTTATCCTCTAGTCACTTTTGTCACAGCTGTGCCATCGAGCCTTTGACATAGCGCTCAGATATCAGTGGGCCTCACACAATCCAAAAGTGTCCAGTGTCCACAAGTGTCTGCTGAAATTCAAAATCTCCCTTATCCTCTAGTCACTTTTGTCACAGCTGTGCCATCGAGCCTGTGACATAGCGCTCAGATATCAGTGGGCCTCACACAATCCAAAAGTGTCCAGTGTCCACAAGTGTCTGCTGAAATTCAAAATCTCCCTTATCCTCTAGTCACTTTTGTCACAGCTGTGCCATCGAGCCTGTGACATAGCGCTCAGATATCAGTGGGCCTCACACAATCCAAAAGTGTCCAGTGTCCACAAGTGTCTGCAGAAATTCAAAATCTCCCTTATCCTCTCGTCACTTTTGTCACAGCTGTGCCATCAAGCCTGTGACATAGCGCTCAGATATTCATTGGGCCTCACACAATCCAAAAGTGTCCAGTGTCCACAAGTGTCTGCTGAAATTCAAAATCTCACTTATCCACTAGTCACTTTGGTCATAGCTGTGCCATCGAGCCTGTGACATAGCGCTCAGATATTCATTGGGCCTCACACAATTCAAAAGTGTCCAGTGTCCACAAGTGTCTGCTGAAATTCAAAATCTCCCTTATCCTCTACTCACTTTTGTCACAGCTGTGCCATCGAGCCTGTGACATAGCGCTCAGATATCAGTGGGCCTCACACAATCCAAAAGTGTCCAGTGTCCACAAGTGTCTGCTGAAATTCAAAATCTCCCTTATCCTCTAGTCACTTTTGTCACAGCTGTGCCATCGAGCCTGTGACATAGCGCTCAGATATCAGTGGGCCTCACACAATCCAAAAGTGTCCAGTGTCCACAAGTGTCTGCAGAAATTCAAAATCTCCCTTATCCTCTCGTCACTTTTGTCACAGCTGTGCCATCGAGCCTGTCACATAGCGCTCAGATATTTATTGGGCCTCACACAATCCAAAAGTGTCCAGTGTCCACAAGTGTCTGCTGAAATTCAAAATCTCCCTTATCCTCTAGTCACTTTTGTCACAGCTGTGCCATCGAGCCTGTGACATAGCGCTCAGATATCAGTGGGCCTCACACAATCCAAAAGTGTCCAGTGTCCACAAGTGTCTGCAGAAATTCAAAATCTCCCTTATCCTCTCATCACTTTTGTCACAGCTGTGCCATCGAGCCTGTCACATAGCGCTCAGATATTCATTGGGCCTCACACAATCCAAAAGTGTCCAGTGTCCACAAGTGTCTGCTGAAATTCAAAATCTCCCTTATCCTCTAGTCACTTTTGTCACAGCTGTGCCATCGAGCCTGTGACATAGCGCTCAGATATCAGTGGCCCTCACACAATCCAAAAGTGTCCAGTGTCCACAAGTGTCTGCTGAAATTCAAAATCTCCCTTATCCTCTAGTCACTTTTGTCACAGCTGTGCCATCGAGCCCGTGACATAGCGCTCAGATATCAGTGGGCCTCACACAATCCAAAAGTGTCCAGTGTCCACAAGTGTCTGCTGAAATTCAAAATCTCCCTTATCCTCTAGTCAATTTTGTCACAGCTGTGCCATCGAGCCTGTGACATAGCGCTCAGATATCAGTGGGCCTCACACAATCCAAAAGTGTCCAGTGTCCACAAGTGTCTGCAGAAATTCAAAATCTCCCTTATCCTCTCGTCACTTTTGTCACAGCTGTGCCATCGAGCCTGTCACATAGCGCTCAGATATTCATTGGGCCTCACACAATCCAAAAGTGTCCAGTGTCCACAAGTGTCTGCTGAAATTCACAATCTCACTTATCCTCTAGTCACTTTGGTCACAGCTGTGCCATCGAGCTTGTCACATAGCTCTCAGATATTCATTGGGCCTCACACAATCCAAAAGTGTCCAGTGTCCACAAGTGTCTGCTGAAATTCAAAATTTCCCTTATCCTCTAGTCACTTTTGTCACAGCTGTGCCATCGAGCCTGTGACATAGCGCTCAGATATCAGTGGGCCTCACACAATCCAAAAGTGTCCAGTGTCCACAAGTGTCTGCTGAAATTCAAAATCTCCCTTATCCTCTAGTCACTTTTGTCACAGCTGTGCCATCGAGCCTGTGATATAGCGCTCAGATATCAGTGGGCCTCACACAATCCAAAAGTGTCCAGTGTCCACAAGTGTCTGCAGAAATTCAAAATCTCCCTTATCCTCTCGTCACTTTTGTCACAGCTGTGCCATCGAGCCTGTGACATAGCGCTCAGATATTCATTGGGCCTCACACAATCCAAAAGTGTCCAGTGTCCACAAGTGTCTGCTGAAATTCAAAATCTCACTTATCCTCTAGTCACTTTGGTCACAGCTGTGCCATCGAGCCTTTGACATAGCGCTCAGATATTCATTGGGCCTCACACAATCCAAAAGTGTCCAGTGTCCACAAGTGTCTGCTGAAATTCAAAATCTCCCTTATCCTCTAGTCACTTTTGTCACAGCTGTGCCATCGAGCCTGTGACATAGCGCTCAGATATCAGTGGGCCTCACACAATCCAAAAGTGTCCAGTGTCCACAAGTGTCTGCTGAAATTCAAAATCTCCCTTATCCTCTAGTCACTTTTGTCACAGCTGTGCCATCGAGCCTGTGACATAGCGCTCAGACATCAGTGGGCCTCACACAATCCAAACGTGTCCAGTGTCCACAAGTGTCTGCTGAAATTCAAAATCTCCCTTATCCTCTCGTCACTTTTGTCACAGCTGTGCCATCGAGCCTGTCACATCGCGCTCAGATATTCATTGGGCCTCACACAATCCAAAAGTGTCCAGTGTCCACAAGTGTCTGCTGAAATTTAAAATCTCCCTTATCCACTAGCCACTTTTGTCACAGATGTGCCATCGAGCCTGTGACATAGCGCTCAGATATCAGTGGGCCTCACACAATCCAAAAGTGTCCAGTGTCCACAAGTGTCTGCAGAAATTCAAAATCTCCCTTATCCTCTCGTCACTTTTGTCACAGCTGTGCCATCGAGCCTGTCACATAGCGCTCAGATATTCATTGGGCCTCACACAATCCAAAAGTGTCCAGTGTCCACAAGTGTCTGCTGAAATTCAAAATCTCCCTTATCCTTTCGTCACTTTTGTCACAGCTGTGCCATCGAGCCTGTCACATAGCGCTCAGATATTCATTGGGCCTCACACAATCCAAAAGTGTCCAGTGTCCACATGTGTCTGCTGAAATTCAAAATCTCCCTTATCCTCTAGTCACTTTTGTCACAGCTGTGCCATCGAACCTGTGACATAGTGCTCAGATATCAGTGGGCCTCACACAATCCAAAAGTGTCCAGTGTCCACAAGTGTCTGCAGAAATTCAAAATCATCCTTATTCTCTAGTCACTTTTGTCACAGCTGTGCCATCGAGACTGTGACATAGCGCTCAGATATCAGTGGGCCTCACACAATCCAAAAGTGTCCAGTGTCCACAAGTGTCTGCTGAAATTCAAAATCTCCCTTATCCTCTAGTCACTTTTGTCACAGCTGTGCCATCGAGCCTGTGACATAGCGCTCAGATATCTATGGGCCTCACACAATCCAAAAGTGTCCAGTGTCCACAAGTGTCTGCAGAAAATCAAAATCTCCCTTATCCTCTCGTCACTTTTGTCACAGCTGTGCCATCGAGCCTGTCACATAGCGCTCAGATATTCATTGGGCCTCACACAATCCAAAAGTGTCCAGTGTCCACAAGTGTCTGCTGAAATTCACAATCTCACTTATCCTCTAGTCACTTTGGTCACAGCTGTGCCATTGAGCTTGTCACATAGCTCTCAGATATTCATTGGGCCTCACACAATCCAAAAGTGTCCAGTGTCCACAAGTGTCTGCTGAAATTCAAAATTTCCCTTATCCTCTAGTCACTTTTGTCACAGCTGTGCCATCGAGCCTGTCACATAGCGCTCAGATATCAGTGGGCCTCACACAATCCAAAAGTGTCCAGTGTCCACAAGTGTCTGCTGAAATTCAAAATCTCCCTTATCCTCTAGTCACTTTTGTCACAGCTGTGCCATCGAGCCTGTGACATAGCGCTCAGATATCAGTGGGCCTCACACAATCCAAAAGTGTCCAGTGTCCACAAGTGTCTGCAGAAATTCAAAATCTCCCTTATCCTCTCGTCACTTTTGTCACAGCTGTGCCATCGAGCCTGTGACATAGCGCTCAGATATTCATTGGGCCTCACACAATCCAAAAGTGTCCAGTGTCCACAAGTGTCTGCTGAAATTCAAAATCTCACTTATCCTCTAGTCACTTTGGTCACAGCTGTGCCATCGAGCCTTTGACATAGCGCTCAGATATTCATTGGGCCTCACACAATCCAAAAGTGTCCAGTGTCCACAAGTGTCTGCTGAAATTCAAAATCTCCCTTATCCTCTCGTCACTTTTGTCACAGCTGTGCCATCGAGCCTGTGACATAGCGCTCAGATATCAGTGGGCCTCACACAATCCAAAAGTGTCCAGTGTCCACAAGTGTCTGCTGAAATTCAAAATCTCCCTTATCCTCTCGTCACTTTTGTCACAGCTGTGCCATCGAGCCTGTGACATAGCGCTCAGATATCAGTGGGCCTCACACAATCCAAAAGTGTCCAGTGTCCACAAGTGTCTGCAGATATTCAAAATCTCCCTTATCCTCTCGTCACTTTTGTCACAGCTGTGCCATCGAGCCTGTGACATAGCGCTCAGATATCAGTGGGCCTCACACAATCCAAAAGTGTCCAGTGTCCACAAGTGTCTGCTGAAATTCAAAATCTCCCTTATCCTCTAGTCACTTTTGTCACAGCTGTGCCATCGAGCCTGTGACATAGCGCTCAGATATCAGTGGGCCTCACACAATCCAAAAGTGTCCAGTGTCCACAAGCGTCTGCAGAAATTCAAAATCTCCCTTATCGTCTCATAACTTTTGTCACAGCTGTGCCATCGAGCCTGTCACATAGCGCTCAGATATTCAATGGGCCTCACACAATCCAAAAGTGTCCA
This sequence comes from Dendrobates tinctorius, assembly GCF_039654945.1. Taxonomy (NCBI): domain Eukaryota; kingdom Metazoa; phylum Chordata; class Amphibia; order Anura; family Dendrobatidae; genus Dendrobates; species Dendrobates tinctorius. Next base: position 10,486,342 of record NW_027361848.1, on the reverse strand, counting down.
GTGTCCACAAGTGTCTGCTGAAATTCAAAATCTCCCTTATCCTCTAGTCACTTTTGTCACAGCTGTGCCATCGAGCCTGTGACATAGCGCTCAGACATCAGTGGGCCTCACACAATCCAAAAGTGTCCAGTGTCCACAAGTGTCTGCTGAAATTCAAAATCTCCCTTATCCTCTAGTCAATTTTGTCACAGCTGTGCCATCGAGCCTGTGACATAGCGCTCAGATATCAGTGGGCCTCACACAATCCAAAAGTGTCCAGTGTCCACAAGTGTCTGCAGAAATTCAAAATCTCCCTTATCCTCTCGTCACTTTTGTCACAGCTGTGCCATCGAGCCTGTCACATAGCGCTCAGATATTCATTGGGCCTCACACAATCCAAAAGTGTCCAGTGTCCACAAGTGTCTGCTGAAATTCACAATCTCACTTATCCTCTAGTCACTTTGGTCACAGCTGTGCCATCGAGCTTGTCACATAGCTCTCAGATATTCATTGGGCCTCACACAATCCAAAAGTGTCCAGTGTCCACAAGTGTCTGCTGAAATTCAAAATTTCCCTTATCCTCTAGTCACTTTTGTCACAGCTGTGCCATCGAGCCTGTGACATAGCGCTCAGATATCAGTGGGCCTCACACAATCCAAAAGTGTCCAGTGTCCACAAGTGTCTGCTGAAATTCAAAATCTCACTTATCCTCTAGTCACTTTGGTCACAGCTGTGCCATCGAGCCTTTGACATAGCGCTCAGATATTCATTGGGCCTCACACAATCCAAAAGTGTCCAGTGTCCACAAGTGTCTGCTGAAATTCAAAATCTCCCTTATCCTCTAGTCACTTTTGTCACAGCTGTGCCATCGAGCCTGTGACATAGCGCTCAGATATCAGTGGGCCTCACACAATCCAAAAGTGTCCAGTGTCCACAAGTGTCTGCTGAAATTCAAAATCTCCCTTATCCTCTAGTCACTTTTGTCACAGCTGTGCCATCGAGCCTGTGACATAGCGCTCAGACATCAGTGGGCCTCACACAATCCAAACGTGTCCAGTGTCCACAAGTGTCTGCTGAAATTCAAAATCTCCCTTATCCTCTCGTCACTTTTGTCACAGCTGTGCCATCGAGCCTGTCACATAGCGCTCAGATATTCATTGGGCCTCACACAATCCAAAAGTGTCCAGTGTCCACAAGTGTCTGCTGAAATTTAAAATCTCCCTTATCCACTAGTCACTTTTGTCACAGCTGTGCCATCGAGCCTGTGACATAGCGCTCAGATATCAGTGGGCCTCACACAATCCAAAAGTGTCCAGTGTCCACAAGTGTCTGCAGAAATTCAAAATCTCCCTTATCCTCTCGTCACTTTTGTCACAGCTGTGCCATCGAGCCTGTCACATAGCGCTCAGATATTCATTGGGCCTCACACAATCCAAAAGTGTCCAGTGTCCACAAGTGTCTGCTGAAATTCAAAATCTCCCTTATCCTTTCATCACTTTTGTCACAGCTGTGCCATCGAGCCTGTCACATAGCGCTCAGATATTCATTGGGCCTCACACAATCCAAAAGTGTCCAGTGTCCACATGTGTCTGCTGAAATTCAAAATCTCCCTTATCCTCTAGTCACTTTTGTCACAGCTGTGCCATCGAACCTGTGACATAGTGCTCAGATATCAGTGGGCCTCACACAATCCAAAAGTGTCCAGTGTCCACAAGTGTCTGCTGAAATTCAAAATCATCCTTATTCTCTAGTCACTTTTGTCACAGCTGTGCCATCGAGACTGTGACATAGCGCTCAGATATCAGTGGGCCTCACACAATCCAAAAGTGTCCAGTGTCCACAAGTGTCTGCTGAAATTCAAAATCTCCCTTATCCTCTAGTCACTTTTGTCACAGCTGTGCCATCGAGCCTGTGACATAGCGCTCAGATATCTATGGGCCTCACACAATCCAAAAGTGTCCAGTGTCCACAAGTGTCTGCAGAAAATCAAAATCTCCCTTATCCTCTCGTCACTTTTGTCACAGCTGTGCCATCGAGCCTGTCACATAGCGCTCAGATATTCATTGGGCCTCACACAATCCAAAAGTGTCCAGTGTCCACAAGTGTCTGCTGAAATTCACAATCTCACTTATCCTCTAGTCACTTTGGTCACAGCTTTGCCATCGAACTTGTCACATAGCTCTCAGATATTCATTGGGCCTCACACAATCCAAAAGTGTCCAGTGTCCACAAGTGTCTGCTGAAATTCAAAATTTCCCTTATCCTCTAGTCACTTTTGTCACAGCTGTGCCATCGAGCCTGTGACATAGCGCTCAGATATCAGTGGGCCTCACACAATCCAAAAGTGTCCAGTGTCCACAAGTGTCTGCTGAAATTCAAAATCTCCCTTATCCTCTAGTCACTTTTGTCACAGCTGTGCCATCGAGCCTGTGACATAGCGCTCAGATATCAGTGGGCCTCACACAATCCAAAAGTGTCCAGTGTCCACAAGTGTCTGCAGAAATTCAAAATCTCCCTTATCCTCTCGTCACTTTTGTCACAGCTGTGCCATCGAGCCTGTGACATAGCGCTCAGATATTCATTGGGCCTCACACAATCCAAAAGTGTCCAGTGTCCACAAGTGTCTGCTGAAATTCAAAATCTCCCTTATCCTCTAGTCACTTTTGTCACAGCTGTGCCATCGAGCCTGTGACATAGCGCTCAGATATCAGTGGGCCTCACACAATCCAAAAGTGTCCAGTGTCCACAAGTGTCTGCTGAAATTCAAAATCTCCCTTATCCTCTCGTCACTTTTGTCACAGCTGTGCCATCGAGCCTGTGACATAGCGCTCAGATATCAGTGGGCCTCACACAATCCAAAAGTGTCCAGTGTCCACAAGTGTCTGCAGATATTCAAAATCTCCCTTATCCTCTCGTCACTTTTGTCACAGCTGTGCCATCGAGCCTGTGACATAGCGCTCAGATATCAGTGGGCCTCACACAATCCAAAAGTGTCCAGTGTCCACAAGTGTCTGCTGAAATTCAAAATCTCCCTTATCCTCTAGTCACTTTTGTCACAGCTGTGCCATCGAGCCTGTGACATAGCGCTCAGATATCAGTGGGCCTCACACAATCCAAAAGTGTCCAGTGTCCACAAGCGTCTGCAGAAATTCAAAATCTCCCTTATCCTCTCATCACTTTTGTCACAGCTGTGCCATCGAGCCTGTCACATAGCGCTCAGATATTCAATGGGCCTCACACAATCCAAAAGTGTCCAGTGTCCACAAGTGTCTGCTGAAATTCAAAATCTCCCTTATCCGCTAGTCACTTTTGTCACAGCTGTGCCATCGAGCCTGTGACATAGCTCTCAGATATCAGTGGGCCTCACACAATCCAAAAGTGTCCAGTGTCCACAAGTGTCTGCTGAAATTCAAAATCTCCCTTATCCTCTAGTCACTTTTGTCACAGCTGTGCCATCGAGCCTGTGACATAGCGCTCAGATATCAGTGGGCCTCACACAATCCAAAAGTGTCCAGTGTCCACAAGTGTCTGCTGAAATTCAAAATCTCCCTTATCCTCTAGTCACTTTTGTCACAGCTGTGCCATCGAGCCTGTGACATAGCGCTCAGATATCAGTGGGCCTCACACAATCCAAAAGTGTCCAGTGTCCACAAGTGTCTGCAGAAATTCAAAATCTCCCTTATCCTCTCGTCACTTTTGTCACAGCTGTGCCATCGAGCCTGTCACATAGAGCTCAGATATTCATTGGGCTTCACACAATCCAAAAGTGTCCAGTGTCAACAAGTGTCTGCTGAAATTCAAAATCTCACTTATCCTCTAGTCACTTTGGTCACAGCTGTGCCATCGAGCTTGTCACATAGCGCTCAGATATTCATTGGGCCTCACACAATCCAAAAGTGTCCAGTGTCCACAAGTGTCTGCTGAAATTCAAAATTTCCCTTATCCTCTAGTCACTTTTGTCACAGCTGTGCCATTGAGCCTGTGACATAGCGCTCAGATATCAGTGGGCCTCACACAATCCAAAAGTGTCCAGTGTCCACAAGTGTCTGCTGAAATTCAAAATCTCCCTTATCCTCTAGTCACTTTTGTCACAGCTGTGCCATCGAGCCTGTCACATAACGCTCAGATATTCATTGGGCCTCACACAATCCAAAAGTGTCAAGTGTCCACAAGTGTCTGCTGAAATTCAAAATCTCCCTTACCCTCTAGTCACTTTTGTCACAGCTGTGCCATCGAGCCTGTGACATAGCGCTCAGATATCAGTGGGCCTCACACAATCCAAAAGTGTCCAGTGTCCACAAGTGGCTGCTGAAATTCAAAATCTCCCTTATCCTCTAGTCACTTTTGTCACAGCTGTGCCATCGAGCCTGTGACATAGCACTCAGATATCAGTGGGCCTCACACAATCCAAAAGTGTCCAGTGTCCACAAGTGTCTGCTGAAATTCAAAATCTCCCTTATCCTCTAGTCACTTTTGTCACAGCTGTGCCATCGAGCCTGTGACATAGCGCTCAGATATCAGTGGGCCTCACACAATCCAAAAGTGTCCAGTGTCCACAAGTGTCTGCAGAAATTCAAAATCTCCCTTATCCTCTCGTCACTTTTGTCACAGCTGTGCCATCAAGCCTGTGACATAGCGCTCAGATATTCATTGGGCCTCACACAATCCAAAAGTGTCCAGTGTCCACAAGTGTCTGCTGAAATTCAAAATCTCACTTATCCTCTAGTCACTTTGGTCACAGCTGTGCCATCGAGCCTGTGACATAGCGCTCAGATATTCATTGGGCCTCACACAATTCAAAAGTGTCCAGTGTCCACAAGTGTCTGCTGAAATTCAAAATCTCCCTTATCCTCTACTCACTTTTGTCACAGCTGTGCCATCGAGCCTGTGACATAGCGCTCAGATATCAGTGGGCCTCACACAATCCAAAAGTGTCCAGTGTCCACAAGTGTCTGCTGAAATTCAAAATTTCCCTTATCCTCTAGTCACTTTTGTCACAGCTGTGTCATCGAGCCTGTGACATAGCGCTCAGATATCAGTGGGCCTCACACAATCCAAAAGTGTCCAGTGTCCACAAGTGTCTGCTGAAATTCAAAATCTCCCTTATCCTCTAGTCACTTTTGTCACAGCTGTGCCATCGAGCCTGTCACATAACGCTCAGATATTCATTGGGCCTCACACAATCCAAAAGTGTCAAGTGTCCACAAGTGTCTGCTGAAATTCAAAATCTCCCTTATCCTCTAGTCACTTTTGTCACAGCTGTGCCATCGAGCCTGTGACATAGCGCTCAGATATCAGTGGGCCTCACACAATCCAAAAGTGTCCAGTGTCCACAAGTGTCTGCTGAAATTCAAAATCTCCCTTATCCTCTAGTCACTTTTGTCACAGCTGTGCCATCGAGCCTGTGACATAGCGCTCAGATATCAGTGGGCCTCACACAATCCAAAAGTGTCCAGTGTCCACAAGTGTCTGCTGAAATTCAAAATCTCCCTTATCCTCTAGTCACTTTTGTCACAGCTGTGCCATCGAGCCTGTGACATAGCGCTCAGATATCAGTGGGCCTCACACAATCCAAAAGTGTCCAGTGTCCACAAGTGTCTGCAGAAATTCAAAATCTCCCTTATCCTCTCGTCACTTTTGTCACAGCTGTGCCATCAAGCCTGTGACATAGCGCTCAGATATTCATTGGGCCTCACACAATCCAAAAGTGTCCAGTGTCCACAAGTGTCTGCTGAAATTCAAAATCTCACTTATCCTCTAGTCACTTTGGTCACAGCTGTGCCATCGAGCCTGTGACATAGCGCTCAGATATTCATTGGGCCTCACACAATTCAAAAGTGTCCAGTGTCCACAAGTGTCTGCTGAAATTCAAAATTTCCCTTATCCTCTAGTCACTTTTGTCACAGCTGTGCCATCGAGCCTGTGACATAGCGCTCAGATATCAGTGGGCCTCACACAATCCAAAAGTGTCCAGTGTCCACAAGTGTCTGCTGAAATTCAAAATCTCCCTTATCCTCTAGTCACTTTTGTCACAGCTGTGCCATCGAGCCTGTGATATAGCGCTCAGATATCAGTGGGTCTCACACAATCCAAAAGTGTCCAGTGTCCACAAGTGTCTGCAGAAATTCAAAATCTCCCTTATCCTCTCGTCACTTTTGCAACAGCTGTGCCATCGAGCCTGTGACATAGCGCTCAGATATTCATTGGGCCTCACACAATCCAAAAGTGTCCAGTGTCCACAAGTGTCTGCTGAAATTCAAAATCTCACTTATCCTCTAGTCACTTTGGTCACAGCTGTGCCATCGAGCCTTTGACATAGCGCTCAGATATTCATTGGGCCTCACACAATCCAAAAGTGTCCAGTGTCCACAAGTGTCTGCTGAAATTCAAAATCTCCCTTATCCTCTAGTCACTTTTGTCACAGCTGTGCCATCGAGCCTGTGACATAGCGCTCAGATATCAGTGGGCCTCACACAATCCAAAAGTGTCCAGTGTCCACAAGTGTCTGCTGAAATTCAAAATCTCCCTTATCCTCTAGTCACTTTTGTCACAGCTGTGCCATCGAGCCTGTGACATAGCGCTCAGACATCAGTGGGCCTCACACAATCCAAACGTGTCCAGTGTCCACAAGTGTCTGCTGAAATTCAAAATCTCCCTTATCCTCTCGTCACTTTTGTCACAGCTGTGCCATCGAGCCTGTCACATAGCGCTCAGATATTCATTGGGCCTCACACAATCCAAAAGTGTCCAGTGTCCACAAGTGTCTGCTGAAATTTAAAATCTCCCTTATCCACTAGTCACTTTTGTCACAGCTGTGCCATCGAGCCTGTGACATAGCGCTCAGATATCAGTGGGCCTCACACAATCCAAAAGTGTCCAGTGTCCACAAGTGTCTGCAGAAATTCAAAATCTCCCTTATCCTCTCGTCACTTTTGTCACAGCTGTGCCATCGAGCCTGTCACATAGCGCTCAGATATTCATTGGGCCTCACACAATCCAAAAGTGTCCAGTGTCCACAAGTGTCTGCTGAAATTCAAAATCTCCCTTATCCTTTCGTCACTTTTGTCACAGCTGTGCCATCGAGCCTGTCACATAGCGCTCAGATATTCATTGGGCCTCACACAATCCAAAAGTGTCCAGTGTCCACATGTGTCTGCTGAAATTCAAAATCTCCCTTATCCTCTAGTCACTTTTGTCACAGCTGTGCCATCGAACCTGTGACATAGTGCTCAGATATCAGTGGGCCTCACACAATCCAAAAGTGTCCAGTGTCCACAAGTGTCTGCAGAAATTCAAAATCATCCTTATTCTCTAGTCACTTTTGTCACAGCTGTGCCATCGAGACTGTGACATAGCGCTCAGATATCAGTGGGCCTCACACAATCCAAAAGTGTCCAGTGTCCACAAGTGTCTGCTGAAATTCAAAATCTCCCTTATCCTCTAGTCACTTTTGTCACAGCTGTGCCATCGAGCCTGTGACATAGCGCTCAGATATCTATGGGCCTCACACAATCCAAAAGTGTCCAGTGTCCACAAGTGTCTGCAGAAAATCAAAATCTCCCTTATCCTCTCGTCACTTTTGTCACAGCTGTGCCATCGAGCCTGTCACATAGCGCTCAGATATTCATTGGGCCTCACACAATCCAAAAGTGTCCAGTGTCCACAAGTGTCTGCTGAAATTCACAATCTCACTTATCCTCTAGTCACTTTGGTCACAGCTGTGCCATTGAGCTTGTCACATAGCTCTCAGATATTCATTGGGCCTCACACAATCCAAAAGTGTCCAGTGTCCACAAGTGTCTGCTGAAATTCAAAATTTCCCTTATCCTCTAGTCACTTTTGTCACAGCTGTGCCATCGAGCCTGTCACATAGCGCTCAGATATCAGTGGGCCTCACACAATCCAAAAGTGTCCAGTGTCCACAAGTGTCTGCTGAAATTCAAAATCTCCCTTATCCTCTAGTCACTTTTGTCACAGCTGTGCCATCGAGCCTGTGACATAGCGCTCAGATATCAGTGGGCCTCACACAATCCAAAAGTGTCCAGTGTCCACAAGTGTCTGCAGAAATTCAAAATCTCCCTTATCCTCTCGTCACTTTTGTCACAGCTGTGCCATCGAGCCTGTGACATAGCGCTCAGATATTCATTGGGCCTCACACAATCCAAAAGTGTCCAGTGTCCACAAGTGTCTGCTGAAATTCAAAATCTCACTTATCCTCTAGTCACTTTGGTCACAGCTGTGCCATCGAGCCTTTGACATAGCGCTCAGATATTCATTGGGCCTCACACAATCCAAAAGTGTCCAGTGTCCACAAGTGTCTGCTGAAATTCAAAATCTCCTTTATCCTCTCGTCACTTTTGTCACAGCTGTGCCATCGAGCCTGTGACATAGCGCTCAGATATCAGTGGGCCTCACACAATCCAAAAGTGTCCAGTGTCCACAAGTGTCTGCTGAAATTCAAAATCTCCCTTATCCTCTCGTCACTTTTGTCACAGCTGTGCCATCGAGCCTGTGACATAGCGCTCAGATATCAGTGGGCCTCACACAATCCAAAAGTGTCCAGTGTCCACAAGTGTCTGCAGATATTCAAAATCTCCCTTATCCTCTCGTCACTTTTGTCACAGCTGTGCCATCGAGCCTGTGACATAGCGCTCAGATATCAGTGGGCCTCACACAATCCAAAAGTGTCCAGTGTCCACAAGTGTCTGCTGAAATTCAAAATCTCCCTTATCCTCTAGTCACTTTTGTCACAGCTGTGCCATCGAGCCTGTGACATAGCGCTCAGATATCAGTGGGCCTCACACAATCCAAAAGTGTCCAGTGCCCACAAGCGTCTGCAGAAATTCAAAATCTCCCTTATCGTCTCATAACTTTTGTCACAGCTGTGCCATCGAGCCTGTCACATAGCGCTCAGATATTCAATGGGCCTCACACAATCCAAAAGTGTCCAGTGTCCACAAGTGTCTGCTGAAATTCAAAATCTCCCTTATCCTCTAGTCACTTTTGTCACAGCTGTGCCATCGAGCCTGTGACATAGCGCTCAGACATCAGTGGGCCTCACACAATCCAAAAGTGTCCAGTGTCCACAAGTGTCTGCTGAAATTCAAAATCTCCCTTATCCTCTAGTCAATTTTGTCACAGCTGTGCCATCGAGCCTGTGACATAGCGCTCAGATATCAGTGGGCCTCACACAATCCAAAAGTGTCCAGTGTCCACAAGTGTCTGCAGAAATTCAAAATCTCCCTTATCCTCTCGTCACTTTTGTCACAGCTGTGCCATCGAGCCTGTCACATAGCGCTCAGATATTCATTGGGCCTCACACAATCCAAAAGTGTCCAGTGTCCACAAGTGTCTGCTGAAATTCACAATCTCACTTATCCTCTAGTCACTTTGGTCACAGCTGTGCCATCGAGCTTGTCACATAGCTCTCAGATATTCATTGGGCCTCACACAATCCAAAAGTGTCCAGTGTCCACAAGTGTCTGCTGAAATTCAAAATTTCCCTTATCCTCTAGTCACTTTTGTCACAGCTGTGCCATCGAGCCTGTGACATAGCGCTCAGATATCAGTGGGCCTCACACAATCCAAAAGTGTCCAGTGTCCACAAGTGTCTGCTGAAATTCAAAATCTCACTTATCCTCTAGTCACTTTGGTCACAGCTGTGCCATCGAGCCTTTGACATAGCGCTCAGATATTCATTGGGCCTCACACAATCCAAAAGTGTCCAGTGTCCACAAGTGTCTGCTGAAATTCAAAATCTCCCTTATCCTCTAGTCACTTTTGTCACAGCTGTGCCATCGAGCCTGTGACATAGCGCTCAGATATCAGTGGGCCTCACACAATCCAAAAGTGTCCAGTGTCCACAAGTGTCTGCTGAAATTCAAAATCTCCCTTATCCTCTAGTCACTTTTGTCACAGCTGTGCCATCGAGCCTGTGACATAGCGCTCAGACATCAGTGGGCCTCACACAATCCAAACGTGTCCAGTGTCCACAAGTGTCTGCTGAAATTCAAAATCTCCCTTATCCTCTCGTCACTTTTGTCACAGCTGTGCCATCGAGCCTGTCACATAGCGCTCAGATATTCATTGGGCCTCACACAATCCAAAAGTGTCCAGTGTCCACAAGTGTCTGCTGAAATTTAAAATCTCCCTTATCCACTAGTCACTTTTGTCACAGCTGTGCCATCGAGCCTGTGACATAGCGCTCAGATATCAGTGGGCCTCACACAATCCAAAAGTGTCCAGTGTCCACAAGTGTCTGCAGAAATTCAAAATCTCCCTTATCCTCTCGTCACTTTTGTCACAGCTGTGCCATCGAGCCTGTCACATAGCGCTCAGATATTCATTGGGCCTCACACAATCCAAAAGTGTCCAGTGTCCACAAGTGTCTGCTGAAATTCAAAATCTCCCTTATCCTTTCATCACTTTTGTCACAGCTGTGCCATCGAGCCTGTCACATAGCGCTCAGATATTCATTGGGCCTCACACAATCCAAAAGTGTCCAGTGTCCACATGTGTCTGCTGAAATTCAAAATCTCCCTTATCCTCTAGTCACTTTTGTCACAGCTGTGCCATCGAACCTGTGACATAGTGCTCAGATATCAGTGGGCCTCACACAATCCAAAAGTGTCCAGTGTCCACAAGTGTCTGCTGAAATTCAAAATCATCCTTATTCTCTAGTCACTTTTGTCACAGCTGTGCCATCGAGACTGTGACATAGCGCTCAGATATCAGTGGGCCTCACACAATCCAAAAGTGTCCAGTGTCCACAAGTGTCTGCTGAAATTCAAAATCTCCCTTATCCTCTAGTCACTTTTGTCACAGCTGTGCCATCGAGCCTGTGACATAGCGCTCAGATATCTATGGGCCTCACACAATCCAAAAGTGTCCAGTGTCCACAAGTGTCTGCAGAAAATCAAAATCTCCCTTATCCTCTCGTCACTTTTGTCACAGCTGTGCCATCGAGCCTGTCACATAGCGCTCAGATATTCATTGGGCCTCACACAATCCAAAAGTGTCCAGTGTCCACAAGTGTCTGCTGAAATTCACAATCTCACTTATCCTCTAGTCACTTTGGTCACAGCTTTGCCATCGAACTTGTCACATAGCTCTCAGATATTCATTGGGCCTCACACAATCCAAAAGTGTCCAGTGTCCACAAGTGTCTGCTGAAATTCAAAATTTCCCTTATCCTCTAGTCACTTTTGTCACAGCTGTGCCATCGAGCCTGTGACATAGCGCTCAGATATCAGTGGGCCTCACACAATCCAAAAGTGTCCAGTGTCCACAAGTGTCTGCTGAAATTCAAAATCTCCCTTATCCTCTAGTCACTTTTGTCACAGCTGTGCCATCGAGCCTGTGACATAGCGCTCAGATATCAGTGGGCCTCACACAATCCAAAAGTGTCCAGTGTCCACAAGTGTCTGCAGAAATTCAAAATCTCCCTTATCCTCTCGTCACTTTTGTCACAGCTGTGCCATCGAGCCTGTGACATAGCGCTCAGATATTCATTGGGCCTCACACAATCCAAAAGTGTCCAGTGTCCACAAGTGTCTGCTGAAATTCAAAATCTCCCTTATCCTCTAGTCACTTTTGTCACAGCTGTGCCATCGAGCCTGTGACATAGCGCTCAGATATCAGTGGGCCTCACACAATCCAAAAGTGTCCAGTGTCCACAAGTGTCTGCTGAAATTCAAAATCTCCCTTATCCTCTCGTCACTTTTGTCACAGCTGTGCCATCGAGCCTGTGACATAGCGCTCAGATATCAGTGGGCCTCACACAATCCAAAAGTGTCCAGTGTCCACAAGTGTCTGCAGATATTCAAAATCTCCCTTATCCTCTCGTCACTTTTGTCACAGCTGTGCCATCGAGCCTGTGACATAGCGCTCAGATATCAGTGGGCCTCACACAATCCAAAAGTGTCCAGTGTCCACAAGTGTCTGCTGAAATTCAAAATCTCCCTTATCCTCTAGTCACTTTTGTCACAGCTGTGCCATCGAGCCTGTGACATAGCGCTCAGATATCAGTGGGCCTCACACAATCCAAAAGTGTCCAGTGTCCACAAGCGTCTGCAGAAATTCAAAATCTCCCTTATCCTCTCATCACTTTTGTCACAGCTGTGCCATCGAGCCTGTCACATAGCGCTCAGATATTCAATGGGCCTCACACAATCCAAAAGTGTCCAGTGTCCACAAGTGTCTGCTGAAATTCAAAATCTCCCTTATCCGCTAGTCACTTTTGTCACAGCTGTGCCATCGAGCCTGTGACATAGCGCTCAGATATCAGTGGGCCTCACACAATCCAAAAGTGTCCAGTGTCCACAAGTGTCTGCTGAAATTCAAAATCTCCCTTATCCTCTAGTCACTTTTGTCACAGCTGTGCCATCGAGCCTGTGACATAGCGCTCAGATATCAGTGGGCCTCACACAATCCAAAAGTGTCCAGTGTCCACAAGTGTCTGCTGAAATTCAAAATCTCCCTTATCCTCTAGTCACTTTTGTCACAGCTGTGCCATCGAGCCTGTGACATAGCGCTCAGATATCAGTGGGCCTCACACAATCCAAAAGTGTCCAGTGTCCACAAGTGTCTGCAGAAATTCAAAATCTCCCTTATCCTCTCGTCACTTTTGTCACAGCTGTGCCATCGAGCCTGTCACATAGAGCTCAGATATTCATTGGGCTTCACACAATCCAAAAGTGTCCAGTGTCAACAAGTGTCTGCTGAAATTCAAAATCTCACTTATCCTCTAGTCACTTTGGTCACAGCTGTGCCATCGAGCTTGTCACATAGCGCTCAGATATTCATTGGGCCTCACACAATCCAAAAGTGTCCAGTGTCCACAAGTGTCTGCTGAAATTCAAAATTTCCCTTATCCTCTAGTCACTTTTGTCACAGCTGTGCCATTGAGCCTGTGACATAGCGCTCAGATATCAGTGGGCCTCACACAATCCAAAAGTGTCCAGTGTCCACAAGTGTCTGCTGAAATTCAAAATCTCCCTTATCCTCTAGTCACTTTTGTCACAGCTGTGCCATCGAGCCTGTCACATAACGCTCAGATATTCATTGGGCCTCACACAATCCAAAAGTGTCAAGTGTCCACAAGTGTCTGCTGAAATTCAAAATCTCCCTTACCCTCTAGTCACTTTTGTCACAGCTGTGCCATCGAGCCTGTGACATAGCGCTCAGATATCAGTGGGCCTCACACAATCCAAAAGTGTCCAGTGTCCACAAGTGGCTGCTGAAATTCAAAATCTCCCTTATCCTCTAGTCACTTTTGTCACAGCTGTGCCATCGAGCCTGTGACATAGCACTCAGATATCAGTGGGCCTCACACAATCCAAAAGTGTCCAGTGTCCACAAGTGTCTGCTGAAATTCAAAATCTCCCTTATCCTCTAGTCACTTTTGTCACAGCTGTGCCATCGAGCCTGTGACATAGCGCTCAGATATCAGTGGGCCTCACACAATCCAAAAGTGTCCAGTGTCCACAAGTGTCTGCAGAAATTCAAAATCTCCCTTATCCTCTCGTCACTTTTGTCACAGCTGTGCCATCAAGCCTGTGACATAGCGCTCAGATATTCATTGGGCCTCACACAATCCAAAAGTGTCCAGTGTCCACAAGTGTCTGCTGAAATTCAAAATCTCACTTATCCTCTAGTCACTTTGGTCACAGCTGTGCCATCGAGCCTGTGACATAGCGCTCAGATATTCATTGGGCCTCACACAATTCAAAAGTGTCCAGTGTCCACAAGTGTCTGCTGAAATTCAAAATCTCCCTTATCCTCTACTCACTTTTGTCACAGCTGTGCCATCGAGCCTGTGACATAGCGCTCAGATATCAGTGGGCCTCACACAATCCAAAAGTGTCCAGTGTCCACAAGTGTCTGCTGAAATTCAAAATTTCCCTTATCCTCTAGTCACTTTTGTCACAGCTGTGTCATCGAGCCTGTGACATAGCGCTCAGATATCAGTGGGCCTCACACAATCCAAAAGTGTCCAGTGTCCACAAGTGTCTGCTGAAATTCAAAATCTCCCTTATCCTCTAGTCACTTTTGTCACAGCTGTGCCATCGAGCCTGTCACATAACGCTCAGATATTCATTGGGCCTCACACAATCCAAAAGTGTCAAGTGTCCACAAGTGTCTGCTGAAATTCAAAATCTCCCTTATCCTCTAGTCACTTTTGTCACAGCTGTGCCATCGAGCCTGTGACATAGCGCTCAGATATCAGTGGGCCTCACACAATCCAAAAGTGTCCAGTGTCCACAAGTGTCTGCTGAAATTCAAAATCTCCCTTATCCTCTAGTCACTTTTGTCACAGCTGTGCCATCGAGCCTGTGACATAGCGCTCAGATATCAGTGGGCCTCACACAATCCAAAAGTGTCCAGTGTCCACAAGTGTCTGCTGAAATTCAAAATCTCCCTTATCCTCTAGTCACTTTTGTCACAGCTGTGCCATCGAGCCTGTGACATAGCGCTCAGATATCAGTGGGCCTCACACAATCCAAAAGTGTCCAGTGTCCACAAGTGTCTGCAGAAATTCAAAATCTCCCTTATCCTCTCGTCACTTTTGTCACAGCTGTGCCATCAAGCCTGTGACATAGCGCTCAGATATTCATTGGGCCTCACACAATCCAAAAGTGTCCAGTGTCCACAAGTGTCTGCTGAAATTCAAAATCTCACTTATCCTCTAGTCACTTTGGTCACAGCTGTGCCATCGAGCCTGTGACATAGCGCTCAGATAATCATTGGGCCTCACACAATTCAAAAGTGTCCAGTGTCCACAAGTGTCTGCTGAAATTCAAAATTTCCCTTATCCTCTAGTCACTTTTGTCACAGCTGTGCCATCGAGCCTGTGACATAGCGCTCAGATATCAGTGGGCCTCACACAATCCAAAAGTGTCCAGTGTCCACAAGTGTCTGCTGAAATTCAAAATCTCCCTTATCCTCTAGTCACTTTTGTCACAGCTGTGCCATCGAGCCTGTGATATAGCGCTCAGATATCAGTGGGTCTCACACAATCCAAAAGTGTCCAGTGTCCACAAGTGTCTGCAGAAATTCAAAATCTCCCTTATCCTCTCGTCACTTTTGCAACAGCTGTGCCATCGAGCCTGTGACATAGCGCTCAGATATTCATTGGGCCTCACACAATCCAAAAGTGTCCAGTGTCCACAAGTGTCTGCTGAAATTCAAAATCTCACTTATCCTCTAGTCACTTTGGTCACAGCTGTGCCATCGAGCCTTTGACATAGCGCTCAGATATTCATTGGGCCTCACACAATCCAAAAGTGTCCAGTGTCCACAAGTGTCTGCTGAAATTCAAAATCTCCCTTATCCTCTAGTCACTTTTGTCACAGCTGTGCCATCGAGCCTGTGACATAGCGCTCAGATATCAGTGGGCCTCACACAATCCAAAAGTGTCCAGTGTCCACAAGTGTCTGCTGAAATTCAAAATCTCCCTTATCCTCTAGTCACTTTTGTCACAGCTGTGCCATCGAGCCTGTGACATAGCGCTCAGACATCAGTGGGCCTCACACAATCCAAACGTGTCCAGTGTCCACAAGTGTCTGCTGAAATTCAAAATCTCCCTTATCCTCTCGTCACTTTTGTCACAGCTGTGCCATCGAGCCTGTCACATAGCGCTCAGATATTCATTGGGCCTCACACAATCCAAAAGTGTCCAGTGTCCACAAGTGTCTGCTGAAATTTAAAATCTCCCTTATCCACTAGTCACTTTTGTCACAGCTGTGCCATCGAGCCTGTGACATAGCGCTCAGATATCAGTGGGCCTCACACAATCCAAAAGTGTCCAGTGTCCACAAGTGTCTGCAGAAATTCAAAATCTCCCTTATCCTCTCGTCACTTTTGTCACAGCTGTGCCATCGAGCCTGTCACATAGCGCTCAGATATTCACTGGGCCTCACACAATCCAAAAGTGTCCAGTGTCCACAAGTGTCTGCTGAAATTCAAAATCTCCCTTATCCTTTCGTCACTTTTGTCACAGCTGTGCCATCGAGCCTGTCACATAGCGCTCAGATATTCATTGGGCCTCACACAATCCAAAAGTGTCCAGTGTCCACATGTGTCTGCTGAAATTCAAAATCTCCCTTATCCTCTAGTCACTTTTGTCACAGCTGTGCCATCGAACCTGTGACATAGTGCTCAGATATCAGTGGGCCTCACACAATCCAAAAGTGTCCAGTGTCCACAAGTGTCTGCTGAAATTCAAAATCATCCTTATTCTCTAGTCACTTTTGTCACAGCTGTGCCATCGAGACTGTGACATAGCGCTCAGATATCAGTGGGCCTCACACAATCCAAAAGTGTCCAGTGTCCACAAGTGTCTGCTGAAATTCAAAATCTCCCTTATCCTCTAGTCACTTTTGTCACAGCTGTGCCATCGAGCCTGTGACATAGCGCTCAGATATCTATGGGCCTCACACAATCCAAAAGTGTCCAGTGTCCACAAGTGTCTGCAGAAAATCAAAATCTCCCTTATCCTCTCGTCACTTTTGTCACAGCTGTGCCATCGAGCCTGTCACATAGCGCTCAGATATTCATTGGGCCTCACACAATCCAAAAGTGTCCAGTGTCCACAAGTGTCTGCTGAAATTCACAATCTCACTTATCCTCTAGTCACTTTGGTCACAGCTGTGCCATCGAGCTTGTCACATAGCTCTCAGATATTCATTGGGCCTCACACAATCCAAAAGTGTCCCGTGTCCACAAGTGTCTGCTGAAATTCAAAATTTCCCTTATCCTCTAGTCACTTTTGTCACAGCTGTGCCATCGAGCCTGTGACATAGCGCTCAGATATCAGTGGGCCTCACACAATCCAAAAGTGTCCAGTGTCCACAAGTGTCTGCTGAAATTCAAAATCTCCCTTATCCTCTAGTCACTTTTGTCACAGCTGTGCCATCGAGCCTGTGACATAGCGCTCAGATATCAGTGGGCCTCACACAATCCAAAAGTGTCCAGTGTCCACAAGTGTCTGCAGAAATTCAAAATCTCCCTTATCCTCTCGTCACTTTTGTCACAGCTGTGCCATCGAGCCTGTGACATAGCGCTCAGATATCAGTGGGCCTCACACAATCCAAAAGTGTCCAGTGTCCACAAGTGTCTGCTGAAATTCAAAATCTCCCTTATCCTCTAGTCACTTTTGTCACAGCTGTGCCATCGAGCCTGTGACATAGCGCTCAGATATCAGTGGGCCTCACACAATCCAAAAGTGTCCAGTGTCCACAAGTGTCTGCAGAAATTCAAAATCTCCCTTATCCTCTCGTCACTTTTGTCACAGCTGTGCCATCGAGCCTGTCACATAGAGCTCAGATATTCATTGGGCTTCACACAATCCAAAAGTGTCCAGTGTCCACAAGTGTCTGCTGAAATTCAAAATCTCACTTATCCTCTAGTCACTTTGGTCACAGCTGTGCCATCGAGCTTGTCACATAGCGCTCAGATATTCATTGGGCCTCACACAATCCAAAAGTGTCCAGTGTCCACAAGTGTCTGCTGAAATTCAAAATTTCCCTTATCCTCTAGTCACTTTTGTCACAGCTGTGACATTGAGCCTGTGACATAGCGCTCAGATATAAGTGGGCCTCACACAATCCAAAAGTGTCCAGTGTCCACAAGTGTCTGCTGAAATTCAAAATCTCCCTTATCCTCTCGTCACTTTTGTCACAGCTGTGCCATCAAGCCTGTGACATAGCGCTTAGATATTCATTGGGCCTCACACAATCCAAAAGTGTCCAGTGTCCACAAGTGTCTGCTGAAATTCAAAATCTCACTTATCCTCTAGTCACTTTGGTCACAGCTGTGCCATCGAGCCTGTGACATAGCGCTCAGATATTCATTGGGCCTCACACAATTCAAAAGTGTCCAGTGTCCACAAGTGTCTGCTGAAATTCAAAATCTCCCTTATCCTCTACTCACTTTTGTCACAGCTGTGCCATCGAGCCTGTGACATAGCGCTCAGATATCAGTGGGCCTCACACAATCCAAAAGTGTCCAGTGTCCACAAGTGTCTGCTGAAATTCAAAATTTCCCTTATCCTCTAGTCACTTTTGTCACAGCTGTGCCATCGAGCCTGTGACATAGCGCTCAGATATCAGTGGGCCTCACACAATCCAAAAGTGTCCAGTGTCCACAAGTGTCTGCTGAAATTCAAAATCTCCCTTATCCTCTAGTCACTTTTGTCACAGCTGTGCCATCGAGCCTGTCACATAACGCTCAGATATTCATTGGGCCTCACACAATCCAAAAGTGTCAAGTGTCCACAAGTGTCTGCTGAAATTCAAAATCTCCCTTATCCTCTAGTCACTTTTGTCACAGCTGTGCCATCGAGCCTGTGACATAGCGCTCAGATATCAGTGGGCCTCACACAATCCAAAAGTGTCCAGTGTCCACAAGTGTCTGCTGAAATTCAAAATCTCCCTTATCCTCTAGTCACTTTTGTCACAGCTGTGCCATCGAGCCTGTGACATAGCGCTCAGATATCAGTGGGCCTCACACAATCCAAAAGTGTCCAGTGTCCACAAGTGTCTGCTGAAATTCAAAATCTCCCTTATCCTCTAGTCACTTTTGTCACAGCTGTGCCATCGAGCCTGTGATATAGCGCTCAGATATCAGTGGGCCTCACACAATCCAAAAGTGTCCAGTGTCCACAAGTGTCTGCAGAAATTCAAAATCTCCCTTATCCTCTCGTCACTTTTGTCACAGCTGTGCCATCAAGCCTGTGACATAGCGCTCAGATATTCATTGGGCCTCACACAATCCAAAAGTGTCCAGTGTCCACAAGTGTCTGCTGAAATTCAAAATCTCACTTATCCTCTAGTCACTTTGGTCACAGCTGTGCCATCGAGCCTGTGACATAGCGCTCAGATATTCATTGGGCCTCACACAATTCAAAAGTGTCCAGTTTCCACAAGTGTCTGCTGAAATTCAAAATCTCCCTTATCCTCTACTCACTTTTGTCACAGCTGTGCCATCGAGCCTGTGACATAGCGCTCAGATATCAGTGGGCCTCACACAATCCAAAAGTGTCCAGTGTCCACAAGTGTCTGCTGAAATTCAAAATCTCTCTTATCCTCTAGTCACTTTTGTCACAGCTGTGCCATCGAGCCTGTGACATAGCGCTCAGATATCAGTGGGCCTCACACAATCCAAAAGTGTCCAGTGTCCACAAGTGTCTGCAGAAATTCAAAATCTCCCTTATCCTCTCGTCACTTTTGTCACAGCTGTGCCATCGAGCCTGTCACATAGCGCTCAGATATTCATTGGGCCTCACACAATCCAAAAGTGTCCAGTGTCCACAAGTGTCTGCTGAAATTCACAATCTCCCTTATCCTCTAGTCACTTTTGTCACAGCTGTGCCATCGAGCCTGTGACATAGCGCTCAGATATCAGTGGGCCTCACACAATCCAAAAGTGTCCAGTGTCCACAAGTGTCTGCAGAAATTCAAAATCTCCCTTATCCTCTCATCACTTTTGTCACAGCTGTGCCATCGAGCCTGTCACATAGCGCTCAGATATTCACTGGGCCTCACACAATCCAAAAGTGTCCAGTGTCCACAAGTGTCTGCTGAAATTCAAAATCTCCCTTATCCTCTAGTCACTTTTGTCACAGCTGTGCCATCGAGCCTGTGACATAGCGCTCAGATATCAGTGGGCCTCACACAATCCAAAAGTGTCCAGTGTCCACAAGTGTCTGCTGAAATTCAAAATCTCCCTTATCCTCTAGTCACTTTTGTCACAGCTGTGCCATCGATCCTGTGACATAGCGCTCAGATATCAGTGGGCATCACACGATCCAAAAGTGTCCAGTGTCCACAAGTGTCTGCAGAAATTCAAAATCTCCCTTATCCTCTCGTCACTTTTGTCACAGCTGTGCCATCGAGCCTGTCACATAGCGCTCAGATATTCATTGGGCCTCACACAATCCAAAAGTGTCCAGTGTCCACAAGATTCTGCTGAAATTCACAATCTCACTTATCCTCTAGTCACTTTGGTCACAGCTGTGCCATCGAGCTTGTCACATAGCGCTCAGATATTCATTGGGCCTCACACAATCCAAAAGTGTCCAGTGTCCACAAGTGTTTGCTGAAATTCAAAATTTCCCTTATCCTCTAGTCACTTTTGTCACAGCTGTGCCATCGAGCCTGTGACATAGCGCTCAGATATCAGTGGGCCTCACACAATCCAAAAGTGTCCAGTGTCCACAAGTGTCTGCTGAAATTCAAAATCTCCCTTATCCTCTAGTCACTTTTGTCACAGCTGTGCCATCGAGCCTGTGACATAGCGCTCAGATATCAGTGGGCCTCACACAATCCAAAAGTGTCCAGTGTCCACAAGTGTCTGCTGAAATTCAAAATCTCCCTTATCCTCTCGTCACTTTTGTCACAGCTGTGCCATCGAGCCTGTGACATAGTGCTCAGATATCAGTGGGCCTCACACAATCCAAAAGTGTCTAGTGTCCACAAGTGTCTGTAGAAATTCAAAATCTCCCTTATCCTCTCGTCACTTTTGTCACAGCTGTGCCATCAAGCCTGTGACATAGCGCTCAGATATTCATTGGGCCTCACACAATCCAAAAGTGTCCAGTGTCCACAAGTGTCTGCTGAAATTCAAAATCTCACTTATCCACTAGTCACTTTGGTCACAGCTGTGCCATCGAGCCTGTGACATAGCGCTCAGATATTCATTGGGCCTCACACAATTCAAAAGTGTCCAGTGTCCACAAGTGTCTGCTGAAATTCAAAATCTCCCTTATCCTCTACTCACTTTTGTCACAGCTGTGCCATCGAGCCTGTGACATAGCGCTCAGATATCAGTGGGCCTCACACAATCCAAAAGTGTCCAGTGTCCACAAGTGTCTGCTGAAATTCAAAATCTCCCTTATCCTCTAGTCACTTTTGTCACAGCTGTGCCATCGAGCCTGTGACATAGCGCTCAGATATCAGTGGGCCTCACACAATCCAAAAGTGTCCAGTGTCCACAAGTGTCTGCTGAAATTCAAAATCTCCCTTATCCTCTAGTCACTTTTGTCACAGCTGTGCCATCGAGCCTGTGACATAGCGCTCAGATATCAGTGGGCCTCACACAATCCAAAAGTGTCCAGTGTCCACAAGTGTCTGCAGAAATTCAAAATCTCCCTTATCCTCTCGTCACTTTTGTCACAGCTGTGCCATCAAGCCTGTGACATAGCGCTCAGATATTCATTGGGCCTCACACAATCCAAAAGTGTCCAGTGTCCACAAGTGTCTGCTGAAATTCAAAATCTCACTTATCCTCTAGTCACTTTGGTCACAGCTGTGCCATCGAGCCTGTGACATAGCGCTCAGATATTCATTGGGCCTCACACAATTCAAAAGTGTCCAGTGTCCACAAGTGTCTGCTGAAATTCAAAATTTCCCTTATCCTCTAGTCACTTTTGTCAAAGCTGTGCCATCGAGCCTGTGACATAGCGCTCAGATATCAGTGGGCCTCACACAATCCAAAAGTGTCCAGTGTCCACAAGTGTCTGCTGAAATTCAAAATCTCCCTTATCCTCTAGTCACTTTTGTCACAGCTGTGCCATCGAGCCTGTGATATAGCGCTCAGATATCAGTGGGTCTCACACAATCCAAAAGTGTCCAGTGTCCACAAGTGTCTGCAGAAATTCAAAATCTCCCTTATCCTCTCGTCACTTTTGCAACAGCTGTGCCATCGAGCCTGTGACATAGCGCTCAGATATTCATTGGGCCTCACACAATCCAAAAGTGTCCAGTGTCCACAAGTGTCTGCTGAAATTCAAAATCTCACTTATCCTCTAGTCACTTTGGTCACAGCTGTGCCATCGAGCCTTTGACATAGCGCTCAGATATTCATTGGGCCTCACACAATCCAAAAGTGTCCAGTGTCCACAAGTGTCTGCTGAAATTCAAAATCTCCCTTATCCTCTAGTCACTTTTGTCACAGCTGTGCCATCGAGCCTGTGACATAGCGCTCAGATATCAGTGGGCCTCACACAATCCAAAAGTGTCCAGTGTCCACAAGTGTCTGCTGAAATTCAAAATCTCCCTTATCCTCTAGTCACTTTTGTCACAGCTGTGCCATCGAGCCTGTGACATAGCGCTCAGATATCAGTGGGCCTCACACAATCCAAAAGTGTCCAGTGTCCACAAGTGTCTGCAGAAATTCAAAATCTCCCTTATCCTCTCGTCACTTTTGTCACAGCTGTGCCATCGAGCCTGTCACATAGCGCTCAGATATTCATTGGGCCTCACACAATCCAAAAGTGTCCAGTGTCCACAAGTGTCTGCTGAAATTCAAAATCTCCCTTATCCTTTCGTCACTTTTGTCACAGCTGTGCCATCGAGCCTGTCACATAGCGCTCAGATATTCATTGGGCCTCACACAATCCAAAAGTGTCCAGTGTCCACATGTGTCTGCTGAAATTCAAAATCTCCCTTATCCTCTAGTCACTTTTGTCACAGCTGTGCCATCGAACCTGTGACATAGTGCTCAGATATCAGTGGGCCTCACACAATCCAAAAGTGTCCAGTGTCCACAAGTGTCTGCTGAAATTCAAAATCATCCTTATTCTCTAGTCACTTTTGTCACAGCTGTGCCATCGAGACTGTGACATAGCGCTCAGATATCAGTGGGCCTCACACAATCCAAAAGTGTCCAGTGTCCACAAGTGTCTGCTGAAATTCAAAATCTCCCTTATCCTCTAGTCACTTTTGTCACAGCTGTGCCATCGAGCCTGTGACATAGCGCTCAGATATCTATGGGCCTCACACAATCCAAAAGTGTCCAGTGTCCACAAGTGTCTGCAGAAAATCAAAATCTCCCTTATCCTCTCGTCACTTTTGTCACAGCTGTGCCATCGAGCCTGTCACATAGCGCTCAGATATTCATTGGGCCTCACACAATCCAAAAGTGTCCAGTGTCCACAAGTGTCTGCTGAAATTCACAATCTCACTTATCCTCTAGTCACTTTGGTCACAGCTGTGCCATCGAGCTTGTCACATAGCTCTCAGATATTCATTGGGCCTCACACAATCCAAAAGTGTCCCGTGTCCACAAGTGTCTGCTGAAATTCAAAATTTCCCTTATCCTCTAGTCACTTTTGTCACAGCTGTGCCATCGAGCCTGTGACATAGCGCTCAGATATCAGTGGGCCTCACACAATCCAAAAGTGTCCAGTGTCCACAAGTGTCTGCTGAAATTCAAAATTTCCCTTATCCTCTAGTCACTTTTGTCACAGCTGTGCCATTGAACCTGTGACATAGCGCTCAGATATAAGTGGGCCTCACACAATCCAAAAGTGTCCAGTGTCCACAAGTGTCTGCTGAAATTCAAAATCTCCCTTATCCTCTCGTCACTTTTGTCACAGCTGTGCCATCAAGCCTGTGACATAGCGCTCAGATATTCATTGGGCCTCACACAATCCAAAAGTGTCCAGTGTCCACAAGTGTCTGCTGAAATTCAAAATCTCACTTATCCTCTAGTCACTTTGGTCACAGCTGTGCCATCGAGCCTGTGACATAGCGCTCAGATATTCATTGGGCCTCACACAATTCAAAAGTGTCCAGTGTCCACAAGTGTCTGCTGAAATTCAAAATCTCCCTTATCCTCTACTCACTTTTGTCACAGCTGTGCCATCGAGCCTGTGACATAGCGCTCAGATATCAGTGGGCCTCACACAATCCAAAAGTGTCCAGTGTCCACAAGTGTCTGCTGAAATTCAAAATTTCCCTTATCCTCTAGTCACTTTTGTCACAGCTGTGCCATCGAGCCTGTGACATAGCGCTCAGATATCAGTGGGCCTCACACAATCCAAAAGTGTCCAGTGTCCACAAGTGTCTGCTGAAATTCAAAATCTCCCTTATCCTCTAGTCACTTTTGTCACAGCTGTGCCATCGAGCCTGTCACATAACGCTCAGATATTCATTGGGCCTCACACAATCCAAAAGTGTCAAGTGTCCACAAGTGTCTGCTGAAATTCAAAATCTCCCTTATCCTCTAGTCACTTTTGTCACAGCTGTGCCATCGAGCCTGTGACATAGCGCTCAGATATCAGTGGGCCTCACACAATCCAAAAGTGTCCAGTGTCCACAAGTGTCTGCTGAAATTCAAAATCTCCCTTATCCTCTAGTCACTTTTGTCACAGCTGTGCCATCGAGCCTGTGACATAGCGCTCAGATATCAGTGGGCCTCACACAATCCAAAAGTGTCCAGTGTCCACAAGTGTCTGCTGAAATTCAAAATCTCCCTTATCCTCTAGTCACTTTTGTCACAGCTGTGCCATCGAGCCTGTGATATAGCGCTCAGATATCAGTGGGCCTCACACAATCCAAAAGTGTCCAGTGTCCACAAGTGTCTGCAGAAATTCAAAATCTCCCTTATCCTCTCGTCACTTTTGTCACAGCTGTGCCATCAAGCCTGTGACATAGCGCTCAGATATTCATTGGGCCTCACACAATCCAAAAGTGTCCAGTGTCCACAAGTGTCTGCTGAAATTCAAAATCTCACTTATCCTCTAGTGACTTTGGTCACAGCTGTGCCATCGAGCCTGTGACATAGGGCTCAGATATTCATTGGGCCTCACACAATTCAAAAGTGTCCAGTTTCCACAAATGTCTGCTGAAATTCAAAATCTCCCTTATCCTCTACTCACTTTTGTCACAGCTGTGCCATCGAGCCTGTGACATAGCGCTCAGATATCAGTGGGCCTCACACAATCCAAAAGTGTCCAGTGTCCACAAGTGTCTGCTGAAATTCAAAATCTCTCTTATCCTCTAGTCACTTTTGTCACAGCTGTGCCATCGAGCCTGTGACATAGCGCTCAGATATCAGTGGGCCTCACACAATCCAAAAGTGTCCAGTGTCCACAAGTGTCTGCAGAAATTCAAAATCTCCCTTATCCTCTCGTCACTTTTGTCACAGCTGTGCCATCGAGCCTGTCACATAGCGCTCAGATATTCATTGGGCCTCACACAATCCAAAAGTGTCCAGTGTCCACAAGTGTCTGCTGAAATTCACAATCTCCCTTATCCTCTAGTCACTTTTGTCACAGCTGTGCCATCGAGCCTGTGACATAGCGCTCAGATATCAGTGGGCCTCACACAATCCAAAAGTGTCCAGTGTCCACAAGTGTCTGCAGAAATTCAAAATCTCCCTTATCCTCTCATCACTTTTGTCACAGCTGTGCCATCGAGCCTGTCACATAGCGCTCAGATATTCACTGGGCCTCACACAATCCAAAAGTGTCCAGTGTCCACAAGTGTCTGCTGAAATTCAAAATCTCCCTTATCCTCTAGTCACTTTTGTCACAGCTGTGCCATCGAGCCTGTGACATAGCGCTCAGATATCAGTGGGCCTCACACAATCCAAAAGTGTCCAGTGTCCACAAGTGTCTGCTGAAATTCAAAATCTCCCTTATCCTCTAGTC
This sequence comes from Dendrobates tinctorius, assembly GCF_039654945.1. Lineage (NCBI taxonomy): Eukaryota > Metazoa > Chordata > Amphibia > Anura > Dendrobatidae > Dendrobates > Dendrobates tinctorius. Next base: position 10,460,928 of record NW_027361848.1, on the reverse strand, counting down.
ACTTTTGTCACAGCTGTGCCATCGATCCTGTGACATAGCGCTCAGATATCAGTGGGCATCACACGATCCAAAAGTGTCCAGTGTCCACAAGTGTCTGCAGAAATTCAAAATCTCCCTTATCCTCTCGTCACTTTTGTCACAGCTGTGCCATCGAGCCTGTCACATAGCGCTCAGATATTCATTGGGCCTCACACAATCCAAAAGTGTCCAGTGTCCACAAGATTCTGCTGAAATTCACAATCTCACTTATCCTCTAGTCACTTTGGTCACAGCTGTGCCATCGAGCTTGTCACATAGCGCTCAGATATTCATTGGGCCTCACACAATCCAAAAGTGTCCAGTGTCCACAAGTGTTTGCTGAAATTCAAAATTTCCCTTATCCTCTAGTCACTTTTGTCACAGCTGTGCCATCGAGCCTGTGACATAGCGCTCAGATATCAGTGGGCCTCACACAATCCAAAAGTGTCCAGTGTCCACAAGTGTCTGCTGAAATTCAAAATCTCCCTTATCCTCTAGTCACTTTTGTCACAGCTGTGCCATCGAGCCTGTGACATAGCGCTCAGATATCAGTGGGCCTCACACAATCCAAAAGTGTCCAGTGTCCACAAGTGTCTGCTGAAATTCAAAATCTCCCTTATCCTCTCGTCACTTTTGTCACAGCTGTGCCATCGAGCCTGTGACATAGCGCTCAGATATCAGTGGGCCTCACACAATCCAAAAGTGTCTAGTGTCCACAAGTGTCTGTAGAAATTCAAAATCTCCCTTATCCTCTCGTCACTTTTGTCACAGCTGTGCCATCAAGCCTGTGACATAGCGCTCAGATATTCATTGGGCCTCACACAATCCAAAAGTGTCCAGTGTCCACAAGTGTCTGCTGAAATTCAAAATCTCACTTATCCACTAGTCACTTTGGTCACAGCTGTGCCATCGAGCCTGTGACATAGCGCTCAGATATTCATTGGGCCTCACACAATTCAAAAGTGTCCAGTGTCCACAAGTGTCTGCTGAAATTCAAAATCTCCCTTATCCTCTACTCACTTTTGTCACAGCTGTGCCATCGAGCCTGTGACATAGCGCTCAGATATCAGTGGGCCTCACACAATCCAAAAGTGTCCAGTGTCCACAAGTGTCTGCTGAAATTCAAAATCTCCCTTATCCTCTAGTCACTTTTGTCACAGCTGTGCCATCGAGCCTGTGACATAGCGCTCAGATATCAGTGGGCCTCACACAATCCAAAAGTGTCCAGTGTCCACAAGTGTCTGCTGAAATTCAAAATCTCCCTTATCCTCTAGTCACTTTTGTCACAGCTGTGCCATCGAGCCTGTGACATAGCGCTCAGATATCAGTGGGCCTCACACAATCCAAAAGTGTCCAGTGTCCACAAGTGTCTGCAGAAATTCAAAATCTCCCTTATCCTCTCGTCACTTTTGTCACAGCTGTGCCATCAAGCCTGTGACATAGCGCTCAGATATTCATTGGGCCTCACACAATCCAAAAGTGTCCAGTGTCCACAAGTGTCTGCTGAAATTCAAAATCTCACTTATCCTCTAGTCACTTTGGTCACAGCTGTGCCATCGAGCCTGTGACATAGCGCTCAGATATTCATTGGGCCTCACACAATTCAAAAGTGTCCAGTGTCCACAAGTGTCTGCTGAAATTCAAAATTTCCCTTATCCTCTAGTCACTTTTGTCACAGCTGTGCCATCGAGCCTGTGACATAGCGCTCAGATATCAGTGGGCCTCACACAATCCAAAAGTGTCCAGTGTCCACAAGTGTCTGCTGAAATTCAAAATCTCCCTTATCCTCTAGTCACTTTTGTCACAGCTGTGCCATCGAGCCTGTGATATAGCGCTCAGATATCAGTGGGTCTCACACAATCCAAAAGTGTCCAGTGTCCACAAGTGTCTGCAGAAATTCAAAATCTCCCTTATCCTCTCGTCACTTTTGCAACAGCTGTGCCATCGAGCCTGTGACATAGCGCTCAGATATTCATTGGGCCTCACACAATCCAAAAGTGTCCAGTGTCCACAAGTGTCTGCTGAAATTCAAAATCTCACTTATCCTCTAGTCACTTTGGTCACAGCTGTGCCATCGAGCCTTTGACATAGCGCTCAGATATTCATTGGGCCTCACACAATCCAAAAGTGTCCAGTGTCCACAAGTGTCTGCTGAAATTCAAAATCTCCCTTATCCTCTAGTCACTTTTGTCACAGCTGTGCCATCGTGCCTGTGACATAGCGCTCAGATATCAGTGGGCCTCACACAATCCAAAAGTGTCCAGTGTCCACAAGTGTCTGCTGAAATTCAAAATCTCCCTTATCCTCTAGTCACTTTTGTCACAGCTGTGCCATCGAGCCTGTGACATAGCGCTCAGACATCAGTGGGCCTCACACAATCCAAACGTGTCCAGTGTCCACAAGTGTCTGCTGAAATTCAAAATCTCCCTTATCCTCTCGTCACTTTTGTCACAGCTGTGCCATCGAGCCTGTCACATAGCGCTCAGATATTCATTGGGCCTCACACAATCCAAAAGTGTCCAGTGTCCACAAGTGTCTGCTGAAATTTAAAATCTCCCTTATCCACTAGTCACTTTTGTCACAGCTGTGCCATCGAGCCTGTGACATAGCGCTCAGATATCAGTGGGCCTCACACAATCCAAAAGTGTCCAGTGTCCACAAGTGTCTGCAGAAATTCAAAATCTCCCTTATCCTCTCGTCACTTTTGTCACAGCTGTGCCATCGAGCCTGTCACATAGCGCTCAGATATTCATTGGGCCTCACACAATCCAAAAGTGTCCAGTGTCCACAAGTGTCTGCTGAAATTCAAAATCTCCCTTATCCTTTCGTCACTTTTGTCACAGCTGTGCCATCGAGCCTGTCACATAGCGCTCAGATATTCATTGGGCCTCACACAATCCAAAAGTGTCCAGTGTCCACATGTGTCTGCTGAAATTCAAAATCTCCCTTATCCTCTAGTCACTTTTGTCACAGCTGTGCCATCGAACCTGTGACATAGTGCTCAGATATCAGTGGGCCTCACACAATCCAAAAGTGTCCAGTGTCCACAAGTGTCTGCTGAAATTCAAAATCATCCTTATTCTCTAGTCACTTTTGTCACAGCTGTGCCATCGAGACTGTGACATAGCGCTCAGATATCAGTGGGCCTCACACAATCCAAAAGTGTCCAGTGTCCACAAGTGTCTGCTGAAATTCAAAATCTCCCTTATCCTCTAGTCACTTTTGTCACAGCTGTGCCATCGAGCCTGTGACATAGCGCTCAGATATCTATGGGCCTCACACAATCCAAAAGTGTCCAGTGTCCACAAGTGTCTGCAGAAAATCAAAATCTCCCTTATCCTCTCGTCACTTTTGTCACAGCTGTGCCATCGAGCCTGTCACATAGCGCTCAGATATTCATTGGGCCTCACACAATCCAAAAGTGTCCAGTGTCCACAAGTGTCTGCTGAAATTCACAATCTCACTTATCCTCTAGTCACTTTGGTCACAGCTGTGCCATCGAGCTTGTCACATAGCTCTCAGATATTCATTGGGCCTCACACAATCCAAAAGTGTCCCGTGTCCACAAGTGTCTGCTGAAATTCAAAATTTCCCTTATCCTCTAGTCACTTTTGTCACAGCTGTGCCATCGAGCCTGTGACATAGCGCTCAGATATCAGTGGGCCTCACACAATCCAAAAGTGTCCAGTGTCCACAAGTGTCTGCTGAAATTCAAAATCTCCCTTATCCTCTAGTCACTTTTGTCACAGCTGTGCCATCGAGCCTGTGACATAGCGCTCAGATATCAGTGGGCCTCACACAATCCAAAAGTGTCCAGTGTCCACAAGTGTCTGCAGAAATTCAAAATCTCCCTTATCCTCTCGTCACTTTTGTCACAGCTGTGCCATCGAGCCTGTGACATAGCGCTCAGATATCAGTGGGCCTCACACAATCCAAAAGTGTCCAGTGTCCACAAGTGTCTGCTGAAATTCAAAATCTCCCTTATCCTCTAGTCACTTTTGTCACAGCTGTGCCATCGAGCCTGTGACATAGCGCTCAGATATCAGTGGGCCTCACACAATCCAAAAGTGTCCAGTGTCCACAAGTGTCTGCAGAAATTCAAAATCTCCCTTATCCTCTCGTCACTTTTGTCACAGCTGTGCCATCGAGCCTGTCACATAGAGCTCAGATATTCATTGGGCTTCACACAATCCAAAAGTGTCCAGTGTCCACAAGTGTCTGCTGAAATTCAAAATCTCACTTATCCTCTAGTCACTTTGGTCACAGCTGTGCCATCGAGCTTGTCACATAGCGCTCAGATATTCATTGGGCCTCACACAATCCAAAAGTGTCCAGTGTCCACAAGTGTCTGCTGAAATTCAAAATTTCCCTTATCCTCTAGTCACTTTTGTCACAGCTGTGCCATTGAGCCTGTGACATAGCGCTCAGATATAAGTGGGCCTCACACAATCCAAAAGTGTCCAGTGTCCACAAGTGTCTGCTGAAATTCAAAATCTCCCTTATCCTCTCGTCACTTTTGTCACAGCTGTGCCATCAAGCCTGTGACATAGCGCTCAGATATTCATTGGGCCTCACACAATCCAAAAGTGTCCAGTGTCCACAAGTGTCTGCTGAAATTCAAAATCTCACTTATCCTCTAGTCACTTTGGTCACAGCTGTGCCATCGAGCCTGTGACATAGCGCTCAGATATTCATTGGGCCTCACACAATTCAAAAGTGTCCAGTGTCCACAAGTGTCTGCTGAAATTCAAAATCTCCCTTATCCTCTACTCACTTTTGTCACAGCTGTGCCATCGAGCCTGTGACATAGCGCTCAGATATCAGTGGGCCTCACACAATCCAAAAGTGTCCAGTGTCCACAAGTGTCTGCTGAAATTCAAAATTTCCCTTATCCTCTAGTCACTTTTGTCACAGCTGTGCCATCGAGCCTGTGACATAGCGCTCAGATATCAGTGGGCCTCACACAATCCAAAAGTGTCCAGTGTCCACAAGTGTCTGCTGAAATTCAAAATCTCCCTTATCCTCTAGTCACTTTTGTCACAGCTGTGCCATCGAGCCTGTCACATAACGCTCAGATATTCATTGGGCCTCACACAATCCAAAAGTGTCAAGTGTCCACAAGTGTCTGCTGAAATTCAAAATCTCCCTTATCCTCTAGTCACTTTTGTCACAGCTGTGCCATCGAGCCTGTGACATAGCGCTCAGATATCAGTGGGCCTCACACAATCCAAAAGTGTCCAGTGTCCACAAGTGTCTGCTGAAATTCAAAATCTCCCTTATCCTCTAGTCACTTTTGTCACAGCTGTGCCATCGAGCCTGTGATATAGCGCTCAGATATCAGTGGGCCTCACACAATCCAAAAGTGTCCAGTGTCCACAAGTGTCTGCAGAAATTCAAAATCTCCCTTATCCTCTCGTCACTTTTGTCACAGCTGTGCCATCAAGCCTGTGACATAGCGCTCAGATATTCATTGGGCCTCACACAATCCAAAAGTGTCCAGTGTCCACAAGTGTCTGCTGAAATTCAAAATCTCACTTATCCTCTAGTCACTTTGGTCACAGCTGTGCCATCGAGCCTGTGACATAGCGCTCAGATATTCATTGGGCCTCACACAATTCAAAAGTGTCCAGTTTCCACAAGTGTCTGCTGAAATTCAAAATCTCCCTTATCCTCTACTCACTTTTGTCACAGCTGTGCCATCGAGCCTGTGACATAGCGCTCAGATATCAGTGGGCCTCACACAATCCAAAAGTGTCCAGTGTCCACAAGTGTCTGCTGAAATTCAAAATCTCTCTTATCCTCTAGTCACTTTTGTCACAGCTGTGCCATCGAGCCTGTGACATAGCGCTCAGATATCAGTGGGCCTCACACAATCCAAAAGTGTCCAGTGTCCACAAGTGTCTGCAGAAATTCAAAATCTCCCTTATCCTCTCGTCACTTTTGTCACAGCTGTGCCATCGAGCCTGTCACATAGCGCTCAGATATTCATTGGGCCTCACACAATCCAAAAGTGTCCAGTGTCCACAAGTGTCTGCTGAAATTCACAATCTCCCTTATCCTCTAGTCACTTTTGTCACAGCTGTGCCATCGAGCCTGTGACATAGCGCTCAGATATCAGTGGGCCTCACACAATCCAAAAGTGTCCAGTGTCCACAAGTGTCTGCAGAAATTCAAAATCTCCCTTATCCTCTCATCACTTTTGTCACAGCTGTGCCATCGAGCCTGTCACATAGCGCTCAGATATTCACTGGGCCTCACACAATCCAAAAGTGTCCAGTGTCCACAAGTGTCTGCTGAAATTCAAAATCTCCCTTATCCTCTAGTCACTTTTGTCACAGCTGTGCCATCGAGCCTGTGACATAGCGCTCAGATATCAGTGGGCCTCACACAATCCAAAAGTGTCCAGTGTCCACAAGTGTCTGCTGAAATTCAAAATCTCCCTTATCCTCTAGTCACTTTTGTCACAGCTGTGTCATCGATCCTGTGACATAGCGCTCAGATATCAGTGGGCATCACACGATCCAAAAGTGTCCAGTGTCCACAAGTGTCTGCAGAAATTCAAAATCTCCCTTATCCTCTCGTCACTTTTGTCACAGCTGTGCCATCGAGCCTGTCACATAGCGCTCAGATATTCATTGGGCCTCACACAATCCAAAAGTGTCCAGTGTCCACAAGATTCTGCTGAAATTCACAATCTCACTTATCCTCTAGTCACTTTGGTCACAGCTGTGCCATCGAGCTTGTCACATAGCGCTCAGATATTCATTGGGCCTCACACAATCCAAAAGTGTCCAGTGTCCACAAGTGTTTGCTGAAATTCAAAATTTCCCTTATCCTCTAGTCACTTTTGTCACAGCTGTGCCATCGAGCCTGTGACATAGCGCTCAGATATCAGTGGGCCTCACACAATCCAAAAGTGTCCAGTGTCCACAAGTGTCTGCTGAAATTCAAAATCTCCCTTATCCTCTAGTCACTTTTGTCACAGCTGTGCCATCGAGCCTGTGACATAGCGCTCAGATATCAGTGGGCCTCACACAATCCAAAAGTGTCCAGTGTCCACAAGTGTCTGCTGAAATTCAAAATCTCCCTTATCCTCTCGTCACTTTTGTCACAGCTGTGCCATCGAGCCTGTGACATAGCGCTCAGATATCAGTGGGCCTCACACAATCCAAAAGTGTCCAGTGTCCACAAGTGTCTGTAGAAATTCAAAATCTCCCTTATCCTCTCGTCACTTTTGTCACAGCTGTGCCATCAAGCCTGTGACATAGCGCTCAGATATTCATTGGGCCTCACACAATCCAAAAGTGTCCAGTGTCCACAAGTGTCTGCTGAAATTCAAAATCTCACTTATCCACTAGTCACTTTGGTCACAGCTGTGCCATCGAGCCTGTGACATAGCGCTCAGATATTCATTGGGCCTCACACAATTCAAAAGTGTCCAGTGTCCACAAGTGTCTGCTGAAATTCAAAATCTCCCTTATCCTCTACTCACTTTTGTCACAGCTGTGCCATCGAGCCTGTGACATAGCGCTCAGATATCAGTGGGCCTCACACAATCCAAAAGTGTCCAGTGTCCACAAGTGTCTGCTGAAATTCAAAATCTCCCTTATCCTCTAGTCACTTTTGTCACAGCTGTGCCATCGAGCCTGTGACATAGCGCTCAGATATCAGTGGGCCTCACACAATCCAAAAGTGTCCAGTGTCCACAAGTGTCTGCAGAAATTCAAAATCTCCCTTATCCTCTCGTCACTTTTGTCACAGCTGTGCCATCGAGCCTGTCACATAGCGCTCAGATATTTATTGGGCCTCACACAATCCAAAAGTGTCCAGTGTCCACAAGTGTCTGCTGAAATTCAAAATCTCCCTTATCCTCTAGTCACTTTTGTCACAGCTGTGCCATCGAGCCTGTGACATAGCGCTCAGATATCAGTGGGCCTCACACAATCCAAAAGTGTCCAGTGTCCACAAGTGTCTGCAGAAATTCAAAATCTCCCTTATCCTCTCATCACTTTTGTCACAGCTGTGCCATCGAGCCTGTCACATAGCACTCAGATATTCATTGGGCCTCACACAATCCAAAAGTGTCCAGTGTCCACAAGTGTCTGCTGAAATTCAAAATCTCCCTTATACTCTAGTCACTTTTGTCACAGCTGTGCCATCGAGCCTGTGACATAGCGCTCAGATATCAGTGGGCCTCACACAATCCAAAAGTGTCCAGTGTCCACAAGTGTCTGCTGAAATTCAAAATCTCCCTTATCCTCTAGTCACTTTTGTCACAGCTGTGCCATCGAGTCTGTGACATAGCGCTCAGATATCAGTGGGCCTCACACAATCCAAAAGTGTCCAGTGTCCACAAGTGTCTGCTGAAATTCAAAATCTCCCTTATCCTCTAGTCACTTTTGTCACAGCTGTGCCATCGAGCCTGTGACATAGCGCTCAGATATCTATGGGCCTCACACAATCCAAAAGTGTCCAGTGTCCACAAGTGTCTGCAGAAATTCAAAATCTCCCTTATCCTCTCGTCACTTTTGTCACAGCTGTGCCATCGAGCCTGTCACATAGCGCTCAGATATTCATTGGGCCTCACACAATCCAAAAGTGTCCAGTGTCCACAAGTGTCTGCTGAAATTCACAATCTCACTTATCCTCTAGTCACTTTGGTCACAGCTGTGCCATCGAGCTTGTCACATAGCTCTCAGATATTCATTGGGCCTCACACAATCCAAAAGTGTCCAGTGTCCACAAGTGTCTGCTGAAATTCAAAATTTCCCTTATCCTCTAGTCACTTTTGTCACAGCTGTGCCATCGAGCCTGTGACATAGCGCTCAGATATCAGTGGGCCTCACACAATCCAAAAGTGTCCAGTGTCCACAAGTGTCTGCTGAAATTCAAAATCTCCCTTATCCTCTAGTCACTTTTGTCACAGCTGTGCCATCGAGCCTGTGACATAGCACTCAGATATCAGTGGGCCTCACACAATCCAAAAGTGTCCAGTGTCCACAAGTGTCTGCTGAAATTCAAAATCTCCCTTATCCTCTAGTCACTTTTGTCACAGCTGTGCCATCGAGCCTGTGACATAGCGCTCAGATATCAGTGGGCCTCACACAATCCAAAAGTGTCCAGTGTCCACAAGTGTCTGCTGAAATTCAAAATCTCCCTTATCCTCTAGTCACTTTTGTCACAGCTGTGCCATCGATCCTGTGACATAGCGCTCAGATATCAGTGGGCATCACACGATCCAAAAGTGTCCAGTGTCCACAAGTGTCTGCAGAAATTCAAAATCTCCCTTATCCTCTCGTCACTTTTGTCACAGCTGTGCCATCGAGCCTGTCACATAGCGCTCAGATATTCATTGGGCCTCACACAATCCAAAAGTGTCCAGTGTCCACAAGATTCTGCTGAAATTCACAATCTCACTTATCCTCTAGTCACTTTGGTCACAGCTGTGCCATCGAGCTTGTCACATAGCGCTCAGATATTCATTGGGCCTCACACAATCCAAAAGTGTCCAGTGTCCACAAGTGTTTGCTGAAATTCAAAATTTCCCTTATCCTCTAGTCACTTTTGTCACAGCTGTGCCATCGAGCCTGTGACATAGCGCTCAGATATCAGTGGGCCTCACACAATCCAAAAGTGTCCAGTGTCCACAAGTGTCTGCTGAAATTCAAAATCTCCCTTATCCTCTAGTCACTTTTGTCACAGCTGTGCCATCGAGCCTGTGACATAGCGCTCAGATATCAGTGGGCCTCACACAATCCAAAAGTGTCCAGTGTCCACAAGTGTCTGCTGAAATTCAAAATCTCCCTTATCCTCTCGTCACTTTTGTCACAGCTGTGCCATCGAGCCTGTGACATAGCGCTCAGATATCAGTGGGCCTCACACAATCCAAAAGTGTCCAGTGTCCACAAGTGTCTGTAGAAATTCAAAATCTCCCTTATCCTCTCGTCACTTTTGTCACAGCTGTGCCATCAAGCCTGTGACATAGCGCTCAGATATTCATTGGGCCTCACACAATCCAAAAGTGTCCAGTGTCCACAAGTGTCTGCTGAAATTCAAAATCTCACTTATCCACTAGTCACTTTGGTCACAGCTGTGCCATCGAGCCTGTGACATAGCGCTCAGATATTCATTGGGCCTCACACAATTCAAAAGTGTCCAGTGTCCACAAGTGTCTGCTGAAATTCAAAATCTCCCTTATCCTCTACTCACTTTTGTCACAGCTGTGCCATCGAGCCTGTGACATAGCGCTCAGATATCAGTGGGCCTCACACAATCCAAAAGTGTCCAGTGTCCACAAGTGTCTGCTGAAATTCAAAATCTCCCTTATCCTCTAGTCACTTTTGTCACAGCTGTGCCATCGAGCCTGTGACATAGCGCTCAGATATCAGTGGGCCTCACACAATCCAAAAGTGTCCAGTGTCCACAAGTGTCTGCTGAAATTCACAATCTCACTTATCCTCTAGTCACTTTGGTCACAGCTGTGCCATCGAGCTTGTCACATAGCTCTCAGATATTCATTGGGCCTCACACAATCCAAAAGTGTCCCGTGTCCACAAGTGTCTGCTGAAATTCAAAATTTCCCTTATCCTCTAGTCACTTTTGTCACAGCTGTGCCATCGAGCCTGTGACATAGCGCTCAGATATCAGTGGGCCTCACACAATCCAAAAGTGTCCAGTGTCCACAAGTGTCTGCTGAAATTCAAAATCTCCCTTATCCTCTAGTCACTTTTGTCACAGCTGTGCCATCGAGCCTGTGACATAGCGCTCAGATATCAGTGGGCCTCACACAATCCAAAAGTGTCCAGTGTCCACAAGTGTCTGCAGAAATTCAAAATCTCCCTTATCCTCTCGTCACTTTTGTCACAGCTGTGCCATCGAGCCTGTGACATAGCGCTCAGATATCAGTGGGCCTCACACAATCCAAAAGTGTCCAGTGTCCACAAGTGTCTGCTGAAATTCAAAATCTCCCTTATCCTCTAGTCACTTTTGTCACAGCTGTGCCATCGAGCCTGTGACATAGCGCTCAGATATCAGTGGGCCTCACACAATCCAAAAGTGTCCAGTGTCCACAAGTGTCTGCAGAAATTCAAAATCTCCCTTATCCTCTCGTCACTTTTGTCACAGCTGTGCCATCGAGCCTGTCACATAGAGCTCAGATATTCATTGGGCTTCACACAATCCAAAAGTGTCCAGTGTCCACAAGTGTCTGCTGAAATTCAAAATCTCACTTATCCTCTAGTCACTTTGGTCACAGCTGTGCCATCGAGCTTGTCACATAGCGCTCAGATATTCATTGGGCCTCACACAATCCAAAAGTGTCCAGTGTCCACAAGTGTCTGCTGAAATTCAAAATTTCCCTTATCCTCTAGTCACTTTTGTCACAGCTGTGCCATTGAGCCTGTGACATAGCGCTCAGATATAAGTGGGCCTCACACAATCCAAAAGTGTCCAGTGTCCACAAGTGTCTGCTGAAATTCAAAATCTCCCTTATCCTCTCGTCACTTTTGTCACAGCTGTGCCATCAAGCCTGTGACATAGCGCTCAGATATTCATTGGGCCTCACACAATCCAAAAGTGTCCAGTGTCCACAAGTGTCTGCTGAAATTCAAAATCTCACTTATCCTCTAGTCACTTTGGTCACAGCTGTGCCATCGAGCCTGTGACATAGCGCTCAGATATTCATTGGGCCTCACACAATTCAAAAGTGTCCAGTGTCCACAAGTGTCTGCTGAAATTCAAAATCTCCCTTATCCTCTACTCACTTTTGTCACAGCTGTGCCATCGAGCCTGTGACATAGCGCTCAGATATCAGTGGGCCTCACACAATCCAAAAGTGTCCAGTGTCCACAAGTGTCTGCTGAAATTCAAAATTTCCCTTATCCTCTAGTCACTTTTGTCACAGCTGTGCCATCGAGCCTGTGACATAGCGCTCAGATATCAGTGGGCCTCACACAATCCAAAAGTGTCCAGTGTCCACAAGTGTCTGCTGAAATTCAAAATCTCCCTTATCCTCTAGTCACTTTTGTCACAGCTGTGCCATCGAGCCTGTCACATAACGCTCAGATATTCATTGGGCCTCACACAATCCAAAAGTGTCAAGTGTCCACAAGTGTCTGCTGAAATTCAAAATCTCCCTTATCCTCTAGTCACTTTTGTCACAGCTGTGCCATCGAGCCTGTGACATAGCGCTCAGATATCAGTGGGCCTCACACAATCCAAAAGTGTCCAGTGTCCACAAGTGTCTGCTGAAATTCAAAATCTCCCTTATCCTCTAGTCACTTTTGTCACAGCTGTGCCATCGAGCCTGTGATATAGCGCTCAGATATCAGTGGGCCTCACACAATCCAAAAGTGTCCAGTGTCCACAAGTGTCTGCAGAAATTCAAAATCTCCCTTATCCTCTCGTCACTTTTGTCACAGCTGTGCCATCAAGCCTGTGACATAGCGCTCAGATATTCATTGGGCCTCACACAATCCAAAAGTGTCCAGTGTCCACAAGTGTCTGCTGAAATTCAAAATCTCACTTATCCTCTAGTCACTTTGGTCACAGCTGTGCCATCGAGCCTGTGACATAGCGCTCAGATATTCATTGGGCCTCACACAATTCAAAAGTGTCCAGTTTCCACAAGTGTCTGCTGAAATTCAAAATCTCCCTTATCCTCTACTCACTTTTGTCACAGCTGTGCCATCGAGCCTGTGACATAGCGCTCAGATATCAGTGGGCCTCACACAATCCAAAAGTGTCCAGTGTCCACAAGTGTCTGCTGAAATTCAAAATCTCTCTTATCCTCTAGTCACTTTTGTCACAGCTGTGCCATCGAGCCTGTGACATAGCGCTCAGATATCAGTGGGCCTCACACAATCCAAAAGTGTCCAGTGTCCACAAGTGTCTGCAGAAATTCAAAATCTCCCTTATCCTCTCGTCACTTTTGTCACAGCTGTGCCATCGAGCCTGTCACATAGCGCTCAGATATTCATTGGGCCTCACACAATCCAAAAGTGTCCAGTGTCCACAAGTGTCTGCTGAAATTCACAATCTCCCTTATCCTCTAGTCACTTTTGTCACAGCTGTGCCATCGAGCCTGTGACATAGCGCTCAGATATCAGTGGGCCTCACACAATCCAAAAGTGTCCAGTGTCCACAAGTGTCTGCAGAAATTCAAAATCTCCCTTATCCTCTCATCACTTTTGTCACAGCTGTGCCATCGAGCCTGTCACATAGCGCTCAGATATTCACTGGGCCTCACACAATCCAAAAGTGTCCAGTGTCCACAAGTGTCTGCTGAAATTCAAAATCTCCCTTATCCTCTAGTCACTTTTGTCACAGCTGTGCCATCGAGCCTGTGACATAGCGCTCAGATATCAGTGGGCCTCACACAATCCAAAAGTGTCCAGTGTCCACAAGTGTCTGCTGAAATTCAAAATCTCCCTTATCCTCTAGTCACTTTTGTCACAGCTGTGCCATCGATCCTGTGACATAGCGCTCAGATATCAGTGGGCATCACACGATCCAAAAGTGTCCAGTGTCCACAAGTGTCTGCAGAAATTCAAAATCTCCCTTATCCTCTCGTCACTTTTGTCACAGCTGTGCCATCGAGCCTGTCACATAGCGCTCAGATATTCATTGGGCCTCACACAATCCAAAAGTGTCCAGTGTCCACAAGATTCTGCTGAAATTCACAATCTCACTTATCCTCTAGTCACTTTGGTCACAGCTGTGCCATCGAGCTTGTCACATAGCGCTCAGATATTCATTGGGCCTCACACAATCCAAAAGTGTCCAGTGTCCACAAGTGTTTGCTGAAATTCAAAATTTCCCTTATCCTCTAGTCACTTTTGTCACAGCTGTGCCATCGAGCCTGTGACATAGCGCTCAGATATCAGTGGGCCTCACACAATCCAAAAGTGTCCAGTGTCCACAAGTGTCTGCTGAAATTCAAAATCTCCCTTATCCTCTAGTCACTTTTGTCACAGCTGTGCCATCGAGCCTGTGACATAGCGCTCAGATATCAGTGGGCCTCACACAATCCAAAAGTGTCCAGTGTCCACAAGTGTCTGCTGAAATTCAAAATCTCCCTTATCCTCTCGTCACTTTTGTCACAGCTGTGCCATCGAGCCTGTGACATAGCGCTCAGATATCAGTGGGCCTCACACAATCCAAAAGTGTCCAGTGTCCACAAGTGTCTGTAGAAATTCAAAATCTCCCTTATCCTCTCGTCACTTTTGTCACAGCTGTGCCATCAAGCCTGTGACATAGCGCTCAGATATTCATTGGGCCTCACACAATCCAAAAGTGTCCAGTGTCCACAAGTGTCTGCTGAAATTCAAAATCTCACTTATCCACTAGTCACTTTGGTCACAGCTGTGCCATCGAGCCTGTGACATAGCGCTCAGATATTCATTGGGCCTCACACAATTCAAAAGTGTCCAGTGTCCACAAGTGTCTGCTGAAATTCAAAATCTCCCTTATCCTCTAGTCACTTTTGTCACAGCTGTGCCATCGAGCCTGTGACATAGCGCTCAGATATCAGTGGGCCTCACACAATCCAAAAGTGTCCAGTGTCCACAAGTGTCTGCTGAAATTCAAAATCTCCCTTATCCTCTAGTCACTTTTGTCACAGCTGTGCCATCGAGCCTGTCACATAACGCTCAGATATTCATTGGGCCTCACACAATCCAAAAGTGTCAAGTGTCCACAAGTGTCTGCTGAAATTCAAAATCTCCCTTATCCTCTAGTCACTTTTGTCACAGCTGTGCCATCGAGCCTGTGACATAGCGCTCAGATATCAGTGGGCCTCACACAATCCAAAAGTGTCCAGTGTCCACAAGTGTCTGCTGAAATTCAAAATCTCCCTTATCCTCTAGTCACTTTTGTCACAGCTGTGCCATCGAGCCTGTGATATAGCGCTCAGATATCAGTGGGCCTCACACAATCCAAAAGTGTCCAGTGTCCACAAGTGTCTGCAGAAATTCAAAATCTCCCTTATCCTCTCGTCACTTTTGTCACAGCTGTGCCATCAAGCCTGTGACATAGCGCTCAGATATTCATTGGGCCTCACACAATCCAAAAGTGTCCAGTGTCCACAAGTGTCTGCTGAAATTCAAAATCTCACTTATCCTCTAGTCACTTTGGTCACAGCTGTGCCATCGAGCCTGTGACATAGCGCTCAGATATTCATTGGGCCTCACACAATTCAAAAGTGTCCAGTTTCCACAAGTGTCTGCTGAAATTCAAAATCTCCCTTATCCTCTACTCACTTTTGTCACAGCTGTGCCATCGAGCCTGTGACATAGCGCTCAGATATCAGTGGGCCTCACACAATCCAAAAGTGTCCAGTGTCCACAAGTGTCTGCTGAAATTCAAAATCTCTCTTATCCTCTAGTCACTTTTGTCACAGCTGTGCCATCGAGCCTGTGACATAGCGCTCAGATATCAGTGGGCCTCACACAATCCAAAAGTGTCCAGTGTCCACAAGTGTCTGCAGAAATTCAAAATCTCCCTTATCCTCTCGTCACTTTTGTCACAGCTGTGCCATCGAGCCTGTCACATAGCGCTCAGATATTCATTGGGCCTCACACAATCCAAAAGTGTCCAGTGTCCACAAGTGTCTGCTGAAATTCACAATCTCCCTTATCCTCTAGTCACTTTTGTCACAGCTGTGCCATCGAGCCTGTGACATAGCGCTCAGATATCAGTGGGCCTCACACAATCCAAAAGTGTCCAGTGTCCACAAGTGTCTGCAGAAATTCAAAATCTCCCTTATCCTCTCATCACTTTTGTCACAGCTGTGCCATCGAGCCTGTCACATAGCGCTCAGATATTCACTGGGCCTCACACAATCCAAAAGTGTCCAGTGTCCACAAGTGTCTGCTGAAATTCAAAATCTCCCTTATCCTCTAGTCACTTTTGTCACAGCTGTGCCATCGAGCCTGTGACATAGCGCTCAGATATCAGTGGGCCTCACACAATCCAAAAGTGTCCAGTGTCCACAAGTGTCTGCTGAAATTCAAAATCTCCCTTATCCTCTAGTCACTTTTGTCACAGCTGTGCCATCGATCCTGTGACATAGCGCTCAGATATCAGTGGGCATCACACGATCCAAAAGTGTCCAGTGTCCACAAGTGTCTGCAGAAATTCAAAATCTCCCTTATCCTCTCGTCACTTTTGTCACAGCTGTGCCATCGAGCCTGTCACATAGCGCTCAGATATTCATTGGGCCTCACACAATCCAAAAGTGTCCAGTGTCCACAAGATTCTGCTGAAATTCACAATCTCACTTATCCTCTAGTCACTTTGGTCACAGCTGTGCCATCGAGCTTGTCACATAGCGCTCAGATATTCATTGGGCCTCACACAATCCAAAAGTGTCCAGTGTCCACAAGTGTTTGCTGAAATTCAAAATTTCCCTTATCCTCTAGTCACTTTTGTCACAGCTGTGCCATCGAGCCTGTGACATAGCGCTCAGATATCAGTGGGCCTCACACAATCCAAAAGTGTCCAGTGTCCACAAGTGTCTGCTGAAATTCAAAATCTCCCTTATCCTCTAGTCACTTTTGTCACAGCTGTGCCATCGAGCCTGTGACATAGCGCTCAGATATCAGTGGGCCTCACACAATCCAAAAGTGTCCAGTGTCCACAAGTGTCTGCTGAAATTCAAAATCTCCCTTATCCTCTCGTCACTTTTGTCACAGCTGTGCCATCGAGCCTGTGACATAGCGCTCAGATATCAGTGGGCCTCACACAATCCAAAAGTGTCCAGTGTCCACAAGTGTCTGTAGAAATTCAAAATCTCCCTTATCCTCTCGTCACTTTTGTCACAGCTGTGCCATCAAGCCTGTGACATAGCGCTCAGATATTCATTGGGCCTCACACAATCCAAAAGTGTCCAGTGTCCACAAGTGTCTGCTGAAATTCAAAATCTCACTTATCCACTAGTCACTTTGGTCACAGCTGTGCCATCGAGCCTGTGACATAGCGCTCAGATATTCATTGGGCCTCACACAATTCAAAAGTGTCCAGTGTCCACAAGTGTCTGCTGAAATTCAAAATCTCCCTTATCCTCTACTCACTTTTGTCACAGCTGTGCCATCGAGCCTGTGACATAGCGCTCAGATATCAGTGGGCCTCACACAATCCAAAAGTGTCCAGTGTCCACAAGTGTCTGCTGAAATTCAAAATCTCCCTTATCCTCTAGTCACTTTTGTCACAGCTGTGCCATCGAGCCTGTGACATAGCGCTCAGATATCAGTGGGCCTCACACAATCCAAAAGTGTCCAGTGTCCACAAGTGTCTGCAGAAATTCAAAATCTCCCTTATCCTCTCGTCACTTTTGTCACAGCTGTGCCATCGAGCCTGTCACATAGCGCTCAGATATTTATTGGGCCTCACACAATCCAAAAGTGTCCAGTGTCCACAAGTGTCTGCTGAAATTCAAAATCTCCCTTATCCTCTAGTCACTTTTGTCACAGCTGTGCCATCGAGCCTGTGACATAGCGCTCAGATATCAGTGGGCCTCACACAATCCAAAAGTGTCCAGTGTCCACAAGTGTCTGCAGAAATTCAAAATCTCCCTTATCCTCTCATCACTTTTGTCACAGCTGTGCCATAGAGCCTGTCACATAGCACTCAGATATTCATTGGGCCTCACACAATCCAAAAGTGTCCAGTGTCCACAAGTGTCTGCTGAAATTCAAAATCTCCCTTATACTCTAGTCACTTTTGTCACAGCTGTGCCATCGAGCCTGTGACATAGCGCTCAGATATCAGTGGGCCTCACACAATCCAAAAGTGTCCAGTGTCCACAAGTGTCTGCTGAAATTCAAAATCTCCCTTATCCTCTAGTCACTTTTGTCACAGCTGTGCCATCGAGTCTGTGACATAGCGCTCAGATATCAGTGGGCCTCACACAATCCAAAAGTGTCCAGTGTCCACAAGTGTCTGCTGAAATTCAAAATCTCCCTTATCCTCTAGTCACTTTTGTCACAGCTGTGCCATCGAGCCTGTGACATAGCGCTCAGATATCTATGGGCCTCACACAATCCAAAAGTGTCCAGTGTCCACAAGTGTCTGCAGAAATTCAAAATCTCCCTTATCCTCTCGTCACTTTTGTCACAGCTGTGCCATCGAGCCTGTCACATAGCGCTCAGATATTCATTGGGCCTCACACAATCCAAAAGTGTCCAGTGTCCACAAGTGTCTGCTGAAATTCACAATCTCACTTATCCTCTAGTCACTTTGGTCACAGCTGTGCCATCGAGCTTGTCACATAGCTCTCAGATATTCATTGGGCCTCACACAATCCAAAAGTGTCCAGTGTCCACAAGTGTCTGCTGAAATTCAAAATTTCCCTTATCCTCTAGTCACTTTTGTCACAGCTGTGCCATCGAGCCTGTGACATAGCGCTCAGATATCAGTGGGCCTCACACAATCCAAAAGTGTCCAGTGTCCACAAGTGTCTGCTGAAATTCAAAATCTCCCTTATCCTCTAGTCACTTTTGTCACAGCTGTGCCATCGAGCCTGTGACATAGCACTCAGATATCAGTGGGCCTCACACAATCCAAAAGTGTCCAGTGTCCACAAGTGTCTGCTGAAATTCAAAATCTCCCTTATCCTCTAGTCACTTTTGTCACAGCTGTGCCATCGAGCCTGTGACATAGCGCTCAGATATCAGTGGGCCTCACACAATCCAAAAGTGTCCAGTGTCCACAAGTGTCTGCTGAAATTCAAAATCTCCCTTATCCTCTAGTCACTTTTGTCACAGCTGTGCCATCGATCCTGTGACATAGCGCTCAGATATCAGTGGGCATCACACGATCCAAAAGTGTCCAGTGTCCACAAGTGTCTGCAGAAATTCAAAATCTCCCTTATCCTCTCGTCACTTTTGTCACAGCTGTGCCATCGAGCCTGTCACATAGCGCTCAGATATTCATTGGGCCTCACACAATCCAAAAGTGTCCAGTGTCCACAAGATTCTGCTGAAATTCACAATCTCACTTATCCTCTAGTCACTTTGGTCACAGCTGTGCCATCGAGCTTGTCACATAGCGCTCAGATATTCATTGGGCCTCACACAATCCAAAAGTGTCCAGTGTCCACAAGTGTTTGCTGAAATTCAAAATTTCCCTTATCCTCTAGTCACTTTTGTCACAGCTGTGCCATCGAGCCTGTGACATAGCGCTCAGATATCAGTGGGCCTCACACAATCCAAAAGTGTCCAGTGTCCACAAGTGTCTGCTGAAATTCAAAATCTCCCTTATCCTCTAGTCACTTTTGTCACAGCTGTGCCATCGAGCCTGTGACATAGCGCTCAGATATCAGTGGGCCTCACACAATCCAAAAGTGTCCAGTGTCCACAAGTGTCTGCTGAAATTCAAAATCTCCCTTATCCTCTAGTCACTTTTGTCACAGCTGTGCCATCGAGCCTGTGACATAGCGCTCAGATATCAGTGGGCCTCACACAATCCAAAAGTGTCCAGTGTCCACAAGTGTCTGCTGAAATTCAAAATCTCCCTTATCCTCTCGTCACTTTTGTCACAGCTGTGCCATCGAGCCTGTGACATAGCGCTCAGATATCAGTGGGCCTCACACAATCCAAAAGTGTCCAGTGTCCACAAGTGTCTGTAGAAATTCAAAATCTCCCTTATCCTCTCGTCACTTTTGTCACAGCTGTGCCATCAAGCCTGTGACATAGCGCTCAGATATTCATTGGGCCTCACACAATCCAAAAGTGTCCAGTGTCCACAAGTGTCTGCTGAAATTCAAAATCTCACTTATCCACTAGTCACTTTGGTCACAGCTGTGCCATCGAGCCTGTGACATAGCGCTCAGATATTCATTGGGCCTCACACAATTCAAAAGTGTCCAGTGTCCACAAGTGTCTGCTGAAATTCAAAATCTCCCTTATCCTCTACTCACTTTTGTCACAGCTGTGCCATCGAGCCTGTGACATAGCGCTCAGATATCAGTGGGCCTCACACAATCCAAAAGTGTCCAGTGTCCACAAGTGTCTGCTGAAATTCAAAATCTCCCTTATCCTCTAGTCACTTTTGTCACAGCTGTGCCATCGAGCCTGTGACATAGCGCTCAGATATCAGTGGGCCTCACACAATCCAAAAGTGTCCAGTGTCCACAAGTGTCTGCAGAAATTCAAAATCTCCCTTATCCTCTCGTCACTTTTGTCACAGCTGTGCCATCGAGCCTGTCACATAGCGCTCAGATATTTATTGGGCCTCACACAATCCAAAAGTGTCCAGTGTCCACAAGTGTCTGCTGAAATTCAAAATCTCCCTTATCCTCTAGTCACTTTTGTCACAGCTGTGCCATCGAGCCTGTGACATAGCGCTCAGATATCAGTGGGCCTCACACAATCCAAAAGTGTCCAGTGTCCACAAGTGTCTGCAGAAATTCAAAATCTCCCTTATCCTCTCATCACTTTTGTCACAGCTGTGCCATCGAGCCTGTCACATAGCACTCAGATATTCATTGGGCCTCACACAATCCAAAAGTGTCCAGTGTCCACAAGTGTCTGCTGAAATTCAAAATCTCCCTTATCCTCTAGTCACTTTTGTCACAGCTGTGCCATCGAGCCTGTGACATAGCGCTCAGATATCAGTGGGCCTCACACAATCCAAAAGTGTCCAGTGTCCACAAGTGTCTGCTGAAATTCAAAATCTCCCTTATCCTCTACTCACTTTTGTCACAGCTGTGCCATCGAGTCTGTGACATAGCGCTCAGATATCAGTGGGCCTCACACAATCCAAAAGTGTCCAGTGTCCACAAGTGTCTGCTGAAATTCAAAATCTCCCTTATCCTCTAGTCACTTTTGTCACAGCTGTGCCATCGAGCCTGTGACATAGCGCTCAGATATCTATGGGCCTCACACAATTCAAAAGTGTCCAGTGTCCACAAGTGTCTGCAGAAATTCAAAATCTCCCTTATCCTCTCGTCACTTTTGTCACAGCTGTGCCATCGAGCCTGTCACATAGCGCTCAGATATTCATTGGGCCTCACACAATCCAAAAGTGTCCAGTGTCCACAAGTGTCTGCTGAAATTCACAATCTCACTTATCCTCTAGTCACTTTGGTCACAGCTGTGCCATCGAGCTTGTCACATAGCTCTCAGATATTCATTGGGCCTCACACAATCCAAAAGTGTCCAGTGTCCACAAGTGTCTGCTGAAATTCAAAATTTCCCTTATCCTCTAGTCACTTTTGTCACAGCTGTGCCATCGAGCCTGTGACATAGCGCTCAGATATCAGTGGGCCTCACACAATCCAAAAGTGTCCAGTGTCCACAAGTGTCTGCTGAAATTCAAAATCTCCCTTATCCTCTAGTCACTTTTGTCACAGCTGTGCCATCGAGCCTGTGACATAGCACTCAGATATCAGTGGGCCTCACACAATCCAAAAGTGTCCAGTGTCCACAAGTGTCTGCAGAAATTCAAAATCTCCCTTATCCTCTCGTCACTTTTGTCACAGCTGTGCCATCGAGCCTGTGACATAGCGCTCAGATATTCATTGGGCCTCACACAATCCAAAAGTGTCCAGTGTCCACAAGTGTCTGCTGAAATTCAAAATCTCACTTATCCTCTAGTCACTTTGGTCACAGCAGTGCCATCGAGCCTTTGACATAGCGCTCAGATATTCATTGGGCCTCACACAATCCAAAAGTGTCCAGTGTCCACAAGTGTCTGCTGAAATTCAAAATCTCCCTTATCCTCTAGTTACTTTTGTCACAGCTGTGCCATCGAGCCTGTGACATAGCGCTCAGATATCAGTGGGCCTCACACAATCCAAAAGTGTCCAGTGTCCACAAGTGTCTGCTGAAATTCAAAATCTCCCTTATCCTCTAGTCACTTTTGTCACAGCTGTGCCATCGAGCCTGTGACATAGCGCTCAGATATCAGTGGGCCTCACACAATCCAAAAGTATCCAGTGTCCACAAGTGTCTGCAGAAATTCAAAATCTCCCTTATCCTCTCGTCACTTTTGTCACAGCTGTGCCATCGAGCCTGTGACATAGCGCTCAGATATCAGTTGGCCTCACACAATCCAAAAGTGTCCAGTGTCCACAAGTGTCTGCTGAAATTCAAAATCTCCCTTATCCTCTAGTCACTTTTGTCACAGCTGTGCCATCGAGCCTGTGACATAGCGCTCAGATATCAGTGGGCCTCACACAATCCAAAAGTGTCCAGTGTCCACAAGTGTCTGCAGAAATTCAAAATCTCCCTTATCCTCTCATCACTTTTGTCACAGCTGTGCCATCGAGCCTGTCACATAGCGCTCAGATATTCAATGGGCCTCACACAATCCAAAAGTGTCCAGTGTCCACAAGTGTCTGCTGAAATTCAAAATCTCCCTTATCCTCTAGTCACTTTTGTCACAGCTGTGCCATCGAGCCTGTGACATAGCGCTCAGATATCAGTGGGCCTCACACAATCCAAAAGTGTCCAGTGTCCACAAGTGTCTGCTGAAATTCAAAATCTCCCTTATCCTCTAGTCACTTTTGTCACAGCTGTGCCATCGAGCCTGTGACATAGCGCTCAGATATCAGTGGGCCTCACACAATCCAAAAGTGTCCAGTGTCCACAAGTGTCTGCAGAAATTCAAAATCTCCCTTATCCTCTCGTGACTTTTGTCACAGCTGTGCCATCGAGCCTGTCACATAGAGCTCAGATATTCATTGGGCCTCACACAATCCAAAAGTGTCCAGTGTCCACAAGTGTCTGCTGAAATTCAAAATCTCACTTATCCTCTAGTCACTTTGGTCACAGCTGTGCCATCAAGCTTGTCACATAGCGCTCAGATATTCATTGGGCCTCACACAATCCAAAAGTGTCCAGTGTCCACAAGTGTCTGCTGAAATTCAAAATCTCACTTATCCTCTAGTCACTTTGGTCACAGCTGTGCCATCGAGCCTGTGACATAGCGCTCAGATTTTCATTGGGCCTCACACAATTCAAAAGTGTCCAGTGTCCACAAGTGTCTGCTGAAATTCAAAATCTCCCTTATCCTCTACTCACTTTTGTCACAGCTGTGCCATCGAGCCTGTGACATAGCGCTCAGATATCAGTGGGCCTCACACAATCCAAAAGTGTCCAGTGTCCACAAGTGTCTGCTGAAATTCAAAATCTCTCTTATTCTATAGTCACTTTTGTCACAGCTGTGCCATCGAGCCTGTGACATAGCGCTCAGATATCAGTGGGCCTCACACAATCCAAAAGTGTCCAGTGTCCACAAGTGTCTGCAGAAATTCAAAATCTCCCATATCCTCTCGTCACTTTTGTCACAGCTGTGCCACCGAGCCTGTCACATAGCGCTCAGATATTCATTGGGCCTCACACAATCCAAAAGTGTCCAGTGTCCACAAGTGTCTGCTGAAATTCAAAATCTCCCTTATCCTCTAGTCACTTTTGTCACAGCTGTGCCATCGAGCCTGTGACATAGCGCTCAGATATCAGTGGGCCTCACACAATCCAAAAGTGTCCAGTGTCCACAAGTGTCTGCAGAAATTCAAAATCTCCCTTATCCTCTCATCACTTTTGTCACAGCTGTGCCATCGAGCCTGTCACATAGGGCTCAGATATTCATTGGGCCTCACACAATCCAAAAGTGTCCAGTGTCCACAAGTGTCTGCTGAAATTCAAAATCTCCCTTATCCTCTAGTCACTTTTGTCACAGCTGTGCCATCGAGCCTGTGACATAGCGCTCAGATATCAGTGGGCCTCACACAATCCAAAAGTGTCCAGTGTCCACAAGTGTCTGCTGAAATTCAAAATCTCCCTTATACTCTAGTCACTTTTGTCACAGCTGTGCCATCGAGCCTGTGACATAGCGCTCAGATATCAGTGGGCCTCACACAATCCAAAAGTGTCCAGTGTCCACAAGTGTCTGCTGAAATTCAAAATCTCCCTTATCCTCTAGTCACTTTTGTCACAGCTGTGCCATCGAGCCTGTGACATAGCGCTCAGATATCAGTGGGCATCACACGATCCAAAAGTGTCCAGTGTCCACAAGTGTCTGCAGAAATTCAAAATCTCCCTTATCCTCTCGTCACTTTTGTCACAGCTGTGCCATCGAGCCTGTCATATAGCGCTCAGATATTCATTGGGCCTCACACAATCCAAAAGTGTCCAGTGTCCACAAGATTCTGCTGAAATTCACAATCTCACTTATCCTCTAGTCACTTTGGTCACAGCTGTGCCATCGAGCTTGTCACATAGCGCTCAGATATTCATTGGGCCTCACACAATCCAAAAGTGTCCAGTGTCCACAAGTGTCTGCTGAAATTCAAAATTTCCCTTATCCTCTAGTCACTTTTGTCACAGCTGTGCCATCGAGCCTGTGACATAGCGCTCAGATATCAGTGGGCCTCACACAATCCAAAAGTGTCCAGTGTCCACAAGTGTCTGCTGAAATTCAAAATCTCCCTTATCCTCTAGTCACTTTTGTCACAGCTGTGCCATCGAGCCTGTGACATAGCGCTCAGATATCAGTGGGCCTCACACAATCCAAAAGTGTCCAGTGTCCACAAGTGTCTGCTGAAATTCAAAATCTCCCTTATCCTCTAGTCACTTTTGTCACAGCTGTGCCATTGAGCCTGTGACATAGCGCTCAGATATCAGTGGGCCTCACACAATCCAAAAGTGTCCAGTGTCCACAAGTGTCTGCTGAAATTCAAAATCTCACTTATCCTCTAGTCACTTTTGTCACAGCTGTGCCATCGAGCCTGTGACATAGCGCTCAGATATCAGTGGGCCTCACACAATCCAAAAGTGTCCAGTGTCCACAAGTGTCTGCTGAAATTCAAAATCTCACTTATCCTCTAGTCACTTTTGTCACAGCTGTGCCATCGAGCCTGTGACATAGCGCTCATATATTCATTGGGCCTCACACAATCCATAAGTGTCCAGTGTCCACAAGTGTCTGCTGAAATTCAAAATCTCACTTATCCTCTAGTCACTTTGGTCACAGCTGTGCCATCGAGCCTGTCACATAGCGCTCAGATATTCATTGGGCCTCACACAATCCAAAAGTGTCCAGTGTCCACAAGTGTCTGCTGAAATTCAAAATCTCCCTTATCCTCTAGTCACTTTTGTCACAGCTGCGCCATCGAGCCTGTGACATAGCGCTCAGATATCAGTGGGCCTCACACAATCCAAAAGTGTCCAGTGTCCACAAGTGTCTGCTGAAATTCAAAATCTCCCTTATCCTCTAGTCACTTTTGTCACAGCTGTGCCATCGAGCCTGTGACATAGCGCTCAGATATCAGTGGGCCTCACACTATCCAAAAGTGTCCAGTGTCCACAAGTGTCTGCTGAAATTCAAAATCTCCCTTATCCTCTAGTCACTTTTGTCACAGCTGTGCCATCGAGCCTGTGACATAGCGCTCAGATATCAGTGGGCCTCACACAATCCAAAAGTGTCCAGTGTCCACAAGTGTCTGCTGAAATTCAAAATCTCCCTTATCCTCTAGTCACTTTTGTCACAGCTGTGCCATCGAGCCTGTGACATAGCGCTCAGATATCAGTGGGCCTCACACAATCCAAAAGTGTCCAGTGTCCACAAGTGTCTGCTGAAATTCAAAATCTCCCTTATCCTCTAGTCACTTTTGTCACAGCTGTGCCATCGAGCCTGTGACATAGCGCTCAGATATCAGTGGGCCTCACACAATCCAAAAGTGTCCAGTGTCCACAAGTGTCTGCTGAAATTCAAAATCTCACTTATCCTCTAGTCACTTTGGTCACAGCTGTGCCATCGAGCCTGTCACATAGTGCTCAGATATCAGTGGGCCTCACACAATCCAAAAGTGTCCAGTGTCCACAAGTGTCTGCAGAAATTCAAAATCTCCCTTATCCTCTCGTCACTTTTGTCACAGCTGTGCCATCGAGCCTGTGACATAGCGCTCAGATATTCATTGGGCCTCACACAATCCAAAAGTGTCCAGTGTCCACAAGTGTCTGCTGAAATTCAAAATCTCACTTATCCTCTAGTCACTTTGGTCACAGCTGTGCCATCGAGCCTGTCACATAGCGCTCAGATATTCATTGGGCCTCACACAATCCAAAAGTGTCCAGTGTCCACAAGTGTCTGCTGAAATTCAAAATCTCCCTTATCCTCTAGTCACTTTTGTCACAGCTGTGCCATCGAGCTCAGATATCAGTGGGCCTCACACAATCCAAAAGTGTCCAGTGTCCACAAGTGTCTGCTGAAATTCAAAATCTCCCTTATCCTCTAATCACTTTTGTCACAGCTGTGCCATCGAGCTCAGATATCAGTGGGCCTCACACAATCCAAAAGTGTCCAGTGTCCACAAGTGTCTGCTGAAATTCAAAATCTCCCTTATCCTCTAGTCACTTTTGTCACCACTGTGCCATCGAGCCTGTGACATAGCGCTCAGATATCAGTGGGCCTCACACAATCCAAAAGTGTCCAGTGTCCACAAGTGTCTGCTGAAATTCAAAATCTCCCTTATCCTCTAGTCACTTTTGTCACAGCTGTGCCATCGAGCCTGTGACATAGCGCTCAGATATCAGTGGGCCTCACACAATCCAAAAGTGTCCAGTGTCCACAAGTGTCTGCTGAAATTCAAAATCTCACTTATCCTCTAGTCACTTTTGTCACAGCTGTGCCATCGAGCCTGTGACATAGCGCTCATATATTCATTGGGCCTCACACAATCCATAAGTGTCCAGTGTCCACAAGTGTCTGCTGAAATTCAAAATCTCACTTATCCTCTAGTCACTTTGGTCACAGCTGTGCCATCGAGCCTGTCACATAGCGCTCAGATATTCATTGGGCCTCACACAATCCAAAAGTGTCCAGTGTCCACAAGTGTCTGCTGAAATTCAAAATCTCCCTTATCCTCTAGTCACTTTTGTCACAGCTGTGCCATCGAGCCTGTGACATAGCGCTCAGATATCAGTGGGCCTCACACAATCCAAAAGTGTCCAGTGTCCACAAGTGTCTGCTGAAATTCAAAATCTCCCTTATCCTCTAGTCACTTTTGTCACAGCTGTGCCATCGAGCCTGTGACATAGCGCTCAGATATCAGTGGGCCTCACACAATCCAAAAGTGTCCAGTGTTCACAAGTGTCTGCTGAAATTCAATATCTCCCTTATCCTCTAGTCACTTTTGTCACAGCTGTGCCATCGAGCCTGTGACATAGCGCTCAGATATCAGTGGGCCTCACACAATCCAAAAGTGTCCAGTGTCCACAAGTGTCTGCAGAAATTCAAAATCTCCCTTATCCTCTCGTCATTTTTGTCACAGCTGTGCCATCGAGCCTGTCACATAGCGCTCAGATATTCATTGGGTCTCACACAATCCAAAAGTGTCCAGTGTCCACAAGTATCTGCTGAAATTCAAAATCTCCCTTATCCTCTAGTCACTTTTGTCACAGCTGTGCCATCGAGCCTGTGACATAGCGCTCAGATATCAGTGGGCCTCACACAATCCAAAAGTGTTCAGTGTCCACAAGTGTC
This sequence comes from Dendrobates tinctorius, assembly GCF_039654945.1. NCBI lineage: Eukaryota > Metazoa > Chordata > Amphibia > Anura > Dendrobatidae > Dendrobates > Dendrobates tinctorius. Next base: position 10,433,427 of record NW_027361848.1, on the reverse strand, counting down.
TGCGGAAATTCAAAATTTCCCTTATCCTCTAGTCACTTTTGTCACAGCTGTGCCATCGAGCCTGTGACATAGCGCTCAGATATCAGTGGGCCTCACACAATCCAAAAGTGTCCAGTGTCCACAAGTGTCTGCTGAAATTCAAAATCTCCCTTATCCTCTAGTCACTTTTGTCACAGCTGTGCCATCGAGCCTGTGACATAGCGCTCAGATATCAGTGGGCCTCACACAATCCAAAAGTGTCCAGTGTCCACAAGTGTCTGCAGAAATTCAAAATCTCCCTTATCCTCTCGTCACTTTTGTCAAAGCTGTGCCATCAAGCCTGTGACATAGCGCTCAGATATTCATTGGGCCTCACACAATCCAAAAGTGTCCAGTGTCCACAAGTGTCTGCTGAAATTCAAAATCTCACTTATCCTCTAGTCACTTTGGTCACAGCTGTGCCATCGAGCCTGTCACATAGCGCTCAGATATTCATTGGGCCTCACACAATCCAAAAGTGTCCAGTGTCCACAAGTGTCTGCTGAAATTCAAAATCTCCCTTATCCTCTAGTCACTTTTGTCACAGCTGTGCCATCGAGCCTGTGACATAGCGCTCAGATATCAGTGGGCCTCACACAATCCAAAAGTGTCCAGTGTCCACAAGTGTCTGCTGAAATTCAAAATCTCCCTTATCCTCTAGTCACTTTTGTCACAGCTGTGCCATCGAGCCTGTGACATAGCGCTCAGATATCAGTGGGCCTCACACAATCCAAAAGTGTCCAGTGTCCACAAGTGTCTGCTGAAATTCAAAATCTCCCTTATCCTCTAGTCACTTTTGTCACAGCTGTGCCATCGAGCCTGTGACATAGCGCTCAGATATCAGTGGGCCTCACACAATCCAAAAGTGTCCAGTGTCCACAAGTGTCTGCTGAAATTCAAAATCTCACTTATCCTCTAGTCACTTTGGTCACAGCTGTGCCATCGAGCCTGTCACATAGTGCTCAGATATCAGTGGGCCTCACACAATCCAAAAGTGTCCAGTGTCCACAAGTGTCTGCAGAAATTCAAAATCTCCCTTATCCTCTCGTCACTTTTGTCACAGCTGTGCCATCGAGCCTGTGACATAGCGCTCAGATATTCATTGGGCCTCACACAATCCAAAAGTGTCCAGTGTCCACAAGTGTCTGCTGAAATTCAAAATCTCACTTATCCTCTAGTCACTTTGGTCACAGCTGTGCCATCGAGACTGTCACATAGCGCTCAGATATTCATTGGGCCTCACACAATCCAAAAGTGTCCAGTGTCCACAAGTGTCTGCTGAAATTCAAAATCTCCCTTATCCTCTAGTCACTTTTGTCACAGCTGTGCCATCGAGCTCAGATATCAGTGGGCCTCACACAATCCAAAAGTGTCCAGTGTCCACAAGTGTCTGCTGAAATTCAAAATCTCCCTTATCCTCTAGTCACTTTTGTCACAGCTGTGCCATCGAGCTCAGATATCAGTGGGCCTCACACAATCCAAAAGTGTCCAGTGTCCACAAGTGTCTGCTGAAATTCAAAATCTCCCTTATCCTCTAGTCACTTTTGTCACAGCTGTGCCATCGAGCCTGTGACATAGCGCTCAGATATCAGTGGGCCTCACACAATCCAAAAGTGTCCAGTGTCCACAAGTGTCTGCTGAAATTCAAAATCTCCCTTATCCTCTAGTCACTTTTGTCACAGCTGTGCCATCGAGCCTGTGACATAGCGCTCAGATATCAGTGGGCCTCACACAATCCAAAAGTGTCCAGTGTCCACAAGTGTCTGCTGAAATTCAAAATCTCACTTATCCTCTAGTCACTTTTGTCACAGCTGTGCCATCGAGCCTGTGACATAGCGCTCATATATTCATTGGGCCTCACACAATCCATAAGTGTCCAGTGTCCACAAGTGTCTGCTGAAATTCAAAATCTCACTTATCCTCTAGTCACTTTGGTCACAGCTGTGCCATCGAGCCTGTCACATAGCGCTCAGATATTCATTGGGCCTCACACAATCCAAAAGTGTCCAGTGTCCACAAGTGTCTGCTGAAATTCAAAATCTCCCTTATCCTCTAGTCACTTTTGTCACAGCTGTGCCATCGAGCCTGTGACATAGCGCTCAGATATCAGTGGGCCTCACACAATCCAAAAGTGTCCAGTGTTCACAAGTGTCTACTGAAATTCAATATCTCCCTTATCCTCTAGTCACTTTTGTCACAGCTGTGCCATCGAGCCTGTGACATAGCGCTCAGATATCAGTGGGCCTCACACAATCCAAAAGTGTCCAGTGTCCACAAGTGTCTGCAGAAATTCAAAATCTCCCTTATCCTCTCGTCATTTTTGTCACAGCTGTGCCATCGAGCCTGTCACATAGCGCTCAGATATTCATTGGGTCTCACACAATCCAAAAGTGTCCAGTGTCCACAAGTATCTGCTGAAATTCAAAATCTCCCTTATCCTCTAGTCACTTTTGTCACAGCTGTGCCATCGAGCCTGTGACATAGCGCTCAGATATCAGTGGGCCTCACACAATCCAAAAGTGTTCAGTGTCCACAAGTGTCTGCTGAAATTCAAAATCTCCCTTATCCTCTAGTCACTTTTGTCACAGCTGTGCCATCGAGCCTGTGACATAGCGCTCAGATATCAGTGGGCCTCACACAATCCAAAAGTGTCCAGTGTCCACAAGTGTCTGCTGAAATTCAAAATCTCCCTTATCCTCTAGTCACTTTTGTCACAGCTGTGCCATCGAGCCTGTGACATAGCGCTCAGATATCATTGGGCCTCACACAATCCAAAAGTGTCCAGTGTCCACAAGTGTCTGCAGAAATTCAAAATCTCCCTTATCCTCTCGTCACTTTTGTCAAAGCTGTGCCATCAAGCCTGTGACATAGCGCTCAGATATTCATTGGGCCTCACACAATCCAAAAGTGTCCAGTGTCCACAAGTGTCTGCTGAAATTCAAAATCTCACTTATCCTCTAGTCACTTTGGTCACAGCTGTGCCATCGAGCCTGTCACATAGCGCTCAGATATCAGTGGGCCTCACACAATCCAAAAGTGTCCAGTGTCCACAAGTGTCTGCAGAAATTCAAAATCTCCCTTTTCCTCTCGTCACTTTTGTCACAGCTGTGCCATCGAGCCTGTCACATAGCGCTCAGATATTCATTGGGCCTCACACAATCCAAAAGTGTCCAGTGTCCACAAGTGTCTGCTGAAATTCAAAATCTCCCTTATCCTCTAGTCACTTTTGTCACAGCTGTGCCATCGAGCCTGTGACATAGCGCTCAGATATCAGTGGGCCTCACACAATCCAAAAGTGTCCAGTGTCCACAAGTGTCTGCAGAAATTCAAAATCTCCCTTATCCTCTCATCACTTTTGTCACAGCTGTGCCATCGAGCCTGTCACATAGTGCTCAGATATTCATTGGGCCTCACACAATCCAAAAGTGTCCAGTGTCCACAAGTGTCTGCTGAAATTCAAAATCTCCCTTATCCTCTAGTCACTTTTGTCACAGCTGTGCCATCGAGCCTGTGACATAGCGCTCAGATATCAGTGGGCCTCACACAATCCAAAAGTGTCCAGTGTCCACAAGTGTCTGCTGAAATTCAAAATCTCCCTTATCCTCTAGTCACTTTTGTCACAGCTGTGCCATCGAGCCTGTGACATAGCGCTCAGATATCAGTGGGCCTCACACAATCCAAAAGTGTCCAGTGTCCACAAGTGTCTGCTGAAATTCAAAATCTCCCTTATCCTCTAGTCACTTTTGTCACAGCTGTGCCATCGAGCCTGTGACATAGCGCTCAGATATCAGTGGGCCTCACACAATCCAAAAGTGTCCAGTGTCCACAAGTGTCTGCAGAAATTCAAAATCTCCCTTATCCTCTCGTCACTTTTGTCACAGCTGTGCCATCGAGCCTGTCACATAGCGCTCAGATATTCATTGGGCCTCACACAATCCAAAAGTGTCCAGTGTCCACAAGATTCTGCTGAAATTCACAATCTCACTTATCCTCTAGTCACTTTGGTCACAGCTGTGCCATCGAGCTTGTCACATAGCGCTCAGATATTCATTGGGCCTCACACAATCCAAAAGTGTCCAGTGTCCACAAGTGTCTGCTGAAATTCAAAATTTCCCTTATCCTCTAGTCACTTTTGTCACAGCTGTGCCATCGAGCCTGTGACATAGCGCTCAGATATCAGTGGGCCTCACACAATCCAAAAGTGTCCAGTGTCCACAAGTGTCTGCTGAAATTCAAAATCTCCCTTATCCTCTAGTCACTTTTGTCACAGCTGTGCCATCGAGCCTGTGACATAGCGCTCAGATATCAGTGGGCCTCACACAATCCAAAAGTGTCCAGTGTCCACAAGTGTCTGCTGAAATTCAAAATCTCACTTATCCTCTAGTCACTTTTGTCACAGCTGTGCCATCGAGCCTGTGACATAGCGCTCAGATATTCATTGGGCCTCACACAATCCAAAAGTGTCCAGTGTCCACAAGTGTCTGCTGAAATTCAAAATCTCACTTATCCTCTAGTCACTTTGGTCACAGCTGTGCCATCGAGCCTGTCACATAGCGCTCAGATATTCATTGGGCCTTTCAAAATCCAAAAGTGTCCAGTGTCCACAATTGTCTGCTGAAATTCAAAATCTCCCTTATCCTCTCATCACTTTTGTCACAGCTGTGCCATCGAGCCTGTGACATTGCGCTCAGATATCAGTGGGCCTCACACAATCCAAAAGTGTCCAGTGTCCACAAGTGTCTGCTGAAATTCAAAATCTCCCTTATCCTCTAGTCACTTTTGTCACAGCTGTGCCATCGAGCCTGTGACATAGCGCTCAGATATCAGTGGGCCTCACACAATCCAAAAGTGTCCAGTGTTCACAAGTGTCTGCTGAAATTCAATATCTCCCTTATCCTCTAGTCACTTTTGTCACAGCTGTGCCATCGAGCCTGTGACATAGCGCTCAGATATTCAATGGGCCTCACACAATCCAAAAGTGTCCAGTGTCCACAAGTGTCTGCTGAAATTCAAAATCTCCCTTATCCTCTAGTCACTTTTGTCACAGCTGTGCCATCGAGCCTGTGACATAGCGCTCAGATATCAGTGGGCCTCACACAATCCAAAAGTGTCCAGTGTCCACAAGTGTCTGCTGAAATTCAAAATCTCCCTTATCCTCTAGTCACTTTTGAAACAGCTGTGCCATCGAGCCTGTGACATAGCGCTCAGATATCAGTGGGCCTCACACAATCCAAAAGTGTCCAGTGTCCACAAGTGTCTGCAGAAATTCAAAATCTCCCTTATCCTCTCGTCACTTTTGTCACAGCTGTGCCATCGAGCCTGTCACATAGAGCTCAGATATTCATTGGGCCTCACACAATCCAAAAGTGTCCAGTGTCCACAAGTGTCTGCTGAAATTCAAAATCTAACTTATCCTCTAGTCAGTTTGGTCACAGCTGTGCCATCGAGCTTGTCACATAGCGCTCAGATATTCATTGGGCCTCACACAATCCAAAAGTGTCCAGTGTCCACAAGTGTCTGCTGAAATTCAAAATCTCCCTTATCCTCTAGTCACTTTTGTCACAGCTGTGCCATCGAGCCTGTGACATAGCGCTCAGATATCAGTGGGCCTCACACAATCCAAAAGTGTCCAGTGTCCACAAGTGTCTGCTGAAATTCAAAATCTCCCTTATCCTCTAGTCACTTTTGTCACAGCTGTGCCATCGAGCCTGTGACATAGCGCTCAGATATCAGTGGGCCTCACACAATCCAAAAGTGTCCAGTGTCCACAAGTGTCTGCTGAAATTCAAAATCTCCCTTATCCTCTAGTCACTTTTGTCACAGCTGTGCCATCGAGCCTGTGACATAGCGCTCAGATATCAGTGGGCCTCACACAATCCAAAAGTGTCCAGTGTCCACAAGTGTCTGCTGAAATTCAAAATATCCCTTATCCTCTAGTCACTTTTGTCACAGCTGTGCCATCGAGCCTGTGACATAGCGCTCAGATATCAGTGGGCCTCACACAATCCAAAAGTGTCCAGTGTCCACAAGTGTCTGCTGAAATTCAAAATCTCCCTTATCCTCTAGTCACTTTTGTCACAGCTGTGCCATCGAGCCTGTGACATAGCGCTCAGATATCAGTGGGCCTCACACAATCCAAAAGTGTCCAGTGTCCACAAGTGTCTGCAGAAATTCAAAATCTCCCTTATCCTCTCGTCACTTTTGTCACAGCTGTGCCATCGAGCCTGTCACATTGAGCTCAGATATTCATTGAGCCTCACACAATCCAAAAGTGTCCAGTGTCCACAAGTGTCCGCTGAAATTCAAAATCTCACTTATCCTCTAGTCAGTTTGGTCACAGCTGTGCCATCGAGCTTGTCACATAGCGCTCAGATATTCATTGGGCCTCACACAATCCAAAAGTGTCCAGTGTCCACAAGTGTCTGCTGAAATTCAAAATCTCCCTTATCCTCTCATCACTTTTGTCACAGCTGTGCCATCGAGCCTGTGACATTGCGCTCAGATATCAGTGGGCCTCACACAATCCAAAAGTGTCCAGTGTCCACAAGTGTTTGCTGAAATTCAAAATCTCCCTTATCCTCTAGTCACTTTTGTCACAGCTGTGCCATTGAGCCTGTGACATAGTGCTCAGATATCAGTGGGCCTCACACAATCCAAAAGTGTCCAGTGTCCACAAGTGTCTGCTGAAATTCAAAATCTCCCTTATCCTCTAGTCACTTTTGTCACAGCTGTGCCATCGAGCCTGTGACATAGCGCTCAGATATCAGTGGGCCTCACACAATCCAAAAGTGTCCAGTGTCCACAAGTGTCTGCTGAAATTCAAAATCTCACTTATCCTCTAGTCACTTTTGTCACAGATGTGCCATCGAGCCTGTGACATAGCGCTCAGATATTCATTGGGCCTCACACAATCCAAAAGTGTCCAGTGTCCACAAGTGTCTGCTGAAATTCAAAATCTCACTTATCCTCTAGTCACTATGGTCACAGCTGTGCCATCGAGCCTGTCACATAGCGCTCAGATATTCATTGGGCCTTTCAAAATCCAAAAGTGTCCAGTGTCCACAAGTGTCTGCTGAAATTCAAAATCTCCCTTATCCTCTAGTCACTTTTGTCACAGCTGTGCCATCGAGCTCAGATATCAGTGGGCCTCACACAATCCAAAAGTGTCCAGTGTCCACAAGTGTCTGCTGAAATTCAAAATCTCCCTTATCCTCTAGTCACTTTTGTCACAGCTTTGTCATCGAGCCTGTCACATAGCGCTCAGATATCAGTGGGCCTCACACAATCCAAAAGTGTCCATTGTCCACAAGTGTCTGCAGAAATTCAAAATCTCCCTTATCCTCTCGTCACTTTTGTCACAGCTGTGCCATCGAGGCCTGTCACATAGAGCTCAGATATTCATTGGGCCTCACACAATCCAAAAGTGTCCAGTGTCCACAAGTGTCTGCTGAAATTCAAAATCTCACTTATCCTCTAGTCAGTTTGGTCACAGCTGTGCCATCGAGCTTGTCACATAGTGCTCAGATATTCATTGGGCCTCACACAATCCAAAAGTGTCCAGTGTCCACAAGTGTCTGCTGAAATTCAAAATCTCCCTTATCCTCTAGTCACTTTTGTCACAGCTGTGCCATCGAGCCTGTGACATAGCGCTCAGATATCAGTGGGCTTCACACAATCCAAAAGTGTCCAGTGTCCACAAGTGTCTGCTGAAATTCAAAATCTCCCTTATCCTCTAGTCACTTTTGTCACAGCTGTGCCATCGAGCCTGTGACATAGCGCTCAGATATCAGTGGGCCTCACACAATCCAAAAGTGTCCAGTGTCCACAAGTGTCTGCTGAAATTCAAAATCTCCCTTATCCTCTAGTCACTTTTGTCACAGCTGTGCCATCGAGCCTGTGACATAGCGCTCAGATATCAGTGGGCCTCACACAATCCAAAAGTGTCCAGTGTCCACAAGTGTCTGCTGAAATTCAAAATATCCCTTATCCTCTAGTCACTTTTGTCACAGCTGTGCCATCGAGCCTGTGACATAGCGCTCAGATATCAGTGGGCCTCACACAATCCAAAAGTGTCCAGTGTCCACAAGTGTCTGCTGAAATTCAAAATCTCCCTTATCCTCTAGTCACTTTTGTCACAGCTGTGCCATCGAGCCTGTGACATAGCGCTCAGATATCAGTGGGCCTCACACAATCCAAAAGTGTCCAGTGTCCACAAGTGTCTGCAGAAATTCAAAATCTCCCTTATCCTCTCATCACTTTTGTCACAGCTGTGCCATCGAGCCTGTCACATAACGCTCAGATATTCAATGGGCCTCACACAATCCAAAAGTGTCCAGTGTCCACAAGTGTCTGCTGAAATTCAAAATCTCCCTTATCCTCTAGTCACTTTTGTCACAGCTGTGCCATAGAGCCTGTGACAAAGCGCTCAGATATCAGTGGGCCTCACACAATCCAAAAGTGTCCAGTGTCCACAAGTGTCTGCTGAAATTCAAAATATCCCTTATCCTCTAGTCACTTTTGTCACAGCTGTGCCATCGAGCCTGTGACATAGCGCTCAGATATCAGTGGGCCTCACACAATCCAAAAGTGTCCAGTGTCCACAAGTGTCTGCTGAAATTCAAAATCTCCCTTATCCTCTAGTCACTTTTGTCACAGCTGTGCCATCGAGCCTGTGACATAGCGCTCAGATATCAGTGGGCCTCACACAATCCAAAAGTGTCCAGTGTCCACAAGTGTCTGCTGAAATTCAAAATCTCTCTTATTCTATAGTCACTTTTGTCACAGCTGTGCCATCGAGCCTGTGACATAGCGCTCAGATATCAGTGGGCCTCACACAATCCAAAAGTGTCCAGTGTCCACAAGTGTCTGCAGAAATTCAAAATCTCCCATATCCTCTCGTCACTTTTGTCACAGCTGTGCCACCGAGCCTGTCACATAGCGCTCAGATATTCATTGGGCCTCACACAATCCAAAAGTGTCCAGTGTCCACAAGTGTCTGCTGAAATTCAAAATCTCCCTTATCCTCTAGTCACTTTTGTCACAGCTGTGCCATCGAGCCTGTGACATAGCGCTCAGATATCAGTGGGCCTCACACAATCCAAAAGTGTCCAGTGTCCACAAGTGTCTGCAGAAATTCAAAATCTCCCTTATCCTCTCATCACTTTTGTCACAGCTGTGCCATCGAGCCTGTCACATAGGGCTCAGATATTCATTGGGCCTCACACAATCCAAAAGTGTCCAGTGTCCACAAGTGTCTGCTGAAATTCAAAATCTCCCTTATCCTCTAGTCACTTTTGTCACAGCTGTGCCATCGAGCCTGTGACATAGCGCTCAGATATCAGTGGGCCTCACACAATCCAAAAGTGTCCAGTGTCCACAAGTGTCTGCTGAAATTCAAAATCTCCCTTATACTCTAGTCACTTTTGTCACAGCTGTGCCATCGAGCCTGTGACATAGCGCTCAGATATCAGTGGGCCTCACACAATCCAAAAGTGTCCAGTGTCCACAAGTGTCTGCTGAAATTCAAAATCTCCCTTATCCTCTAGTCACTTTTGTCACAGCTGTGCCATCGAGCCTGTGACATAGCGCTCAGATATCAGTGGGCATCACACGATCCAAAAGTGTCCAGTGTCCACAAGTGTCTGCAGAAATTCAAAATCTCCCTTATCCTCTCGTCACTTTTGTCACAGCTGTGCCATCGAGCCTGTCATATAGCGCTCAGATATTCATTGGGCCTCACACAATCCAAAAGTGTCCAGTGTCCACAAGATTCTGCTGAAATTCACAATCTCACTTATCCTCTAGTCACTTTGGTCACAGCTGTGCCATCGAGCTTGTCACATAGCGCTCAGATATTCATTGGGCCTCACACAATCCAAAAGTGTCCAGTGTCCACAAGTGTCTGCTGAAATTCAAAATTTCCCTTATCCTCTAGTCACTTTTGTCACAGCTGTGCCATCGAGCCTGTAACATAGCGCTCAGATATCAGTGGGCCTCACACAATCCAAAAGTGTCCAGTGTCCACAAGTGTCTGCTGAAATTCAAAATCTCCCTTATCCTCTAGTCACTTTTGTCACAGCTGTGCCATCGAGCCTGTGACATAGCGCTCAGATATCAGTGGGCCTCACACAATCCAAAAGTGTCCAGTGTCCACAAGTGTCTGCTGAAATTCAAAATCTCCCTTATCCTCTAGTCACTTTTGTCACAGCTGTGCCATTGAGCCTGTGACATAGCGCTCAGATATCAGTGGGCCTCACACAATCCAAAAGTGTCCAGTGTCCACAAGTGTCTGCTGAAATTCAAAATCTCACTTATCCTCTAGTCACTTTTGTCACAGCTGTGCCATCGAGCCTGTGACATAGCGCTCAGATATCAGTGGGCCTCACACAATCCAAAAGTGTCCAGTGTCCACAAGTGTCTGCTGAAATTCAAAATCTCACTTATCCTCTAGTCACTTTTGTCACAGCTGTGCCATCGAGCCTGTGACATAGCGCTCAGATATTCATTGGGCCTCACACAATCCAAAAGTGTCCAGTGTCCACAAGTGTCTGCTGAAATTCAAAATCGCACTTATTCTCTAGTCACTTTGGTCACAGCTGTGCCATTGAGCCTGTGACATAGCGCTCAGATATCAGTGGGCCTCACACAATCTAAAAGTGTCCAGTGTCCACAAGTGACTGCTGAAATTCAAAATCTCCCTTATCCTCTTGTCACTTTTGTCACAGCTGTGCCATCGAGCCTGTGACATAGCGCTCAGATATCAGTGGGCCTCACACAATCCAAAAGTGTCCATTGTCCACAAGTGTCTGCAGAAATTCAAAATCTCACTTATCCTCTAGTCACTTTTGTCACAGCTGTGCCATCGAGCCTGTGACATAGCGCTCAGATATTCATTGGGCCTCACACAATCCAAAAGTGTCCAGTGTCCACAAGTGTCTGCTGAAATTCAAAATCTCACATATCCTCTAGTCACTTTGGTCACAGCTGTGCCATCGAGCCTGTCACATAGCGCTCAGATATTCATTGGGCCTCACACAATCCAAAAGTGTCCAGTGTCCACAAGTGTCTGCTGAAATTCAAAATCTCCCTTATCCTCTAGTCACTTTTGTCACAGCTGTGCCATCGAGCTCAGATATCAGTGGGCCTCACACAATCCAAAAGTGTCCAGTGTCCACAAGTGTCTGCTGAAATTCAAAATCTCCCTTATCCTCTACTCACTTTTGTCACAGCTGTGCCATCGAGCCTGTGACATAGCGTTTAGATATCAGTGGGCCTCACACAATCCAAAAGTGTCCAGTGTCCACAAGTGTCTGCTGAAATTCAAAATCTCCCTTATCCTCTAGTCACTTTTGTCACAGCTGTGCCATAGAGCCTCTGACATAGCGCTCAGTTATCAGTGGGCCTCACACAATCCAAAAGTGTCCAGTGTCCACAAGTGTCTGCTGAAATTCAAAATCTCCCTTATCCTCTAGTCACTTTTGTCACAGCTGTGCCATCGAGCCTGTGACATAGCGCTCAGATATCAGTGGGCCTCACACAATCCAAAAGTGTCCAGTGTCCACAAGTGTCTGCTGAAATTCAAAATCTCATTTATCCTCTAGTCACTTTTGTCACAGCTGTGCTATCGAGCCTGTGACATAGCGCTCATATATAAATTGGGCCTCACACAATCCATAAGTGTCCAGTGTCCACAAGTGTCTGCTGAAATTCAAAATCTCACTTATCCTCTAGTCACTTTGGTCACAGCTGTGCCATCGAGCCTGTCACATAGCGCTCAGATATTCATTGGGCCTCACACAATCCAAAAGTGTCCAGTGTCCACAAGTGTCTGCTGAAATTCAAAATCTCCCTTATCCTCTAGTCACTTTTGTCACAGCTGTGCCATCGAGCCTGTGACATAGCGCTCAGATATCAGTGGGCCTCACACAATCCAAAAGTGTCCAGTGTCCACAAGTGTCTGCTGAAATTCAAAATCTCCCTTATCCTCTAGTCACTTTTGTCACAGCTGTGCCATCGAGCCTGTGACATAGCGCTCAGATATCAGTGGGCCTCACACAATCCAAAAGTGTCCAGTGTTCACAAGTGTCTGCTGAAATTCAATATCTCCCTTATCCTCTAGTCACTTTTGTCACAGCTGTGCCATCGAGCCTGTGACATAGCGCTCAGATATCAGTGGGCCTCACACAATCCAAAAGTGTCCAGTGTCCACAAGTGTCTGCAGAAATTCAAAATCTCCCTTATCCTCTCGTCACTTTTGTCACAGCTGTGCCATCGAGCCTGTCACATAGCGCTCAGATATTCATTGGGCCTCACACAATCCAAAAGTGTCCAGTGTCCACAAGTATCTGCTGAAATTCAAAATCTCCCTTATCCTCTAGTCACTTTTGTCACAGCTGTGCCATCGAGCCTGTGACATAGCGCTCAGATATCAGTGGGCCTCACACAATCCAAAAGTGTCCAGTGTCCACAAGTGTCTGCTGAAATTCAAAATCTCCCTTATCCTCTAGTCACTTTTGTCACAGCTGTGCCATCGAGCCTGTGACATAGCGCTCAGATATCAGTGGGCCTCACACAATCCAAAAGTGTCCAGTGTCCACAAGTGTCTGCAGAAATTCAAAATCTCCCTTATCCTCTCGTCACTTTTGTCAAAGCTGTGCCATCAAGCCTGTGACATAGCGCTCAGATATTCATTGGGCCTCACACAATCCAAAAGTGTCCAGTGTCCACAAGTGTCTGCTGAAATTCAAAATCTCACTTATCCTCTAGTCACTTTGGTCACAGCTGTGCCATCGAGCCTGTCACATAGCGCTCAGATATTCATTGGGCCTCACACAATCCAAAAGTGTCCAGTGTCCACAAGTGTCTGCTGAAATTCAAAATCTCCCTTATCCTCTAGTCACTTTTGTCACAGCTGTGCCATCGAGCCTGTGACATAGCGCTCAGATATCAGTGGGCCTCACACAATCCAAAAGTGTCCAGTGTCCACAAGTGTCTGCTGAAATTCAAAATCTCCCTTATCCTCTAGTCACTTTTGTCACAGCTGTGCCATCGAGCCTGTGACATAGCGCTCAGATATCAGTGGGCCTCACACAATCCAAAAGTGTCCAGTGTCCACAAGTGTCTGCTGAAATTCAAAATCTCCCTTATCCTCTAGTCACTTTTGTCACAGCTGTGCCATCGAGCCTGTGACATAGCGCTCAGATATCAGTGGGCCTCACACAATCCAAAAGTGTCCAGTGTCCACAAGTGTCTGCTGAAATTCAAAATCTCACTTATCCTCTAGTCACTTTGGTCACAGCTGTGCCATCGAGCCTGTCACATAGTGCTCAGATATCAGTGGGCCTCACACAATCCAAAAGTGTCCAGTGTCCACAAGTGTCTGCAGAAATTCAAAATCTCCCTTATCCTCTCGTCACTTTTGTCACAGCTGTGCCATCGAGCCTGTGACATAGCGCTCAGATATTCATTGGGCCTCACACAATCCAAAAGTGTCCAGTGTCCACAAGTGTCTGCTGAAATTCAAAATCTCACTTATCCTCTAGTCACTTTGGTCACAGCTGTGCCATCGAGACTGTCACATAGCGCTCAGATATTCATTGGGCCTCACACAATCCAAAAGTGTCCAGTGTCCACAAGTGTCTGCTGAAATTCAAAATCTCCCTTATCCTCTAGTCACTTTTGTCACAGCTGTGCCATCGAGCTCAGATATCAGTGGGCCTCACACAATCCAAAAGTGTCCAGTGTCCACAAGTGTCTGCTGAAATTCAAAATCTCCCTTATCCTCTAGTCACTTTTGTCACAGCTGTGCCATCGAGCTCAGATATCAGTGGGCCTCACACAATCCAAAAGTGTCCAGTGTCCACAAGTGTCTGCTGAAATTCAAAATCTCCCTTATCCTCTAGTCACTTTTGTCACAGCTGTGCCATCGAGCCTGTGACATAGCGCTCAGATATCAGTGGGCCTCACACAATCCAAAAGTGTCCAGTGTCCACAAGTGTCTGCTGAAATTCAAAATCTCCCTTATCCTCTAGTCACTTTTGTCACAGCTGTGCCATCGAGCCTGTGACATAGCGCTCAGATATCAGTGGGCCTCACACAATCCAAAAGTGTCCAGTGTCCACAAGTGTCTGCTGAAATTCAAAATCTCACTTATCCTCTAGTCACTTTTGTCACAGCTGTGCCATCGAGCCTGTGACATAGCGCTCATATATTCATTGGGCCTCACACAATCCATAAGTGTCCAGTGTCCACAAGTGTCTGCTGAAATTCAAAATCTCACTTATCCTCTAGTCACTTTGGTCACAGCTGTGCCATCGAGCCTGTCACATAGCGCTCAGATATTCATTGGGCCTCACACAATCCAAAAGTGTCCAGTGTCCACAAGTGTCTGCTGAAATTCAAAATCTCCCTTATCCTCTAGTCACTTTTGTCACAGCTGTGCCATCGAGCCTGTGACATAGCGCTCAGATATCAGTGGGCCTCACACAATCCAAAAGTGTCCAGTGTTCACAAGTGTCTACTGAAATTCAATATCTCCCTTATCCTCTAGTCACTTTTGTCACAGCTGTGCCATCGAGCCTGTGACATAGCGCTCAGATATCAGTGGGCCTCACACAATCCAAAAGTGTCCAGTGTCCACAAGTGTCTGCAGAAATTCAAAATCTCCCTTATCCTCTCGTCATTTTTGTCACAGCTGTGCCATCGAGCCTGTCACATAGCGCTCAGATATTCATTGGGTCTCACACAATCCAAAAGTGTCCAGTGTCCACAAGTATCTGCTGAAATTCAAAATCTCCCTTATCCTCTAGTCACTTTTGTCACAGCTGTGCCATCGAGCCTGTGACATAGCGCTCAGATATCAGTGGGCCTCACACAATCCAAAAGTGTTCAGTGTCCACAAGTGTCTGCTGAAATTCAAAATCTCCCTTATCCTCTAGTCACTTTTGTCACAGCTGTGCCATCGAGCCTGTGACATAGCGCTCAGATATCAGTGGGCCTCACACAATCCAAAAGTGTCCAGTGTCCACAAGTGTCTGCTGAAATTCAAAATCTCCCTTATCCTCTAGTCACTTTTGTCACAGCTGTGCCATCGAGCCTGTGACATAGCGCTCAGATATCATTGGGCCTCACACAATCCAAAAGTGTCCAGTGTCCACAAGTGTCTGCAGAAATTCAAAATCTCCCTTATCCTCTCGTCACTTTTGTCAAAGCTGTGCCATCAAGCCTGTGACATAGCGCTCAGATATTCATTGGGCCTCACACAATCCAAAAGTGTCCAGTGTCCACAAGTGTCTGCTGAAATTCAAAATCTCACTTATCCTCTAGTCACTTTGGTCACAGCTGTGCCATCGAGCCTGTCACATAGCGCTCAGATATCAGTGGGCCTCACACAATCCAAAAGTGTCCAGTGTCCACAAGTGTCTGCAGAAATTCAAAATCTCCCTTTTCCTCTCGTCACTTTTGTCACAGCTGTGCCATCGAGCCTGTCACATAGCGCTCAGATATTCATTGGGCCTCACACAATCCAAAAGTGTCCAGTGTCCACAAGTGTCTGCTGAAATTCAAAATCTCCCTTATCCTCTAGTCACTTTTGTCACAGCTGTGCCATCGAGCCTGTGACATAGCGCTCAGATATCAGTGGGCCTCACACAATCCAAAAGTGTCCAGTGTCCACAAGTGTCTGCAGAAATTCAAAATCTCCCTTATCCTCTCATCACTTTTGTCACAGCTGTGCCATCGAGCCTGTCACATAGTGCTCAGATATTCATTGGGCCTCACACAATCCAAAAGTGTCCAGTGTCCACAAGTGTCTGCTGAAATTCAAAATCTCCCTTATCCTCTAGTCACTTTTGTCACAGCTGTGCCATCGAGCCTGTGACATAGCGCTCAGATATCAGTGGGCCTCACACAATCCAAAAGTGTCCAGTGTCCACAAGTGTCTGCTGAAATTCAAAATCTCCCTTATCCTCTAGTCACTTTTGTCACAGCTGTGCCATCGAGCCTGTGACATAGCGCTCAGATATCAGTGGGCCTCACACAATCCAAAAGTGTCCAGTGTCCACAAGTGTCTGCTGAAATTCAAAATCTCCCTTATCCTCTAGTCACTTTTGTCACAGCTGTGCCATCGAGCCTGTGACATAGCGCTCAGATATCAGTGGGCCTCACACAATCCAAAAGTGTCCAGTGTCCACAAGTGTCTGCAGAAATTCAAAATCTCCCTTATCCTCTCGTCACTTTTGTCACAGCTGTGCCATCGAGCCTGTCACATAGCGCTCAGATATTCATTGGGCCTCACACAATCCAAAAGTGTCCAGTGTCCACAAGATTCTGCTGAAATTCACAATCTCACTTATCCTCTAGTCACTTTGGTCACAGCTGTGCCATCGAGCTTGTCACATAGCGCTCAGATATTCATTGGGCCTCACACAATCCAAAAGTGTCCAGTGTCCACAAGTGTCTGCTGAAATTCAAAATTTCCCTTATCCTCTAGTCACTTTTGTCACAGCTGTGCCATCGAGCCTGTGACATAGCGCTCAGATATCAGTGGGCCTCACACAATCCAAAAGTGTCCAGTGTCCACAAGTGTCTGCTGAAATTCAAAATCTCCCTTATCCTCTAGTCACTTTTGTCACAGCTGTGCCATCGAGCCTGTGACATAGCGCTCAGATATCAGTGGGCCTCACACAATCCAAAAGTGTCCAGTGTCCACAAGTGTCTGCTGAAATTCAAAATCTCACTTATCCTCTAGTCACTTTTGTCACAGCTGTGCCATCGAGCCTGTGACATAGCGCTCAGATATTCATTGGGCCTCACACAATCCAAAAGTGTCCAGTGTCCACAAGTGTCTGCTGAAATTCAAAATCTCACTTATCCTCTAGTCACTTTGGTCACAGCTGTGCCATCGAGCCTGTCACATAGCGCTCAGATATTCATTGGGCCTTTCAAAATCCAAAAGTGTCCAGTGTCCACAATTGTCTGCTGAAATTCAAAATCTCCCTTATCCTCTCATCACTTTTGTCACAGCTGTGCCATCGAGCCTGTGACATTGCGCTCAGATATCAGTGGGCCTCACACAATCCAAAAGTGTCCAGTGTCCACAAGTGTCTGCTGAAATTCAAAATCTCCCTTATCCTCTAGTCACTTTTGTCACAGCTGTGCCATCGAGCCTGTGACATAGCGCTCAGATATCAGTGGGCCTCACACAATCCAAAAGTGTCCAGTGTTCACAAGTGTCTGCTGAAATTCAATATCTCCCTTATCCTCTAGTCACTTTTGTCACAGCTGTGCCATCGAGCCTGTGACATAGCGCTCAGATATTCAATGGGCCTCACACAATCCAAAAGTGTCCAGTGTCCACAAGTGTCTGCTGAAATTCAAAATCTCCCTTATCCTCTAGTCACTTTTGTCACAGCTGTGCCATCGAGCCTGTGACATAGCGCTCAGATATCAGTGGGCCTCACACAATCCAAAAGTGTCCAGTGTCCACAAGTGTCTGCTGAAATTCAAAATCTCCCTTATCCTCTAGTCACTTTTGAAACAGCTGTGCCATCGAGCCTGTGACATAGCGCTCAGATATCAGTGGGCCTCACACAATCCAAAAGTGTCCAGTGTCCACAAGTGTCTGCAGAAATTCAAAATCTCCCTTATCCTCTCGTCACTTTTGTCACAGCTGTGCCATCGAGCCTGTCACATAGAGCTCAGATATTCATTGGGCCTCACACAATCCAAAAGTGTCCAGTGTCCACAAGTGTCTGCTGAAATTCAAAATCTAACTTATCCTCTAGTCAGTTTGGTCACAGCTGTGCCATCGAGCTTGTCACATAGCGCTCAGATATTCATTGGGCCTCACACAATCCAAAAGTGTCCAGTGTCCACAAGTGTCTGCTGAAATTCAAAATCTCCCTTATCCTCTAGTCACTTTTGTCACAGCTGTGCCATCGAGCCTGTGACATAGCGCTCAGATATCAGTGGGCCTCACACAATCCAAAAGTGTCCAGTGTCCACAAGTGTCTGCTGAAATTCAAAATCTCCCTTATCCTCTAGTCACTTTTGTCACAGCTGTGCCATCGAGCCTGTGACATAGCGCTCAGATATCAGTGGGCCTCACACAATCCAAAAGTGTCCAGTGTCCACAAGTGTCTGCTGAAATTCAAAATCTCCCTTATCCTCTAGTCACTTTTGTCACAGCTGTGCCATCGAGCCTGTGACATAGCGCTCAGATATCAGTGGGCCTCACACAATCCAAAAGTGTCCAGTGTCCACAAGTGTCTGCTGAAATTCAAAATATCCCTTATCCTCTAGTCACTTTTGTCACAGCTGTGCCATCGAGCCTGTGACATAGC
Source organism: Dendrobates tinctorius (assembly GCF_039654945.1). NCBI lineage: Eukaryota > Metazoa > Chordata > Amphibia > Anura > Dendrobatidae > Dendrobates > Dendrobates tinctorius. The sequence goes on along the minus strand of NW_027361848.1, from coordinate 10,415,068 downwards.
GCTCAGATATCAGTGGGCCTCACACAATCCAAAAGTGTCCAGTGTCCACAAGTGTCTGCTGAAATTCAAAATCTCCCTTATCCTCTAGTCACTTTTGTCACAGCTGTGCCATCGAGCCTGTGACATAGCGCTCAGATATCAGTGGGCCTCACACAATCCAAAAGTGTCCAGTGTCCACAAGTGTCTGCAGAAATTCAAAATCTCCCTTATCCTCTCGTCACTTTTGTCACAGCTGTGCCATCGAGCCTGTCACATTGAGCTCAGATATTCATTGAGCCTCACACAATCCAAAAGTGTCCAGTGTCCACAAGTGTCCGCTGAAATTCAAAATCTCACTTATCCTCTAGTCAGTTTGGTCACAGCTGTGCCATCGAGCTTGTCACATAGCGCTCAGATATTCATTGGGCCTCACACAATCCAAAAGTGTCCAGTGTCCACAAGTGTCTGCTGAAATTCAAAATCTCCCTTATCCTCTCATCACTTTTGTCACAGCTGTGCCATCGAGCCTGTGACATTGCGCTCAGATATCAGTGGGCCTCACACAATCCAAAAGTGTCCAGTGTCCACAAGTGTTTGCTGAAATTCAAAATCTCCCTTATCCTCTAGTCACTTTTGTCACAGCTGTGCCATTGAGCCTGTGACATAGTGCTCAGATATCAGTGGGCCTCACACAATCCAAAAGTGTCCAGTGTCCACAAGTGTCTGCTGAAATTCAAAATCTCCCTTATCCTCTAGTCACTTTTGTCACAGCTGTGCCATCGAGCCTGTGACATAGCGCTCAGATATCAGTGGGCCTCACACAATCCAAAAGTGTCCAGTGTCCACAAGTGTCTGCTGAAATTCAAAATCTCACTTATCCTCTAGTCACTTTTGTCACAGATGTGCCATCGAGCCTGTGACATAGCGCTCAGATATTCATTGGGCCTCACACAATCCAAAAGTGTCCAGTGTCCACAAGTGTCTGCTGAAATTCAAAATCTCACTTATCCTCTAGTCACTATGGTCACAGCTGTGCCATCGAGCCTGTCACATAGCGCTCAGATATTCATTGGGCCTTTCAAAATCCAAAAGTGTCCAGTGTCCACAAGTGTCTGCTGAAATTCAAAATCTCCCTTATCCTCTAGTCACTTTTGTCACAGCTGTGCCATCGAGCTCAGATATCAGTGGGCCTCACACAATCCAAAAGTGTCCAGTGTCCACAAGTGTCTGCTGAAATTCAAAATCTCCCTTATCCTCTAGTCACTTTTGTCACAGCTTTGTCATCGAGCCTGTCACATAGCGCTCAGATATCAGTGGGCCTCACACAATCCAAAAGTGTCCATTGTCCACAAGTGTCTGCAGAAATTCAAAATCTCCCTTATCCTCTCGTCACTTTTGTCACAGCTGTGCCATCGAGGCCTGTCACATAGAGCTCAGATATTCATTGGGCCTCACACAATCCAAAAGTGTCCAGTGTCCACAAGTGTCTGCTGAAATTCAAAATCTCACTTATCCTCTAGTCAGTTTGGTCACAGCTGTGCCATCGAGCTTGTCACATAGTGCTCAGATATTCATTGGGCCTCACACAATCCAAAAGTGTCCAGTGTCCACAAGTGTCTGCTGAAATTCAAAATCTCCCTTATCCTCTAGTCACTTTTGTCACAGCTGTGCCATCGAGCCTGTGACATAGCGCTCAGATATCAGTGGGCTTCACACAATCCAAAAGTGTCCAGTGTCCACAAGTGTCTGCTGAAATTCAAAATCTCCCTTATCCTCTAGTCACTTTTGTCACAGCTGTGCCATCGAGCCTGTGACATAGCGCTCAGATATCAGTGGGCCTCACACAATCCAAAAGTGTCCAGTGTCCACAAGTGTCTGCTGAAATTCAAAATCTCCCTTATCCTCTAGTCACTTTTGTCACAGCTGTGCCATCGAGCCTGTGACATAGCGCTCAGATATCAGTGGGCCTCACACAATCCAAAAGTGTCCAGTGTCCACAAGTGTCTGCTGAAATTCAAAATATCCCTTATCCTCTAGTCACTTTTGTCACAGCTGTGCCATCGAGCCTGTGACATAGCGCTCAGATATCAGTGGGCCTCACACAATCCAAAAGTGTCCAGTGTCCACAAGTGTCTGCTGAAATTCAAAATCTCCCTTATCCTCTAGTCACTTTTGTCACAGCTGTGCCATCGAGCCTGTGACATAGCGCTCAGATATCAGTGGGCCTCACACAATCCAAAAGTGTCCAGTGTCCACAAGTGTCTGCAGAAATTCAAAATCTCCCTTATCCTCTCATCACTTTTGTCACAGCTGTGCCATCGAGCCTGTCACATAACGCTCAGATATTCAATGGGCCTCACACAATCCAAAAGTGTCCAGTGTCCACAAGTGTCTGCTGAAATTCAAAATCTCCCTTATCCTCTAGTCACTTTTGTCACAGCTGTGCCATAGAGCCTGTGACAAAGCGCTCAGATATCAGTGGGCCTCACACAATCCAAAAGTGTCCAGTGTCCACAAGTGTCTGCTGAAATTCAAAATATCCCTTATCCTCTAGTCACTTTTGTCACAGCTGTGCCATCGAGCCTGTGACATAGCGCTCAGATATCAGTGGGCCTCACACAATCCAAAAGTGTCCAGTGTCCACAAGTGTCTGCTGAAATTCAAAATCTCCCTTATCCTCTAGTCACTTTTGTCACAGCTGTGCCATCGAGCCTGTGACATAGCGCTCAGATATCAGTGGGCCTCACACAATCCAAAAGTGTCCAGTGTCCACAAGTGTCTGCTGAAATTCAAAATCTCTCTTATTCTATAGTCACTTTTGTCACAGCTGTGCCATCGAGCCTGTGACATAGCGCTCAGATATCAGTGGGCCTCACACAATCCAAAAGTGTCCAGTGTCCACAAGTGTCTGCAGAAATTCAAAATCTCCCATATCCTCTCGTCACTTTTGTCACAGCTGTGCCACCGAGCCTGTCACATAGCGCTCAGATATTCATTGGGCCTCACACAATCCAAAAGTGTCCAGTGTCCACAAGTGTCTGCTGAAATTCAAAATCTCCCTTATCCTCTAGTCACTTTTGTCACAGCTGTGCCATCGAGCCTGTGACATAGCGCTCAGATATCAGTGGGCCTCACACAATCCAAAAGTGTCCAGTGTCCACAAGTGTCTGCAGAAATTCAAAATCTCCCTTATCCTCTCATCACTTTTGTCACAGCTGTGCCATCGAGCCTGTCACATAGGGCTCAGATATTCATTGGGCCTCACACAATCCAAAAGTGTCCAGTGTCCACAAGTGTCTGCTGAAATTCAAAATCTCCCTTATCCTCTAGTCACTTTTGTCACAGCTGTGCCATCGAGCCTGTGACATAGCGCTCAGATATCAGTGGGCCTCACACAATCCAAAAGTGTCCAGTGTCCACAAGTGTCTGCTGAAATTCAAAATCTCCCTTATACTCTAGTCACTTTTGTCACAGCTGTGCCATCGAGCCTGTGACATAGCGCTCAGATATCAGTGGGCCTCACACAATCCAAAAGTGTCCAGTGTCCACAAGTGTCTGCTGAAATTCAAAATCTCCCTTATCCTCTAGTCACTTTTGTCACAGCTGTGCCATCGAGCCTGTGACATAGCGCTCAGATATCAGTGGGCATCACACGATCCAAAAGTGTCCAGTGTCCACAAGTGTCTGCAGAAATTCAAAATCTCCCTTATCCTCTCGTCACTTTTGTCACAGCTGTGCCATCGAGCCTGTCATATAGCGCTCAGATATTCATTGGGCCTCACACAATCCAAAAGTGTCCAGTGTCCACAAGATTCTGCTGAAATTCACAATCTCACTTATCCTCTAGTCACTTTGGTCACAGCTGTGCCATCGAGCTTGTCACATAGCGCTCAGATATTCATTGGGCCTCACACAATCCAAAAGTGTCCAGTGTCCACAAGTGTCTGCTGAAATTCAAAATTTCCCTTATCCTCTAGTCACTTTTGTCACAGCTGTGCCATCGAGCCTGTAACATAGCGCTCAGATATCAGTGGGCCTCACACAATCCAAAAGTGTCCAGTGTCCACAAGTGTCTGCTGAAATTCAAAATCTCCCTTATCCTCTAGTCACTTTTGTCACAGCTGTGCCATCGAGCCTGTGACATAGCGCTCAGATATCAGTGGGCCTCACACAATCCAAAAGTGTCCAGTGTCCACAAGTGTCTGCTGAAATTCAAAATCTCCCTTATCCTCTAGTCACTTTTGTCACAGCTGTGCCATTGAGCCTGTGACATAGCGCTCAGATATCAGTGGGCCTCACACAATCCAAAAGTGTCCAGTGTCCACAAGTGTCTGCTGAAATTCAAAATCTCACTTATCCTCTAGTCACTTTTGTCACAGCTGTGCCATCGAGCCTGTGACATAGCGCTCAGATATCAGTGGGCCTCACACAATCCAAAAGTGTCCAGTGTCCACAAGTGTCTGCTGAAATTCAAAATCTCACTTATCCTCTAGTCACTTTTGTCACAGCTGTGCCATCGAGCCTGTGACATAGCGCTCAGATATTCATTGGGCCTCACACAATCCAAAAGTGTCCAGTGTCCACAAGTGTCTGCTGAAATTCAAAATCGCACTTATTCTCTAGTCACTTTGGTCACAGCTGTGCCATTGAGCCTGTGACATAGCGCTCAGATATCAGTGGGCCTCACACAATCTAAAAGTGTCCAGTGTCCACAAGTGACTGCTGAAATTCAAAATCTCCCTTATCCTCTTGTCACTTTTGTCACAGCTGTGCCATCGAGCCTGTGACATAGCGCTCAGATATCAGTGGGCCTCACACAATCCAAAAGTGTCCATTGTCCACAAGTGTCTGCAGAAATTCAAAATCTCACTTATCCTCTAGTCACTTTTGTCACAGCTGTGCCATCGAGCCTGTGACATAGCGCTCAGATATTCATTGGGCCTCACACAATCCAAAAGTGTCCAGTGTCCACAAGTGTCTGCTGAAATTCAAAATCTCACATATCCTCTAGTCACTTTGGTCACAGCTGTGCCATCGAGCCTGTCACATAGCGCTCAGATATTCATTGGGCCTCACACAATCCAAAAGTGTCCAGTGTCCACAAGTGTCTGCTGAAATTCAAAATCTCCCTTATCCTCTAGTCACTTTTGTCACAGCTGTGCCATCGAGCTCAGATATCAGTGGGCCTCACACAATCCAAAAGTGTCCAGTGTCCACAAGTGTCTGCTGAAATTCAAAATCTCCCTTATCCTCTACTCACTTTTGTCACAGCTGTGCCATCGAGCCTGTGACATAGCGTTTAGATATCAGTGGGCCTCACACAATCCAAAAGTGTCCAGTGTCCACAAGTGTCTGCTGAAATTCAAAATCTCCCTTATCCTCTAGTCACTTTTGTCACAGCTGTGCCATAGAGCCTCTGACATAGCGCTCAGTTATCAGTGGGCCTCACACAATCCAAAAGTGTCCAGTGTCCACAAGTGTCTGCTGAAATTCAAAATCTCCCTTATCCTCTAGTCACTTTTGTCACAGCTGTGCCATCGAGCCTGTGACATAGCGCTCAGATATCAGTGGGCCTCACACAATCCAAAAGTGTCCAGTGTCCACAAGTGTCTGCTGAAATTCAAAATCTCATTTATCCTCTAGTCACTTTTGTCACAGCTGTGCTATCGAGCCTGTGACATAGCGCTCATATATAAATTGGGCCTCACACAATCCATAAGTGTCCAGTGTCCACAAGTGTCTGCTGAAATTCAAAATCTCACTTATCCTCTAGTCACTTTGGTCACAGCTGTGCCATCGAGCCTGTCACATAGCGCTCAGATATTCATTGGGCCTCACACAATCCAAAAGTGTCCAGTGTCCACAAGTGTCTGCTGAAATTCAAAATCTCCCTTATCCTCTAGTCACTTTTGTCACAGCTGTGCCATCGAGCCTGTGACATAGCGCTCAGATATCAGTGGGCCTCACACAATCCAAAAGTGTCCAGTGTCCACAAGTGTCTGCTGAAATTCAAAATCTCCCTTATCCTCTAGTCACTTTTGTCACAGCTGTGCCATCGAGCCTGTGACATAGCGCTCAGATATCAGTGGGCCTCACACAATCCAAAAGTGTCCAGTGTTCACAAGTGTCTGCTGAAATTCAATATCTCCCTTATCCTCTAGTCACTTTTGTCACAGCTGTGCCATCGAGCCTGTGACATAGCGCTCAGATATCAGTGGGCCTCACACAATCCAAAAGTGTCCAGTGTCCACAAGTGTCTGCAGAAATTCAAAATCTCCCTTATCCTCTCGTCACTTTTGTCACAGCTGTGCCATCGAGCCTGTCACATAGCGCTCAGATATTCATTGGGCCTCACACAATCCAAAAGTGTCCAGTGTCCACAAGTATCTGCTGAAATTCAAAATCTCCCTTATCCTCTAGTCACTTTTGTCACAGCTGTGCCATCGAGCCTGTGACATAGCGCTCAGATATCAGTGGGCCTCACACAATCCAAAAGTGTCCAGTGTCCACAAGTGTCTGCTGAAATTCAAAATCTCCCTTATCCTCTAGTCACTTTTGTCACAGCTGTGCCATCGAGCCTGTGACATAGCGCTCAGATATCAGTGGGCCTCACACAATCCAAAAGTGTCCAGTGTCCACAAGTGTCTGCTGAAATTCAAAATCTCCCTTATCCTCTAGTCACTTTTGTCACAGCTGTGCCATCTAGCCTGCGACATAGCGCTCAGATATCAGTGGGCCTCACACAATCCAAAAGTGTCCAGTGTCCACAAGTGTCTGCAGAATTTCAAAATCTCCCTTATCCTCTCGTCACTTTTGTCACAGGTGTGCCATCGAGCCTGTGACATAGCGCTCAGATATTCATTGGGCCTCACACAATCCAAAAGTGTCCAGTGTCCACAAGTGTCTGCTGAAATTCAAAATCTCACTTATCCTCTAGTCACTTTGGTCACAGCTGTGCCATCGAGCCTGTCACATAGCGCTCAGATATTCATTGGGCCTCACACAATCCAAAAGTGTCCAGTGTTCACAAGGGTCTGCTGAAATTCAAAATCTCCCTTATCCTCTAGTCACTTTTGTCACAGCTGTGCCATCGAGCCTGTGACATAGCGCTCAGATATCAGTGGGCCTCACACAATCCAAAAGTGTCCAGTGTCCACAAGTGTCTGCTGAAATTCAAAATCTCCCTTATCCTCTAGTCACTTTTGTCACAGCTGTGCCATCGAGCCTGTGACATAGCGCTCAGATATCACTGGGCCTCACACAATCCAAAAGTGTCCAGTGTCCACAAGTGTCTGCTGAAATTCAAAATCTCCCTTATCCTCTAGTCACTTTTGTCACAGCTGTGCCATCGAGCCTGTCACATAGCGCTCAGATATCAGTGGGCCTCACACAATCCAAAAGTGTCCAGTGTCCACAAGTGTCTGCTGAAATTCAAAATCTCACTTATCCTCTAGTCACTTTGGTCACAGCTGTGCCATCGAGCCTGTGACATAGCGCTCAGATATCAGTGGGCCTCACACAATCCAAAAGTGTCCAGTGTCCACAAGTGTCTGCAGAAATTCAAAATCTCCCTTATCCTCTCGTCACTTTTGTCACAGCTGTGCCATCGAGCCTGTGACATAGCGCTCAGATATTCATTGGGCCTCACACAATCCAAAAGTGTCCAGTGTCCACAAGTGTCTGCTGAAATTAAAAATCTCACTTATCCTCTAGTCACTTTGGTCACAGCTGTGCCATCGAGCCTGTGACATAGCGTTCAGATATTCATTGGGCCTCACACAATCCAAAAGTGTCCAGTGTCCAGAAGTGTCTGCTGAAATTCAAAATCTCCCTTATCCTCTAGTCACTTTTGTCACAGCTGTGCCATCGAGCCTGTGACATAGCGCTCAGATATCAGTGGGCCTCACACAATCCAAAAGTGTCCAGTGTCCACAAGTGTCTGCTGAAATTCAAAATCTCCCTTATCCTCTAGTCACTTTTGTCACAGCTGTGCCATCGAGCCTGTGACATAGCGCTCAGATATCAGTGGGCCTCACACAATCCAAAAGTGTCCAGTGTCCACAAGTGTCTGCTGAAATTCAAAATCTCCCTTATCCTCTAGTCACTTTTGTCACAGCTGTGCCATCGAGCCTGTGACATAGCGCTCAGATATCAGTGGGCCTCACACAATCCAAAAGTGTCCAGTGTCCACAAGTGTCTGCTGAAATTCAAAATCTCACTTATCCTCTAGTCACTTTGGTCACAGCTGTGCCATCGAGCCTGTCACATAGTGCTCAGATATCAGTGGGCCTCACACAATCCAAAAGTGTCCAGTGTCCACAAGTGTCTGCAGAAATTCAAAATCTCCCTTATCCTCTCGTCACTTTTGTCACAGCTGTGCCATCGAGCCTGTGACATAGCGCTCAGATATTCATTGGGCCTCACACAATCCAAAAGTGTCCAGTGTCCACAAGTGTCTGCTGAAATTCAAAATCTCACTTATCCTCTAGTCACTTTGGTCACAGCTGTGCCATCGAGCCTGTCACATAGCGCTCAGATATTCATTGGGCCTCACACAATCCAAAAGTGTCCAGTGTCCACAAGTGTCTGCTGAAATTCAAAATCTCCCTTATCCTCTAGTCACTTTTGTCACAGCTGTGCCATCGAGCTCAGATATCAGTGGGCCTCACACAATCCAAAAGTGTCCAGTGTCCACAAGTGTCTGCTGAAATTCAAAATCTCCCTTATCCTCTAGTCACTTTTGTCACAGCTGTGCCATCGAGCTCAGATATCAGTGGGCCTCACACAATCCAAAAGTGTCCAGTGTCCACAAGTGTCTGCTGAAATTCAAAATCTCCCTTATCCTCTAGTCACTTTTGTCACAGCTGTGCCATCGAGCCTGTGACATAGCGCTCACATTTCAGTGGGCCTCACACAATCCAAAAGTGTCCAGTGTCCACAAGTGTCTGCTGAAATTCAAAATCTCCCTTATCCTCTAGTCACTTTTGTCACAGCTGTGCCATCGAGCCTGTGACATAGCGCTCAGATATCAGTGGGCCTCACACAATCCAAAAGTGTCCAGTGTCCACAAGTGTCTGCTGAAATTCAAAATCTCACTTATCCTCTAGTCACTTTTGTCACAGCTGTGCCATCGAGCCTGTGACATAGCGCTCATATATTCATTGGGCCTCACACAATCCATAAGTGTCCAGTGTCCACAAGTGTCTGCTGAAATTCAAAATCTCACTTATCCTCTAGTCACTTTGGTCACAGCTGTGCCATCGAGCCTGTCACATAGCGCTCAGATATTCATTGGGCCTCACACAATCCAAAAGTGTCCAGTGTCCACAAGTGTCTGCTGAAATTCAAAATCTCCCTTATCCTCTAGTCACTTTTGTCACAGCTGCGCCATCGAGCCTGTGACATAGCGCTCAGATATCAGTGGGCCTCACACAATCCAAAAGTGTCCAGTGTCCACAAGTGTCTGCTGAAATTCAAAATCTCCCTTATCCTCTAGTCACTTTTGTCACAGCTGTGCCATCGAGCCTGTGACATAGCGCTCAGATATCAGTGGGCCTCACACTATCCAAAAGTGTCCAGTGTCCACAAGTGTCTGCTGAAATTCAAAATCTCCCTTATCCTCTAGTCACTTTTGTCACAGCTGTGCCATCGAGCCTGTGACATAGCGCTCAGATATCAGTGGGCCTCACACAATCCAAAAGTGTCCAGTGTCCACAAGTGTCTGCTGAAATTCAAAATCTCCCTTATCCTCTAGTCACTTTTGTCACAGCTGTGCCATCGAGCCTGTGACATAGCGCTCAGATATCAGTGGGCCTCACACAATCCAAAAGTGTCCAGTGTCCACAAGTGTCTGCTGAAATTCAAAATCTCCCTTATCCTCTAGTCACTTTTGTCACAGCTGTGCCATCGAGCCTGTGACATAGCGCTCAGATATCAGTGGGCCTCACACAATCCAAAAGTGTCCAGTGTCCACAAGTGTCTGCTGAAATTCAAAATCTCACTTATCCTCTAGTCACTTTGGTCACAGCTGTGCCATCGAGCCTGTCACATAGTGCTCAGATATCAGTGGGCCTCACACAATCCAAAAGTGTCCAGTGTCCACAAGTGTCTGCAGAAATTCAAAATCTCCCTTATCCTCTCGTCACTTTTGTCACAGCTGTGCCATCGAGCCTGTGACATAGCGCTCAGATATTCATTGGGCCTCACACAATCCAAAAGTGTCCAGTGTCCACAAGTGTCTGCTGAAATTCAAAATCTCACTTATCCTCTAGTCACTTTGGTCACAGCTGTGCCATCGAGCCTGTCACATAGCGCTCAGATATTCATTGGGCCTCACACAATCCAAAAGTGTCCAGTGTCCACAAGTGTCTGCTGAAATTCAAAATCTCCCTTATCCTCTAGTCACTTTTGTCACAGCTGTGCCATCGAGCTCAGATATCAGTGGGCCTCACACAATCCAAAAGTGTCCAGTGTCCACAAGTGTCTGCTGAAATTCAAAATCTCCCTTATCCTCTAATCACTTTTGTCACAGCTGTGCCATCGAGCTCAGATATCAGTGGGCCTCACACAATCCAAAAGTGTCCAGTGTCCACAAGTGTCTGCTGAAATTCAAAATCTCCCTTATCCTCTAGTCACTTTTGTCACCACTGTGCCATCGAGCCTGTGACATAGCGCTCAGATATCAGTGGGCCTCACACAATCCAAAAGTGTCCAGTGTCCACAAGTGTCTGCTGAAATTCAAAATCTCCCTTATCCTCTAGTCACTTTTGTCACAGCTGTGCCATCGAGCCTGTGACATAGCGCTCAGATATCAGTGGGCCTCACACAATCCAAAAGTGTCCAGTGTCCACAAGTGTCTGCTGAAATTCAAAATCTCACTTATCCTCTAGTCACTTTTGTCACAGCTGTGCCATCGAGCCTGTGACATAGCGCTCATATATTCATTGGGCCTCACACAATCCATAAGTGTCCAGTGTCCACAAGTGTCTGCTGAAATTCAAAATCTCACTTATCCTCTAGTCACTTTGGTCACAGCTGTGCCATCGAGCCTGTCACATAGCGCTCAGATATTCATTGGGCCTCACACAATCCAAAAGTGTCCAGTGTCCACAAGTGTCTGCTGAAATTCAAAATCTCCCTTATCCTCTAGTCACTTTTGTCACAGCTGTGCCATCGAGCCTGTGACATAGCGCTCAGATATCAGTGGGCCTCACACAATCCAAAAGTGTCCAGTGTCCACAAGTGTCTGCTGAAATTCAAAATCTCCCTTATCCTCTAGTCACTTTTGTCACAGCTGTGCCATCGAGCCTGTGACATAGCGCTCAGATATCAGTGGGCCTCACACAATCCAAAAGTGTCCAGTGTTCACAAGTGTCTGCTGAAATTCAATATCTCCCTTATCCTCTAGTCACTTTTGTCACAGCTGTGCCATCGAGCCTGTGACATAGCGCTCAGATATCAGTGGGCCTCACACAATCCAAAAGTGTCCAGTGTCCACAAGTGTCTGCAGAAATTCAAAATCTCCCTTATCCTCTCGTCATTTTTGTCACAGCTGTGCCATCGAGCCTGTCACATAGCGCTCAGATATTCATTGGGTCTCACACAATCCAAAAGTGTCCAGTGTCCACAAGTATCTGCTGAAATTCAAAATCTCCCTTATCCTCTAGTCACTTTTGTCACAGCTGTGCCATCGAGCCTGTGACATAGCGCTCAGATATCAGTGGGCCTCACACAATCCAAAAGTGTTCAGTGTCCACAAGTGTCTGCGGAAATTCAAAATCTCCCTTATCCTCTAGTCACTTTTGTCACAGCTGTGCCATCGAGCCTGTGACATAGCGCTCAGATATCAGTGGGCCTCACACAATCCAAAAGTGTCCAGTGTCCACAAGTGTCTGCTGAAATTCAAAATCTCCCTTATCCTCTAGTCACTTTTGTCACAGCTGTGCCATCGAGCCTGTGACATAGCGCTCAGATATCAGTGGGCCTCACACAATCCAAAAGTGTCCAGTGTCCACAAGTGTCTGCAGAAATTCAAAATCTCCCTTATCCTCTCGTCACTTTTGTCAAAGCTGTGCCATCAAGCCTGTGACATAGCGCTCAGATATTCATTGGGCCTCACACAATCCAAAAGTGTCCAGTGTCCACAAGTGTCTGCTGAAATTCAAAATCTCACTTATCCTCTAGTCACTTTGGTCACAGCTGTGCCATCGAGCCTGTCACATAGCGCTCAGATATTCATTGGGCCTCACACAATCCAAAAGTGTCCAGTGTCCACAAGTGTCTGCTGAAATTCAAAATCTCCCTTATCCTCTAGTCACTTTTGTCACAGCTGTGCCATCGAGCCTGTGACATAGCGCTCAGATATCAGTGGGCCTCACACAATCCAAAAGTGTCCAGTGTCCACAAGTGTCTGCTGAAATTCAAAATCTCCCTTATCCTCTAGTCACTTTTGTCACAGCTGTGCCATCGAGCCTGTGACATAGCGCTCAGATATCAGTGGGCCTCACACAATCCAAAAGTGTCCAGTGTCCACAAGTGTCTGCTGAAATTCAAAATCTCCCTTATCCTCTAGTCACTTTTGTCACAGCTGTGCCATCGAGCCTGTGACATAGCGCTCAGATATCAGTGGGCCTCACACAATCCAAAAGTGTCCAGTGTCCACAAGTGTCTGCTGAAATTCAAAATCTCACTTATCCTCTAGTCACTTTGGTCACAGCTGTGCCATCGAGCCTGTCACATAGTGCTCAGATATCAGTGGGCCTCACACAATCCAAAAGTGTCCAGTGTCCACAAGTGTCTGCAGAAATTCAAAATCTCCCTTATCCTCTCGTCACTTTTGTCACAGCTGTGCCATCGAGCCTGTGACATAGCGCTCAGATATTCATTGGGCCTCACACAATCCAAAAGTGTCCAGTGTCCACAAGTGTCTGCTGAAATTCAAAATCTCACTTATCCTCTAGTCACTTTGGTCACAGCTGTGCCATCGAGACTGTCACATAGCGCTCAGATATTCATTGGGCCTCACACAATCCAAAAGTGTCCAGTGTCCACAAGTGTCTGCTGAAATTCAAAATCTCCCTTATCCTCTAGTCACTTTTGTCACAGCTGTGCCATCGAGCTCAGATATCAGTGGGCCTCACACAATCCAAAAGTGTCCAGTGTCCACAAGTGTCTGCTGAAATTCAAAATCTCCCTTATCCTCTAGTCACTTTTGTCACAGCTGTGCCATCGAGCTCAGATATCAGTGGGCCTCACACAATCCAAAAGTGTCCAGTGTCCACAAGTGTCTGCTGAAATTCAAAATCTCCCTTATCCTCTAGTCACTTTTGTCACAGCTGTGCCATCGAGCCTGTGACATAGCGCTCAGATATCAGTGGGCCTCACACAATCCAAAAGTGTCCAGTGTCCACAAGTGTCTGCTGAAATTCAAAATCTCCCTTATCCTCTAGTCACTTTTGTCACAGCTGTGCCATCGAGCCTGTGACATAGCGCTCAGATATCAGTGGGCCTCACACAATCCAAAAGTGTCCAGTGTCCACAAGTGTCTGCTGAAATTCAAAATCTCACTTATCCTCTAGTCACTTTTGTCACAGCTGTGCCATCGAGCCTGTGACATAGCGCTCATATATTCATTGGGCCTCACACAATCCATAAGTGTCCAGTGTCCACAAGTGTCTGCTGAAATTCAAAATCTCACTTATCCTCTAGTCACTTTGGTCACAGCTGTGCCATCGAGCCTGTCACATAGCGCTCAGATATTCATTGGGCCTCACACAATCCAAAAGTGTCCAGTGTCCACAAGTGTCTGCTGAAATTCAAAATCTCCCTTATCCTCTAGTCACTTTTGTCACAGCTGTGCCATCGAGCCTGTGACATAGCGCTCAGATATCAGTGGGCCTCACACAATCCAAAAGTGTCCAGTGTCCACAAGTGTCTGCTGAAATTCAAAATCTCCCTTATCCTCTAGTCACTTTTGTCACAGCTGTGCCATCGAGCCTGTGACATAGCGCTCAGATATCAGTGGGCCTCACACAATCCAAAAGTGTCCAGTGTTCACAAGTGTCTACTGAAATTCAATATCTCCCTTATCCTCTAGTCACTTTTGTCACAGCTGTGCCATCGAGCCTGTGACATAGCGCTCAGATATCAGTGGGCCTCACACAATCCAAAAGTGTCCAGTGTCCACAAGTGTCTGCAGAAATTCAAAATCTCCCTTATCCTCTCGTCATTTTTGTCACAGCTGTGCCATCGAGCCTGTCACATAGCGCTCAGATATTCATTGGGTCTCACACAATCCAAAAGTGTCCAGTGTCCACAAGTATCTGCTGAAATTCAAAATCTCCCTTATTTCTCTAGTCACTTTTATCACAGCTGTGCCATCGAGCCTGTGACATAGCGCTCAGATATCAGTGGGCCTCACACAATCCAAAAGTGTTCAGTGTCCACAAGTGTCTGCTGAAATTCAAAATCTCCCTTATCCTCTAGTCACTTTTGTCACAGCTGTGCCATCGAGCCTGTGACATAGCGCTCAGATATCAGTGGGCCTCACACAATCCAAAAGTGTCCAGTGTCCACAAGTGTCTGCTGAAATTCAAAATCTCCCTTATCCTCTAGTCACTTTTGTCACAGCTGTGCCATCGAGCCTGTGACATAGCGCTCAGATATCATTGGGCCTCACACAATCCAAAAGTGTCCAGTGTCCACAAGTGTCTGCAGAAATTCAAAATCTCCCTTATCCTCTCGTCACTTTTGTCAAAGCTGTGCCATCAAGCCTGTGACATAGCGCTCAGATATTCATTGGGCCTCACACAATCCAAAAGTGTCCAGTGTCCACAAGTGTCTGCTGAAATTCAAAATCTCACTTATCCTCTAGTCACTTTTGTCACAGCTGTGCCATCGAGCCTGTCACATAGCGCTCAGATATCAGTGGGCCTCACACAATCCAAAAGTGTCCAGTGTCCACAAGTGTCTGCAGAAATTCAAAATCTCCCTTTTCCTCTCGTCACTTTTGTCACAGCTGTGCCATCGAGCCTGTCACATAGCGCTCAGATATTCATTGGGCCTCACACAATCCAAAAGTGTCCAGTGTCCACAAGTGTCTGCTGAAATTCAAAATCTCCCTTATCCTCTAGTCACTTTTGTCACAGCTGTGCCATCGAGCCTGTGACATAGCGCTCAGATATCAGTGGGCCTCACACAATCCAAAAGTGTCCAGTGTCCACAAGTGTCTGCAGAAATTCAAAATCTCCCTTATCCTCTCATCACTTTTGTCACAGCTGTGCCATCGAGCCTGTCACATAGTGCTCAGATATTCATTGGGCCTCACACAATCCAAAAGTGTCCAGTGTCCACAAGTGTCTGCTGAAATTCAAAATCTCCCTTATCCTCTAGTCACTTTTGTCACAGCTGTGCCATCGAGCCTGTGACATAGCGCTCAGATATCAGTGGGCCTCACACAATCCAAAAGTGTCCAGTGTCCACAAGTGTCTGCTGAAATTCAAAATCTCCCTTATCCTCTAGTCACTTTTGTCACAGCTGTGCCATCGAGCCTGTGACATAGCGCTCAGATATCAGTGGGCCTCACACAATCCAAAAGTGTCCAGTGTCCACAAGTGTCTGCTGAAATTCAAAATCTCCCTTATCCTCTAGTCACTTTTGTCACAGCTGTGCCATCGAGCCTGTGACATAGCGCTCAGATATCAGTGGGCCTCACACAATCCAAAAGTGTCCAGTGTCCACAAGTGTCTGCAGAAATTCAAAATCTCCCTTATCCTCTCGTCACTTTTGTCACAGCTGTGCCATCGAGCCTGTCACATAGCGCTCAGATATTCATTGGGCCTCACACAATCCAAAAGTGTCCAGTGTCCACAAGATTCTGCTGAAATTCACAATCTCACTTATCCTCTAGTCACTTTGGTCACAGCTGTGCCATCGAGCTTGTCACATAGCGCTCAGATATTCATTGGGCCTCACACAATCCAAAAGTGTCCAGTGTCCACAAGTGTCTGCTGAAATTCAAAATTTCCCTTATCCTCTAGTCACTTTTGTCACAGCTGTGCCATCGAGCCTGTGACATAGCGCTCAGATATCAGTGGGCCTCACACAATCCAAAAGTGTCCAGTGTCCACAAGTGTCTGCTGAAATTCAAAATCTCCCTTATCCTCTAGTCACTTTTGTCACAGCTGTGCCATCGAGCCTGTGACATAGCGCTCAGATATCAGTGGGCCTCACACAATCCAAAAGTGTCCAGTGTCCACAAGTGTCTGCTGAAATTCAAAATCTCACTTATCCTCTAGTCACTTTTGTCACAGCTGTGCCATCGAGCCTGTGACATAGCGCTCAGATATTCATTGGGCCTCACACAATCCAAAAGTGTCCAGTGTCCACAAGTGTCTGCTGAAATTCAAAATCTCACTTATCCTCTAGTCACTTTGGTCACAGCTGTGCCATCGAGCCTGTCACATAGCGCTCAGATATTCATTGGGCCTTTCAAAATCCAAAAGTGTCCAGTGTCCACAAGTGTCTGCTGAAATTCAAAATCTCCCTTATCCTCTCATCACTTTTGTCACAGCTGTGCCATCGAGCCTGTGACATTGCGCTCAGATATCAGTGGGCCTCACACAATCCAAAAGTGTCCAGTGTCCACAAGTGTCTGCTGAAATTCAAAATCTCCCTTATCCTCTAGTCACTTTTGTCACAGCTGTGCCATCGAGCCTGTGACATAGCGCTCAGATATCAGTGGGCCTCACACAATCCAAAAGTGTCCAGTGTTCACAAGTGTCTGCTGAAATTCAATATCTCCCTTATCCTCTAGTCACTTTTGTCACAGCTGTGCCATCGAGCCTGTGACATAGCGCTCAGATATTCAATGGGCCTCACACAATCCAAAAGTGTCCAGTGTCCACAAGTGTCTGCTGAAATTCAAAATCTCCCTTATCCTCTAGTCACTTTTGTCACAGCTGTGCCATCGAGCCTGTGACATAGCGCTCAGATATCAGTGGGCCTCACACAATCCAAAAGTGTCCAGTGTCCACAAGTGTCTGCTGAAATTCAAAATCTCCCTTATCCTCTAGTCACTTTTGAAACAGCTGTGCCATCGAGCCTGTGACATAGCGCTCAGATATCAGTGGGCCTCACACAATCCAAAAGTGTCCAGTGTCCACAAGTGTCTGCAGAAATTCAAAATCTCCCTTATCCTCTCGTCACTTTTGTCACAGCTGTGCCATCGAGCCTGTCACATAGAGCTCAGATATTCATTGGGCCTCACACAATCCAAAAGTGTCCAGTGTCCACAAGTGTCTGCTGAAATTCAAAATCTAACTTATCCTCTAGTCAGTTTGGTCACAGCTGTGCCATCGAGCTTGTCACATAGCGCTCAGATATTCATTGGGCCTCACACAATCCAAAAGTGTCCAGTGTCCACAAGTGTCTGCTGAAATTCAAAATCTCCCTTATCCTCTAGTCACTTTTGTCACAGCTGTGCCATCGAGCCTGTGACATAGCGCTCAGATATCAGTGGGCCTCACACAATCCAAAAGTGTCCAGTGTCCACAAGTGTCTGCTGAAATTCAAAATCTCCCTTATCCTCTAGTCACTTTTGTCACAGCTGTGCCATCGAGCCTGTGACATAGCGCTCAGATATCAGTGGGCCTCACACAATCCAAAAGTGTCCAGTGTCCACAAGTGTCTGCTGAAATTCAAAATCTCCCTTATCCTCTAGTCACTTTTGTCACAGCTGTGCCATCGAGCCTGTGACATAGCGCTCAGATATCAGTGGGCCTCACACAATCCAAAAGTGTCCAGTGTCCACAAGTGTCTGCTGAAATTCAAAATATCCCTTATCCTCTAGTCACTTTTGTCACAGCTGTGCCATCGAGCCTGTGACATAGCGCTCAGATATCAGTGGGCCTCACACAATCCAAAAGTGTCCAGTGTCCACAAGTGTCTGCTGAAATTCAAAATCTCCCTTATCCTCTAGTCACTTTTGTCACAGCTGTGCCATCGAGCCTGTGACATAGCGCTCAGATATCAGTGGGCCTCACACAATCCAAAAGTGTCCAGTGTCCACAAGTGTCTGCAGAAATTCAAAATCTCCCTTATCCTCTCGTCACTTTTGTCACAGCTGTGCCATCGAGCCTGTCACATTGAGCTCAGATATTCATTGAGCCTCACACAATCCAAAAGTGTCCAGTGTCCACAAGTGTCCGCTGAAATTCAAAATCTCACTTATCCTCTAGTCAGTTTGGTCACAGCTGTGCCATCGAGCTTGTCACATAGCGCTCAGATATTCATTGGGCCTCACACAATCCAAAAGTGTCCAGTGTCCACAAGTGTCTGCTGAAATTCAAAATCTCCCTTATCCTCTCATCACTTTTGTCACAGCTGTGCCATCGAGCCTGTGACATTGCGCTCAGATATCAGTGGGCCTCACACAATCCAAAAGTGTCCAGTGTCCACAAGTGTTTGCTGAAATTCAAAATCTCCCTTATCCTCTAGTCACTTTTGTCACAGCTGTGCCATTGAGCCTGTGACATAGTGCTCAGATATCAGTGGGCCTCACACAATCCAAAAGTGTCCAGTGTCCACAAGTGTCTGCTGAAATTCAAAATCTCCCTTATCCTCTAGTCACTTTTGTCACAGCTGTGCCATCGAGCCTGTGACATAGCGCTCAGATATCAGTGGGCCTCACACAATCCAAAAGTGTCCAGTGTCCACAAGTGTCTGCTGAAATTCAAAATCTCACTTATCCTCTAGTCACTTTTGTCACAGATGTGCCATCGAGCCTGTGACATAGCGCTCAGATATTCATTGGGCCTCACACAATCCAAAAGTGTCCAGTGTCCACAAGTGTCTGCTGAAATTCAAAATCTCACTTATCCTCTAGTCACTATGGTCACAGCTGTGCCATCGAGCCTGTCACATAGCGCTCAGATATTCATTGGGCCTTTCAAAATCCAAAAGTGTCCAGTGTCCACAAGTGTCTGCTGAAATTCAAAATCTCCCTTATCCTCTAGTCACTTTTGTCACAGCTGTGCCATCGAGCTCAGATATCAGTGGGCCTCACACAATCCAAAAGTGTCCAGTGTCCACAAGTGTCTGCTGAAATTCAAAATCTCCCTTATCCTCTAGTCACTTTTGTCACAGCTTTGTCATCGAGCCTGTGACATAGCGCTCAGATATCAGTGGGCCTCACACAATCCAAAAGTGTCCATTGTCCACAAGTGTCTGCAGAAATTCAAAATCTCCCTTATCCTCTCGTCACTTTTGTCACAGCTGTGCCATCGAGGCCTGTCACATAGAGCTCAGATATTCATTGGGCCTCACACAATCCAAAAGTGTCCAGTGTCCACAAGTGTCTGCTGAAATTCAAAATCTCACTTATCCTCTAGTCAGTTTGGTCACAGCTGTGCCATCGAGCTTGTCACATAGCGCTCAGATATTCATTGGGCCTCACACAATCCAAAAGTGTCCAGTGTCCACAAGTGTCTGCTGAAATTCAAAATCTCCCTTATCCTCTAGTCACTTTTGTCACAGCTGTGCCATCGAGCCTGTGACATAGCGCTCAGATATCAGTGGGCCTCACACAATCCAAAAGTGTCCAGTGTCCACAAGTGTCTGCTGAAATTCAAAATCTCCCTTATCCTCTAGTCACTTTTGTCACAGCTGTGCCATCGAGCCTGTGACATAGCGCTCAGATATCAGTGGGCCTCACACAATCCAAAAGTGTCCAGTGTCCACAAGTGTCTGCTGAAATTCAAAATCTCCCTTATCCTCTAGTCACTTTTGTCACAGCTGTGCCATCGAGCCTGTGACATAGCGCTCAGATATCAGTGGGCCTCACACAATCCAAAAGTGTCCAGTGTCCACAAGTGTCTGCTGAAATTCAAAATATCCCTTATCCTCTAGTCACTTTTGTCACAGCTGTGCCATCGAGCCTGTGACATAGCGCTCAGATATCAGTGGGCCTCACACAATCCAAAAGTGTCCAGTGTCCACAAGTGTCTGCTGAAATTCAAAATCTCCCTTATCCTCTAGTCACTTTTGTCACAGCTGTGCCATCGAGCCTGTGACATAGCGCTCAGATATCAGTGGGCCTCACACAATCCAAAAGTGTCCAGTGTCCACAAGTGTCTGCAGAAATTCAAAATCTCCCTTATCCTCTCATCACTTTTGTCACAGCTGTGCCATCGAGCCTGTCACATAACGCTCAGATATTCAATGGGCCTCACACAATCCAAAAGTGTCCAGTGTCCACAAGTGTCTGCTGAAATTCAAAATCTCCCTTATCCTCTAGTCACTTTTGTCACAGCTGTGCCATAGAGCCTGTGACAAAGCGCTCAGATATCAGTGGGCCTCACACAATCCAAAAGTGTCCAGTGTCCACAAGTGTCTGCTGAAATTCAAAATATCCCTTATCCTCTAGTCACTTTTGTCACAGCTGTGCCATCGAGCCTGTGACATAGCGCTCAGATATCAGTGGGCCTCACACAATCCAAAAGTGTCCAGTGTCCACAAGTGTCTGCTGAAATTCAAAATCTCCCTTATCCTCTAGTCACTTTTGTCACAGCTGTGCCATCGAGCCTGTGACATAGCGCTCAGATATCAGTGGGCCTCACACAATCCAAAAGTGTCCAGTGTCCCCAAACGTCTGCAGAAATTCAAAATGTCCCTTATCCTCTCGTCACTTTTGTCACAGCTGTGCCATCGAGCCTGTCACATAGAGCTCAGATATTCATTGGGCCTCACACAATCCAAAAGTGTCCAGTGTCCACAAGTGTCTGCTGAAATTCAAAATCTCACTTATCCTCTAGTCAGTTTGGTCACAGCTGTGCCATCGAGCTTGTCACATAGCGCTCAGATATTCATTGGGCCTCACACAATCCAAAAGTGTCCAGTGTCCACAAGTGTCTGCAGAAATTCAAAATCTCCCTTATCCTCTAGTCACTTTTGTCACAGCTGTGCCATCGAGCCTGTGACATAGCGCTCAGATATCAGTGGGCCTCACACAATCCAAAAGTGTCCAGTGTCCACAAGTGTCTGCTGAAATTCAAAATCTCACTTATCCTCTAGTCACTTTTGTCACAGCTGTGCCATCGAGCCTGTGACATAGCGCTCAGATATTCAATGGGCCTCACACAATCCAAAAGTGTCCAGTGTCCACAAGTGTCTGCTGAAATTCAAAATCTCACATATCCTCTAGTCACTTTTGTCACAGCTGTGCCATCGAGCCTGTGACATAGCGCTCAGATATCAGTGGGCCTCACACAATCCAAAAGTGTCCAGTGTCCACAAGTGTCTGCTGAAATTCAAAATCTCCCTTATCCTCTAGTCACTTTTGTCACAGCTGTGCCATCGAGCCTGTGACATAGCGCTCAGATATCAGTGGGCCTCACACAATCCAAAAGTGTCCAGTGTCCACAAGTGTCTGCAGAAATTCAAAATCTCCCTTATCCTCTCGTCACTTTTGTCAAAGCTGTGTCATCGAGCCTGTCACATTGAGCTCAGATATTCATTGGGCCTCACACAATCCAAAAGTGTCCAGTGTCCACAAGTGTCTGCTGAAATTCAAAATCTCACTTATCCTCTAGTCAGTTTGGTCACAGCTGTGCCATCGAGCTTGTCACATAGCGCTCAGATATTCATTGGGCATCACACAATCCAAAAGTGTCCAGTGTCCACAAGTGTCTGCTGAAATTCAAAATCTCCCTTATCCTCTAGTCACTTTTGTCACAGCTGTGCCATCGAGCCTGTGACATAGCGCTCAGATATCAGTGGGCCTCACACAATCCAAAAGTGTCCAGTGTCCACAAGTGTCTGCTGAAATTCAAAATCTCCCTTATCCTCTAGTCACTTTTGTCACAGCTGTGCCATTGAGCCTGTGACATAGTGCTCAGATATCAGTGGGCCTCACACAATCCAAAAGTGTCCAGTGTCCACAAGTGTCTGCTGAAATTCAAAATCTCACTTATCCTCTAGTCACTTTGGTCACAGCTGTGCCATCGAGCCTGTCACATAGCGCTCAGATATTCATTGGGCCTCACAAATTCCAAAAGTGTCCAGTGTCCACAAGTGTCTGCTGAAATTCAAAATCTCCCTTATCCTCTAGTCACTTTTGTCACAGCTGTGCTATCGAGCTCAGATATCAGTGGGCCTCACACAATCCAAAAGTGTCCAGTGTCCACAAGTGTCTGCTGAAATTCAAAATCTCCCTTATCCTCTAGTCACTTTTGTCACAGCTGTGCCATCGAGCCTGTGACATAGCGCTCAGATATCCGTGGGCCTCACACAATCCAAAAGTGTCCAGTGTCCACAAGTGTCTGCAGAAATTCAAAATCTCCCTTATCCTCTAGTCAGTTTGGTCACAGCTGTGCCATCGAGCCTGTCACATAGAGCTCAGATATTCATTGGGCCTCACACAATCCAAAAGTGTCCAGTGTCCACAAGTGTCTGCTGAAATTCAAAATCTCACTTATCCTCTAGTCAGTTTGATCACAGCTGTGCCATCGAGCTTGTCACATAGCGCTCAGATATTCATTGGGCCTCACACAATCCAAAAGTGTCCAGTGTCCACAAGTGTCTGCTGAAATTCAAAATCTCCCTTATCCTCTAGTCACTTTTGTCACAGCTGCGCCATCGAGCCTGTGACATAGCGCTCAGATATCAGTGGGCCTCACACAATCCAAAAGTGTCCAGTGTCCACAAGTGTCTGCTGAAATTCAAAATCTCCCTTATCCTCTAGTCACTTTTGTCACAGCTGTGCCATCGAGCCTGTGACATAGCGCTCAGATATCAGTGGGCCTCACACTATCCAAAAGTGTCCAGTGTCCACAAGTGTCTGCTGAAATTCAAAATCTCCCTTATCCTCTAGTCACTTTTGTCACAGCTGTGCCATCGAGCCTGTGACATAGCGCTCAGATATCAGTGGGCCTCACACAATCCAAAAGTGTCCAGTGTCCACAAGTGTCTGCAGAAATTCAAAATCTCCCTTATCCTCTCGTCACTTTTGTCACAGCTGTGCCATCGAGCCTGTCACATAGAGCTCAGATATTCATTGGGCCTCACACAATCCAAAAGTGTCCAGTGTCCACAAGTGTCTGCTGAAATTCAAAATCTCACTTATCCTCTAGTCAGTTTGGTCACAGCTGTGCCATCGAGCTTGTCACATAGCGCTCAGATATTCATTGGGCCTCACACAATCCAAAAGTGTCCAGTGTCCACAAGTGTCTGCTGAAATTCAAAATCTCCCTTATCCTCTAGTCACTTTTGTCACAGCTGTGCCATCGAGCCTGTGACATAGCGCTCAGATATCAGTGGGCCTCACACAATCCAAAAGTGTCCAGTGTCCACAAGTGTCTGCTGAAATTCAAAATCTCCCTTATCCTCTAGTCACTTTTGTCACAGCTGTGCCATTGAGCCTGTGACATAGCGCTCAGATATCAGTGGGCCTCACACAATCCAAAAGTGTCCAGTGTCCACAAGTGACTGCTGAAATTCAAAATCTCCCTTATCCTCTAGTCACTTTTGTCACAGCTGTGCCATCGAGCCTGTGACATAGCGCTCAGATATCAGTGGGCCTCACACAATCCAAAAGTGTCCAGTGTCCACAAGTGTCTGCTGAAATTCAAAATCTCACTTATCCTCTAGTCACTTTTGTCACAGCTGTGCCATCGAGCCTGTGACATAGCGCTCAGATATTCAATGGGCCTCACACAATCCAAAAGTGTCCAGTGTCCACAAGTGTCTGCTGAAATTCAAAATCTCACATATCCTCTAGTCACTTTGGTCACAGGTGTGCCATCGAGCCTGTCACATAGCGCTCAGATATTCATTGGGCCTCACACAATCCAAAAGTGTCCAGTGTCCACAAGTGTCTGCTGAAATTCAAAATCTCCCTTATCCTCTAGTCACTTTTGTCACAGCTGTGCCATCGAGCTCAGATATCAGTGGGCCTCACACAATCCAAAAGTGTCCAGTGTCCACAAGTGTCTGCTGAAATTCAAAATCTCCCTTATCCTCTAGTCACTTTTGTCACAGCTGTGCCCTCGAGCCTGTGACATAGCGTTCAGATATCAGTGGGCCTCACACAATCCAAAAGTGTCCAGTGTCCACAAGTGTCTGCTGAAATTCAAAATCTCCCTTATCCTCTAGTCACTTTTGTCACAGCTGTGCCATCGAGCCTCTGACATAGCGCTCAGATATCAGTGGGCCTCACACAATCCAAAAGTGTCCAGTGTCCACAAGTGTCTGCTGAAATTCAAAATCTCCCTTATCCTCTAGTCACTTTTGTCACAGCTGTGCCATCGAGCCTGTGACATAGCGCTCAGATATCAGTGGGCCTCACACAATCCAAAAGTGTCCAGTGTCCACAAGTGTCTGCTGAAATTCAAAATCTCATTTATCCTCTAGTCACTTTTGTCACAGCTGTGCCATCGAGCCTGTGACATAGCGCTCATATATTCATTGGGCCTCACACAATCCATAAGTGTCCAGTGTCCACAAGTGTCTGCTGAAATTCAAAATCTCACTTATCCTCTAGTCACTTTGGTCACAGCTGTGCCATCGAGCCTGTCACATAGCGCTCAGATATTCATTGGGCCTCACACAATCCAAAAGTGTCCAGTGTCCACAAGTGTCTGCTGAAATTCAAAATCTCCCTTATCCTCTAGTCACTTTTGTCACAGCTGTGCCATCGAACCTGTGACATAGCGCTCAGATATCAGTGGGCCTCACACAATCCAAAAGTGTCCAGTGTCCACAAGTGTCTGCTGAAATTCAAAATCTCCCTTATCCTCTAGTCACTTTTGTCACAGCTGTGCCATCGAGCCTGTGACATAGCGCTCAGATATCAGTGGGCCTCACACAATCCAAAAGTGTCCAGTGTTCACAAGTGTCTGCTGAAATTCAATATCTCCCTTATCCTCTAGTCACTTTTGTCACAGCTGTGCCATCGAGCCTTTGACATAGCGCTCAGATATCATTGGGCCTCACACAATCCAAAAGTGTCCAGTGTCCACAAGTGTCTGCAGAAATTCAAAATCTCCCTTATCCTCTCGTCACTTTTGTCACAGCTGTGCCATCGAGCCTGTCACATAGCGCTCAGATATTCATTGGGCCTCACACAATCCAAAAGTGTCCAGTGTCCACAAGTATCTGCTGAAATTCAAAATCTCCCTTATCCTCTAGTCACTTTTGTCACAGCTGTGCCATCGAGCCTGTGACATAGCGCTCAGATATCAGTGGGCCTCACACAATCCAAAAGTGTCCAGTGTCCACAAGTGTCTGCTGAAATTCAAAATCTCCCTTATCCTCTAGTCACTTTTGTCACAGCTGTGCCATCGAGCCTGTGACATAGCGCTCAGATATCAGTGGGCCTCACACAATCCAAAAGTGTCCAGTGTCCACAAGTGTCTGCTGAAATTCAAAATCTCCCTTATCCTCTAGTCACTTTTGTCACAGCTGTGCCATCGAGCCTGTGACATAGCGCTCAGATATCAGTGGGCCTCACACAATCCAAAAGTGTCCAGTGTTCACAAGTGTCTGCTGAAATTCAATATCTCCCTTATCCTCTAGTCACTTTTGTCACAGCTGTGCCATCGAGCCTGTGACATAGCGCTCAGATATCATTGGGCCTCACACAATCCAAAAGTGTCCAGTGTCCACAAGTGTCTGCAGAAATTCAAAATCTCCCTTATCCTCTCGTCACTTTTGTCACAGCTGTGCCATCGAGCCTGTCACATAGCGCTCAGATATTCATTGGGCCTCACACAATCCAAAAGTGTCCAGTGTCCACAAGTATCTGCTGAAATTCAAAATCTCCCTTATCCTCTAGTCACTTTTGTCACAGCTGTGCCATCGAGCCTGTGACATAGCGCTCAGATATCAGTGGGCCTCACACAATCCAAAAGTGTCCAGTGTCCACAAGTGTCTGCTGAAATTCAAAATCTCCCTTATCCTCAAGTCACTTTTGTCACAGCTGTGCCATCGAGCCTGTGACATAGCGCTCAGATATCAGTGGGCCTCACACAATCCAAAAGTGTCCAGTGTCCACAAGTGTCTGCTGAAATTCAAAATCTCCCTTATCCTCTAGTTACTTTTGTCACAGCTGTGCCATCGAGCCTGCGACATAGCGTTCAGATATCAGTGGGCCTCACACAATCCAAAAGTGTCCAGTGTCCACAAGTGTCTGCTGAAATTCAAAATCTCCCTTATCCTCTAGTCACTTTTGTCACAGCTGTGCCATCGAGCCTCTGACATAGCGCTCAGATATCAGTGGGCCTCACACAATCCAAAAGTGTCCAGTGTCCACAAGTGTCTGCTGAAATTCAAAATCTCCCTTATCCTCTAGTCACTTTTGTCACAGCTGTGCCATCGAGCCTGTGACATAGCGCTCAGATATCAGTGGGCCTCACACAATCCAAAAGTGTCCAGTGTCCACAAATGTCTGCTGAAGTTCAAAATCTCACTTATCCTCTAGTCACTTTTGTCACAGCTGTGCCATCGAGCCTGTGACATAGCGCTCAGATATTCATTGGGCCTCACACAATCCATAAGTGTCCAGTGTCCACAAGTGTCTGCTGAAATTCAAAATCTCACTTATCCTCTAGTCACTTTGGTCACAGCTGTGCCATCGAGCCTGTCACATAGCGCTCAGATATTCATTGGGCCTCACACAATCCAAAAGTGTCCAGTGTCCACAAGTGTCTGCTGAAATTCAAAATCTCCCTTATCCTCTAGTCACTTTTGTCACAGCTGTGCCATCGAGCCTGTGACATAGCGCTCAGATATCAGTGGGCCTCACACAATCCAAAAGTGTCCAGTGTCCACAAGTGTCTGCTGAAATTCAAAATCTCCCTTATCCTCTAGTCAGTTTTGTCACAGCTGTGCCATCGAGCCTGTGACATAGCGCTCAGATATCAGTGGGCCTCACACAATCCAAAAGTGTCCAGTGTTCACAAGTGTCTGCTGAAATTCAATATCTCCCTTATCCTCTAGTCACTTTTGTCACAGCTGTGCCATCGAGCCTGTGACATAGCGCTCAGATATCAGTGGGCCTCACACAATCCAAAAGTGTCCAGTGTCCACAAGTGTCTGCAGAAATTCAAAATCTCCCTTATCCTCTCGTCACTTTTGTCACAGCTGTGCCATCGAGCCTGTCACATAGCGCTCAGATATTCATTGGGCCTCACACAATCCAAAAGTGTCCAGTGTCCACAAGTATCTGCTGAAATTCAAAATCTCCCTTATCCTCTAGTCACTTTTGTCACAGCTGTGCCATCGAGCCTGTGACATAGCGCTCAGATATCAGTGGGCCTCACACAATCCAAAAGTGTCCAGTGTCCACAAGTGTCTGCATAAATTCAAAATCTCCCTTATCCTCTCGTCACTTTTGTCACAGCTGTGCCATTGAGCCTGTCACATAGCGCTCAGATATTCATTGGGCCTCACACAATCCAAAAGTGTCCAGTGTCCACAAGTGTCTGCTGAAATTCAAAATCTCACTTATCCTCTAGTCACTTTGGTCACAGCTGTGCCATCGAGCCTGTCACATAGCGCTCAGATATTTATTGGGCCTCACACAATCCAAAAGTGTCCAGTGTCCACAAGTGTCTGCTGAAATTCAAAATCTCCCTTATCCTCTATTCACTTTTGTCACAGCTGTGCCATCGAGCCTGTGACATAGCGCTCAGATATTCATTGGGCCTCACACAATCCAAAAGTGTCCATTGTCAACTAGTGTGAGCAGAAATTCAAAATCTCCCCTGTCCTATAGACACCTTGTACCTTGTTTTACATTACTATATAGTTTGTTGGATTTTGTCTACATTTTTACCAAAAATGAGGAAGGCTGGTGGAAGAAGCTGTGGAATTGGGCGGGGGTTGGCTGCTAGTAATGATGGTGTTGGTGGTGGATCTGATGGTAGTGGCAAGAGCAAAATAGGACCGAATGCAGGAGGTGTTGAGCCTGCGTCATCGTCTGGCTCCATAAGGCTTCGAAGGCTTAGTTTTCTAGGAGTTGGCAAACCGCTTTTAAAGCCAGAGCATCAGGAAAAAGTTTTGTCTTACATTGCTGACTCAGCCTCCAGCTCTATCGCCTCCTCTTCTTCAGTTGTAAAAAGTAAAAGCACTGAGTCGTCATTGGAGGCTCATGTTCATGAACCACACCTTTCCTTGTGTCCTTCACCCCAACCAAGATTGAAGGATGATGCAGGCCATACTACTGATTACTCCATGGAGCTGTTTTCACATACCATGCCTGGATTATCAAGTCAAATGGTGAATTACCCAGGCCAAGATGAATCTGACATGGAGTGCACTGATGCACAGCCGCTGATGGATGATTCTGCTGGTACATTCACTCAGAGCACTACATTGTCCTCGCAGTGTACAGAGCCAGATTCTGACCCTGATGAGACTCAGGTGCCCCTTCCCGCACACTATACCACCATACACGGTGACACAGAGGAAGGTGCACATGACATTGAAGAGGAAGTGATGGATGACCCAGGTGTTGACCCAGATTGGCATCCATTGGGGGAAGAGGGTGCCGCTGCCAATAGCTCAGAAGAGGAGGAGGAGCATCCGCCGCAGGCATCAACATCGCAACAGCTGTTATCTGGCAGGCACGGAGCAGTCCAAAAACGGGTTACAAAAAGCCGAAAAGTTGCTGGACTGCTTGGCCAGACAGTCAAAATAGCACAGCGTGCAAGGACGCAAAATGTCTTCCATAGTAGAAAGAGTGCAGTGTGGCACTTTTTTGAACAAAATCCTAATGATCAGGCCAAGGTTATCTGTAAGAAGTGCGCAAAGACCTTTAGCCGAGGGAAAAATCTGAAAAATTTGAATACCAGTTGCATGCTTAGACATTTAACCACCATGCACTTGCAAGCGTGGACACAACACCAAACCTCATGTGCAACTGATCACAACGAAGGTAGTCAGCAACGCTACATTGTTTCCCCCACTGTAAGCCCACCGGTTAGCACAGCAGCAAATGTTGAGGTGTCGTTGCAAGGCCACAGCAGTCAGGGAATCCCACTGTTATATCAACGAAAGACTGATTCTAGGCCATCAGAAAGAACACCAACTCCATCACCATCATCAACCCTCTCTCAGTCCGCCCTGTCCACCGCTACTTCCACCATATGCAGCTCTCAAGTCCAGCTCACCCTCCCAGACACTATGAGTAGGTCAAGAAAGTACTCAGTCTCTCATCCGCGTACACTGGGTTTGAACGCCCACATTGCCAAACTAATCTCGTTTGAGATGATGCCCTTTCGGTTGGTGGAAAGCGCAGCTTTCCGCGAACTCATGGCCTATGCAGTACCACGCGATGACCTACCCATTCGCCACTTCTTCACTCGCAAAGCCATCCCAGCCCTCCACCATCATGTGAAAGACCGCATTGTCCATGCACTCAAGCAGTCAGTGAGCGGAAAGGTGCACCTCACAACTGATGCATGGTCCAGTCGGCATGGCCAGGGCCGTTACGTGTCCATCACTGCGCACTGGGTTAATGTGGTGGATGCAGGGTCCACAGGGGACAGCGGTGGTGGGACAGTGCTGCCTAGCCCACGGTATAGGAAACAGTTGGCTGTAGGAGTTCGACCCTCCTCCTCCTCCTCCAGAAGCGAAAGCTCATCCACAGAGCGCAGTCGTACGAGCACTCCATCTGCAGCTGCCACTGTTGCACACGAGGTGTCCCCCTATCAAGCAGCTAGTGGAAAGCGTCAGCAGGCAGTGTTGCAGATGATGTGTTTGGGCGACAGACACACCGCCGAGGTGCTGGCCGAGTACTTTCAGCGACAAACTGAGTCATGGCTGGGCAGTGTACATCTTGAGGCAGGCAAGGTAGTTAGTGATAACGGGTGTAATTTTGTGGCAGCCATAGCCCTTTCAAAACTCAGCCACATACCTTGCTTGGCTCACACCTTGAACCTGGTGGTGCAGTGCTTCCTCAAAAATTATCTGGAGTTAACAGCCCTGCTCCAGAAGGTGCGAAGACTGTGCGCGCACATCCGCCGGTCGCCTGTACACTCCGTTCGTATGCAGAAGCTGCAGCAATTGCTCCACCTTCCCAACCACCGCCTCATTATCGACATTGCAACAAGGTGGAACTCCACCCTGCACATGGTGGAGCGGCTGTGCGAGCAGAGGCAGGCCATAATGCATTTGTGGGAGGATACACGGCCAGGTACTTTGAGAGCAGACATGGAGTTGACCGGTGTGCAGTGGTCGAAGCTGAAAGACCTCTGTAAAGTCCTTCAGTGTTTTGAGGAATGCACACGGCTGGTAAGTGCAGACGACGCCATCCTAAGCATGAGCATCCCACTTATGCGTCTGCTCATGCAAACTTTGACGCACCTTAAGGAGCAGGCTTCTGCAGCCAATGTTGATGAGGAGGAAGAGGAGGAGGGAATCCTTGATGACATTCAGCCATTGTCTGCTCAGGGACCTCTCCTGGATGAGGTGGAGGAAGAAGAGGAGGAGGAGGAGGATGATGGGGATGATTACTTAGGGGAGGAGGATGCATCTCGTGGGGCAAGTGAAAATGTTGGCGTGGCAAGGTCTGGTACAGGGTTTGTGCGTGACTGGAGGGATGTGGATTTGCCAGAAAGTGCTCCTCCAACCAGCACTCGCAGTGCATCATTGACACCGGGAACATTGGCCCACATGTCAGATTATGCCTTGCAGATCCTAAAAAGGGACCCCCGCATTGCCAAAATGATGAACGATGACGACTACTGGTTGGCCAGCATCCTGGATCCACGCTATAAAGGCAAATTACAAAACATCATGCCACAGGAGAACCTTGACCTAATATTGGCTAATAAACAAGCAACTCTGGTAAATCGGTTGCTTGAGGCATTCCCAGCACACAGCAGCGGTGATGGTTCTCACACGAGCCGTACGGGCCGGGGGCAGCTTGGCAGAGGTGTTCGTGGTGCACACAGCAGAAGTGGCGTTGGAGACAGGGGTTTCATGACAATGTTGTGGACTGATTTTTCAAGTACCGCTCACACAACTGGTAATACTGCATCGATGGAAAGTGACAGGAGACAGCAGTTGTCAACTATGTTTACAAACTACTTTTCCTCCCATATCGATGTTCTCCCACACAGGTCATTCCCCTTTGACTATTGGGCTGCTAAACTGGACACCTGGCCTGAATTGGCACAATATGCCTTACAGGAGCTCGCTTGCCCAGCTGCAAGTGTGCTATCGGAAAGAGTCTTCAGAGCAGCTGGATCAATCCTGACAGAAAAAAGGACCCGTCTGTCAACCCAAAATGTGGATGATCTAACCTTCATTAAAATGAACCACGCATGGGTTTCCAAGGATTTTGTCCCACCTTCCCCTGATGACACATAGGGTGACAGAAAAATGGCTTGCTTTGGTCCACCTCTTCCTGGGACTTGACCTATTTCACCTTTTGCATCAGCTGAATGTCCAACATCAACATATGCCACTTTCTAAAACTCCCTAACTGTGCTGCCTCCCCCCCCATGGCCGGGGTCACCACATAGCGCACGACACCGTGCGAGTGCAGTTGCCCTGGACAGGTGGGTAGGCCGACTCTTGGGCGCGGGCACTGGCACAGGGTCCCTCATAGTGCAATCAAGTGTCTCTGACGGTGGTGGTGCACACCCGCCGTCAGACACACCGCCGTACTATGAGGGGCCCAGTGCCAGTACCGATGCCCACGAGTGGGCCCCCCTTGCTTGGGCAGGGCCCCAGCATTTGCAATCGTTACCTCTCCCTGCTCCTCCGCTGTGTAGTCTGGGCCGTCAAATCCATACTGTGCCTGACACCGTCTGAGCCTGCCTCCTGATGTATAGACATATATTTTGAATGTGTACGCTATCCATACATGTTATCCGGGGATACGGTACCCTTTCTAACCTTTGTGCAATCACGTGCAATCCATACTGGGCCTAACACCGTCTGAGCCTGCCTCCTGATGTATAGACATATATTTTGAATGTGTACGCTATCCATACATGTTATCTGGGGATACGGTACCCTTTCTAACCTTTGTGCAATCACGTGCAATCCATACTGGGCCTAACACCGTCTGAGCCTGCCTCCTGATGTATAGACATATATTTTGAATGTGTACGCTATCCATACATGTTATCCGGGGATACGGTACCCTTTCTAACCTTTGTGCAATCACGTGCAATCCATACTGGGCCTAACACCGTCTGAGCCTGCCTCCTGATGTATAGACATATATTTTGAATGTGTACGCTATCAAAACATGTTATCTGGGGATACGGTACCCTTTCTCACCTTTGTGCAATCACGTGTAATCCATACTGGGCGTGAGAACGGCTGGCGAGCTGTTAAGCAAGCTACAGCATCTGTGGTTTGCACACGTAAGTTTTTCATTTTTTCAGGAATGACGGTTAGGCCTAATTCCGGAACTGCGGTTGACCTGCACTTACTGGGAAATCATTGTTCGCGGGTAATAATTGTAATCAGTGATCCCCATCACTAACGTTGTTCAGCGGGTTATCTGCACCTGTAAGCGACAAACGCTGGCCTTTTCAGTGTAGCGCACATGCAGCCACGGACATGTAAGGGCATGACACACCAGTTATTGGCCAATCTCATGTGCCAGAGCCTCACGTGTCCCTCTAGTAAGCCGGACTCGGACCGCGGGGCATGACGGAGTCTCGTTCGTTAACGGAATTAAGCTTGCAATGTGTGCATCTGTTCTGTAGCTGGCATGGTTGAGGTTTCCCAGGTGGAGTCGAATTTAACCGTAGGCTCCACTCCTGGTGGTGCCCTTCTGGACATTCCTTTAAGGTTCAGCTTTGCAACCATACTGCCCACGTAAAACAAACACTTTGCCTTCATGAACGCTGTTTGGAGGGTCATGACTCGTGGGAATAACGCCGCCCAATCAGTTAACCTGCTAGAGAGATCGTTCGTTGCTCCCAAGCATGACATCACACTCCCTAAGAAGAAGGTAATGCCACTGTGGCGACCGTACTCCTGGGGGCGACACAAGTGCACTGATGCCCAGCCACTGCTCGATGAATCTGCTGGTACATTGACCCAGACCACTACATTCCCCTTGCACGCTACACGACCTGAATCTGACCCTGATGAAACTCAGGTTACCCTTCCCATATACAGTTCCATCTTACACGGTGACAAAGAGGAAGCTGCAGATGAAAGTGCAGGTTCGGCCCACCCCCCATCAGACACACCACCGTACTATCAGGGGCCCTGTGCCAGTGCCGTCACCAACGAGTGGGCCCCCCCTGCTTGCTCAGGATCACAGCACTTGCAAAGTTGAAATACTGTGCAGTGAGATGGAAGATGGGGACGACGAGGAGTCCAGACAAGTACAGGGATTCCCTAGCGAGGAGACTTATTTGATTGTTTTCAATGTTGGGACAGAAATTTTTGGGGAGCACTATACTCTGGAGAATGATAGATGGGGCCCACCATACACTGGAACATTCCAAAGGTGGACATCAGACACTGGAGCAGCATTTACAGGGCCCATTATACACTAGAGCATTAGAAATGGGGCCCATTATGTTTGGAGCATTATTTGGGCCCATAAGACAGTGGAGCTTCATCCATGGGGACCAACATATACTGTAGCATTATGTGGAGCTCATCATATACTGTTTCAAACATTATATGGGACCAATGATTCTGTATGGAGAAATAGATGGGCCTCGTCATGAGATGTAAAAAGTGAAGTATTTTTCATTGTACTATACCGCTATTTCTCTGCCGTATCGGAGCATGATGAGTTGTGGTATGTGTTAAAGGGGCGCTCTTTCGCCCAGGGCACATGAAAACCTGCAGCCAGCCCTACCCCCCCCACAACTTTAGCCAAATAACCCCCATTTTTCAGTGCGTAACTTGTATTATGAAGTTAATTAAGGTTGACAAGCTTAAGTAAGAAGAATTGATGCTTTTGGCATTCAAATGGGCACTGTAGGTGTGTTTCCTGTCCTCCTCTCACTGCCGACTTTTATTCCCCATTGACTTACATTGGGTTTCGTGTTTTGGGATGACCCCGACTTTTCCCTATAATCGGACGATCTTGCTCGACCCGACTTTTGGAAAAGTCGGGTTTCACGAAACGAAACGCGACCCTAAAAAACCAAAAGTCGCTCAACTCTAGTGATAATCTAATGGGATATCACGGCTCCCGTCTCCCAGCAGACGGAGGGTGATACATCCCGGTGCTAACCAAAGCGCCATGGGTGACTGGCAGTTACCGGTTGTCAGCAGCTGTTTGACGTGTCACAGAAGGGCTTTTGATCTCTCTCTCCGGACGTCTATATGTGAATTTATTGCAGGTTTCCGCAAAGATCTGAACCAGAAAGAGTTTTGCCTTTTTTTTATTGTAAACTTCCTCTTTTGCCTGCAGGGTGTGCCCCTGATATATACATATTTTTCATATCGTTATATTTTGTACTCTGCTTTTCCCTATTTTGTTTTATTTTGCATTTTTGCTAGTTACTGCAGGGTTAGAAGGTTTGGGAAAGCTGAGTCTGTGGGCACTTCATCCCCCCCCTCCCATTACATTGTTCTCAGATTTTGCAGAGACGCAGGCAAAAAAAGAGGAAGTTGAGTGTGCCTGCATTCTGAATTAACATTTTTTTTTATTGTTGGAGGCTATATTAATTTTTAGATTTTTATTTTTATTTTTGCAACGTTTTACCAAGGTTTAACAACTTTTGTGTTTTTTCTTTCTTCTTTTTTCCCTCCATTTTTACATATATTTGGTTTTTGTTTTTTCTGAGTGGATTCTTTTTCAAAGTTTATATACATTTTGATCTTATCAAATTTTTGGTTTATTATCCTTTTAAAATCTTTAAAAAAATGTTCCTTTTTTCCTTTTTTATCTCTTTTAATTTTTCTTCCGAGTTTTTCTTCCACGGTTTTTGTGACATATTTTATCAGTTTTTAGGTTTAGTTTTCACTTCTTTCTTTCAGTTTTGTTATAAAGAGAATTTTTACCTGCGTTGGGTTATTCACTAAATATTCTTGTTTTCTTTTTCTTTCCCTTTTAAGCAGGTCAAAAGGGATTGCAAAGTGTTTAAAGTGTTAATCACCTTTTTCAGTTTCAAAACAGACATAGTACGTGTTTTTTTCATTAAGCTGTAGCATGACATGATGTACTGAAAGGAAAAAGGGAAGTAGCTAGTTGAGCTCAATTTCTGTCTGCATTTTGTTAAAGTGACAGAGGATTTTAACAGCTCAGAAGGTGATAGCAGATAGTGTGAACAAGAAAGGATTTTTTTTTTGTTTTACGTGTAGGAAAAAGTGTTTTTATACTAATCTGTGCCGTCTGAGAAGGACCACAGGTCTAAGAATGCCTTCCGTGACGGCAGGGGGGGAAGCAGTCCGCCCCCCATCTCCTCTCTCCTCACTCTTCCCTCCTCCCATCTCCCTCCTCCCTCTATCTCTGCTATTCTCACAATGCAAAATCTCCTCCCCTCTCTCATCTGTCTCTCCTCCTATCCCTCCTCCTCCCCCTCCTTTCTCTCTCCTATCTCTCCTCCCTTTCCATCTTCATCACCAACGCCCACCTCTCATCCCTCTCATCCACCGCACCCGTCTCCTCTTCCCTCCTCCTTGTCTTCACCATCTCCTCCACCCTTTCTTCTTTTTTCTCACCCACCTCTCAGTTCATCGTCACCCGCTGGCCCAGTGCCAGATCCATACAATGAAGTGTCCCTAGTTCCACAGGGGACTCTCTCTAAAGAGACAGTTATGTCACAGGGAGAAGAAAGTGAATCAATCCCCACACATGACAACACAGGTGCTCTCCCGATACAACAGATAGCAGAAGGGAGGTGTGGGCCATCAGACACTGCACTTGCTGAGACTGGAGATCCTATGTGCCAAACGGAGCAGCAGTCTCAGAAGGGGGGAGTGCTATACACACACAGAAAGACAATCACACAGTGGCACAGTTCCTCCTCTGATGAACATGAAGAGGAGATTATGCTGCATAGTACTCGGGGCAGATAGAGCCAGAACTCTTACACTATGTGCCCTTCACCCCTAGTCAGGAGTTCAGTATTCTAAAATCATGAAGGAACACTTCAAGCCTCCATCAGAATTAGATGTGCATTCCTGGGAATCAGGATCAAAGCTAATTGAACAGCTTAGAGAGTGGACCAGTGCCAGACAAGCACTCAGCCTGCATAACATGAGACAAGCCGAGACAGAGTCTCTAGACAGGTTTCATGGCAGAGTGAGGCAAGTATTCCAAATTTTAGGCTTCACTATTCATGATCAGGTACACGGACAGATGTTGGCACAGGCCTTTGTGCATGGACTAAGAGAACCAATCAAGAAACTACTGATAGTGGCCAGGCCTGAGTACAGGACAATAGCAGTAGATGTCCTGCTTACAGTAGCCAGAAGAATTGAGTCCCTCCCAGAAGTATGGAGGACAGGCCCTCCCGTGATGGCCTGGCCACTGATGTGGAGGAGCAACCACCCTGCAGAGACAGAAGACCTGTCAGGTGTTTCAACTGTGGCAACTTTGGCCATTTCCGGAACCAGCGCACAGCACCCCGGCAACCCAGGTCATCACGCAGAGGAGTAGGCCAAGAAAGAAACACAGAAGACAATGAAGAACCCTGTCCATAGGACAGAGGCAAACTAGGTCCG
This sequence comes from Dendrobates tinctorius, assembly GCF_039654945.1. Classification (NCBI taxonomy): domain Eukaryota; kingdom Metazoa; phylum Chordata; class Amphibia; order Anura; family Dendrobatidae; genus Dendrobates; species Dendrobates tinctorius. The sequence goes on along the minus strand of NW_027361848.1, from coordinate 10,378,432 downwards.
CCAGACGTCACGCCCCTGACATGTGAAACCCCATCAGCGGACCCAATACCTCAAATCACTGGGGGGCTGTCATATCTTTCCTTGTGGACACTGGTGCAGTCAAATGTGAAAATCCCCGACCCCACCAGTCTATCAGAACACTCTGTGTCTTGTATGGGGATTTAAGGTCAAGACAGACGTTCCCCAGCTTGCAAGCCCCTGAGCATGTGGACACAGCCAGGACACTCCATCTTGTTCCAGTTTACGGTGGAGACCTGCCCACCCCACCTGATGAGCGCAGACCTACTGCAGGAACTGAAGGTGACCAAAGTGTCCCATGAAGATGTAACCTTGACCTCTTCCCCACCTCAGACCCAAGAAGAATCAATCATGCTGGTGGCCCTACAAGAGCCTCGCTCGAACAACCGGTGCAAGCCTACCCAAGGAGGTGCTGGACATAGCACCCAGAAGCCTATGGCCCAAGGGAGACTTCAAGTTGCGCCAGTGCGGGTGTCACTCAAGTCTACAACCCCGGACGCTCCGAAGGCCCAGCATCCGCAGCTCATCACCCAGAGCTAAACTGCCTCTGACTGCCCTGGAGGTCTAAGTGGAACTGCTGTTCAAGAAACGGCCTAAGAACTTTGGCATGGGCCAGGAAAACTCTCAACCCAGAGGGACCACACCCACTTCGTGAAATGGCTGCACTGCTTCCGGCTCCAGCGCCAGAGGATCATCTTGGACAAGATTCTGAAGGTGCTCCCTGAAGGTAATCCAGGCCCTGGACCAGAAGACAGCCACTCAGCTCCTCAAATTGATTAACAAGATGCTGACCTGGAATCAAGCTGGGTGAAAGGAACTGCTGCTGGCTGGTAAAGAAGATGCCCCAGCAAAAAGACCCCCTGTGAGAGCAAGAAAGCTCAGCTGAACGTCACCTCTGACGAAAAATAAGGACCCCAGCAAACGGTTTGGTTTCCTGCCAGCCCTGTGACAGAAGATGGGAGTCACTCACGGCACTGTGAAGAGCAAGGCCAGATTGAGCCGCCTCACCCACGGGAATCATCATGCGGTCCCAGCTTCTCTCGAGCAAGAGGAAGACTGTGAAAGGAGAACCAGATCAGATTGAATGGTGCATAACCTGAGGACTGTGAGTGAAGCAACCGTGTTTGAAACCCCAGTTGTGCCAGATCTGCACACTCTGCTGACAAACGTGCCAGCCACAGCAACGGTGCTCACAGCAATGGATCTGCCCGAAGCTTCCCTCAATGTTCCCCCTCACCTGGACGACCAGTTCCTGAAAACACACAAGGGGGGTGCGGAACAAATGGACAGTGAGGCCCAAGAGGGCCCGGAACAGCCTTTCACAGCTGGCCAGAGCATTGCCCTCCATCCCCATCAAACTGGATTGCGGAGCATGCAGAAGTCATCGACACTGCTACCTGCACAGCGCTTTCCATGTCTCCTCTACTCTGCCTGGCAGAGCAGCAACGTAAGTTCTGCAAAACAGAGTCCAGTGGTGTCAAAAGCAAGTTCCTGAAGACACTGTAACGCCCACTGGACGAAACACTTGACAGATGACCGGAGGGCCGCGGAGCAGAAGATGGCTCCCTCAACAACTCCGAAGATGCAGTCCTTCCTTAGTCTAGTCTCGTACTGCAGAACTTGGATCCCTGGTGCTCCAGGCTTAATGCAGCCTCTGTACAATTGCATCAACGCATTGCAACCTTCATCTCGTACAGGAAACTGAAAGACTTCATAGTCTCTGCGCCAACTCTAGGCCTCCCTGACTACGAGAAGCCATCCCGTCCTGACCAAAACGGAAAAAGAAGGACCAAGATGGAGAAGGTCATGCTACTGGCCAGGCTTAAAACAGACCCACGGAGGAAAACCAGAGGCCTCTAGACTACCTCTCAGCTGGCCTGGATCCAGTTGCAAGGGGGGGCCCTCCTGCATGAAAGCAATACCCGCAGCACAAGCCCTCCTAATAAGGCTGCTCTCCACCACTCTTCAGTGCTCTCAGCCGTTACCTGTCTCTACTCCCACTCCCAAGGGGGGATGCGGATACGGACCCTCAGATGAAAAATCTGCAAGATACCGTACATGGCTCCAGTCTTGTAAATGATGAAGGAAAGTTCCACACGGGATGTGCAGCGACCAGCAATCAGGACATTCTATGGTCCAGAAGGTTGTCAGCCCAAGAGCCCAAGAAGCGGAGCTGATAGAGCTGACGGAAGACCTGCCAGATTGCAAAGAACGAAAACTTCCAGGTACTCACATGACATGGCACCTGACTTCGGACCCATCTGGGCTGCAAGAAACTTCATCAGAGCAAGCGGATCGACCGTGAAGCACCATGGAGCCATCAGAGACCGGCTGGACGCCTTTCAACTACTAAAAGTGGTGGCAGTGCTGAAGGCTAAGGCACACGGAAAACTGAACACAGTAGAGACACGGGGTATCAGCATGGCAGACGTGGCAGCCAAAAAAGCAGCCAGAGGAAGACAATATGGAAAATGGGAGAGGTCGTAGAGCCGGACGGCTACTACATGACGACTGAAGACGAGAAAACCTGGCAAAGAGAAGTCAATGTGAAAACCGTTGAAGATGCCATCTCTGAATTGGACAGAAGTGCTGCCTCCTCCTCCACCACCCTCTCGTGGGGAAGCTTCTTCTTCAGCACAGTCCTACGGTCAGCAGTCCATGGCAACACTTACCCCGTCCCCCCGAGACGAGCTGCATGAGTCCGAAGGCATTCCAAGGCTACAACAGCTTGACCTTCCCCCTCATCCCCGGAGAATACCGGCTGGACCTGTACCAATGCAAAGAGTCCCAAGTCCTCCTCTGACACAGTCTAACCAGAGTCTTCATACAGAGGGAGGCGCGGACATAGATGGAACCTCAGCTAAAATCCCATAATCAGCTCAGAGAATGTCAATTACCACAACCCAGTCACTAAACCTGACAAAATGACTTCCTGAAACCTGTACAAGAAGTAACAGGATCAGACTCGGAAGGAGGAGAAGAAAAGCTGGATGCTGAAGGCCAAAAGCACTGGGCTCCAAGAAACCGTTTACCTCAAAACGACTACCTCAAGATAGACCTAGTCTACCTCAAACTGTCTACCTCAAAACGACTACCTCAAGACAGACCTAGTCTACCTCAAACTGTCTACCTCAAAACGTCTACCTCAAGACAGACCCAGTCTATCTCAAAGTGTGTATCCTACGGTGGTTCAATGGGCACATGGCCCCCACACAGAATTGAAGGCACAGATGAATGACCTGATTGGACTCAACTCACACCTCAACAGCAAAGATTCCCGGCAGCTGTTCGGCCACCGACAAATTTAACATCGGACAAGCGGGAAAAGTTCCCCCACATCGTCTGGCCTGAAGACTTCCCAGTAAGGAACCAGTTGGCGAAGACTACTGCAAAGAAGCTACTCTCAAAAATAGTGTGCAGATATGGGGATTCCAGAAGCAATAGCAAGTGATCAGGGACCCCCATACACAGCAATCCTTACACAAGGGATCTGATCAGCAGTAGGGTCAGACGTAGGCCTACACACTTCTCACCATCCCACACCATAGACTAGGTGGGACACTTAAGAGCAGCATGCTAAAAAATCTGCCCAAGAGACAGACAAACCCTGGCATTAGACACTCCCATAGGCTCAGAAAAAGCTGTCACCAATATGAGACTTTATTTGGGTAAAAAACCCAGTTTAGGGGTATTCTTTACTTAGCAGTTGACTATGCAATATGATACTTTGTCTGCATGTGTAATTGAATTTATCAAGAATTTTGCTAATGTCCATTCTCGAGTTTTTCTCCCTCATTGCTGGGTCCAGTTTCGGTGCCTGGTATGCACACCCTGAAGTCGGGAGACTGCTGAGTGTTGGTGGAAAAAGTCCACAAAGAGAAGCACTCAATCCCAGATCCGATGGCCCTTCTCCGAGTGCTGACGCCACCGACCTGGAAGGAAAACCCCGCCTGGATCCACGCATCGCATTGCAGGAAAAGGCCTTCATACCAGAAGATACACCTGAGCTGGAATGATGCTGTGGATGACCTACCTGACAGAATAAATTACCTACCTGAAAGAGAATACACATGCACTGACTGCATAGACTGCTAACTAAGAGACTTTGATTACATTGCACCACACCCCCTTTAGGGACAGATCTCCTGACCGCCCATTTGCGAAAGTCTGTACAGAGGAGGATGTATGCACTAGGCATATGTCAGTCCACTGGCAGCATAAAAAAGTTGCAGCGCTTTGGGCCAGGAGCAGGGTTTTAGGGCAAGTGATATCTAAGGGGGGATTGTTATGGAAATATATATGTATATGTATTTCATATAGATCTCACTTGCCTGCTATAGGCTATATACTCCATATACTTCTATATACTCATGTACTCTTATATATTCTTATATGCACACAGATACATATTCACAGTTTGAACCTTGCAACTAGTTGGTGGAAATGACCTACTGCCCCCCATGAGAGAGTCTGGGGAGCAGATGGTATCTTATGATAGCATTGTCTTGTGATATTTGTCCCAGACATAGAAAGAGGAAGTTTAGGCCAGATGTGCCAGCCAATATCAGAACATTGCTGACATTGTAAGACAAAGAGCAGTATATCATCTGATGCTTAAGTCACCTTAGGTCGACGCCCATATATGTTTATGCATTAAAACTGACCAATTAGCTAAGAAGTAAAGCCTTTATGTTAATGAGTAGCCACTCCTTTCTGTACAACTGATAAAACCAAGTATATTCAATAAACTTCCAGAGTTTTGCTGGGAGGTATTGCTGCCAACCAAGTCTGGTGTCTTTCCTTCTTTGAGAGCTCAATAAGACTCTGTCTAATTAGGACAGGCCACAGTATGCACAGGGGTAAATTTACCCAACTATAAATTTCCACATCAGTACTTAAACATTTGTGTTCTCCATTTAATATCTTACTTGACAGACAGGAATTTGTTCAAATATTTGAACCTCCAGTTAGGGAGGTAATGCGATTGAACCAGATCTTCCACTTTGCAAAGCAGATGCTCCCGAGCGGTACTACTCTCAGGGCAACGAGTTTTGAAAATAAATGTCTAAACGACCCTTTGGGCAGGGGAACAATCTCACTGATCTACTATGCTATAAATTCTCCACAAGGTGATAAAAAATTGAAGTATATGTTACAATGGGAGGAGGAGCTGGGGTTTGAACAGTCAATTGATGAATGGTTTTGTAGCTGTGACACCCTATCGAAAGGTAGTCACCAGACTTCCCTTGTGGAGACCTCCTTAAAACTATTGCAGAGAGTCTATTATGTACCGGAAAAAATTCATAGCATTTTTCCTAATATCTCGGGAGACTGTTTTAGGGGCTGTGGATTATCTGGTGACATGAAACATATTTGGTGGTCTTGTATGGTGGTTTCTGGGCTTTGGGAGAAGGTGAAGAGTCTGATAGCACAGATGTATGGTGGACCAGTTGTTCTGGAACCTTCTACCTTTTTACTGGGAACCAGGCCTTCCCGACTTCCAAAAAGCTTTCAGAAGCTAGTAAACTACTTATGTATGGCCACTAAAATCCACATTGCGGCAAAGTGGAAGTCGCCCTCACTGTCAATATCTATGGTGAAAGAGAAGATGAATGACATTATGTTATATGAAAGAATAGAAGCAACTAGAACCGACTCATGGGATTCTTTCTTCAGGGTTTTGCATCCCTGGATGGAGCTTCACTCATATACTCAACTGGATCAGGCACTGAGGCTCTCTCCGTAGCCAACTGAGAACTGGTCATGGCCTGGGACGGGATTCATATATGATCCTACAATAGTGGGTTGCATAACCGCTTTAAATGCCCTGGATTGGTTATTGATGATACCATTATAGATTAGTCGATATCGTATAATTAAATCCCTACCCCTGTCTATGTCCTGTCTTCCCTTATATTATCTGAAGTTTATTGAGTGTATGTTAAATTGTTAGTGTACACTCCCTTGCATGGGCGTTCATAACTTGGACTTGGTTTAATAAGTTTCTAAATAAAATTTATTGAAACTAAATAAAGCAGTATTTAGGCAAAAAAAAGGCCATCCATTTTTTGGTGTGGCATCTTCATGTCAGCTGTTATTTGTGCGTGGTGAAAGTTTGGCCAGTTTACAGCTTTTTACTCTTTTTTGCCTGGCTGTTATTTTTGCTGAAATAAATAAGTATTTAGGCCAAAAAAAACCACATATAGGCCACCCATTTTTTGGTGCGGTATTTTCGTGCCATCTGTTATCATTGCGTCGTGAAGGTTTGACCAATTTATGGCTTTTTTCTCTTTTTTGCTTGGCTGTTGTTTTAATGAAATAAAGCAGAAATTAGGCCACAAAAGAAGGCCACTCATTTTTTGGTGCGGTATCTTCGTGCTAGCTGTTATCTGTGCGTGGTGAAAGTTTGGCCAGTTTACAGCGGTTTTCTCTTTTTTGCCTGGCTTCTAGTTTTGCTGAAATAAAGCATTATTTAAGCCCAAAAAAACATACAGGCCACCCATTTCTTGGTGTGGTATCTTCGTGCCAGCTGTTATCTTTGTGTGGTGAAAGTTTGGCCAGTTTACATCTTTTTTGCTTGGCTGTTAGTTTGACTGAAATAAAGCAGTATTTAGGCTACAAAAAAAAGGCCACCCATTTTTGGTGTGGTATCTTTGTGCCAGCTGTTATCTGTGCGTGGTGAAAGTTTGGCCAGTTTACGGCTGTTTTCTCTTTTTTGCCTGGCTTTTAGCTTTGCTGAAATAAAGCATTATTTACTCCAAAAAAACATACAGGCCACCCATTTATTGGTGCGATATCTTCGTGCCAGCTGTTATCTGTGCGTGGTGAAAGATTGGCCAGTTTTTGGCTTTTTTCTCTTTTTTGCTTGGCTGTTAATTTTGCTTAAATAAAGCAGTATTTAGGCCATAAAAAAAACAAAAATGGCTACCCATTTTTTGGTGCAGTATCTTCGTGCCAGCTCTTATCTGTGCGTGGTGAAAGTTTGGCCAGTTTGCGTCTGTTTTCTCTTTTTTGACTGGCTTTTAGTTTTGCTGAAATAAAGCATTATTTAGGCCAAAAAAACCTACAGGCCACCCATTTCTTGGTGTGGTATCATTGTGCCAGCTGTTATCTGTGCATGGTGAAAGTTTGACCAGTTTATGGCTTTTTTCTCTTTTTTGCTTGGCTTTTAGTTTTGCTGAAATAAAGCAGTATTTAGGCCACAAAAAAGGCAGTATCTTCGTGCCAGCTCTTATCTGTGCGTGGTTAAAGTTTGGCCAGTTTACGTTGGCTTCCTTTTTTTGGCCTGGCTGTCACAGTTGTTATATCCAGCAGTCTTCGGTATCCCAAATATAATAAAAAATTAATACAGTCTGTTATCTCAGGCTGAGGCCTGGTGTATTTGTGGTGGAAAATTGTTTACTTTGCAGGCAGACTTATCACATCTAATTTTTCAGTAGTCCATTTAAAATAGGCATGGCAAGGGGCAAGGGATTGGGAAGTGGACATGATGCTGATGGTGCATGTAGAGGACGAGGCCGTGGTCAAGCAGAAAGTGGGCCACAGCAAAGACCAACATCTTCGCGCTTGATCTTCCTGTCCCAGTTTCTAGGGGACCGCACCACACCACTACTGAATCCAAAGCAGTGTGAAACGGTTGTTGGTTGGATAGTGGATTTCAGTCACTTAGCCACCACTACCACCACCATGTCTTCCACACAGTCAAGTCTGAGTAGCCGTGAGTGTGGACTGGATATTACCCACCCTGATCCTCCTTCCTTCCACCATGCCGAGTGCCCTGAGACAACTGATCCCACACTCAGACACTCTGTAGAGCTGTTCAGTACTCCATTTGTAGATTTGGGCCTCTCGCCCGCTCCACTTGAAGCGGGGCAAGATGATATTCCATGTAGCAATGCACAAATCTTTGAGCAGCCACGGTCATCTGAGGTGGATGATGATGAGACACAATTGCCGGAAAGTCAGGAAGAGGAGCAGGGTATGGACGTGGAAGACAAGGTAGTTGATGACATAGTGACTGACCCAACCTGGCAGGAGTACATGCAGAGCGAGGAATGCAGCACACATGGGGAAGGAGGCATAGCACCCCAACAGGCAGGAAGCAGTGTGGTGGCCGCAGACAGAAGGCGTGCATCCGTTCCCCATAACACCAACAGGACGGAAGTTGCCATTCCTTCTGCTAGAGCTTCCCGAGTCTGGTTAATTTTTAAAGACTCTGCTGATAAACCCAAACATGCCATTTGCAGCACTTGCCATGCCCGCATCAGCAGGGGTAGCAAAACTACCAGCGCACCTGACTTTGTGGGCCGAACCGCAAGCTCCAGGAACACTGTCTGCAGGTGACAACACTGCTTCTTCTACTGTCTCGCATCCAAGGCAATCCCCAGTTCACCGTGTCTGTGAAGATGCCTCGGGCCCTGCACCTGTTGTTGCCCACAGTCAACCAGCACCATCATCAAGCCCGCTCACGTCATTGTCCCAGCCCAGCCTTCAGTTGTCTATACCCCAGTCAACGCAAGCGGAAATACACAGCCAATGCACCACAGGCCACAGTACTTAATTTGAACATTTCCCGTCTGCTTGCACTCAAAATGTTGCCTTTTAGGCTCGTTGAGATGGAAGCTTTCCGCAACCAGATGGCAGCAGCCATCCCATGGTACTCGGTCCCCAGTCGCCACTATTTCTCTCGTTGTGCCGTACCTGTATTACACCATCATGTGTCCCACAACATTACCCGGGCCCTCAACAATGCTGTTACTGGGAAAGTCTGCCTAACCATGGACACATGGACAAGTGCCTATGGGCAGAGATGGTACATCTCACTGATGGCACACTGGGTTAATATAGTGGAAGCTGGGACTCTGTTGGACCTTGGGGTGGAACACATCCTCCCCACGCTGAGGATTGCGGGCTATACGTCAATCAGGGTTGCCCCCACAGTCTACAGCTCCTGCACCTCCTCTTCCTCTTCTTCAGCCTCCATCTCTGAAATGAACACATCAGTCAGAAGCTGGAATCACTGCAGCACTGCCTCAGCCAAGCAGCAACAGGCTGTGCTGAAGCTAATCTGCATAGGTGACAAACCGCACAATGAAGAAGAGTTGTGGGCAGCGCTGAAAGAGCAGTCAGATATTTGGCTGACACCGCTGACCCTACAACCTGGCATGGTCATGTGTGACAATGGCTGGAACCTGGTGGCAACTCTGAGGCAAGGTGAGCGCACACATGTACCTTGCCTGGCTCATGTGTTTAACCTCGTGGTTCAATGTTTTCCCAAAAGCTACCCAGAGCTACCGGATCTGCTAGTGAAATTTTGCCATCTGTCTTCCCATTTTAGAAAGTCAGCTACAGCTTCAGCCACACTTGCCGGGCTTCAGCAGCATTTGCATCTTCCGGCTCACCGACTGGTGTGTGACGTCCCCACGCGTTGGAACTCTACACTGCAGATGTTGGAAAGGATTTGTGAGCAGAAGAGGGCAGTTGTTGACTACCAGCATCAACAAGGCTGTTGATATTCAGTTGCGACTCCACACAGAAGACCTCAGGAGTGGACATGGATGTCAGACATATGTACCATCCTCCAGAAGTTTGAGCACTGCACCAAGATGGTGAGCGGCGATGACGTCATCATTAGCATCATCATCCTGCTCCTCAGCATTCTGAAAACCTCTCTGATCACAATTAAAGATGATGCATTGCAGTTAGAGCACAAGGACATGGAGCAAGGAACCTTACAGGATAATTACACTCATCCCAGCCTCATGTCGTTGCAACGTGGATTAGTAGACAATGAGGAGGAGGAGTAAGAACAGGATCTACTTTCATGTGCTATAGACGGCACTACAAGCACAGTTGTTATACCGTCTATTCAGCGGGGATGGCCTGGGGACACTGAGGAGGAGGATGAGGATGAGGAGGACAACACGGTCAGTCTTCCTGTTGGTGAGGACACGGAAGTCTTGCCTGTTAGTAGTCTGGCACGCATGGCTGACTTTATGTTGTGCTGCGTTTCCCGTGACCCTCGCATTATAAAAATTTTTGGGGACACTCATTAATGGTTGGTGACACTTCTAGATCCATGCTACAAGGAAAACTTTCATTCTCTTCTTCCAGAAGCAGAGAGGTGTACAAAAATGATGTTGTACCAGAGGGCCCTTGTATCGGAATTACTGAAAAAATTCCCATGTGAGAACGCTGGCAGCAGACATCAGAGTTTGTGGTACAGCCAAGGAGTCCAAGCGAGAGAGACAGAAGTACAATCCAGCTCAGGCAGAGGAAGAATGGTAAAGTTCTGGGACAGTTTTCTCAGACTCTCACATCGTGCCACCACAGAGGCAAGGTGTGGTGTCATGAGAAGTGGAATGTTTGGGAAGATGGTGAGGGAGTACCTTGCAGATCATACAAACGTCCTCCGGGATTCCTCTGTGCCTTTTAATTATTGGGTATCCAAGCTGGACACGTGGCATGAACTGGCTCTCTACGCCTTGGAAGTCCTGGCCTGCCCTGCTGCTAGCGCTGTGTCAGAGCGGGTTTTTAGTGCAACTGGTGGAATTATAACAGATAAGTGCATCTGCCTGTCAACTGACAATGCTGACAGGCTGACTCTTATCAAAATGAACAAGGGCTGGATTGGCCAAGACTTCTGTACACCACTGAATGAAAACATCCAAACATAACCTCAAATAATTTTTTGGGGTGGTTTGGGAGGTGTATTCTCATTCACCTCTTCACAATCACACATGGTTATCCGCTTCCTGATTGGGTCTGTTTGATTTTATCCTCCTCCTTATCCTCATCCTCATCATCCACAACCAGTAGAAAACCAGAGTCAATGTATTCCATGATGCAAAAGATTATATTTTTATTTATACCCCTGTCTCTGAGCTGTTGCTAGGGACAAACATATCTCGTTGGACACATTCTGGCTTCATATCTATGAACCTGTGTTTGCCCCTCCCTTTTGTTATTTTTTTTCATAGGTGGATTCACATTTTTTATTTCTTTGTTTGATTTCAGTATGATTTCTCATTATGTCTCCTCATTATCCATCACTAGATCACCAGGGTTAAAGTGTGTTCTGGGCTGATACAGTCAGTTTAATTTTTGGCAAGGGTGTCTATGATGCCCATAGTATACTTTAAAAAAATGTAACCCCCATGGGGAAATGTTTGTCAGCCCATGCACTGCATGTATGGGTGTTCCAAGTCTAGGAGACCCACTCCTTTACATTGGCCTAGTGTTTACTGAGGCCTTCATCAATGTCTCCTCATTCTCCGCCACAAGATCACCAGGGTTAACGTCTTCTGTGCTGCCAAAGGCAGTCCAATTTTTGCCAAGTGTGTTTTTATCATGCCCGTTACTAATTTTAAACCAAAACAAATGTTACTCCCCCAGGGCAAAATCGCATACAAATGAGATGTACATATCTTCTTCCCATTTATTGTTAAATTTTCCATTTTAAGTATCTATGGAAAATCCTATTATGACCTAGTGTATATAATATAAAATATAATAAAAATAGTGAAATCCTATTAGATTATATTTTTATTTATATCCCTGTCTCTGAGCTGTTGCTATGTACAAACATATCTTGTTGAACACATTCTGGCTTCATATCTATGGACCTGGGTTCACCCCTCCCTTTTGTTATTTTCTTTTACAGGTGGATTCACATTTTTAATTTATTGGTTTGATTTCAGTATGATCTATCATTAGGTCTATTCCTTCTCCGCCACTAGATGACCAGGGTTAACATGTTCTGTGCTGCTACAGGCAGTCCCATTTTTGGCAAGGGTGTCTATGATGCCCATTTTAGACTTTTAAAAAATGCACCCCCATGGGGAAATTTTTGTCAGTCCATGCACTGTGTGTATGGGCATAACGAGTCTAGGAGACCTGCTCCTTTGTAATGGGCCTTTTTTTTTTAGGAGGCCCTCCTCCATGTTTCGTCTAAGGGGGGATTGTGGTACATGCAAATTTGGGTCAAGGTGAAGTAGATTTTCCTGGACCCATCCAGTACGTGGGTTCAAAGGCTTATTGGGGTGCATATGACTTGGCAGCAGGGCAGGCCTTGCTGTCAATGGATAAGAAAAGAGTATGGAAGTACAAAATGGCTAATGTGAAGTGTTTTTTTCCTGGGCCCATCTGTAGTGCGAATATAAAAATGGCTATTTTTGAGTCCATATTGAAATATATAGAATTAATTCTATATATTACATAGCTGCATTTCTGATCAAACATTAACAGTTACAGACAGACAATGACGTAACCTCTGTCTGTGATGGGTTTATCAGACCATTAGATAGCTGCATTTCTGATGTGACAGACAATGCTCCCAAGTGACAATCTTGAGAACGGTTGTTTCACAAATAGTTCTAAGTTTCTATATTTGTCATTGTAAAACATTAAGGTTTAATTAACCTCTGTCTGTGGTGGTTTTATCTAAAACCACGTGGCTTTTATATTGTAAGGGTTTACGACCCATTGTCTGATGATGCCATGTTGTCTGTTTCATCTGACCTTGAAGGCTGGCCACTGGAAGGATTGGGTGAAGCAAGTTACACATAAGTGTAATTTAGTATATAAGGCCAGAAAAACATGACTAAGACAGAAGCACAACTTGGAGACCTGTACACATGTACATAGTGTTGATACCTGCATAATTGGAGACGCCCATGCAGTGTTGTGAATCTTCCAGGAGTTCTCTGTCTTGGCGGTGCTTCTCTGATATTCCAGACGGATGATGTTTAAAAGCCTCTTGGTGATTGATGATGTGAGTATACTGTATATAGTTAATCGTTATATATACTTAATCATTATTTGTATTTAAAATTTGTAGGTACTTAACCTTTGTATCTTAAAATATACAAAAGTGTACGCAATCATACTATTCAATCATACAATTCCTTTAATTTTGTACTTTGCAATAAAATTGGCTGGATATGGTGGGCTGCTGAGGGAGTGTACTTATTTACAAGTCTCAGGTCTACTACCATTCGAAAACTGCCATCTTCCTTTTTTACAGGTAGAATAGGACTGTTACATGGAGAATTACCTTTCACAACAACACCTTGTTTCTCCAATTCACTGACTGCTACCCTTATGTAAGGGATTGCGTCCTCCGGAATACGGTACTGACGCTGGAAAGGTGGCAGTTTTTCACCATCAATTTTAACCTGAGTTTGCATTAACCCACAATCAGTTTTCTTTGAGATCCACAATTCAGGGAACTTTTGCTTCAATTCATTCTTTAAAGCATCATTGTCAGTGTTTTCAACATTTTCATTAGCACCTAATCCGAAGCTAGCAATGGGTAATTTATGACTCTCCTCCTCCTCTACAGGGACAATTACAGAACAGATAGTGGCTTCTTTCTTCCGCCACAAGACTTTGTTACATAAATCAACAACAATTCCCATTGCTCCCAAAACATCAGTTCCCAAAATAGTGTACCGTAACTGTGGGTTTACCCAAAAAGCGCATCGAAGACCCCTTTGCTTCGATCCCCCTGTGTCCTGAAATCTCAGGTTTACTGGATGACGTTTTTCTGCTTGAATACAGGAGTCCTCAAATTCTACAAAAGTGTAGTCTCAGGCAGTCCAGGGGGTGACTGCAATTTGTGTCTTGTTACTAAAACTGAGGCTCCTGTATCGATGAGGATGTCTTCCCAAGACAGCCCCTCCATTCTCCCTCTGACATAAGGTCTACCGTCCTTGCCCAGGGAAAGGGGGGCAAGGAGGGTAAGGGGAACAGGGGGAGCACTCCATCAATCAGTGTTACCTGTCATGGGAAGCCCGAAAAATCCATCATCCCCATCTGGACACGGCTTCCGTCCAACAGCTGCCACCTCCGCCCCAAAGAGATCCCTGGTCAGGGTCCGGTCCTCATGTTCCCGCAGCTCCTTAATCAGTGGAGCATAGGGACGAGGAGGAGTGACCCCTCCCTGAATAGCATGGACCTCCGGGAGCGGATGAGTGAAAGCTATTGGGGAGGGAGCAGGAGCAGAAGGCTCCTGTGAGACTGGGTTAACCATTTGAAGACCGTTGTACTGCTGATACTGCCTAGGGTCATTCACTGCTGGATACGGAGGTCTAACTCCGAAAGGTGGTCTAGAGAACTCCCGGGTCTGTTGGGGGTTAAATGGTGCCCGGGGTTCTCGGGGTACAATCCCTGGCTCAAGGTTGGGACAAAAACGCCTAACATGTCCTAAATGTCCACGAAAATAACACAAGGGGGGACCTCTCATAGGATCCTGTGGGGGCTCTGCCGAACGGGACCTGCCCATTCTCGGCAGCTGCGCATACCCCCCCGGAACTCCTGGCCTCCCCTAATCAACAGATACACCCCGAGGTGAATGGCATGCAAAAACATTGGACTCATCACCCTTCACCTCGGACTGCATCGTCCTAACAAAACACTTTCCTCCCAATTAGGCAAATTTTTTTATAAATTTAAGATGGATCAGGAACATTTGGTCAGGGATATTTTTCTCGGGGTTGAAGCAGCTTCACACCTAACCTAGGGTCTGCATGTGCTGGAGCTGTTGGGACAATATATCTTTCCTCAACTGTATCTGCATAAGCTGGAGCTGTTGGGACACTATATCTTGTTATGTACTACTTCACTCATTCTCCTAACTCTTCTCCAGTCTACAAGTGTATTTACATCAGCACTGTGTTTCGAAGCTGCAGTGTCCATCTGTGACATAACTGCTCTCAGCTGCTGCTGCTCGCACCCCTCCTCTCTGTGCTTCGCTGCTAGCTCCAGCATCTCGCTCAGCTGTTCTGATCTCTCCCTATACGCTGCCCCTCCCCGGGTGATCATGTTAACATATTGCTGTGTAAGCTACCTATCAAGAGCCTGATCAAAAGTTATGACTGTCTTACACAAAGCCACTACTTGGCTATTAGCTTAACCTAGTGAATTTTTTCTATCTAGTTCCCTGTTCTCTGTGGTAAACCAACGCATACAATTTAACCACGTGGTTTCCACATTAACCCCCTCCAGCTGGGGTGTGCCAGCATATTTCTCTGCCTGCTTCCGTAACCACTCCATATTTACAGTGGTCTACAAGGACGAGTTTTACTCTGTCCTAGTATCAACAAATGCAATTTAAGCAAAGTTAGATACTCACACCTCTCTCGAATGGAAGACCTCCTGCAGGCTGGGTCGACCAGATATCAAAAGAGGTGCAGCCGTGATTCCAGCCTCACTCGTTAGCTTGCCAGGCGTCTCCCCACGCCCTTTTAAAGCTTCTTGCTACCCGGCACAACAAATTCTCACGTCCTTGTAGATAGATTCTTCTTAGTTACTCATCTTTTTATAGTCTTTTTCTTTGTCCGTGGTTTTATTAAAAAAAATCGGGCAGGCGGTTTCAGAGCGATCACGAGAGGTTCTCCTTCAGGCTGGCTTCCTTTGACCGGTTTAACGTATGGCCATACGCGTTTTTTTATTTTTTCTTCAGTCTTCTAACCTCCAAGCCCTCATCTGCAGCTTCTTCCGGTGGTCCTTCTGGAGGCAGCTCTCCGGAGCCGCTCCTCCTGGCTGGCTCGCCACTTGTAAGAAAAAGTCCTACTGAGAGCTGGAAGAGTCGGGAAGAAGTTCCACAGACGATCTCTTATCAAGCTGAGGTCGAAGTTTATTCGGAGATACACGGCAAAACAGATACAGAATAACAGAGGAGCTGGAATATGCGGGCAAAAACAGGAATTCAGACAGGCAGAGATTTGCTAGGAAGTCTGGCGATGGTAAGGCTCTGTGCCCTGGCCATGGTGAGGCACAGTGGCATGATGGCGATGGAATGGCCCCGATCGACAGTAACAGGGGCTTCTTATACATTATCACAACAAAGAAAGCTGCATTTTGCCGCAGAGGGCGTTAACATTATAATTCTAAGGCGTTTTCATGGTAATCTACAGAAACGTGGTTTAGAAAAGAGAATATAATGACATAATACGAAGATATTAATTAACATTTCTTCAAGCAACACTAAAACCCATAAGTCATTGGTATCTATGGCTACTGTCCTAAAATCTTATCATTGTCTCCAGTCTAGGTCCCTAAATTCTTACATCCTGACATTTTAACTACTCTACTCTTCGCTACCACACTATCACGTATAAGCATACTGACCATATATTTGGTAACCTGTGACCCTATTGATTGATCCAATCTTCCTCTACGCACATCGGCTGAGGTTGCTAGGAGACATGATCTCATTTTCCATCCTCCATTTAATACATTTTATCAGCTCTTTTGTAAAAGTTGAATCTTCTCTAACTTTCAACAAAATGGCTGCTAGAGACAACATGGCCGCTCAGTATATTATGACTGACCATTCTCTTACAAGCTTAACTGCTATTTCAATCGCCTCAGGGCACGTTTTGCCATTTACCATTGAAAAGCATTGGAGACAGTGCATTCCAATGACGGGAAAAAAAATTTTCAAACGCAAATTGCGCAAAAACTACAAATCCGATCGACACGAAAAATACTTAGCACACCTCTCATGGATGCTGGCTTTGAAACGACACCTCAACAGAGTCTGTGCGTGTAGCGGTTAGGGCCGTATTCATTGTGGAAATCAACTTAATGATAAGAAGAATAAGTTAGCAGCATTCGGATTACAATATAGTGGTTTTTTCAAACCACTATAATAAGTTAGCAGCGTTCGGATTACAATATAGTGGTTTTTTCAAACCACTATAACTAGATGTGTATTTCCTGAAGGAAGTACAGATAGTGGTTTGAAATGGTGCCCGGGCTGCCCCTTTAAGAGAGACTTGCCTGCTGCCCCTGCAAGACTTTCAACTCTGGATCCACTTTAACTGTGGGGGCCACTCGGGGGCCGATTTGGTGGGCGGGGCCAGAGAGAGAGAGAAAGATTCTATAAAGATACTATAGCACCCCAGCTCCCATTGTAGTGCCCACCTGAGCCTCCTGGTGCAGGACATATCATGATCCGCTCACATGGCCGACATCCCCGATTCCAAGGCGATCCTGCTATCCGCGCTGTTGGAGGAGGACACGGTGATGGATCTGAAGCATTCCCTGAAGTGCCTCCATGGTTCCGTCACAATCTCCTACTGAAATCACCTAATTTCTGGTCAGCTTCCAGCACGTCAATTCCGTCAGAACGTTACGTGCAAGTTTTAAATTGCTCCTTGGGGCTCCGCTGTGTACTCCTGTGTCCCGCGGGGAAAGTATGCTCCTGGCTGGGGCAGTCTCTCTCTCAAAATCGGGACTGTCTCGCTGGATCCGGGATGGTTGGGACTCGGGAGGTATAAATGCTCCCCACCATACACCTCGTACACACAAAGCTCCGCTTCGTACACACGCGGCTTCACTCCGTACACCCCGGCTCTGCTCCGCTCCATAAACACACAGCTCTGCTCCATAAACACACGGCTCCGCTCTGTACAACTCGTACACACACGGCTCTACTCTGTACACCTTGTAAACCCCTCCTGAACCCACCAAAGAACACACACGGCTCTGCTACATCCACCTTGTAAAACCCCTCCTGACCCCACACAAGTACACACACGGCTCTGCTACATCCACCTTGTTAAACCCCTCCTGACCCCACACAAGTACACACACGGCTCTGCTACATCCACCTTGTAAAACACCTCCTGACCCACACAAGTACACACATGGCTCTGCTACATCCACCTTGTAAAACCCCTCCTGACCCCACACAAGTACACACGGCTCTGATTCATCCACCTTGTAAACCCCTCCTGACCCCACACAAGTAGACACACAGCTCTGCTACATCCACCTTCTAAACCCCTCCTGACCCCACACAAGTACACACACGGCTCTGCTACATCCACCTTGTAAACCCCTCCTGACCCCACACAAGTACACACACGGCCCTGCTACATCCACCATGTAAAACCCCTCCTGACCCCACACAAATACACACACGGCTCTGCTACATCCACCTTGAAAAACCCCTCCTGACCCCACACAAGTACACGCACGGCTCTGCTACATTCACCTTGTAAACCTCTCCTAACCCCACACAAAGTACACACATGGCTCTGGTACATCCACCTTGTAAAACACCTCCCTGACCCCACACAAGTACACACACGGCTCTGCTACATCCACCTTGTAAAACCCCTCCTGACCCCACACAAGTACACACATGGCTCTGCTACATCCAACTTGTAAACCCCTCCTGACCCCACACAAAGTACACACACGGCTCTGCTACATCCACTTGTAAAACACCTCCCTGACCCCACACAAGTACACACGCGGCTCTGCTACATCCACCTTGTAAACCCCTCCTAACCCCACACAAAGTACACACACGGCTCTGCTACATCCACCTTGTAAAACATCTCCCTGACCCCGCTGTCCCACACAAAAATGTTACCTCATCCATTCAGACTAGCACCATAATGACAAGTGACCAGCACAGCAGAGTCCTGCAGCCACCCTGATCATGTGACCCCTGACTCCTCCCCTCCTGTGACCTCATCACAGGTCCTGTGTCAGCACCGCACACAAGATTACAGCCGAAGGAAGCGATGATCATTGCTGGCCCTAAGGCTGTGTGCACACGCTGCGGATTTTGCTGCGGTGTACAGTAGCATGATTCCCTATGGGAATCAAAAACCGCAATGCAGATGGTGCGGAATTTTCCGCGCGGGTTATCTGCGTTTTCAATCCGCAGAAAGAATTGACATGTCAATTCTTTCTGCGGATTCTGCTGCGGTTTGCCATCTCCTCCATTGAGGAGATGAAAAACCGCAGGGCAAAACCGCAGAGCAATCCGCAGGTAAAACCGCAGGTATTTTGACCTGCGGATTTCACAAAATCCGCGCGGATGAATCCGCACCTAATCCTCAGCATGTGCACACAGCCTAAGGCTGTGTGCACACGATGCAGATTTGCAGCGGATCCGCAGATTTTACCGCACAGAAACGTTGCATATCCGCATTGTGATGTACAGTAGCCTTAAAATCAATGTAAAAAAAAACCGCTGTGCAGACGCTGTGGATTTTTCCGCGCGGTTTTCCCGCGGTACAAAATCCGCAGCATGTTACTTCTTTTGTGCGGTTTTCCATCTCCCCGTCTCCAAATCTGCAGGGGAAAAACCGCACAAAAGCCGCAGGAAAAATGGAAGAAATCCGCAGGGCTAAAATGTCATCTGCCCTCAGCCTAAGGGGCTGCATCACTGCGTGGGTCCCTCGCGGAGGGCGCAGGATGGGGTCAGTACATGGGGGGCGTGGCGGCGGCCGGCGGGTATCCCAGACAGCGTGAGTGGGCCCTCCTATCTCGCCAGGGCCCCGGCAATTGCCCGGGTGCGCCGGGTGCTGACGCCGGCCCTGGCCTACGCATATCAATGAGCATAACTGCCACCTCACGACTGCCCCATGTTTTCCCTATGGCAACATTTTCCCGTTAAAATGCATTGACACAATGCATTCTAATGACAGGAAAATGTTTTTTCAAACGCAAATTGCGCAAAAACTACAAATCCGATCGACACGAAAAATACTTAGCACACCTCTCGTGGACGCTGGCTTCGAATCGACACCTCAACGGAGTCTGTGCGTGTAGCGGTTCGGGCCGCATTAATTGCGGAAATCAACTGAATACACTGTGTTCCAAATTATTATGCAAATTGGATTTAAGTGTCCTAAAGATGTAATTTTTTGTTTTCCAAATAAACTCATAGATGGTATTGTGTATCAGGGCTCTTTGGACCACCGAAATCAGTCTCAAACGCCTGTGATAATTAGTTTACAAGATGAGCTCAATTAAAGGAAAACTACTTAAGAATGATGTTCCACATTATTAAACAGGGCACAGGTTTCAAGGAATTTAGGAAAGAAAAAGGATCTCTCTGCTGCTGAAAAGCATCAAATAGTGCAATGCCTTGGTCAAGAGATGAAAACATTAGATATTTCCCAAAAATTTAAACGTGATCATTGTACTGTTAAGAGATTTTTGGTTGATTCTGAGCACAGACATGTTTGTGCTGATAAAGGCAGAATGAGGAAGGTTTCTGCCAGGCAAGTTCATCGGATTAAGAGAGTGGCTGCTAAAAAGCCATTACAAACCAGCAAACAGATATTTAAAGCTGCTGCTGCCTCTGGAGTCCCTTGAGCCTCAAGGTGTAGGATCCTTCAAAGGCTTGCTGTGGTGCATAAATCTACTATTCGGACACCCCTAAACAGTGTTCACAAGCAGAAACGGTTGCAGTGGGCCCAGACATACACAAAGACTAATTTTCAAACAGTCTTGCTTACTGATGAGTGTCGAGCAACCCTGGATGGTCCAGATGGATGGAGTAGTGGATGGTTGGTGGATGTCCACCATGTCCCACCAAGGCTGCGACATCAGCAAGGAGGTGGAGGAGTCATGTTTTTGTCCGGAATCATGGGGAAACAGCTGGTAGGGCTCTTTAAGGTTCCTGAAGGTGTGAAAATGACCTCTGCAAAGTATATAGAGTTTCTGACTGACAGCTGTCTTCCATGGTATAAAAAGCAGAAACATGCCTTCAGGAACAAAATCATCTTCATGCATGGCAATGCACCATCTCATGCTGCAAAGAATCCCTCTGAGTCATTGAGTGCTATGGGCATAAAAGGAGATAAACTCATGGTGTGGACACCATCATCCCCTGACCTCAACCCTATGGAGAACCTTTGGAGTATCATCAAGCAAAAGATCTATGAGGGTGGGAGGCTGGTCACATTAGAACAGCAGCTCTGGGAGGCTATTCTGACTTCATGCAAAGAAATCCATGCAGTTACTCTCCAAAAACTCACAAGTTCAATGGATGCAAGAATTCTGAAGGTGATATCAAAGAAGGGTTCCTATGTTAACATGTAACTTGGCCTGTTAGGATGTTTTGAAGTTAAATAGATTTTTTGTTCAGTGAATGTGACCTCCTAATGCTGCAAATTCCACAAAAGAGCATTTTCAGTTCTTTAAAACATATAAAATGTTGAGAAATTCTAATGTGCCTAATAATTTGAAACAGTGCAATTTGAGGTTTTATTCATTTTGGAGATTATACTGTTATCATTGAGAGGTTTCTTCAATATAATTTGATGTATACTCTAACCGGTGATGACCTTTATTAGACTGACTGTCATTTGTACCAACTATTTAGGAAAATCAGAGAAAAATATCATTTGCTTAATAATTTGGAACACAGTGTAGTAATATTAATACTAGATGTGTATTTCCTGAAGGAAGTACAGATAGTGGTTTGAAATGGTGCCCGGGCTGCCCCTTTAAGAGAGACTTGCCTGCTGCCTCTGCAAGACTTTCAACTCAGGATCCATTTTAACTGTGAGTGCCTCTCAGGGGCCACTTTGGCCTCAGGGTGTGATTTGGTGGGTGGGGCGCCTCAGAATCTGATTCCTTGGCCTGGGCTCCTCAGGGCTTGAATTGTTGGCGGGGATCCCTCAGGCTCGGATTTTGAGGGTGGGGCCCCTCAGGGTCCGATTTTGTGGGTGGGGCCCCTCAGGGTCCGATTTTGTGGGTGGGGCCCCTCAGGGTCTGATTTTGTGGCCGGATCCCCTCAGGGTCTGATTTTGTGGGTGGGGCCCCTCAGGGTCCGATTTTGTGTCCGGGGCCACTCAGGGTCCGATGTTGTGGTTGGGGCCTTTCAGAATTCGATTTGGTGGGCGGGACCCCTCAGGGTGCGATTGGGTGGCCGGGGCCCCTCAGGGTCCGATTTTGTGGGTGGGGCCCCTCAGGGTCCGATTTTGTGGGTGGGGCCCCTCAGGGTCCAATTTTGTGGGTGGGGCCCCTCAGGGTCCGATTTTGTGGCCGGAGCCCCTCAAGGTCCGATTTTGTGACCGGGACCCCTCAGGGTCTGATTTTGTGGCCTGGACCCCTCAGGGTCCAATTTTGTGGTTGGGGCCCTTCAGGGTCCAATTTGGTGGTCGGGGCCCCTCAGGGTCCGATTTGGTGGACGGAGCCCTTCTGGGTCCGATTTGGTGGGCGGGGCCCCTCAGGGTCCGATTTGGTGGGCGGAGCCACTCTGGGTCCGATTTGGTGGGCGGAGCCACTCTGGGTCTGATTTGGTGGGCGGGGCCACTCTGGGTCTGATTTGGTGGGTGGGGCCACTCTGGGTCCGATTTGGTGGGCGGGGCACCTCAGGGTCCGATTTCGTGGGCGGGGCCACTCTGGGTCCGATTTGGAGGCCAGGGTGGCTCAGTCTACGTTTTGTAGGCCAGGGTCGATCAATCTCCGATTTGTAGGCCAGGGTCAATCAGCCTCTGATTTGGAGCCTGGGGTCAATCAGCTTTCAATTTGGCGCGCCGGCCCTTTAAGACTCATTTTGGTGGGCCGGCCCTTTAAGAATCACTTAGGCGCGTTGGCCGTTTTAGAGCCAGTTTGGCTCACTGGGCTTCTAAATCCACTTTGGCGCACATTCTCTCTCAGGGGCATGCGTCATGTGATGAAGCTAGATTTGCAATTGTGCTCTGGGTTTCGCTGTAAGAGCTGATATTATCTGCCAGAAACTCTGTCTTGGAGGGGTCATGAAAAGTTTGTAGGCGTTGGCATAGTAACTGGGTGTGCCTACGCATATCAATGAGCTTAACTACTATTTGAATCGCATCACGACTGCCCCATGTTTTCCCTATGGCAAAATTTTCCATTTGAAATGCATTGAGACAGTGCATTCCAATGACAGGAAAATGTTTTTTCAAGCGCAAATTGCGCAAAAACTATAAATCTGATTGACATGAAAAATACTTAGCACACCTCTTGTGAATGCTGGCTTCGAAACGACACCTCAACGTCTGTGCGTGTAGCGGTTCGGGCCGCATTAATAGCGGAAATCAACTGAATAACTTGTGATTGGCGCATTATAATTGTAATACTAGATGTGTATTTCCTGAAGGAAGTACAGATAGAGGTTTGAAATGGTGCCCGGGCTGCCCCTTTAAGAGAGACTTGCCTGCTGCCCCTGCAAGACTTTCAACTCAGGATCCGTTTTAAGTGTGGGTGCCTCTCAGGGGCCACTTTGGCCTCAGGGTCTGATTTGGTGGGTGGGGCCCCTCAGGATCCGATTCGGTGGCCTGGGCTCCTCAGGGTTTTTATTGGTGGCCGGGATGCCTCAGGGTCCAGTTTTGTGGGTGGGCCCCCTCATGGTCTGATTTTGTGGGTGGGGCCCCTCAGGGTCCGATTTTGTGGGTGGGGCCCCTTATGGTCCGATTTTGTGGGTGGGGCCTCTCAGGGTCCGATTTTGTGGCCGGGGCCCCTCAGGGTCCGATTTTGTGGCCGGGGCCCCTCAGGGTCAGATTTTGTGGCTGGGGCCCCTCAAGGTCTGATTTTGTGGCCGGGGCCCCTCAGGGTCCGATTTTGCGGGTGGGGCCCCTCAGGGTCCGATTTTGCGGGTGCGGCCCCTCAGGGTCCGATTTTGTGGGTGGTGCCCCACAGGGTCCGATTTTGTGGCCGGGGCCACTCAGGGTCCGATTTTGTGGCCGGGGCCCCTCAGGGTCCGATTTTGTGGCCGGGGTCCCTCAGGGTCCGATTTTGAGGGCGGGGCCCCTCAGGGTCAGATTTTGTGGCTGGGCCCCTCAGGGTCTGATTTTGTGGCTGGGGTCCCTCAGGGTCTGATTTTGTGGGTGAGGCCCCTCAGGGTCCGACTTTGTGACCGGGGCCCCTCAGGGTCTGATTTTGTAGCCGGGGTCTCTCAGGGTCCGATTTTGTGGCCGGGGCCCCTCAGGGTCTGGATTTGTGGGTGGGGCCCCTCAGAGTCCAATTTTGTTGGTGGAGCCCCTCAGGGTCCAATTTTGTGGCTGGGGCCCCTCAGGGTCCAATTTTGTGGCTGGGGCCCCTCAGGGTCCAATTTTGTGGCTGGGGCCCCTCAGGGTCCGATTTTGAGGGTGGGGCCCCTCAGGGTCTAATTTGGTGGGCGGGGCCCCTCAGGGTCCGATTTTGTGGGCGGGGCCCCTCAGGGTCCGATTTTGTGGGTGGGGCCCCTCAGGGTTCGATTTTGTGGCTGGGGCCCCTCAGGGTCTGATTTTGTGGCTGGGTCCCCTCAGGGTCTGATTTTGTGGGTGGGGCCCCTCAGGGTACGATTTTGTGACCGGGGACCCTCAGGGTCCGATTTTGTGGGTGGGGACCCTCAGGGTCTGATTTTGTGGGTGGGGCCCCTCATGGTCTGATTTTGTGGGTGAGGCCCCTCAGGGTCCGATTTTGTGACCGGGGCACCTCAGGGTCTGATTTTGTGGGTGGAGCCCCTCAGGGTCCGATTTTGTGACCGGGGCCCCTCAGGGTCTGATTTTGTGGCTGGGGCCCCTCAGGGTCTGATTTTGTGGCTGGGGCCCCTCAGGGTCCGATTTTGTGGCCGCGGCCCCTCAGGGTCTGATTTTGTGGCAGGGGCCCCTCAGGGTCTGATTTTGTGGCAGGGGCCCCTCTGGGTCTGATTTTGTGGGCGGAGCCCCTCTGGGTCCAATTTGGTGGGTGGGGCCACTCTGGGTAAGATTTGGAGGCTGGGGTCGCTCAGCCTCCAATTTGGAGGCCGAGGTCAAAGAGCCTCCGATTTGGAGGCCGGGGTCGATGAGCTTCCGATTTGGAGGTCGGGGTCGATGAGCTTCCTATTTGGAGGCCGGGGTCGATGAGCCTCCGATTTGGAGGCCGGGGTCGATGAGCCTCCGATTTGGAGGCCGGGGTGGCTCAGCCTCCGATTTGGAGGCCGGGGTGGCTCAGCCTCCGATTTGGAGGCCGGGGTGGCTCAGCCTCCGATTTGGAGGCCGGGGTGGCTCAGCCTCCGATTTGGAGGCCGGGGTGCCTCAGCCTCCGATTTGGAGGCCGGGGTGCCTCAGCCTCCGATTTGGAAGCCGGGGTGCCTCAGCCTCCGATTTGGAGGCCAGGGTGCCTCAGCCTCCGATTTGGAGGCCGGGGTGGCTCAGCCTCCGATTTGGAGGCCGGGGTGGCTCAGCCTCCGATCTGGAGGCCGGGGTGGCTCAGCCTCCGATTTGGAGGCCGGGGTGGCTCAGCCTCCTATTTGGAGGCCGGGGTGCCTCAGCCTCCGATTTGGAGGCCGGGGTGGCTCAGCCTCCGATTTGGAGGCCGGGGTGGCTCAGCCTCCGATTTGGAGGCCGGGGTGGCTCAGCCTCCGATTTGGAGGCCGGGGTGGCTCAGCCTCCGATTTGGAGGCCGGGGTGGCTCAGCCTCCGATTTGGAGAACGGGGTCGATCAGCCTCCGATTTGGAGGCCGGGGTGGCTCAGCCTCCGATTTGGAGGCCGGGGTGGCTCAGCCTCCGATTTGGAGGCCGGGGTGGCTCAGCCTCCGATCTGGAGGCCGGGGTGGCTCAGCCTCCGATTTGGAGGCCGGGGTGGCTCAGCCTCCTATTTGGAGGCCGGGGTGGCTGAGCCTCCTATTTGGAGGCCGGGGTGGCTCAGCCTCCTATTTGGAGGCCGGGGTGGCTCAGCCTCTGATTTGGAGGCCGGGGTCGATCAGCCTCCGATTTGGAGGCCGGGGTGGATCAGCCTCCGATTTGGAGGCCGGGGTGGATCAGCGTCCGATTTGGAGGCCGGGGTGGATCAGCGTCCGATTTGGAGGCCGGGGTGGCTCAGCCTCCGATTTGGAGGCCGAGGTGGATCAGCCTCCGATTTGGAGGCCGGGGTGGCTCAGCCTCCGATTTGGAGGCAGGGGTGGCTCAGTCTCTGATTTGGTGTGTCGGCCCTTTAAGACTCATTTGGGTGCACTGGCCCTTTAACAATCACTTTGGCGTGTTGGCCCTTTAAGAGCTAGTTTGGCTCACTGGGCTTCTTTTAAATCCACTTTGGCGCACACATTCTCTCTCAGGGCCATGTGTCATGTGATGAAGCTAGATTTGCATTTGTGCTGTGGGTTTCGCTTTAAGAGCTGATATTAGTGGCAGAGGCTCTGTGCTGGGGTTCAAGTGAAGTTCGTAGGCGTTGGCATAGTAACTGGGTCTGCCTGCGCATATAAATGAGCTCAACTGCCATTTCAATCGCCTCAGGGCACGTTTTGCCACTACCCATTGAAAAGCATTGGAGACAGTGCATTCCAATGACGGGAAAAAAAAATTTCAAACGCAAATTGCGCAAAAACTACAAATCCAATCGACACGAAAAATACTTAGCACACCTCTCGTGGACGCTGGCTTCGAAACAACACCTCAACGGCGTCTGTGCGTGTAGCGGTTCGGGCTGTATTAATTGCGGAAATCAACTTAATAATAATAATAAGAAGAAGAATAAGTTAGCAGCGTTCGGATTACAATATAGTGGTTTTTTCAAACCACTATAATAAGAAGCTAGCAGCGTTCGGATTACAATATAGTGGTTTTTTCAAACCACTATAACTAGATGTGTATTTCCTGAAGGAAGTACAGATAGTGGTTTGAAATAGTGCCCGGGCTGCCCCTTTAAGAGAGACTTGCCTGCTGCCCCTGCAAGACTTTCAACTCAGGATCCGTTTTAAGTGTGGGTGCCTCTCAGGGGCCACTTTGGCCTCAGGGTCTGATTTGGTGGGTGGGGCCCCTCAGGATCCGATTCGGTGGCCTGGGCTCCTCAGGGTTTTTATTGGTGGCCGGGATGCCTCAGGGTCCAGTTTTGTGGGTGGGGCCCCTCATGGTCTGATTTTGTGGGTGGGGCCCCTCAGGGTCCGATTTTGTGGGTGGGGCCCCTTATGGCCAGATTTTGTGGGTGGGGCCTCTCAGGGTCCGATTTTGTGGCCGGGGCCCCTCAGGGTCCGATTTTGTGGCCGGGGCCCCTCAGGGTCAGATTTTGTGGCTGGGGCCCCTCAAGGTCCGATTTTGTGTCCGGGGTCCCTCAGGGTCAGATTTTGCGAGTGGGGCCCCTCAGGGTCCGATTTTGCGAGTGGGGCCCCTCAGGGTCCGATTTTGTGGGTGGGGCCCCTCAGGGTCCGATTTTGTGGCCGGGGCCCCTCTGGGTCCGATTTTGTGGCCAGGGCCCCTCAGGGTCCGATTTTGTGGCCGGGGTCCCTCAGGGTCCGATTTTGAGGGTGGGGCCCCTCAGGGTCCATTTTGGTGGGCGGGGCCCCTCAGGGTCCAATTTGGTGGGCGGGGCCCCTCAGGGTCAGATTTTGTGGCTGGGCCCCTCAGGGTCCGATTTTGTGGCTGGGGCCCCTTATGGTCCGATTTTGTGGGTGGGGCCTCTCAGGGTCCGATTTTGTGACCGGGGCCCCTCAAGGTCCGATTTTGTGGCCGGGGCCCCTCAGGGTCCGATTTTGTGGGTGGGGCCCCTTAGGGTCCGATTTTGTGGGTGGGGCCCCTCAGGGTCCGATTTTGTGGCCGGGGCCCCTCAGGGTCCGATTTTGTGGCCGGGGCCCCTCATGGTCCGATTTTGTGGCCGGTGTCCCTCAGGGTCCGATTTTGAGGGTGGGGCCCCTCAGGGTCCAATTTGGTGGGCGGGGCCCCTCAGGGTCAAATTTTGTGGCTGGGCCCCTCAGGGTCCGATTTTGTGGCTGGGGCCCCTCAGGGTCTGATTTTGTGGCTGGGGTCCCTCAGGGTCTGATTTTGTGGGTGGGGCCCCTCAGAGTCCGATTTTGTGACCGGGGCCCCTCAGGGTCTGATTTTGTGGCCGGGGTCTCTCAGGGTCCGATTTTGTGGCCGAGGCCCCTCAGGGTACGGATTTGTGGGTGGGGCCCCTCAGAGTTCAATTTTGTGGGTGGGGCCCCTCAGGGTCCAATTTTGTGGCTGGGGCCCCTCAGGGTCCAATTTTGTGGCTGGGGCCCCTCAGGGTCTGATTTTGTGGCTGGGGCCCCTCAGGGTCCGATTTTGAGGGTGGGGCCCCTCAGGGTCCAATTTGGTGGGTGGGGCCCCTCAGGGTCCAATTTTGTGGATGGGGCCCCTCAGGGTCCAATTTTGTGGATGGGGCCCCTCAGGGTCCAATTTTGTGGATGGGGCCCCTCAGGGTCTGATTTTGTGGCTGGGGCCCCTCAGATTCCGATTTTGAGGGTGGAGCCTCTCAGGGTCTAATTTTGTGGCTGGGTCCCCTCATGGTCTGATTTGATTTTGTGGGTGGGGCCCCTCAGGGTCTGAGTTTGTGGGTGGGGCCCCTCAGGGTCCGATTTTATGAACAGGGCCCCTTAGGGTCTGATTTTGTGGCTGGGGCCCCTCAGGGTCTGATTTTGTGGCTGGGGCCCCTCAGGGTCTTATTTTGTGGCTGGGGCCCCTCAGGGTCTTATTTTGTGGCTGGGGCCCCTCAGGGTCTGATTTTGTTGGTGTGGCGCCTCTGGGTTCGATTTTGTGACCGGGGCCCCTCAGGGTCCGACTTTGTGGCTGTGGACCCTCAGGGTCTGATTTTGTTGGTGGGGCCCCTCAGGGTCCGATTTTGTGACCGGGGACCCTCAGGGTCTGATTTTGTGGTTGGGGCCCCTCACGGTCCGATTTTGTGGCTGGGGCCCCTCAGGGTCTGGATTTGTGGGTGGGTCCCCTCAGGGTCCGATTTTGTGGCTGGGGCCCCTCAGGGTCTGATTTTGTGGGTGGGGCACCTCAGGGTCCGATTTTGTGACCGGGGACCCTCAGGGTCTGATTTTGTGGTTGGGGCCTCTCAGTGTCCGATTTTGTGGCCGGGGCCCCTCAGGGTCTGGATTTGTGCGTGGGTCCCCTCAGGGTCCGATTTTGTGGGTGGGGCCCCACAGGGTCTGATTTCGTGGCTGGGGCCCCTCAGGGTCTGATTTTGTGGGTGGGGCCCCTCAGGGTCTGATTTTGTGGGTGGGGCCCCTCAGGGTCTGATTTTGTGGGTGAGGACCCTCAGGGTCCGATTTTGTGACCGGGGCACCTCAGGGTCTGATTTTGTGGTTGGGGCCCCTCAGGGTCCTATTTTGTGACTGGGGCCTCTCTAGGTTCGATTTTGTGGCCGGGGTCTCTCAGGGTCCGAAAGAGTCTTCAGTGCTGCTGGATCAATCCTGACAGAAAAAAGGACCCGTCTGTTGACCCAAAATGTTGATGATCTAACCTTCATTAAAATGAACCATGCATGGGTTTCAAAGGATTTTGTCCCACCTTCCCGTGATGACACATAGGTTACCAGAAAAGTGCCTCGGTTTTTTCCTCCTCTTCCTCAGACTTTGCCAATTACGCCCTTTGCAGCAGCTGAATGTCCAGCCAACACATCAACATATGCCAATTTTTAAACCTCCCTAACAGGGCTGCCCAGTCCCTCCCCCAACGGCTGGGGTCAAGACCTGGCGCACCCAGGCAAGTGCCATTGCTCTGAACAGGTGGCTGGGCCCACTGATGGCTGACAGCAATGGCACAGGGCCCCTCATAGTACAATACAGTGTCTCAGACGGTGGGAGGGCCCACTCGCCGTCAGACACACCAGCGTACTATAAGGGGCCCTGTGCCAGTACCGTCGACCACGATTGTGCCGCCCCTGCTTGGTCATGGCCACAGCACTTGCAAGTTGCAATGCTTAACTCTCCCTGCTCCACCGCTGTGTAGTCTGGGCAGTTAAATCCTTCACAGGGACGGCTACTAGAAATTTGGTGTATTGATCAATGATGGTTAAGATGTAGCTATGGCCTGTCCTGCTGGCCTCTACCTTCAGATGATCAATGGCTACCATTTCAAATGGACGTCAACTTACAAGTGGATGCAGTGGTGGTTTATCATCACCTTTCACAGTTGTGATAGTCACAGACATGTGACATTCCTGCCACCATTTTTCAATGTCTCCTCTCATGCCAATCCAATAGAATCGCCTACGGCCTGTGGCTTCTGTCTTTTGCACTCCAAAATGACCAGACACATCATGATAGGCAGTGAGGACCATGGGTACATCTCTCCCTGTGATCACAATTTGATGGAGACGAGTAACGGTGATGTGATCCACGCTACTGCGATAAAGCAATCCTTTCTTCACAAAGAACCTTTTTCACTTTCTCCACAGACACAGTAATTGAGGGTCTGCATCGCCTCTGCAACATCTACCGGGAGGTTTTCCCACGATGAGTAATTCCAAAATTTCTGCTAACACTCAACTTTGCGTCTAAACTTGTATCCAGGTAGTTTCCAGTAGCGGAGATTCTGGACTGGCTTACTGAGATTGAAATATATACGAAGATTTAAAAGTACCACAACACTGTATACTGGTGTACGCTATGAATACCTTTCCCTTTTTCAACTTTTTAATTCTGGTGTAATACATAGTGAGCCTGTGAGTGTCTGTGTCTGACTCCGGTAGTATAGACGGAAATTTAACCCTAGACTGGACACACCTGGTATGTGCTGATACAGTACCTTGTTTCAAAAATTTGTATTAAGGTATCATCTGTAGGATAACCAACTGTGGGGGGGACCCTCTTCTTGCCACAGACAAACACAAGACTGAGACAGACTTTGTATTGAACAGGTCCGTTTTTAGTGCCCATCCTTCTGTCGACAACAGCAATTCACCACAGCCGTTTCACATTTCTCTGTACACAAGCCCTGGTACCTTCACTTCCTTTGTAACTATAATCGTGGCATCCTCTGTGGCTCTTCCACTGTGGCTGGCCTAGGCCCAACCACTACAGCGCTGCACCAGTCTGAGCACACCATCCGTATGATAGCCCCAGGCTGTCTTTGTCTGCGGCTACCGTCCTCTGGGCCACCCGCCTGTGACCGCCTTAACAGTCAGTCCTCTCTGGAGCCTTTCCACTGTCTCTATTTCCTCAGCAGAACTTCCTCTTTACTGTACTCCCTTCGCTGACTGACTCTTCCAGAACCTTCCCTCAGCCTTTTATTCTTCCAGTTCTGGTAACTCTGCCCTCCATCACCTAACAGTTTCTCTGACCAATGGCAGTTATTCAGTCCCACTCCTACACTCTCCACTGCCCTCCAATGGGCAAGCTAAAACACTGCAACCTTTCACTTTATCTTAGCGGTTTCACACCTACACTGCGCTACACCTCTGCTTCTCACAACAGGCTGGTTTGTCTGTCAGTCCACCTTCCCTACATCATCCATAGTGAGTGGCCGTGTGTGGGTTACGCCTTCTATATATACGGTGAATCGGAGAAACAAATTTTTACACTATACTCGATAAAGCTTGTATCTTGTTATACAGTACCTTTGTATGACATTTAGCATTACGATCAAATCCATACTGTGTAAGCGTCTGAGAGTGACTACAGGACTATTTATACGGAGATTTCAATTGTACCCAGCAGCAACCAGTACCCGGGCAGCACGGTGGCTCAGTGGTTAGCGCTGCAGCCTTGGGTTCGAATCCCACCAAGGACAACATCTGCAAGGAGTTTGTATGTTCTCCCCGTGTTTGCGTGGGTTTCCTCCGGGCACTCCGGTTTCCTCCCACACTTCAAAGACATACTGATAGGGAATTTAGATTGTGAGCCCCATGAGGGACAGTGATGAAAATATGTGCAAAACTGTAAAGCGCTGCGGAATATGTTAGCGCTATATAAAAATAAAGATTAATTTCAATGGGGAAATTTTGCCATACAGAAAACATGCCCTGAGGCGTTTCAAATGGCAGTTAAGCTCATTGATATGCACAGGCAGACCCAGCTACTATGCCAACGCCTACAAACTTTACTTGACGCCCCCAGGACACAGTTTCTGGCAGATAATAACAGCTCTTAAAGCGAAACCCACAGCACAAATACAAATCTAGCTTCATCACATGACGCATGCCCCTGAGAGAGAATGTACGCCAAAGTGGATTTAGAAGCCCAGTGCGCTAAACTAGCTCTTAAACGGCCGACACGCCTAAGTGATTCTTAAAGGGCTGGCGCACCAAAATGAGCCTTAAAGGGCCGGCGCGCCAAATCGAAAGCAGAGTAACCCCAGACTCCAAATCGGAGGCTGAGCCACCCAGGCCTCCAAATCGGACCCAGAGTGGCCCCGCCCACCAAATCGGACCCTGAGGGGCCCTGCCCACCAAATCGGACCCTGAGGGGGCCCGCCCACCAATTCTGACCCTGAGGAACCCCGCCCACCAAATCAGACCCCGAGGGGCCCCACCCACCAAATTGGACCCAGAATGGCCCCCCACCAAATTGGACCCAGAGTGGCCTGCCCACCAATATGGACCCAGGGGTCTCCGTCCACAAAATCAGACCCTAAGGGACCCCACCCACAAAATTGGACCCTGAGTGGACCCGGCCACAAAATCAGACCCTGAGGGGCCGCACCCACAAAATTGGACCCTGAGAAGCCACACCCACAAAATCAGACCCTGAGGGATCCCAGCCACCAATTCAGGCCCTGAGGAGCCCAGGCCACCGAATTGGACCCTGAGGTGCCACGGCCACAAAATCAGATCCTGAGGGGCCCCACCCATCAAATCAGACCCTGAGGCCAAAGTGGCTCCTGAGAGGCACCCACGGTTAAAACGGATCCTGAGTTGAAAGTCTTGCAGGGGCAGCAGGCAAGTCTCTTTTGAAGGGGCAGCCCGGGCACCATTTCAAACCACTATCTGTACTTCCTTCAGGAAATACACATCTAGTATTATTATTATTATTCAGTTGATTTCCGCAATTAATATGGCCCGAACCGCTACACGCACAGACTCCCTTGAGGTGTCGTTTCAAAGCCAGCGTCCACGAGAGGTGTGCTAAGTATTTTTCGTGTTGATCGGATTTGTAGTTTTTGCGCAATTTACATTTGAAATTATTTTTTCCCGTCATTGGAATGCACTGTCTCACTGCTTTTCAATGGGAAACTTAAAACGTGCCCTGAGGCGATTGAAATGGCAGTTGAGCTCATTGATATGCGCAGGCACACCCAGTTACTATGCCAATGCCTACGAACGTCACATGATGCCCCCAGGACACAGTTTCTGGCACATAATATCAGCTCTTAAAGCGAAACCCACAGCACAAATGCAAATCTAGCTTCATCACATGACGCATGGCCCTGAGAGAGAATGTGCGCCAAAGTGGATTTAGAAGCCCAGTGAGTCACCCTGGCTCTTAAAGAGCCGACGCGCCAAAGTGATTCTTAAAGAACCAGCGCACCAAAGTGAGTCTTAAAGGGTCGGCGCACCAAATCGAAAGCTGAGTGACCCAAGGCTCCAAATTGGAGGCTGATCGACCCTGGCCTCCAAACCGGACCCAGCGTGGCCCCGCTCACCAAATCGGACCCAGAGTGGCCCCGCCCACCAAATCGGACCCAGAGTGGCCCCGCCCACCAAATTGGACCCAGAATGGCTCCACCCACCAAATCGGACCCTGAGGGGCTGACTGGTCCCCCCCACCAAATCGGACCCAGAGTGGCCCCGCCCACCAAATCGGCCCCCGAGTGGCCCCGCTCACCAAATTGGCCCCCAAGTGGCCCCGCCCACCAAATTGGCCCCTCCCACCAAATCGGCCCCCGAGTGCCCCCCACCACCAAATTGGCTACGAGTGGCCTCGCCCACCAAATTGGCCCCTGAGTGGCCCCGCTCACCAAATCAGCCCCCGAGTGGCCCCGCCCGCCAATTCGCACCGCCCGAGTTGCCACGCCCACCAAATTGGCCCCCGAGTGGCCCCGCTCAGAAAATCGCCCCCCGAGTGGCCCCGCCCACCAAATCGGCCTACAAGTGACCCGCCCACCAAATTGGCTCCTCCCACCAAATCGGCCCCTAAGTGGCCCCTCCCACCAAATCGGCCCCCGAGTGCCCCACCACCACCAAATCGGCCCCGAGTGGCCCCACCACCACCAAATCGGCCCCCGAGTGGCACCGCTCACCAAATCGGACCCCGAGTTACCCCGCCCACCAAATCGGACCCCCGAGTTGCCCCGCCCACCAAATCGGACCCCGAGTTGCCCCGCCCACCAAATCGGACCCCGAGTTGCCTCGCCCACCAAATCGGACCCCGAGTTGCCCCGCCCACCAAATCGAACCCCAAGGGGCCCCGCCCACCAAATCGGACCCTGAGGGGCCCCGAATTCAAAATTGGACCCTGAGGGGCCCCGGCCACAAAATCAGACCCTGAGGGGCCCCAGCCACAAAATCGGACCCTGAGGGGCCCCACCCACCAAATCGGACCCTGAGGGGCCCCACCCACCAAATCGGACCCTGAGGGACCCCGGCCACAAAATCGGACCCTGAGGGGCCCCACCCTCAAAATCGGACCCTGAGGGGTTCCGGCCACAAAATCGGACCCTGAGGGGCCCCGGCCACAAAATCGGACCCTGAGGGGCCCCAACCACCAAAGCGGGCCCTGAGGGGCCACACCCACAAAATCGGACCCTGAGGGGCCACACCCACAAAATCGGAGACTGAGGGATCCCCGCCAACAATTCAAGCCCTGAGGAGCCCAGGCCAAGGAATCAGATCCTGAGGCGCCCCACCCACCAAATCAGACCCTGAGGCCAAAGTGGCCCCTGAGAGGAACTCACAGTTAAAACGGATCCTGAGTTGAAAGTCTTGCAGGGGCAGCAGGCAAGTCTCTCTTAAAGGGGCAGCCCGGGCACCATTTCAAACCACTATCTGTACTTCCTTCAGGAAATACACATCTAGTGTTAATTTTCTTTATTCAGTTGATTTCTGCAATTAATTCTGCCCAAATCGCTACACACACAGACTCCGTTGAGGCGTCGTTTCGAAGCCAGCGTCCACGAGTGGTGTGCTAAGTATTTTTCGTGTCGATCGGATTTGTAGCTTTTGCGCAATTTGCGTTTGAAATTTTTTTTCTCATCATTGGAATACATTGTCTCAATGCATTGCCATAGGAATACATGGGGCAGTCGTGAGGCGATTTAAATTTGAGGACCAGTTGCGGCAGTTAAGCTCATTGATATGCGCAGGCACACCCAGTTACTATGCCAACGCCTACGAACTTTACATGACCCCACCAGGACAGAGTTTCTACCAGATAATATCAGCTCTTAAAGCGAAACCCAAAGCACAAATGCAAATCTACCTTCATCACATGACGCATGCACCTGAAAGATAATGTGCGCCAAAGTGGATTTAGAAGCCCAGTGCGCCAAACTGGCCCACGTGCCTATGTGATTCTTAAAGGGCCGGCACAACAAAATGAGTTTTAAAGGGCCGGCGCGCCAAATCGAAAGCTGAGTGACCCCAGGCTCCAAATCGGACGCTGAGCCACCCCACCCACCAAATCGGACCCAGAGTGACCCCACCCACCAAATCGGACCCAGGGGGGCTCCACCCACAATATCGGACCCTGAGGGGCCCCGCCCACAAAATCGGACCCTGAGAGACTCCGGCCACAAAATCGGACCCTGAGGGGCCCCAACCACAAAATCAGACCCTGAGGGGCCTCAGTCACAAAATCGGACCCTGAGGGGCCCCACCCACAAAATCAGACCCTGAGGGACCCCAGCCACAAAATCAGAACCTGAGGGGCCCCAACCACAAAATCAGAACCTGAGGGGCCCCACCCACAAAATCAGACCATGAGGGACCCCACCCACAAAATCGGACCCTGAGGGGCCCCACCGGCAAAATCGGACCCTGAGGGACCCCACCGGCAAAATCGGACCCTGAGGGGCCCCACCCGCAAAATCGGACCCTGAGGGGCCCCACGCGCAAAATCGGACCCTGAGGGGCCCCACCCACAAAATCGGACCCTGAGGGGCTCCACCCACAAAATCAGACCCTGAGAGGCACCGGTTACAAAATCGGACCCTGAGGGGCCCCGGACACAAAATCGGACCCTGAGGGGCCCAACCACAAAATCGGACCCTGAGGGGCCCAACCCACAAAATCAGACTCAGTGTCCCCGCCCACCAAATTGGACCCTGAAGGGCCCTGTCCACCAAATCGGACCCAAAGTGGCGCCGCCCACCAAATCAGACCCAGAGTGGCCCCGCCCACCAAATGGGACCCTGAGGGGCCCGCCCACCAAATGGGACCCTGAGGGGCCCGCCCACCAAATGGGACCCTGAGGGGCCCCGCCCACCAAATTGGACCCTGAGGGGCCCCGCCCACCAAATTGGACCCTGAGGGGCCCCGCCCACCAAATCGGACCCTGAGGGGCCCCGCCCACTAAATCGGATTCTGAAAGGCCCCAACCACAAAATCGGACCCTGAGGGGTCCCACCCACAAAACCGGACCCTGAGGGTCCCCGCTGACCAAATTGAACTCTGAGGGGCCCCGCCCACCAAATTGGACCCAGAGTGTCCCGCCCATCAAATCAGACCTAGAGAGGCCCCACCTACCAAATCGGACCCCGAGGGGCCCCGCCCACCAAATCGGACCCCGAGGGATCCCGCCCACCAAATCGGACCCCGAGGGTCCCCGCCAACCAAATTGAACACTGAGGGGCCCCGCCCACCAAATCGGACTCTGATAGATCCCGCCCACCAAATCAGACCCTGAGGGGCCCAGCTCACCAAATCGGACCCAGAGTGGCCCCGCAAACCAAATCAGACCCAGATTGGCCCCGCCCACCAAATCAGACCCAGAGTGGCCCCGCCCACCAAATTGTACCTTGAGGGGCCCCGCCCACCAAATCGTACCCTGAGGGGCCCCGCCCACCAAATCGTACCCTGAGGGGCCCCCCACCAAATTGGACCCAGAGTGGCCCCACCCACCAAATCAGACCCAGGGGGCCCCACCCACAAAATCGGACCCTGAGTGGCCCCAGCCACCAAATCAGACCCTGAGGGGCCCCAACCACAAAGTCGGACCCTGAGGGGTCCCGCCCACCAAATCGGACCCTGAGGGGCCCCGCTCACAAAATCGAACCCTGAGGGGCTCCACCCACCAAATCGGACCCTAAGGGGCACCGCCCACTAAATTGGACCGAGAGTGGACCCACCCACCAAATCGGACCCTGAGGAGCCCCACCCACCAAATCGGACCCTGAGGGGTTCCGGCCACAAAATCGGACCCTGAGGGGCCCCGACCACAAAATTGGACCCTGAGGGGCCCCGGCCACAAAATCGGACCCTGAGGGGCCCCGCCCACCACATCGGATCCTAAGAGGCCCAACCCACCAAATCAGACCCTGAGGGTCCCCGTCCACAATATCGGACCCTGAGGGGCCCCACCCACCAAATCGGACTCTGAGGGGCCCCGGCCACAAAATTGGACCCTGAGGGGCCCCACCCACAAAATCAGACCCTGAGGAGTTCCAGCCACAAAATCGGACCCTGAGGGGCCCCGGCCACAAAATCAGACCCTGAGGGGCCCCGCCCCCACCAAATCGGACCCTGAAGGGCCCAACACACAAAAACGGACCCTGAGGGGCCCCAACCACAATATTGGACCCTGAGGGATCCCAGCCAGCAGTTCAAGCCCTGAGGAGACCAGGCCAACGAGTCGGATCCTGAGTGGCCTCAGGGTCTGATTTGGTGGGTGGGGCCCAAGTGGCCCCTGAGAGGCACCCACAGTTAAAACGGATCCTGAGTTGAAAGTCTTGCAGGGGGAGCAGGCAAGTCTCTCTTAAAGGGGCAGCCCTGGCACCATTTCAAACCACTATCTGTACTTCAGGAAATACACATCTAGTTCTTCTTATTATTATTGAGTTGATTTCCGCAATTAATGTGGCCCGAACCGCTACACGCACAGACTCCGTTGAGGTGTCGTTTCGAAGCCAGCATCCATGAGAGGTGTGCTAAGTATTTTTCGTGTCGATCTGATTTGTAGTTTTTGCGCAATTTGCGTTTGAAATTTTTTTTTTCCCGTCATTGGAATGCACTGTCTCCAATGCATTTCAATGGGAAATGGCAAAACGTGCCCTGAGGCGATTCAAATGGCAGTTAAGCTCATTGATATGCGCAGGCACACCCAGTTACTATGCCAGCGCCTACGAACGTCACATGACGCCCCCAGGAGAGAGCTTCTGCCACATAATATCAGCTCTTAAAGCGAAACCCACAGCACTAATGCAAATCTAGCTTCATCACATGACGCATGCCCCTGATAGAGAATGTCTGCCAAAGTGGATTTAGAAGAAGCACAGTGAGCCAAACTAGCTCTTAATGATTGTTAAAGGGCCGGCGCACCGAAATGAGTCTTAAAGGGCCGACACGCCAAATCGAAAGCTGAGTGACCACAGGCTCCAAATGGGAGGCTGATCGACCCCCCGGCCTCCAAATCGAAGGCTGAGCCACCCCGGCCTTCAAATCGGAGGCTGAGCCACCTCGGCCTCCAAATCGGAGGCTGAGCCACCCCGGCCTCCAAATCGGAGGCTCTTTGACCCCGGCCTCCAAATCGGAAGCTCATCGACCCTGGCCTCCAAATCTTACCCAGAGTGGCCCCACCCACCAAATCGGACCCAGAGAGGCCCTGCCCACCAAACCAGACTTTGAGGGGCCCCGCCCACCAAATCGGACCCTGTGGGGCCCCACCCACTAAATCGGACCCAGAGTGGTCCCGCCAACCAAATCGGACCCAGAGTGGCCCCGCCCACCAAATCGGACCCTGAGAGGCCCCACCCACCAAATTGGACCCAGAGTGGTCCCGCCAACCAAATCGGACCCAGAGTGGTCCCGCCCACCAAATAGGACCCAGAGGGTCTCCGCCCACAGAATCAGACCCTAAGGGGCCCCACCCACAAAATCTGACCCTGAGGGGCCCCAACCACAAAATCGGACCCTGATTGGTCCCAACCACAAAATCGGACCCTGAGGGGCCCCAGCCACAAAATCGGACCCTCAGGGGCCCCACACAAAATCGGAACCTGAGGGGCCACACCCACAAAATCAAAGCCTGAGAGATCCCCGCCAACAATTCAAGCCCTGAGGCACCCAGGCCAAGTAATCGGATCCTGAGGGGCCCCACCCACCAAATCAGACCCTGAGGCCAAAGTGGCCTCTGAGAGGCACTCACAGTTAAAACGGATCCTGAGTTGAAAGTCTTGCAGGGGCAGCAGGCAAGTCTCTCTTAAAAGGGCAGCCCGGGCACCATTTCAAACCACTATCTGTACTTCCTTCAGGAAATACACATCTAGTTATAGTGGTTTGAAAAAACCACTATATTGTAATCCGAACGCTGCTAACTTATTCTTCTTCTTCTTATTATTATTATTAAGTTGATTTCCGCAATTAATACAGCCCGAACCGCTACACGCACAGATGCCGTTAAGGTGTTGTTTCGAAGCCAGCGTCCATGAGAGGTGTGCTAAGTATTTTTCGTGTCGATCGGATTTGTAGTTTTTGCGCAATTTGCGTTTGAAATTTTTTTTTCCCGTCATTGGAATGCACTGTCTCCAATGCTTTTCAATGGGTAATGGCAAAACGTGCCCTGAGGCGATTGAAATGGCAGTTGAGCTCATTGATATGCGCAGGCAGACCCAGTTACTATGCCAACGCCTACGAACGTCACATGACATCCCAAGGACAGAGCTTCTGCCACATAATATCAGCTCTTAAAGTGAAACCCACAGCACAAATGCAAATCTAGCTTCATCACATGACACATGCCCCTGAGAGAGAATGTGCGACAAAGTGGATTTAGAAGCCCAGTGAGCCACCCTGGCTCTTGAAGGGCCGACGTGCCACAGTGATTCTTAAAGGGCCAGCGCACCGAAATGAATCTTAAAGGGCCGGCGCGCCAAATCGAAAGCTGAGTGACCCCGGCCTCCAAATCGGAGGCTGAGCCACCCCGGCCTCCAAATCGGAGGCTGAACCACCCCGGCTTCCAAATCGGAGGCTGAGCCACCCTGGCCTCCAAATCGGACCCAGTGTGGCCCCGCTCAAAAAATCAGACCCAGAGTAGCACAGCCCACCAAATCGGATCCTGAGGGGCCCCGCCCACCAAATCAGACTCTGAGTGGCCCCGCCCACCAAATCGGACCCTGAGGAGCCCCGCCCACCAAATCAGACCCTGAGAAGCCCCGCCCACCAAATCGGACCCAGAGTGACCCCGCCCACCAAATCGGACCCAGAGTGGCCCCGCCCACCAAATCGGATCCAGAGGGGCCCCGTCCATCAAATCGGACCCTGAGGGGCCCCGCCCACCAAATCGGGAACCTGAGGAGCCCCGCCCACCAAATCGGATCCAGAGGGGCCCCGCCCATCAAATCGGACCCTGAGGGGCCCCGCCCACCAAATCGGAACCTGAGGGGCCCCGCCCACCAAATCGGACCCAGATTGACCCCGCCGACCAAATCGGACCCAGATTGACCCCGCCCACCAAATCGGACCCCGAGGAGCCCCGCCCTCCAAATCGGACCCAGATTGACCCCGCCAACCAAATCGGACCCTGAAGGGCCCCGACCACCAAATCGGACCCAGAGGTGCCCCGGTCACAAAATCGGACCCTGAGGGGCCCCACCCACAAAATCAGATCCTGAGGGGCCCCACCCACAAAACCAGACCCTGAGGGGCCCCAGCCGCAAAATAAGACCCTGAGGGGCCCCACCCACAAAATCGGACCCTGAGAGACCCCGACCACAAAATCGAACCCAGAGGGTCCCCAGTCACAAAATCAGACCCTAAGGGGCCCAGGTCACGAAATCGGACCCTGAGGGGCCCCACCCACAAAATCAGACCCTGAGGGGCCCCGCCCACCAAATCAGACCCTGAGGGACCCCAGCCACAAAATCAGAACCTGAGGGGCCCCAACCACAAAATCAGAACCTGAAGGGCCCCACCCACAAAATCAGACCAAGAGGGACCCCACCCACAAAATCGGACCCTGAGGGGCCCCGCCCACCAAATTAGACCCTGAGGGGCCCCACCCTCAAAATCGGTCGCTGAGGGGCCCCACCCACAAAATCGGACCCTGAGAGACCCCGGCCACAAAATCGAACCCAGAGGGGCCTCAGTCACAAAATCAGACCCTAAGGGGCCCCGGCCACAAAATCGGACCCTGAGGGGCCCCACCCACAAAATCAGACCCTGAGGGACCCCAGCCACAAAATCGGACCCTGAGGGGCCCCACCCACAAAATCAGACCCTGAGGGTCCCCGGTCACGAAATCGGACCCTGAGGGGCCCCACCCACAGAATCGGACCCTGATGGGCCCCAACCACAAAATCAGACCCTGAGGTGCCCCGGTCACAAAATCGGACCCTGAGGGGCCCCACCCACAAAATCACACCGTGAGGGTCCCCGGTCACAAAATCGAACCTAGAGGGGCCCCAGTCACAAAATAGGACCCTCAGGGGCCCCAACCACAAAATCAGACCCTGAGGTGCCCCGGTCACAAAATCGGAACCTGAGGGGCCCCACCCACAAAATCAGACCCTGAGGGGCCCAACCCACAAAACCAGACCATGAGGGGCCCCAGCCGCAAAATAAGACCCTGAGGGGCCCCACCCACAAAATCGGACCCTGAGAGTCCCCGGCCACAAAATCGAACCCAGAGGGGCCCCAGTCACAAAATCAGACCCTAAGGGGCCCAGGTCACGAAATCGGACCCTGAGGGGCCCCACCCACAAAATCAGACCCTGAGGGGCCCCGCCCACCAAATTAGACCCTGAGGGGCCCCACCCTCAAAATCAGACCCTGAGGGGCCCCAGACACAAAATCAGACCCTGAGGGGCCCCAGCCACAAAATCGGACTCTGAGGTGCCCCACCCACAAAATCGGACCCTTAGGGGCCCCACCCACAAATCCAGACCCTGAGGGAACCCGGACAAAAAATCGGACCCTGAGAGACCCCGGCCACAAAATCGGACCCTGAGGGGCCCCAACCACAAAATCAGACCCTGAGAGACCCCGGCCACAAAATCGGACCCTGAGGGGCCCCAACCACAAAATCAGACCCTGAGGGGCCCCAGTCACAAAATCGGACCCTGAGGGGCCCCAACCACAAAATCAGAACCTGAGGGGCCCCACCCACAAAATCAGACCATGAGGGACCCTACCCACAAAATCGGACCCTGAGGGGCCCCGCCCACCAAATTAGACCCTGAGGGGCCCCACCCTCAAAATCGGTCGCTGAGGGGCCCCACCCACAAAATCGGACCCTGAGAGACTCCGGCCACAAAATCGAACCCAGAGGGGCCTCAGTCACAAAATCAGACCCTAAGGGGCCCCGGCCACAAAATCGGACCCTGAGGGGCCCCACCCACAAAATCAGACCCTGAGGG
Organism: Dendrobates tinctorius; assembly: GCF_039654945.1. Lineage (NCBI taxonomy): Eukaryota > Metazoa > Chordata > Amphibia > Anura > Dendrobatidae > Dendrobates > Dendrobates tinctorius. The sequence continues at coordinate 10,336,484 of NW_027361848.1, read as the reverse complement.
ACCCCAACCACAAAATCGGACCCTGAGGGACCCCACCCACAAAATCAGACCCTGAGGGTCCCCGGTCACAAAATCGGACCCTGAGGGGCCCCACCCACAGAATCGGACCCTGATGGGCCCCACCCACAAAATCAGACCCTGAGGGGCCCCAGGAACAAAATCGGACCCTGAGGGGCCCCACCCACAAAATCGGACCCTGAGGGGCCCCACCCACAAAATCGGACCCTGAGGGGTCCCGCCCACAAAATTAGACCCTGAGGGGCCCCACCCTCAAAATCAGACCCTGAGGGGCCACAGCCACAAAATCAGACCCTGAGGGGCCACAGCCACAAAATCGGACCCTGAGGGGCCCCACCCACAAAATCGGACCCTGAGGGGCCCAGGTCACGAAATCGGACCCTGAAGGGCCCCACCCACAAAATCAGACCCTGAGGGTCCCGCCCACCAAATCAGACCCTGAGGGACCCCAGCCACAAAATCAGAACCTGAGGGGCCCCAACCACAAAATCAGAACCTAAAGGGCCCCACCCACAAAATCAGACCATGAGGGACCCCACCCACAAAATCGGACCCTGAGGCGCCCCGCCCACCAAATTAGACCCTGAGGGGCCCCACCCTCAAAATCGGTCGCTGAGGGGCCCCACCCACAAAATCGGACCCTGAGAGACCCCGGCCACAAAATCGAACCCAGAGGGGCCTCAGTCACAAAATCAGACCCTAAGGGGCCCCGGCCACAAAATCGGACCCTGAGGGGCCCCACCCACAAAATCAGACCCTGAGGGACCCCAGCCACAAAATCGGACCCTGAGGGGCCCCACCCACAAAATCAGACCCTGAGGGTCCCCGGTCACAAAATCGGACCCTGAGGGGCCCCACCCACAGAATCGGACCCTGATGGGCCCCAACCACAAAATCAGACCCTGAGGTGCCCCGGTCACAAAATCGAACCTAGAGGGGCCCCAGTCACAAAATAGGACCCTCAGGGGCCCCAACCACAAAGTCAGACCCTGAGGTGCCCCGGTCACAAAATCGGACCCTGTGGGGCCCCACCCACAAAATCAGACCCTGAGGGGCCCAACCCAGAAAACCAGACCCTGAGGGGCCCCAGCCGCAAAATAAGACCCTGAGGGGCCGCACCCACAAAATCGGAACCTGAGAGACCCCGGCCACAAAATCGAACCCAGAGGGGCCCCAGTCACAAAATCAGACCCTAAGGGGCCCAGGTCACGAAATCGGACCCTGAGGGGCCCCACCCACAAAATCAGACCCCGAGGGGCCCCGCCCACCAAATTAGACCCTGAGGGGCCCCACCCTCAAAATCAGACCCTGAGGGGCCACAGCCACAAAATCAGACCCTGAGAGACCCCGGCCACAAAATCGGACCCTGAGGGGCCCCACCCACAAAATCGGACCCTGAGGGGCCCCGCCCATCAAATTAGACCCTGAGGGGCCCCACCCTCAAAATCAGACCCTGAGGGGCCACAGCCACAAAATCAGACCCTGAGGGGCCCCAGCCACAAGATCGGACCTTGAGGGGCCCCACCCACAAAATCGGACCCTGAGGGGCCCCACCCACAAATCCAGACCCTGAGGGGCCCCAGCCACAAAATCGGACCCTGAGAGACCCCGGCCACAAAATCGGACCCTGAGGGGCCCCAACCACAAAATCAGACCCTGAGGGGCCCCGGTCACAAAATCGGACCCTGAGGGGCTCCACCCACAAAATCAGACGCTGAGTGACCCCAGCAACAAAATCAGACCCTGAGGGGCCCCAGCCACAAAATCGGACCCTGAGTGGACCCACCCACAAAATCGCACCCTGAGGGGCCCCACCCAAAAATCGGACCCTGAGGGGCCCCGCCCACCAAATTAGACCCTGAGGGGCCCCACCCTCAAAATCGGTCCCTGAGGGGCGCCGGCCACAAAATCGGACCCTGAGGGGCCCCGGCCACAAAAGCAGACCCTGAGGGGCCCCACCCGCAAAATCGGACCCTAAGGGGCCCCGGCCACAAAATCGGACCCTGAGGGGCCCCAACCACAAAATCAGACCCTGAGGGGCCCCGGTCACAAAATCGGACCCTGAGGGGCTCCACCCACAAAATCAGACGCTGAGGGACCCCAGCCACAAAATCAGACCCTGAGGGGCCCCAGCCACAAAATCGGACCCTGAGGGGTCCCACCCACAAAATCGCACCCTGAGGGGCCCCACCCACAAAATCGCACCCTGAGGGGCCCCACCCACAAAATCGCACCCTGAGGGGCCCCACCCACAAAATCGGACCCTGAGGGGCCCCGCCCACCAAACTAGACCCTGAGGGGCCCCACCCTCAAAATCGGTCCCTGAGGGGCCCCGGCCACATAATCGGACCCTGAGGGGCCCCGGCCACAAAATCGGACCCTGAGGGGCTCCGCCCACAAAATCGGACCTTGAGGGTCCCCGCCCACAAAATCAGACCCTGAGGGGCCCAACCAACAAAATCGGACCCTGAGGGGCCCCAGCCACAAAATCGGACCTTGAGGGGCCCCGGCCACAAAATCGGACCCTGAGGGGCCCCGGCCACAAAATCGGACCCTGAGGGGCCCCGGCCACAAAATCAGACCCTGAGGGGCCCCGGCCACAAAATCAGACCCTGAGGGGCCCCGGCCATAAAATCAGACCCTGAGGGGCCCCGGCCACAAAATCGTACCCTGAGGGCCCCGGCCACAAAATCGTACCCTGAGGGGCCCCGGCCACAAAATCGGACCATGAGGGGCCCCACCCACAAAATCGGACCCTGAGGGGCACCACCCATAAAATCGGACTCTGAGGGGACCCACCCACAAAATCGGACCCTGAGGGGCCACACCCACAAAATTGGACCCTGATGAAACCCGGCCACTAATTCAAATCCTGAGGAGCCCAGGCCACCGAATCGGATCCTGAGGGGCCCCACCCACCAAATCAGACCCTGAGGCCAAAGTGGCCCCTGAGAGGCACCCACATTTAAAACGGATCCTGAGTTGAAAGTCTTGCAGGGGCAGCAGGCAAGTCTCTCTTAAAGGGGCAGCCCAGGCACCATTTCAAACCACTATCTGTACTTCCTTCAGGAAATACACATCTAGTATTAATGTTGTAATCTGACCGCTGCTAACTTATTCTTATTATTCAGTTGATTTCTGCAATTAATGCGGCACGAACCGCTACACGCACAGACTCCATTGAGGTGTCATTTCGAAGCCAGCGTCCACGAGAGGTGTGCTAAGTAATTTTCGTGTCGATTGGATTTGTAGTTTTTGCGCAATTTGCATTAGAAATTTTTTTTTCCCGTCATTTGAATGTATTGTCTCAATGGTTTTCAATGGGGAAATTTTGCCTTAGAGAAAATATGCCCTGAGGCGATTCAAATGGCAGTTTAGCTCATTGATATGCGCAGGCAGACCCAGTTACTATGCCAACGCCAAAGAACTTCACATGACGCCCTCAGGACACAGTTTCTGGCGATAATATCAGCTCTTAAAGCGAAACCCACAGCACAAATGCAAATCTAGCTTCATCACATGACGCACGCCCCTGAGAGAGAATGTACGCCAAAGTGAATTTAGAAGCCCAGTGCGCCAAACTAACTCTTAAACAGCCGACGCGCCTAAGTGAATCTTAAAGGGCCGGCGCACCAAAATGAGCCTTAAAGGGCCGGCGCGCCAAATCGAATGCTGAGTGACCCCAGGCTCCAAATCAGAGGCTGATCGACCCTGACCTACAAATCGGAGGCTGAGCCAGCCAGGCCAACAAATTGGCCCCGGAGTGGCCCCGCCCTCCAAATCGGACCCAGAGAGGCCCCGCCAACCAAATTGGACCCTGAGGGGCCCCGCTCACCAAATCAGACCCATAGTGCCCCCGCCCTCCAAATCGGACCCAGAGGGTGGCCCGCCCACCAAATCGAACCGAGGGGCCCCTCCCACCAAATCAGACTCAGAGTGGTCCCGCCTACCAAATTGTACCCTGAATTGGCCCACCCACCAAATTGGACCCAGAGTGGCCCCGCCCACCAAATCAAACCCTGAGGGGTCCCACCCACCAAATCTGACCCTAAGGGGCCCCGCCCAACTAATCAGACCCAAAGTGGCCCCGCCCACCAAATCAGGCCATGAGGGGCGCCGCCCACCAAATCAGACCCTCAAGGGCCCCGCCTGCCAAATCATACCCTGAAGAGTCCCACCCACCAAATCGGATCCTGAGGGGACCCGCCCACCAAATCGGACCCTGAGAGGCCCCGTCTACCAAATCGGAACCAGAGGAGCCCCACCCACGAAATTGGACCCTGTGGGGCCCCACTCACCAAATCGGACCCTGTGGGGCCCGCCCACCAAATTGGACCCAGAGTGGCCCCTCCCACCAAATCAGACCCTGTGGGGCCCCGCCCATCAAGTCGGACCCTGTGGTGCCCCACCCACCAAATCGAACTCTGAGGGGCCCCGCCCACCAAATCGGACCCAGAGGGGTCCCACCTGCCAAATCAGACCCTGAGGGGCCGTGCCCACCAAACCGAACCCTGAGGGTCCTCGCCCACCAAATCGGCCCACCAATTCAAGCCCTGAGGAGCCCAGTCCACTGAATCAGATCCTGAGGGGTCCCACCCACCAAATCAGACCCTGAGGGGCCCCACAGGCCAAAGTGGCCCCTGAGAGGCACCCACAGGTAAAACGGATACTGAGTTGAAAGTCGTGCAGGGGCAGCAGGCAAGTCTCTCTTAAAGTCGCAGCCCGGGCACCATTTCAAACCACTAACTGTACTTCCTTCAGGAAATACACATCTAGTGTTAATTTTGTGATCTTTATTCAGCTGATTTCCGCAATTAATGCGGCCCGAACCGCTACATGCACAGACTCCGTTGAGGCGTCGTTTCGAAGCCAGTGTCCACGAGTGGTGTGCTAAGTATTTTTCTTGTCGATCGAATTTGTAGCTTTTGCGCAATTTGCGTTTGAAAATTTTTTTTCTCGTCATTGGAATGCATTGTCTCAATGAATTTCAATGGGAAAATTTTGCCATAGGAATACATGGGGCAGCCGTTAGGCGATTCAAATTTGAGGACCAGTTGCAGCAGTTAAGCTCATTGATATGCGCAGGCAGACCCAGTTACTATGCCAGCGCCTACGAACTTTACATGACCCCACCAGGACACAGTTTCTGCCAGATAATATCAGCTCTTAAAGCGAAACCCACAGCACAAATGCAAATCGAGCTTCATCACATGACACATGCCCCTGAGAGAGAATGTTCGCCAAAGTGGATTTAAAAGCCCAGTGCGCCAAACTGTCTCTTAAAGGGCTGATGCGCCAAAGTGGTTCTTAAAGGCCGGCGCACCAAAATGAGCCTTTAAGGGCCAGCACGCCAAATCGAAAGCTGAGTGACCCGAGGCTCCAAAACGAAGGCTGAGTGACCCCGGCCTCCAAATCGGACCCCGAGGGGCCCTGCCCACCAAATCGGACACCGAGGGTCCCCGCCCACCAAATCGGACCAAGAGTGGCCCCGGCCACAAAATCGGACCCTGAAGGGCCCCGGCCACAAAATCAGACCCACAGTGGCCCTGCCCACAAAATCAGACCCTGAGAGGTCCCCCTGTGGGGCCCCAACCACAAAATCGGACCCTAGAGGGGTCCAGGCCACAAAATCAGACCCTGAGGGGCCCCGACCACAATATCGGACCCTGAGGGGCCCCGGTCACAAAATTGGACCTTGAGAGGCTCGGGGCACCAAATCAGACCCTGAGGGGTCCCACCCGCAAAATCAGACACTGAGGGGCCCCACCCACAAAATCGGACCCTGAGGGGCCACACCCACAAAATCAGACCCTGAGGGGACACACCCACAAAATCAAACCCTGAGGGATCCCGGCCACCAATTCAAGCCCTGAGGAGCCAAGGCCACCGAATCTAATCCTGAGGGGCCCCACCCACCAAATCAGACCCTGAGGCCAAAGTGACCCCTGAGAGTCACCCACAGTTAAAACGGAACCTGACTTGAAAGTCTTGCAGGGGCAGCACGCAAGTCTCTCTTAAAGGGGCAGCCCGGGCACCATTTCAAACCACTATCTGTACTTCCTTCAGGAAATACATATCTAGTTATAGTGGTTTGAAAAAACCACTATATTGTAATCCGAACGCTGCTAACTTATTCTTCTTCTTATTATTATTATTAAGTTGATTTCCGCAATTAATGCGGCCCGAACCGCTACACGCACAGACTCCGTTGAGGTGTCGTTTCGAAGCCAGCGTCCATGAGAGGTGTGCTAAGTATTTTTCGTGTCGATCGGATTTGTAGTTTTTGAGCAATTTGCGTTTGAAAATTTTTTTTCCCGTCATTGGAATGCACTGTCTCCAATGCTTTTCAATGGGAAATGGCAAAACGTGCCCTGAGGCGATTGAAATAGCAGTTAAGCTCATTGATATGCGCAGGCAGACCCAGTTACTATGCCAACGCCTACGAATGTCACATGACGCCCCGAGGACAGAACTTCTGCCACATAATATCAGCTCTTAAAGCGAAACCCACAGCACTAATGCAAATCTAGCTTCATCACATGACACATGCCCCTGAGAGAGAATGTGCGCCAAAGTGGATTTAGAAGAAGCCCAGTGAGCCAAACTAGCTCTTAAAGGGCCGACGCGCCAAAGTGATTGTTAAAGGGCCGGCGCACCGAAATGAGTCTTAAAGGGCCGACACGCCAAATCGAAAGCTGATGACCACAGGCTTCAAATGGGAGGCTGATCGACTCCCCCGGCCTCCAAATCGGAGGCTGATCGACCCCGGCCTCCAAATCGGAGGCTGAGCCACCCCGGCCTCCAAATCGGAGGCTGAGTCACCCCGGCCTCCAAATCGGAGGCTGAGTCACCCCGGCCTCCAAATCGGAGGCTGAGTCACCCCGGCCTCCAAATCGGAGGCTGAGCCACCCCGGCCTCCAAATCGGAGGCTGAGCCACCCCGACCTCCAAATCGGAGGCTGATCGACCCCGGACTCCCAAATCGGAGGCTGAGCCACCCCGGCCTCCAAATCGGAGGCTGAGTCACCCCGGCCTCCAAATCGGAGGCTGAGCCACCCCGGCCTCCAAATCGTAGGCTGAGCCACTCCGACCTCCAAATCGGAGGCTCTTTGACCCCGGCCTCCCAAATCGGAGGCTGAGCCACCCCGGCCTCCAAATCTGAGGCTGAGCCACCCCGGCCTCCAAATCGGAGGCTGAGCCACCCCGGCCTCCAAATCGGAGGCTGAGCCACCCCGGCCTCCAAATCGGAGGCTGAGCCACCCCGGCCTCCAAATCGGAGGCTGAGCCACCCCGGCCTCCAAATCGGAGGCTGAGCCACCCCGGCCTCCAAATCGGAGGCTGAGCCACGCCGGCCTCCAAATCGGAGGCTGAGTCACCCCGGCCTCCAAATCGGAGGCTGAGCCACCCCGACCTCCAAATCGGAGGCTCTTTGACCCCGGCCTCCCAAATCGGAGGCTGAGCCACCACGGCCTCCAAATCGGAGGCTGAGCCACCCCAGCCTCCAAATCGGAGGCTGAGTCACCCCGGACTCCAAATCGGAGGCTGAGCCACCCCGGCCTCCAAATCAGAGGCTGAACCACCCCGGCCTCCAAATCGGAGGCTCTTTGACCCCGGCCTCCCAAATCGGAGGCTGAGCCACCCCGGCCTCCAAATCGGAGGCTGAGCCACCCCGGCCTCCAAATCGGAGGCTGAGCCACCCCGGCCTCCCAAATCGGAGGCTGAGCCACCCCGGCCTCCCAAATCGGAGGCTGAGCCACCCCGGCCTCCCGAATCGGAGGCTGAGTCACCCCGGCCTCCAAATCGGAGGCTGAGCCACCCCGACCTCCAAATCGGAGGCTCTTTGACCCCGGCCTCCCAAATCGGAGGCTGAGCCACCCCGGCCTCCAAATCGGAGGCTGAGCCACCCTGGCATCCAAATCGGAGGCTGTGTCACCCCGGCCTCCAAATCGGAGGCTGTGTCACCCCGGCCTCCAAATCGGAGGCTGAGCCACCCCGGCCTCCAAATCGGAGGCTGAGCCACCCCGGCCTCCAAATCGGAGGCTCTTTGACCCCGGCCTCCCAAATCGGAGGCTGAGCCTCCCCGGCCTCCAAATCGGAGGCTGAGCCACCCCGGCCTCCAAATCGGAGGCTGAGCCACCCCGGCCTCCAAATCGGAGGCTGAGCCACCCCGGCCTCCCAAATCGGAGGCTGAGCCACCCCAGCCTCCCAAATCGGAGGCTGAGCCACCCCGGCCTCCAAATCGGAGGCTGAGCCACCCCGGCCTCCAAATCGGAGGCTGAGCCACCCCGGCCTCCAAATCGGAGGCTGAGCCACCCCGGCCTCCAAATCGGAGGCTCTTTGACCCCAGCCTCCCAAATCGGAGGCTGAGCCACCCCGGCCTGCAAATCGGAGGCTGAGCCACCCCGGCCTCCAAATCGGAGGCTGAGCCACCCCGGCCTCCAAATCGGAGGCTGAGCCACCCCGGCCTCCAAATCGGAGGCTGAGCCACCCCGGCCTCCAAATCGGAGGCTGAGCCACCCCGGCCTCCAAATCAGAGGCTGAGCCACCCCGGCCTCCAAATCGGAGGCAGAGCCACTACGGCCTCCAAATCGGAGGCTGAACCACCCCGGCCTCCAAATCGGAGGCTGAGCCACCCCGGCCTCCAAATCGGAGGCTGAGCCACCCCGGCCTCCAAATCGGAGGCTGAGCCACCCCGGCCTCCAAATCGGAGGCTCTTTGACCCCGGCCTCCAAATCGGAAGCTCATCGACCCTGGCCTCCAAATCGGAGGCTGAGCAACCCCAGCCTCCAAATCTTACCCAGAGTGGCCCCACCCACCAAATTGGACCCAGAGAGGCCCTGCCCACCAAACCAGACTTTGAGGGGCCCCGCCCACCAAATCGGACCCTGTGGGGCCCCACCCACTAAATCGGACCCAGAGTGGTCCCGCCAACCAAATCGGACCCAGAGTGGCCCCGCCCACCAAATCGGACCCTGAGAGGCCCCACCCACCAAATCGGACCCAGAGTGGTCCCGCCAACCAAATCGGACCCAGAGTGGTCCCGCCCACCAAATAGGACCCAGAGGGTCTCCGCCCACAAAATCAGACCCTAAGGGGCCCCACCCACAAAATCTGACCCTGAGGGGCCCCAACCACAAAATCGGACCCTGATTGGTCCCAACCACAAAATCGGACCCTGAGGGGCCCCAGCCACAAAATCGGACCCTCAGGGGCCCCACACAAAATCAGAACCTGAGGGGCCACACCCACAAAATCGAAGCCTGAGAGATCCCCGCCAACAATTCAAGCCCTGAGGCACCCAGGCCAAGTAATCGGATCCTGAGGGGCCCCACCCACCAAATCAGACCCTGAGGCCAAAGTGGCCTCTGAGAGGCACTCACAGTTAAAACGGATCCTGAGTTGAAAGTCTTGCAGGGGCAGCAGGCAAGTCTCTCTTAAAGGGGCAGCCCGGGCACCATTTCAAACCACTATCTGTACTTCCTTCAGGAAATACACATCTAGTATTAATGTTGTAATCCGAACGCTGCTAACTTTTTCTTTTTATTCAGTTGATTTCCGCAATTAATGCGGCCCGAACCGCTACACGCACAGACTCCATTGAGGTGTCATTTCGAAGCCAGCGTCCACGAGAGGTGTGCTAAGTATTTTTCGTGTCGATCGGATTTGTAGGTTTTGCGCAATTTGCGTTCGAAAATTTTTTTTCCCGTCATTGGAATGCATGTCTCAATGCTTTTCAATGGGCAACTTAAAACATGCCCTGAGGCAATTCAAATGGCAGTAAAGCTCATTGATATGCGCAGGCACACCTATTTACTATGCCAACGCCTACGAACATCACATGACGCCCCCAGGACAGAGCTTCTGGCACATAATATCAGCTCTTAAAGCGAAGCCCACAGCACAAATGCAAATCTAGCTTCATCACATGAAGCATGCCCCTGAGAGAGAATGTGCGCCAAAGTGGATTTAGAAGCCCAGTGAGCCACCCTGTCTTTAAAACGGCCGACGCGCAAAAGTGATTCTTAAAGGGTCAGCGCGCCAAATCGAAAACTGAGTGACCCCAGGCTCCAAATCGGAGGCTTAGCCAACCCGGCCTCCAAATTGGAGGCTGATCGACCCGGGCCTCCAAATCGAACCCAGCGTGGCCCCACTCAAGAAATCGGACCCAGAGGGGCTCCGCTCACCAAATCAGACCCAGAGTGGCCCCGCCCAGAAAATCGGACCCAGAGTATCCCCGCCCACCAAATCGGCCTCCGAGTGGCCCCGCCCACTAAATCGGCCCTCAAGTGGCCCCACCCACCATATCGGGACCCGAATGGCCCCACCCACCAAATCGGCCCCCCGAGTGGCCCCGCCCACCAAATCGACTCCCGAGTGGCCCCGCCCACCAAATCGACCCCCGAGTGACCCCGCCCACCAAATCGGCACCCGAGTGGCCCTGCCCACCAAAACGGACCCAGAGTGGTCCCGCCCACCAAAACAAACTTTTGAAACGCGACTTTGGCGCGTAAGTCGCCGACCTCGTGGCCGACCTCATCCTAGGGTCGGGTTTCGTTTCATGAAACCCTACTTTGCCAAAAGTCGGAGACTTTTGAATTTTTTCGACCCGTTTCGCTCAACTCTAGTGCTAAGTATTTTTCGTGTCGATCGGATTTGTAGTTTTTGCGCAATTTGAGAGCACAAAATCGGACCCCGAGTGGCCCCGGCCACAAAATCGGACTCTGAGGGGCCCCACCCACAAAATCGGACCCTGAGTGGCCCCGGCCACAAAATCGGACCCTGAGGGGCCCAACCCACAAAATCATACTCAGTGTCCCCGCCCACCAAATTGGACCCTGAAGGGCCCCGCCCACCAAATCGGACCCAGAGTGGCCCCGCCCACCAAATCAGACCCAGAGTGGCCCCGCCCCCAAATCGGACCCTGAGGGGCCCCGCCCACCAAATTGGACCCTGAGGGGCCGCGACAACAAAATCGGAACCTGAGGGGACCCAGCCACAAAATCGGACCCTGAGGGGCGCCAGCCACAAAATCGGACCCTGAGGGGCCCCGGTCACAAAATCGGACCCTGAGGGGCCCCGGCCACAAAATCAGACCCTGAGGGGCCCCGGCCACAAAATCGGACCCTGAGAGGCCCCGGCCACGAAATCGGACCCTGAGGGGAGCTGGCCACAAAATCGAACCCTGAGGGGCCCCAGTCACAAAATCGGACCCTGAGGGGCCCCACCCACAAAATCGGATCCTGAGGGGCCCCAGCCACAAAATCGGACCCTGAGAGGCCCCACCCACAAAATTGGACCCTCAGGGGCCCCGGCCACAAAATCGGACCCTGAGTGGCCCCGGCCACAAAATCGGACCCTGAGGGACCCCACCGAACATCAAATCGGACCTTGAGGGGCCCCACCCACAAAATCGGACCCTGAGTGGCCCCGGCCACAAAATCGGACCCTGAGTGGCCCCGGCCACAAAATCGGACCCTGAGGGACCCCACCCACAAAATTGGACCCTGAGGGGCCCCGGCCACAAAAACGAACCCTGAGGGGCCCCAACCACAAAATCGGACCCTGAGTGGCCCCGGCCACAAAATCGGACCCTGAGGGGCCCCGGCCACAAAATCGGACTCTGAGGGGCCCCACCCACAAAATCGGACCCTGAGTGGCCCCGGCCACAAAATCGGACCCTGAGGGGCCCAACCCACAAAATCAGACTCAGTGCCCCGCCCACCAAATTGGACCCTGAAGTGCCCCGCCCACCAAATCGGACCCAGAGTGGCCCCGCCCACCAAATCAGACCCAGAGTGGCCCCGCCCCCAAATCGGACCCTGATGGGGCCCCGCCCACCAAATTGGACCCTGAGGGGCCCCAGCCACAAAATCGGACCCTGAGGGGCCGCAGCCACAAAATCGGACCCTGAGGGGCGCCAGCCACAAAATCGGACCCTGAGGGGCCCCGGTCACAAAATCGGACCCTGAGGGGCCCCGGCCACAAAATCCGACCCTGAGAGGCCCCAACCACAAAATCGGACCCTGAGGGTCCCCGGCCACAAAATCAGACCCTGAGGGCCCCCAACCACAAAATCGGACCCTGAGGGGCCCCAACCACAAAATCGGACCCTGAGGGGCCCCGGCCACAAAATCGGACCCTGAGGGGCCCCACCCACAAAATCTGACCATGAGGGGCCCCACCCACAAAATCGGACCCTGAGGGGACCCACCCACAAAATCGGACCCTGAGGGGACTCACCCACAAAATCGGACCCTGAGGGGCCACACCCACAAAATTGAACCCTGAGTAATCCCGGCCACTAATTCAAATCCTGATGAGCCCAGGCCACCGAATCGGATCCTGAGGGGCCCCACCCACCAAATCAGACCCTGAGGCCAAAGTGGCACCCACATTTAAAACAGATCCTGAGTTGAAAGTCTTGCAGGGGAAGCAGGCAAGTCTCTCTTAAAGGGGCAGCCCAGGCACCATTTCAAACCACTATCTGTACTTCCTTCAGGAAATACACATCTAGTTATAGTGGTTTGAAAAAACCACTATATTGTAATCCGAACGCTGCTAACTTATTATAGTGGTTTGAAAAAACCAGTTGATTTCCGCAATTAATGCGTCCCGAACCGCTACACGCACAGACTCCGTTGAGGTGTCGTTCCGAAGCCAGTGTCCATGAGAGGTGTGCTAAGTATTTTTCGTGTCGATCGGATTTGTAGTTTTTGCGCAATTTGCGTTTGAAAATTTTTTTTCCCGTCATTGGAATGCACTGTCTCCAATGCTTTTCAATAGGAAATGGCAAAACGTGCCCTGAGGCGATTGAAATGACAGTTGAGCTCATTGATATGCGCAGGCAGACCCAGTTACTATGCCAACGCCTACGAACTTCACTTGAACCCCAGCACAGAGCCTCTGCCACATATCAGCTCTTAAAGCGAAACCCACAGCACAAATGCAAATCCAGCTTCATCACATGACACATGCCGCTGAGAGAGAATGTGCGCCAAAGTGGATTTAAAAGAAGCCCAGTCAGCCAAACTAGCTCTTAAAGGGCCAAAGCGCCAAAGTGATTGTTAAAGGGCCAGCGCACGCAAATGAGTCTTAAAGGGCCGACACACCAAATCGGAGACTGAGCCACCCCGGCCTCCAAATCGGAGGCTGAGCCACCCCGGCCTCCAAATCGGACAATGAGCCACCCCGGCCTCCAAATCGGAGCCTGATCCACCCCGGCCTCCAAATCGGAGGCTGATCGACCCAGGACTCCAAATCAGAGGCTGAGCCACCCCGGCCTCCAAATCGGAGGCTAAGCCACCCCGACCTCCAAATCGGAGGCGGATCCACCCCAGCCTCCAAATAGGAGGCCGATCGACCCCGGCCTCCAAATAGGAGGCTGATCGACCCCGGCCTCCAAATAGGAGGCTGATCGACCCCGGCCTCCAAATCGGAGGCTGAGCCACCCCGGCCTCCAAATCGGAGGCTGAGCCACCCCGGCCTCCAAATCGGAGGCTGATCCACCCCGGCCTCCAAATCGGAGGCTGAGCCACCCCGGCCTCCAAATCGGAGGCTGAGCCACCCCGGCCTCCAAATCGGAGGCTGATCCACCCCGGCCTCCAAATCGGAGGCTGAGCCACCCCGGCCTCCAAATCGGAGGCTGATCCACCCCGGCCTCCAAATCGGAGGCTGATCCACCCCGGCCTCCAAATCGGAGGCTGAGCCACCCCGGCCTCCAAATCGGAGGCTCATCGACCCCGGCCTCCAAATCGGAAGCTCATCGACCCCGGCCTCCAAATCAGAGGCTCTTTGACCTCGGCCTCCAAATCGGAAGTTCAACGACCCCGGCCTCCAAATTGGAGGCTGAGCGACCCCAGCCTCCAAATCTTACCCAGAGTGGCCCCGCCCACCAAATCGGACCCTGTGGGGCCCCGCCCACCAAATCGGACCCTGAGAGGCCCCGCCCACCAAATCGGACCCAGAGTGGTCCCGCCCACCAAATTGGACCCAGAGTGGTCCCGCCCACCAAATCGGACCCAGAGGGGCTCCGCCCACAAAATCAGACCCAGAGGGGCCCCTGCCACAAAATCAGACCCTGAGGGGCCGCGGCCACAAAATCGGACCCTGATGGGCCCCAGTCACAAAATTGGACCCTGATCGGACCCTGAGGGGCCCCAACCACAAAATCGGACCCTGAGGGGACCCAACCACAAAATCGGACCCTGAGAGGCCCCGCCCACCAAATTGGACCCAGAGTGGTCCCGCCCACCAAATTGGACCCAGAGGGGCCCCACCCACAAAACCGGACCCAGTGGGGCCCCTGCCACAAAATCGGACCCTGAGGGGCCGCGGCCACAAAATCAGACCCTGAGGGACCGCGGCCACAAAATCGGACCCTGAGGGGCCCCAACCACTAAATCGGACCCTGAGGGGACCCAACCACAAAATCGGACCCTGAGGGGCCCCTGACAAAAAATCGGACCCTGAGGGGCCCCGGCCACAAAATCGGACCCTGAGGGGCCCAACCCACAAAATCGGACCCTGAGGGGCCCTGTCCACCAAATTGGACCCTGAGGGGCCCCGCCCACCAAATCGGACCCTGAGAGGCCCCACCCACAAAATCGGACCCTGACGGGCCCCGGCCACAAAAATCGGATCCTGATTGGCCCCGGCCACAAAATCGGACCCTGAGGGGCCCCAGCCACAAAATCGGACCTTGTGGGGCCCCACCCACCAAATCAGACCCTGAGGGGCCCCGGCCACCAAATTGGACCCTGAGGGGCCCCGGCCACCAAATCGGACCCTGAGTGGCCCCGGCCACAAAATCGGACCCTGAGGGGCCCCACCCACAAATTCGGACCCTGAGGGGCCCCACCCACAAAATCAGGCCCTGAGGGGCCCCACCCACAAAATCAGACCATGAGGCCAAAGTGGCCCCTGAGAGGCACCCACAGTTAAATCGTATCCTGAGTTGAAAGTCTTGCAGGGGCAGCAGGCAAGTCTCTCTTATAGGGTCAGCCCGGGCACCATTTCAAACCACTATCTGTACTTCCTTCAGGAAATACACATCTAGTTATAGTGGTTTGAAAAACCACTATATTGTAATCCGAACGCTGCTAACTTATTCTTCTTCTTATTATTAAGTTGATTTCCGCAATTAATACAGCCCGAACCGCTACACGCACAGACTCCGTTGAGGTGTCGTTTCGAAGCCAGCGTCCATGAGAGGTGTGCTAAGTATTTTTCGTGTCGATCGGACTTGTAGTTTTTGCGCAATTTGCGTTTGAAAATTTTTTTTCCCGTCATTGGAATGCACTGTCTCAATGCATTTGAATGGGAAGCTTAAAACGTGCCCTGAGGTGATTGAAATGGCAGTTGAGCTCATTGATATGCGCAGGCACACCCAGTTACTATGCCAACGCCTACGAACGTCACATGACAACCCCAGGAGAGAGCTTCTGCCACATAATATCAGCTCTTAAAGCAAAACCCACAGCACAAATGGAAATCTAGCTTCATCACATGACGCATGCCCCTGAGAGAGTATGTGTGCGCCAAAGTGGATTTAGAAGTAGAGTTGAGCGACTTTGGTCGGATCGGGTTTCGTGAAACCCGAATGAAACAAAATAAGTTTCAGATGAAACTCGTCCGACTAGAGCAAAACAAAGTCGGAGTTTCGTCCGAAACCCGACCCCAATGCAAGTCAATGGGAAATAAAAGTCGGACGAGTTTCATCTGAAACTTATTTTGTTTCATTCGGGTTTCACGAAACCCGATCCGACCAAAGTCGCTCAACTCTATTTAGAAGCCCAGTGAGCCACCCTGGCTCTTAAAGGGCCGATGCGCCAAAGTGATTCTTAAAGAGCCGGCGCACCAAAATGTGTCTTAAAGGGCCGGCGCGCCAAATCGAAAGCGGAGTGACCCAAGGCTCCAAATCGGAGGCTGATAGACTCTGGCCTACAAAAAGGAGGCTGAGCAACTCTGGCATCCAAATCGGACCCAGAGTGGCCCCGCCCACTAAATCGGACCCAGAGTGGCCTCGCCCACCAAATCAGACCCAGAGTGGCCTCGCCCACCAAACTGGACCCTGAGGAGCCCCACCCACAAAATCGGACCCTGAGGGGCCCCACCCACAAAATCGGACCCTGAGGGGCCCCACCAACAAAATCGGACCCTGACTGGCCCTGGCCACAAAATCGGACCCTGACGGGCCCTGGCCACAAAATCGGACCCTGAGGGACCCCACCTACAAAATTGAACCCTGAGGAGCCCCGCCCACCAAATCGGACCCTGAGGGGCCCCGCTCACAAAATCGGACCCTGAGGGGCCCCGCCCTCAAAATCGGACCCTGAGAGGCCCCGCCCACCAAATCGGACCCTGAGGGGCCCCGCCAAACAAATCGGACTCTGAGGGCCCCCAATTACAAAATCGGACCCTGAGGGGCCCCAACCACAAAATCGGACCCTGAGGGGCCCCGGCCACAAAATCGGACCCTGAGAGATCCCGGCCACAAAATCAAACCCAGAGGGGCCCCACAAACAAAATTGGACCCTGGGGGCCCCGCCCACGAAATCGGACCCTGAGGGGCCCAGCCCACAAAATCGGACCCTGAGTAGACCCGGCCACAAAATCAGTCCCTGAGGGGCCCCAACCACAAAATCGGACCCTGAGGGGCCCCGCCCTCAATATCGGACCCTGAGTAGACCTGGCCACAAAATCAGAACCTGAGGGGCCCCAACCACAAAATCGGACCCTGAGGGGCACCGGCCACAAAATCGGACCCTGAGGGGCCCCACCCTCAAAATCGGTTCCTGAGGGGCCCAAACAACAAAATCGGACCCTGAGGGGCCCCAGCCACAAAATCGGACCCTGAGGGGCCCCAGCCACAAAATCGGACCCTGAGGTGCCCCGCCCACCAAATCGGACCCTGAGGGGCCCCGCCAACCAAATCGGACTCTGAGGGGCCCCACCCACAAAATCGGACCCTGAGGGGCCCCGCCCACCAAATCGGACCCTGAGGGGCCCCGCCAACCAAATCGGACTCTGAGGGGCCCCACCCACAAAATCGGACCCTGAGGGGCCCCGCCCACCAAATCGAACCCTGAGGGGCCCCGCCCACAAAATCGGACCCTGAGGGGCCCCGCCAACCAAATCGGACTCTGAGGGGCCCCGCCCACAAAATCGGACCCTGAGGGGCCCCGCCCACCAAATTGGACCCTGAGGGGCCCCGCCAACCAAATCGGACTCTGAGGGGCCCCACCCACAAAATCGGACCCTGAGAGACCCCGGCCACAAAATCGAACCCAGAGGGGCCCCACCCACAAAATTGAACCCTGAGGGGCCCCGCCCACAAAATCGGACCCTGAGGGGCCCCGCCCTCAAAATCGGACCCTGAGAGGCCCCGCCCACCAAATCGGACCCTGAGGGGCGCCGGCCACAAAATCGGACCCTGAGGGGCCCCAACCACAAAACCGGACCCTGAGAGACCCCGACCACAAAATC
Organism: Dendrobates tinctorius; assembly: GCF_039654945.1. Lineage (NCBI taxonomy): Eukaryota > Metazoa > Chordata > Amphibia > Anura > Dendrobatidae > Dendrobates > Dendrobates tinctorius. Next base: position 10,318,983 of record NW_027361848.1, on the reverse strand, counting down.
GAACCCAGAGGGGCCCCACCCACAAAATTGAACCCTGAGGGGCCCCGCCCACAAAATCGGACCCTGAGAGGCCCCGCCCACCAAATCGGACCCTGAGGGGCCCCGCCAACCAAATCGGACTCTGAGGGGCCCCACCCACAAAATCGGACCCTGAGAGACCCCGGCCACAAAATCGAACCTAGAGGGGCCCCACCCACAAAGTTGGATTCTGAGGGGCCCCGCCCACCAAATCGGACCCTGAGGGTCCCCGCCCACAAAATCGGACCCTGAGGGGCCCCGCTCTCAAAATCGGACCCTGAGAGGCCCCGGCCACAAAATCGGACCCTGAGGTGCCCCGCCCTCAAAATCGGACCCTGAGGTGCCCCGCCCACCAAATCGGACCCTGAGGGGCCCCGCCAACCAAATCGGACTCTGAGGGGCCCCACCCACAAAATCGGACCCTGAGGGGCCCCGCCCACCAAATCGGACCCTGAGGGGCCCCGCCAACCAAATCGGACTCTGAGGGGCCCCACCCACAAAATCGGACCCTGAGGGGCCCCGCCCACCAAATCGAACCCTGAGGGGCCCCGCCCACAAAATCGGACCCTGAGGGGCCCCGCCAACCAAATCGGACTCTGAGGGGCCCCACCCACAAAATCGGACCCTGAGGGGCCCCGCCCACCAAATCGAACCCTGAGGGGCCCCGCCCACAAAATCGGACCCTGAGGGGCCCCGCCAACCAAATCGGACTCTGAGGGGCCCCATCCACAAAATCAGACCCTGAGGGGCCCCACCCTCAAAATCGGACCCTGAGGGGCCCAACCAACAAAATCGGACCCTGAGGGGCCCCGGCCACAAAATCGGGCCCTGAGGGGCCCTGGTCACAAAATCGGACCCTGAGGGGCCCCGGCCACAAAATCGGACCCTGAGGGGCCCCGGCCACAAAATCGGACCCTGAGGGGTCCTGGCCACAAAATCAGACCCTGAGGGGCCCCACCCACAAAATCAGACCCTGAGGGGCCCCGGCCATAAAATCAGACCCTGAGGGGCCCCGGCCATAAAATCGGACCCTGAGGGGCCCCGGCCACAAAATCGTACCCTGAGGGGCCCCACCCACAAAATCGGACCCTGAGGGGCCCCACCCATAAAATCGGACCCTGAGGGGCCCCACCCATAAAATCGGACCCTGAGGGGCCCCGGCCACAAAATTGTAACCTGAGGGGCCCCACCCACAAAATCAGACCATGAGGGGCCCCACCCACAAAATCGGACCATGAGGGGCCCCACTCACAAAAACCGGACCCTGAGGGGCCCCACCCATAAAATCGGACCCTGAGGGCCCCCAACCACAAAATAGGACCCTAAGGGGCCCCGCCCTCAAAATCAGACCCTGAGGGGCCCCAAACACAAAATCTGACCCTGAGGGGCACCGGCAACAAAATCGGACCCTGAGGGGCCCCACCCTCAAAATCGGATCCTGAGGGGCCCAACCAACAAAATCGGACCCTGAGGGACCCCAGCCACAAAATTGGACCCTGAGGGGCCCCACCCACAAAATCGGACCCTAAGGGGCCCCGGCCACAAAATCGGACCCTGAGGGGCCCCGGCCACAAAATCGGACCCTGAGCGGCCCAACCTCAAAATCGGACCCTGAGGGGCCCCGGCCACAAAATCGGACCCTGAGGGGCCCCAGCCACAAAATCGGACCCTGAGGGGCGCCGGCCACAAAATCGGACCCTGAGGGGCCCCAACCACAAAATCAGACCCTGAGGGGCCCCGGCCACAAAATCGGACCTTGAGGGGCCCCAACCACAAAATCGGACCCTGTGGGGCCCCGGCTACAAAATCCGACCCTGAGAGACCCCCGCCACAAAATCGAACCCAGAGGGGCCCCACCCACAAAATTGGACCCTGAGGGGCCCAGCCCACCAAATCGGACCCTGAGGGTCCCCGCCCACAAAATCGGACCCTGAGGGGCCCCGCCCTCAAAATCGGACCCTGAGGGGCCCCGCCAACCAAATCAGACTCTGAGGGGCCCCACCCACAAAATCGGACCCTGAGGGGCCCCACCCTCAAAATCAGACCCTGAGGGGCCCAACCAACGAAATCAGACCCTGAGGGGCCCCAGCCACAAAATCGAGTCCTGAGGGGCCCCGGCCACAAAATCGGACCCTGAGGGGCCCCGGCCACAAAATCGGACCCTGAGGGGTCCTGGCCACAAAATCAGACCCTGAGGGGCCCCACCCACAAAATCAGACCCTGAGGGGCCCCGGCCATAAAATCAGACCCTGAGGGGCCCCGGCCATAAAATCGGACCCTGAGGGGCCCCGGCCACAAAACGTACCCTGAGGGGCCCCACCCACAAAATCAGACCATGAGGGGCCCCACCCACAAAATCGGACCCTGAGGGGCCCCACCCATAAAATTGGACCCTGAGGGGACCCACCCACAAAATCAGACCCTGAGGGACCATACCCACAAAATCGGACCCTGAGAGGCCACACCCACAAAATCAGACCCTGAGGGGCCCAACCCACAAAATTGGACCCTGAGGAATCCCGGCCACTAATTCAAATCCTGAGGAGCCCAGGCCACCGAATCGGATCCTGAGGGGCCCCACCCACCAAATCAGACCCTGTGGCCAAAGTGGCCCCTGAGAGGCACCCACATTTAAAACGGATCCTGAGTTGAAAGTCTTGCAGGGGCAGCAGCCAAGTCTCTCTTAAAGGGGCAGCCCAGGCACCATTTCAAACCACTATCTGTACTTCCTTCAGGAAATACACATCTAGTATTATTATTACTATTCAGTTGATTTCCGCAATTAATGCGGCCCGAACCGCTACCATCACAGACTCCGTTGAGGTGTCGTTTCTAAGCCAGCGTCCACGAGTGGTGTGCTAAGTATTTTTCGTGTCGATCAGCTTTGTAGTTTTTGTGCAATTTGCGCTTGAAAAAACATTTTCCTGTCATTGAAATGCAATGTGTCAATACTTTTCAATGGGAAAATTTTGCCATAGGGAAAACATGGGGCTGTCGAGAGGTGGCAGATAAGCTCATTGATATGCGCAGGCACACCCAGTTACTATGCCAACGCCTATGAACTTTACATGACCCCAGTAGGACAGAGTTTTTGCCAGATAATTTCAGCTCTTAAAGTGAAACCCAAGCACAAATGCAAATCTGATAGACCCTGGCCTACAAATCGGAGGCTGAGCCACCCAGGCTTTCAAAACGGACCCAGAGTGCCCCCGCCCACCAAACCAGACCCTAAGGGGCCCCGCCCACCAAACCAGACCCTGAGGTGCCCCACCCACCAAATCGGACCCTGAGGTGCCCCGCCCACTAAATAAGACTGAGAGTGGCCCCGCACACCAAATAAAACCCAGAGTTGCCCCGCTCACCAAGTCAGACCCTGAGGGGCCCCACCCAACAAATCGGACCCAGAAGGGCCCCGCCCACCAAATCGGACCCAGTGTGTCCCCACCCGCCAAATCAGACCCAGTGTGGCCCCGCCCACCAAATCGGATCCTAAGAGGCCCCGTCCACCAAATCGTACCCAGTGTGGCCCCGCCCACCAAATCGGACCCTGAGGGGCCCCAACCACAAAATCGGACCCTGATGGGCCCCGCTCACCAAATCAGACCCTGAGGGGTCCCGCCCACCAAATCGGACCCAGAGTGGCCCCGCCCACCAAATCGGACCCTAAGGGGCCCCACCCACCAAATCAGACCCTGAGGGGCCCCACCCACAAAATCAGACCCTGATGGGCCCCGCCCACCAAATCAGACCTAGAGTGGCCCCGCCCACCAAATCAGATTCTGAGGGACCCCACCCAGCAAATCGGACCCAGAGTGGCCCAGCCCACCAAATCGGACCCTGAGGTGCCCCGCCCACCAAATCAGACCTATAGTGGCCCTACCCACCAAATTGGACCCTGAAAAGCCCCGCCCACCAAATTGGACCCTGAGGGGCCCCGCCCACCAAATCAGACCCTGAGGGGCCAAATCAGACCCTGAGGGGCCCAGCTCACCAAATCGGACCCTGAGGGGCCCCACCTTCCAAATCAGAACCCTGAGGGGCCCCGCCCACCAAATCGGACCCTGAAGGGGCCCTGCCCACCAAATCGGACCCTGAGGGGCTCTGCCCACCAAATCGGACCCTGAGTGGCCCCGCCCACCAAATCAGACCCTGAGGGGCCCCAAAGGCCAAAGTGGCCCCTGAGAGTCACCCACAGGTAAAACGGATCCTGAATTGAAAGTCTTGCAGGGGCAGCAGGCAAGTCTCTTTTAAAGGGGCAGCCCGGGCACCATTTCAAACCACTATCTGTACTTCCTTCAGGAAATACACATCTAGTTATAGTGGTTTGAAAAAACCACTATATTGTAATCCGAACGCTGCTAACTTATTCTTCTTCTTATTATTATTATTATTATTAAGTTGATTTCCGCAATTAATACAGCCCGAACCGCTACACGCACAGAATCCGTTGAGGTGTCGTTTCGAAGCCAGCGTCTATGAGAGGTGTGCTAAGTATTTTTCGTGTCGATCGGATTTGTAGTTTTTGCGCAATTTGCGTTTGAAAATTTTTTTTCCCGTCATTGGAATGCACTGTCTCAATGCATTTGAATGGGGAAATGTTGCTATAGACAAAACATGCCCTGAGGCGATTGAAATGGCAGCTGAGCTCATTGATATGCGCAGGCAGACCCAGTTACTATGCCAACGCCTACGAACGTCACATGACCTCTCCAAGACAGAGCTTCTGCCATATAATATCAGCTCTTAAAGCAAAACCCACAGAACAAATGCAAATCTAGCTTCATCACATGACGTATGCCCCTGAGAGAGAATGTGCGCCAAAGTGTATTTAAAAGCCCAGTGAGTCACCCTGGCTCTTAAAAGGCCGACGCGCCAAAGTGATTCTTAAAGAGCCAGCGCACTAAAATGAGTCTTAAAGGGCCGGCGCGCCAAATCGAAAGCTGAGTGACCCAAGGCTCCAAATCGGAGGCTGATAGACCCTGGCCTACAAAAAGGAGGCTGAGCCACCCTGGCATCCAAATTGGACCCAGGGTGGCCCCGCCCACCAAATCGGACCCAGAGTGGCCCAGCCCACCAAATCAGACCCAGAGTGGCCCCACCCACCAAATTGGACCCTGAGGGGCCCCACCTACAAAATCGGACCCTGAGGGGCCCCGGCCACAAAATCGGACCCTGAGGGGCCCCACCCACAAAATCGGACCCTGAGGGGATCCGGCCACAAAATCAGACCCTGAGGGGCCCCGGCCACAACATCGGACCCTGAGGGGCCCCACTCACAAAATCGGACCCTGAGGGGCCCCACCCACAAAATCGGACCCTGAGGGGCCCCGCCCACCAAATCGGACCCTGAGGGGCCCCTCCCACCAAATTAGACCCTGAGGGGCCCCGCCCTCAAAATCGGTCCCTTAGGGGCCCCGGCCACAAAATCGGACCCTGAGGGGCCCCGGCCACAAAATCGGACCCTGAGGGGCACCGGCTACAAAATCGGACCCTGAGGGGCCCCACCCGCAAAATCGGACCCTGAGGGGCCCCGGCCACAAAATCGGACCCTGAGGGGCCCCACCGGCAAAATCGGACACTGAGGGGCCCCACCCGCAAAATCGGACCCTGAGGGGCCCCACCCGCAAAATCGGACCCTGAGGGACCCCAGCCACAAAATCAGACCCTGAGGGGCCCCAGCCACAAAATCGGACCCTGAGGGGCCCCACCCACAAAATCGGACCCTGAGGGGCCCCGCCCACCAAATTAGACCCTGAGGGGCCCCACCCTCAAAATCGGTCCCTGAGGGGCCCCGGCCACAAAATCGGACCCTGAGGGGCCCCGGCCAAAAAATCGGACCCTGAGGGGCCCCAACCACAAAATCGGACCCTGAGGGGCCCCAACCACAAAATCGGACCCTGAGAGACCCCGGCCACAAAATCGAACCCAGAAGGGCCCCACCCACAAAATTGGACCCTGAGGGGCGCCGCCCACAAAATCGGACAATGAGGGGCCCCGCCCACAAAATCGGACCCTGAGGGGCCCCGCCCTCAAAATCGGACCCTGAGAGGCCCCGCCCACCAAATCGGACCCTGAGGGGCCCCGCCAACCAAATCGGACTTGGAGGGGCCCCACCCACAAAATCGGACCCTGAGGGCCCCCAACCACAAAATCGGACCCTAAGAGGCCCCGGCCACAAAATCGGACCCTGAGAGACCCCGGCCACAAAATCGAACCCAGAGGGGCCCCGCCCTCAAAATCGGACCCTGAGGGGCCCCGCCCTCAAAATCGGACCCTGAGGGGCCCCGCCTACCAAATCGGACCCTGAGGGGCCCCGCCAACCAAATCGGACTCTGAGGGGCCCCACCCACAAAATCGGACCCTGAGGGGCCCCACCCTCAAAATCGGACCCTGAGGTGCCCCACCCTCAAAATCGGACCCTGAGGGGCCCCGCCTACCAAATCGGACCCTGAGGGGCCCCACCAACCAAATCGGACTCTGAGGGGCCCCACGAGAGGTGTGCTAAGTAATTTTCGTGTCGATCTGATTTGTAGTTTTTGCGCAATTTGCACTAGAAAATGTTTTTTCCTGTCATTGGAATGTATTGTAATGCTTTTTGAGTGACCCAAGGCTCCAAATCGGAGGCTGATAGACCCTGGCCTACAAAAAGGAGGCTGAGCCACCCTGGCATCCAAATTGGACCCAGGGTGGCCCAGCCCACCAAATCAGACCCAGAGTGGCCCCACCCACCAAATTGGACCCTGAGGGGCCCCACCTACAAAATCGGACCCTGAGGGGCCCCGGCCACAAAATCGGACCCTGAGGGGCCCCACCCACAAAATCGGACCCTGAGGGGATCCGGCCACAAAATCAGACCCTGAGGGGCCCCGGCCACAACATCGGACCCTGAGGGGCCCCACTCACAAAATCGGACCCTGAGGGGCCCCACCCACAAAATCGGACCCTGAGGGGCCCCGCCCACCAAATCGGACCCTGAGGGGCCCCTCCCACCAAATTAGACCCTGAGGGGCCCCGCCCTCAAAATCGGTCCCTTAGGGGCCCCGGCCACAAAATCGGACCCTGAGGGGCCCCGGCCACAAAATCGGACCCTGAGGGGCACCGGCTACAAAATCGGACCCTGAGGGGCCCCACCCGCAAAATCGGACCCTGAGGGGCCCCGGCCACAAAATCGGACCCTGAGGGGCCCCACCGGCAAAATCGGACCCTGAGGGGCCCCACCCGCAAAATCGGACCCTGAGGGGCCCCACCCGCAAAATCGGACCCTGAGGGACCCCAGCCACAAAATCAGACCCTGAGGGGCCCCAGCCACAAAATCGGACCCTGAGGGGCCCCACCCACAAAATCGGACCCTGAGGGGCCCCGCCCACCAAATTAGACCCTGAGGGGCCCCACCCTCAAAATCGGTCCCTGAGGGGCCCCGGCCACAAAATCGGACCCTGAGGGGCCCCGGCCAAAAAATCGGACCCTGAGGGGCCCCAACCACAAAATCGGACCCTGAGGGGCCCCAACCACAAAATCGGACCCTGAGAGACCCCGGCCACAAAATCGAACCCAGAAGGGCCCCACCCACAAAATTGGACCCTGAGGGGCGCCGCCCACAAAATCGGACAATGAGGGGCCCCGCCCACAAAATCGGACCCTGAGGGGCCCCGCCCTCAAAATCGGACCCTGAGAGGCCCCGCCCACCAAATCGGACCCTGAGGGGCCCCGCCAACCAAATCGGACTTGGAGGGGCCCCACCCACAAAATCGGACCCTGAGGGCCCCCAACCACAAAATCGGACCCTAAGAGGCCCCGGCCACAAAATCGGACCCTGAGAGACCCCGGCCACAAAATCGAACCCAGAGGGGCCCCGCCCTCAAAATCGGACCCTGAGGGGCCCCGCCCTCAAAATCGGACCCTGAGGGGCCCCGCCTACCAAATCGGACCCTGAGGGGCCCCGCCAACCAAATCGGACTCTGAGGGGCCCCACCCACAAAATCGGACCCTGAGGGGCCCCACCCTCAAAATCGGACCCTGAGGTGCCCCACCCTCAAAATCGGACCCTGAGGGGCCCCGCCTACCAAATCGGACCCTGAGGGGCCCCACCAACCAAATCGGACTCTGAGGGGCCCCACCCTCAAAATCGGACCCTGAGGGGCCCAACCAACAAAATCGGACCCTGAGCGGCCCCAGCCACAAAATCGGGCCCTGAGGGGCCCCGGCCACAAAATCGGACCCTGAGGGGCCCCGGCCACAAAATCGGACCCTGAGGGGCCCAGACCACAAAATCGAACCCTGAGGGGTCCCGGCCACAAAATCGGACCCTGAGGGGTGCCACCCACAAAATCAGACCCTGAGGGGCCCCGGCCATAAAATCAGACCCTGAGGGGCCCCGGCCATAAAATCGGACCCTGAGGGGCCCCACCCACAAAATCGTACCCTGAGGGGCCCCACCCACAAAATCAGCCATGAGGGGCCCCACCCACAAAATCGGACCCTGAGGAGCCCCACCCACAAAATCGGACCCTGAGGGGACCCACCCACAAAATCGGACCCTGAGGGGCCCCACCCACAAAATTGGACCCTGAGGAATCCCGGCCACTAATTCAAATCCTTATTAGCCCAGGCCACCGAATCGGATCCTGAGGGGCCCCACCCACCAAATCAGACCCTGAGGCCAAAGTGGCCCCTGAGAGGCACCCACATTTAAAACAGATCCTGAGTTGAAAGTCTTGCAGGGGCAGCAGGCAAGTCTCTCTTAAAGGGGCAGCCCAGGCACCATTTCAAACCACTATCTGTACTTCCTTCAGGAAATACACATCTAGTAATAATGTTGTAATCCGAACGCTGCTAACTTATTCTTATTATTCAGTTGATTTCCGCAATTAATGCGGCCCGAACCGCTACACGCACAGACTCCGTTGAGGTGTCGTTTCAAAGCCAGCGTCCACGAGAGGTGTGCTAAGTAATTTTCGTGTCTATCGGATTTGTAGTTTTTGCGCAATTTGCACTAGAAAATGTTTTTTCCTGTCATTGGAATGTATTGTAATGCTTTTCAATGGGGAAATTTTGCCATACAGAAAACATGCCCTGAGGCGTTTCAAATGGCAGTTAAGCTCATTGATATGCACAGGCAGACCCAGTTACTATGCCAACGCCTACAAACTTTACTTGACGCCCCCAGGACACAGTTTCTGGCAGATAATAACAGCTCTTAAAGCGAAACCCACAGCACAAATACAAATCTAGCTTCATCACATGACGCATGCCCCTGAGAGAGAATGTACGCCAAAGTGGATTTAGAAGCCCAGTGCGCTAAACTAGCTCTTAAACGGCCGACACGCCTAAGTGATTCTTAAAGGGCCGGCGCACCAAAATGAGCCTTAAAGGGCCGGCGCGCCAAATCGAAAGCAGAGTAACCCCAGACTCCAAATCGGAGGCTGAGCCACCCAGGCCTCCAAATCGGACCCAGAGTGGCCCCGCCCACCAAATCGGACCCTGAGGGGCCCCGCCCACCAAATCTGACCCTGAGGAGCCCCGCCCACCAAATCGTACCCCGAGGGGCCCCGCCCACCAAATTGGACCCAGAATGGCCCCCCACCAAATTGGACCCAGAGTGGCCTGCCCACCAATATGGACCCAGGGGGCCCCACCCACAAAATCGGACCCTGAGTGGCCCCAGCCACCAAATCAAACCCTGAGGGGCCCCAACCACAAAGTCGGACCCTGAGGGGTCCCGCCCACCAAATCGGACCTTGAGGGGCCGCGCTCACCAAATCGAACCCTGAGGGGCTCCACCCACCAAATCGGACCCTAAGGGGCACCGCCCACTAAATTGGACCGAGACTGGCCCCGCCCACCAAATCGGACCCTGAGGAGCCCCACCCACCAAATCGGACCCTGAGGGGCCCCGCCCACCAAATCGGACCCTGAGGGGTTCCGGCCACAAAATCGGACCCTGAGGGGCCCCGACCACAAAATTGGACCCTGAGGGGCCCCGGCCACAAAATCGGACCCTGAGGGGCCCCGCCCACCACATCGGATCCTAAGAGGCCCCACCCACCAAATCAGACCCTGAGGGTCCCCGTCCACAATATCAGACACTGAGGGGCCCCACCCACCAAATCGGACTCTGAGGGGCCCCGGCCTCAAAATTGGACCCTGAGGGGCCCCACCCACAAAATCAGACCCTGAGGAGTTCCAGCCACAAAATCGGACCCTGAGGGGCCCCGGCCACAAAATCAGACCCTGAGGGGCCCCGCCCACCAAATCGGACCCTGAGGGGCCCAACACACAAAAACGGACCCTGAGGGGCCCCAACCTCAATATTGGACCCTGAGGGATCCCGGCCAGCAGTTCAAGCCCTGAGGAGACCAGGCCAACGAATCGGATCCTGAGTGGCCTCAGGGTCTGATTTGGTGGGTGGGGCCCAAGTGGCCCCTGAGAGGCACCCACAGTTAAAACGGATCCTGAGTTGAAAGTCTTGCAGGGGAAGCAGGCAAGTCTCTCTTAAAGGGGCAGCCCGGGCACCATTTCAAACCACTATCTGTACTTCAGGAAATACACATCTAGTTCTTCTTATTATTATTGAGTTGATTTCCGCAATTAATGCGGCCCGAACCGCTACACGCACAGACTCCGTTGAGGTGTCGTTTCGAAGCCAGCGTCCATGAGAGGTGTGCTAAGTATTTTCCGTGTCGATCTGATTTGTAGTTTTTGCGCAATTTGCGTTTGAATTTTTTTTTTTCCCGTCATTGGAATGCACTGTCTCCAATGCATTTCAATGGGAAATGGCAAAACGTGCCCTGAGGCGATTCAAATGGCAGTTAAGCTCATTGATATGCACAGGCACACCCAGTTACTATGCCAGCGCCTACGAACGTCACATGACGCCCCCAGGAGAGAGCTTCTGCCACATAATATCAGCTCTTAAAGCGAAACCCACAGCACTAATGCAAATCTAGCTTCATCACATGACGCATGCCCCTGATAGAGAATGTCTGCCAAAGTGGATTTAGAAGAAGCCCAGTGAGCCAAACTAGCTCTTAAAGGGCCGACGCGCCAAAGTGATTGTTAAAGGGCCGGCGCACCGAAATGAGTCTTAAAGGGCCGACACGCCAAATCGAAAGCTGAGTGACCACAGGCTCCAAATGGGAGGCTGATCGACCCCCCGGCCTCCAAATCGGAGGCTGAGCCACCCCGGCCTCCAAATCGGAGGCTGAGCCACCCCGGCCTCCAAATCGGAGGCTGAGCCACCCCAGCCTCCAAATCGGAGGCTGAGCCACCCCGGCCTCCAAATCGGAGGCTGAGCCACCCCGGCCTCCAAATCGGAGGCTGATCGACCTTGGCCTCCAAATCGAAGGCTGATCGACCCTGGCCTCCAAATTGGAGTCTGAGCCACCCCGGCCTCCAAATCGGAGGCTTATCGACCCCGGCCTCCAAATCGGAGGCTAATCGACCCCGGCCTCCAAATCGGAGGCTGAGCCACCCCGGCCTCCAAATCGGAGGCTGAGCCACCCCGGCCTCCAAATCAGACCCTGAGGGGCCCCGTCCACCAAATCAGACCCTGAGGGGCCCCGCCCACAAAATCGGACCTTGAGGGGCCCTGGCCACCAAATCAGACCCTGAGGGGCCCCGCCCACCAAATCAGACCCTGAGGGGCCCCGCCCACAAAATCGGACCTTGAGGGGCCCTGGCCACCAAATCGGACCGAGGGGCCCCACCCACAAAATCGGACCCTGAGGGGCCCCGCCACCAAATCAGACCCTGAGGGGCCCCGCCCACCAAATCAGACCCTGAGGGGCCCCGCCCACAAAATCGGACTCTGAGGGGCCCCACCCACCAAATCGGATTCTGAGTGACCCCAACCACAAAATCGGACCCTAAGGGGCCCCGCTCACCAAATCTGACTTATAGGGGCCCCACGCACCAAATTGGACCCAGAGGAGCCCCGCTCACCAAATCGGACCCTCAGGGGACCCGCCCACCAAATCGGACCCATAGTGGTGCCGCCCACCAAATTGGACCCAGAGGAGCCCTGTCCACCAAATCAGACCCTGAGGGGCCCCACCCACCAAATCAGACCCTGAGGGGCCTCACCCACCAAATCAGACCCTGCGGGGCCCCGCTCACCAAATCGGACCCTGAGGGGTCCCACCCACCAATTGAACTCTGAGGGGCCCTGCTCACCAAATCGGACCCTGAGGGGCCCCAACCATCAAATAGAACTCTGAGGGGCCCTGCTCACCAAATTGGACCCTGAGGTTCCCCGCCCACCAAATTGAACTCTGAGGGGCCCCGCCCACCAAATCAGACCCTGAGAGGCCCTGCCCACAAAATCGGACCCTCAGGGGTCCCGCACACAAAATCAGACCCTGAGGGGCCCCACCCACCAAATCAGACCCTGAGGGGCCCCAAAGTCAAAAGTGGCCCCTGAGAGGCACCCACAGTTAAAACAGATCCTGAGTTGAAAGTCTTGCAGAGGCAGCAGGCAAGTCTCTCTTAAAGGGGCAGCCCGGGCACCATTTCAAATCACTATCTGTACTTCCTTCAGGAAATACACATCTAGTTATAGTGGTTTGAAAAAACCACTATATTGTAATCCGAACGCTGCTAACTTATTATAGTGGTTTGAAAAAACCACTATATTGTAATCCAAACACTGCTAACTTATTCTTCTTATTATTATTAAGTTGATTTCCGCAATTAATGCGGCCCGAACCGCTACACGCACAGACTCCGTTGAGGTGTCGTTTCGAAGCCAGCGTCCATGAGAGGTGTGCTAAGTATTTTTCGTGTCGATCGGATTTGTAGTTTTTGAGCAATTTGCGTTTGAAAATTTTTTTTCCCGTCATTGGAATGCACTGTCTCCAATGCTTTTCAATGGGAAATGGCAAAACGTGCCCTGAGGCGATTGAAATAGCAGTTAAGCTCATTGATATGCGCAGGCAGACCCAGTTACTATGCCAACGCCTACGAACGTCACATGACGCCCCGAGGACAGAACTTCTGCCACATAATGTCAGCTCTTAAAGCGAAACCCACAGCACTAATGCAAATCTAGCTTCATCACATGACACATGCCCCTGAGAGAGAATGTGCGCCAAAGTGGATTTAGAAGAAGCCCAGTGAGCCAAACTAGCTCTTAAAGGGCCGACGCGCCAAAGTGATTGTTAAAGGGCCGACGCGCCAAAGTGATTGTTAAAGGGCCGGCGCACCGAAATGAGTCTTAAAGGGCCGACACGCCAAATCGAAAGCTGATGACCACAGGCTTCAAATGGGAGGCTGATCGACTCCCCCGGCCTCCAAATCGGAGGCTGATCGACCCCGGCCTCCAAATCGGAGGCTGAGCCACCCCGGCCTCCAAATCGGAGGCTGAGCCACCCCGGCCTCCAAATCGGAGGCTGAGCCACCCCGGCCTCCAAATCGGAGGCTGAGTCACCCCGGCCTCCAAATCGGAGGCTGAGCCACCCCGGCCTCCAAATCGGAGGCTGAGCCACCCCGACTTCCAAATCGGAGGCTCTTTGACCCCGGCCTCCCAAATCGGAGGCTGAGCCACACCGGCCTCCAAATCGGAGGCTGAGTCACCCCGGCCTCCAAATCGGAGGCTCTTTGACCCCAGCCTCCCAAATCGGAGGCTGAGCCACCCCGGCCTCCAAATCGGAGGCTGAGCCACCCCGGCCTCCAAATCGGAGGCTGAGCCACCCCGGCCTCCAAATCGGAGGCTGAGCCACCCAGGCCTCCAAATTGGAGGCTGAGCCACCCCGGCCTCCAAATCGGAGGCTGAGCCACGCCGGCCTCCAAATCGGAGGCTGAGTCACGCCGGCCTCCAAATCGGAGGCTGAGCCACCCCGACCTCCAAATCGGAGGCTCTTTGACCCCGGCCTCCTAAATCGGAGGCTGAGCCAACCCGGCCTCCAAATCGGAGGCTGAGCCACCCCGGCCTCCAAATCGGAGGCTGAGTCACCCCGGCCTCCAAATCGGAGGCTGAGCCACCCCGGCCTCCAAATCGGAGGCTGAATCACCCCGGCCTCCAAAACGGAGGATCTTTGACCCCGGCCTCCCAAATCGGAGGCTGAGCCACCCCGGCCTCCAAATCGGAGGCTGAGCCACCCCGGCCTCCAAATCAGAGGCTGAGCCACCCCGGCCTCCAAATCGGAGGCTGAGCCACCGCGGCCTCCCAAATCGGAGGCTGAGCCACCGCGGCCTCCCAAATCGGAGGCTGAGCAACCCCGGCCTCCCAAATCGGAGGCTGAGCAACCCCGGCCTCCCAAATCGGAGGCTGAGCAACCCCGGCCTCCAAATCGGAGGCTGAGTCACCCCGGCCTCCAAATCGGAGGCTGAGCCACCCCGACCTCCAAATCGGAGGCTCTTTGACCCCGGCCTCCCAAATCGGAGGCTGAGCCACCCCGGCCTCCAAATCGGAGGCTGAGCCACCCTGGCCTCCAAATCGGAGGCTGTGTCACCCCGGCCTCCAAATCGGAGGCTGAGCCACCCCGGCCTCCAAATCGGAGGCTGAGCCACCCCGGCCTCCAAATCGGAGGCTCTTTGACCCCGGCCCCCCAAATCGGAGGCTGAGCCACCCCGGCCTCCAAATCGGAAGCTGAGCCACCCCGGCCTCCAAATCGGAGGCTGAGCCACCCCGGCCTCCAAATCGGAGGCTGAGCCACCCCGGCCTCCAAATCGGAGGCTGAGCCACCCCGGTCTCCCAAATCGGAGGCTGAGCCACCCCGGCCTCCCAAATCGGAGGCTGAGCCACCCCGGCCTCCCAAATCGGAGGCTGAGCCACCCCGGCCTCCAAATCGGAGGCTGAGCCACCCCGGCCTCCAAATCGGAGGCTGAGCCACCCCGGCCTCCCAAATCGGAGGCTGAGCCACCCCGGCCTCCAAATCGGAGGCTGAGTCACCCCGGCCTCCAAATCGGAGGCTGAGTCACGCCGGCCTCCAAATCGGAGGCTGAGCCACCCCGACCTCCAAATCGGAGGCTCTTTGACCCCGGCCCCCCAAATCGGAGGCTGAGCCACGCCGGCCTCCAAATCGGAGGCTGAGTCACGCCGGCCTCCAAATCGGAGGCTGAGCCACCCCGACCTCCAAATCGGAGGCTCTTTGACCCCGGCCTCCTAAATCGGAGGCTGAGCCAACCCGGCCTCCAAATCGGAGGCTGAGCCACCCCGGCCTCCAAATCGGAGGCTGAGTCACCCCGGCCTCCAAATCGGAGGCTGAGCCACCCCGGCCTCCAAATCGGAGGCTGAGTCACCCCGGCCTCCAAATCGGAGGCTGAGCCACCCCGACCTCCAAATCGGAGGCTCTTTGACCCCGGCCTCCCAAATCGGAGGCTGAGCCACCCCGGCCTCCAAATCGAAGGCTAAGCCACCCCGGCCTCCAAATCGGATGCTGAGCCACCCCGGCCTCTAAATCGGAGGCTGAATCACCCCGGCCTCCAAATCGGAGGCTCTTTGACCCCGGCCTCCCAAATCGGAGGCTGAGCCACCCCGGCCTCCAAATCGAAGGCTAAGCCACCCCGGCCTCCAAATCGGATGCTGAGCCACCACGGCCTCCAAATCGGAGGCTGAGCCACCGCGGCCTCCCAAATCGTAGGCTGAGCCACCGCGGCCTCCCAAATCGGAGGCTGAGCCACCCCGGCCTCCAAATCGGAGGCTGAGTCACCCCGGCCTCCAAATCGGAGGCTGAGCCACCCCGACCTCCAAATCGGAGGCTCTTTGACCCCGGCCTCCCAAATCGGAGGCTGAGCCACCCCGGCCTCCAAATCGGAGGCTGAGCCACCCTGGCCTCCAAATCGGAGGCTGTGTCACCCCGGCCTCCAAAATGGAGGCTGAGCCACCCCGGCCTCCAAATCAAAGGCTGAGCCACCCCGGCCTCCAAATCGGAGGCTCTTTGACCCCGGCCCCCCAAATCGGAGGCTGAGCCACCCCGGCCTCCAAATCGGAGGCTGAGCCACCCCGGCCTCCAAATCAGAGGCTGAGCCACCCCGGCCTCCAAATCGGAGGCTGAGCCACCCCGGCCTCCAAATCGGAGGCTGAGCCACCCCGGCCTCCCAAATCGGAGGCTGAGCCAACCCGGCCTCCAAATCGGAGGCTGAGCCACCCCGGCCTCCAAATCGGAGGCTGAGCCACCCCAGCCTCCAAATCGGAGGCTCTTTGACCCCAGCCTCCCAAATTGGAGGCTGAGCCACCCCGGCCTCCAAATCGGAGGCTGAGTCACCCCGGCCTCCAAATCGGAGGCTGAGCCACCCCGACCTTCAAATCGGAGGCTCTTTGACCCAGGCCTCCCAAATCGGAGGCTGAGCCACCCCGGCCTCCAAATCGGAGGCTGAGCCACCCCGGCCTCCAAATCGGAGGCTGATCCACCCCGGCCTCCAAATCGGAGGCTGAGCCACCCCGGCCTCCCAAATCGGAGGCTGAGCCACCCCGGCCTCCAAATCGGAGGCTGAGCCACCCCGGCCTCCAAATCGGAGGCTCTTTGACCCCGGCCTCTCAAATCGGAGGCTGAGCCACCCCGGCCTCCAAATCGGAGGCTGAGCCACCCCGGCCTCCAAATCGGAGGCTGAGCCACCCCGGCCTCCAAATCGGAGGCTGAGCCACCCCGGCCTCCAAATCGGAGGCTGAGCCACCCCGGCCTCCCAAATCGGAGGCTGAGCCACCCCGGCCTCCCAAATCGGAGGCTGAGCCACCCCGGCCTCCCAAATCGGAGGCTGAGCCACCCCGGCCTCCCAAATCGGAGGCTGAGCCACCCCGGCCTCCAAATCGGAGGCTGAGCCACCCCGGCCTCCAAATCGGAGGCTGAGCCACCCCGGCCTCCAAATCGGAGGCTGAGTCACCCCGGCCTCCAAATCGGAGGCTCTTTGACCCCGGCCTCCCAAATTGGAGGCTGAGCCACCTGGGCCTCCAAATCGGAGGCTGAGCCACCCTGGCCTCCAAATCGGAGGCTGAGCCACCCCGGCCTCCAAATCGGAGGCTGAGCCACCCCGGCCTCCAAATCGGAGGCTGAGCCACCCCGGCCTCCAAATCAGAGGCTGAGCCACTCCGGCCTCCAAATCGGAGGCTGAACCACCCAGGCCTCCAAATCAGAGGCTGAGCCACCCCGGCCTCCAAATCGGAGGCTGAGCCACCCCGGCCTCCAAATCGGAGGCTCTTTGACCCCGGCCTCCAAATCGGAAGCTCATCGACCCTGGCCTCCAAATCGGAGGCTGAGCGACCCCAGCCTCCAAATCTTACCCAGAGTGGCCCCACCCACCAAATCGGACCCAGAGAGGCCCCACCCACTAAATCGGACCCAGAGTGGTCCCGCCAACCAAATCGGACCCAGAGTGGCCCCGCCCACCAAATCGGA
This sequence comes from Dendrobates tinctorius, assembly GCF_039654945.1. Lineage (NCBI taxonomy): Eukaryota > Metazoa > Chordata > Amphibia > Anura > Dendrobatidae > Dendrobates > Dendrobates tinctorius. Next base: position 10,301,635 of record NW_027361848.1, on the reverse strand, counting down.
CCCTGAGAGGCCCCACCCACCAAATCGGACCCAGAGTGGTCCCGCCAACCAAATCGGACCCAGAGTGGTCCCGCCCACCAAATAGGACCCAGAGGGTCTCCGCCCACAAAATCAGACCCTAAGGGGCCCCAAACACAAAATCGGACCCTGATTGGTCCCAACCACAAAATCGGACCCTGAGGGGCCCCAGCCACAAAATCGGACCCTGAGGGGCCCCACACAAAATCGGAACCTGAGGGGCCACACCCACAAAATCGAAGCCTGAGAGATCCCCGCCAACAATTCAAGCCCTGAGGCACCCAGGCCAAGTAATCGGATCCTGAGGGGCCTCACCCACCAAATCAGACCCTGAGGCCAAAGTGGCCTCTGAGAGGCACTCACAGTTAAAACGGATCCTGAGTTGAAAGTCTTGTAGGGGCAGCAGGCAAGTCTCTCTTAAAGGGGCAGCCCGGGCACCATTTCAAACCACTATCTGTACTTCCTTCAGGAAATACACATCTAGTTATAGTGGTTTGAAAAAACCACTATATTGTAATCCGAACGCTGCTAACTTATTCTTCTTATTATTATTAAGTTGATTTCCGCAATTAATGCGGCCCGAACCGCTACACGCACAGACTCCGTTGAGGTGTCGTTTCGAAGCCAGCATCCATGAGAGGTGTGCTAAGTATTTTTCGTGTCGATCGGATTTGTAGTTTTTGCACAATTTGCGTTTGAAAATTTTTTTCCCGTCATTGGAATGCACTGTCTCCAATGCTTTTCAATAGGAAATGGCAAAACGTGCCCTGAGGCGATTGAAATGACAGTTGAGCTCATTGATATGCGCAGGCAGACCCAGTTACTATGCCAACGCCTACGAACTTCACTTGAACCCCAGCACAGAGCCTCTGCCACATAATATCAGCTCTTAAAGCGAAACTCACAGCACAAATGCAAATCTAGCTTCATCACATGACACATGCCCGAGAGAGAATGTGTGCGCCAAAGTGGATTTAAAAGAAGCCCAGTGAGCCAAACGGCCAGCGCACCCAAATGAGTCTTAAAGGGCCGACACACCAAATCGGAGGCTGAGCCACCCCGGCCTCCAAATCGGAGGCTCATCGACCCCGGCCTCCAAATCGGAGGCTCATCGACCCCGGCCTCCAAATCGGAGGCTCATCGACCCCGGCCTCCAAATCGGAGGCTCATCGACCCCGGCCTCCAAATCGGAGGCTCATCGACCCCGGCCTCCAAATCGGAGGCTCTTTGACCTCGGCCTACAAATCGGAAGCTCAACGACCCCGGCCTCCAAATTGGAGGCTGAGCGACCCCAGCCTCCAAATCTTACCCAGAGTGGCCCCGCCCACCAAATCAGACCCAGAGAGGCCCTGCCCACCAAATCGGACCCTGAGGGGCCCCGCCCACCAAATCGGACCCTGTGGGGCCCCGCCCACCAAATCGGACCCTGAGAGGCCCCGCCCACCAAATTGGACCCAGAGTGGTCCCGCCCACCAAATTGGACCCAGAGGGGTCCCGCCCACCAAATTGGACCCAGAGTGGTCCCGCCAACCAAATTGGACCCAGAGGGGCCCCTGCCACAAAATCGGACCCTGAGGGGCCGCGGCCACAAAATCAGACCCTGATGGGCCGCGGCCACAAAATCGGACCCTGAGGGGCCCCAACCACAAAATCGGACCCTGAGGGGCCCCTGACTCAAAATCGGACCCTGAGGGGCCCTGCCCACCATATTGGACCCTGAGGGGCCCCGCCCACCAAATCGGACCCTGAGGGGCCCCACCCACAAAATCGGACCCTGACGGGCCCCGGCCACAAAATCGGACCCTGAGGGGCCCCGGCCACAAAATCAGACCCTGAGGGGCCCCGGTCACAAAATCGGACCTTGAGGGGCTCGGGGCACAAAATCAGACCCTGAGCGGCCCCACCCGCAAAATCGGACCCTGAGGGGCCCCACCCACAAAATCGGACCCTGAGGGGCCACACCCACAAAATCGGACCCTGAGGGGCCACACCCACAAAATCAAACCCTGAGGGATCCCGGCCACCAATTCAAGCCCTGAGGAGCCCAGGCCACCGAATCGGATCCTGAGGGGCCCCACCCACCAAATCAGACCCTGAGGCCAAAGTGGCCCCTGAGAGGCACCCACAGTTAAAACGGATCCTGACTTGAAAGTCTTGCAGGGGCAGCAGGCAAGTCTCTCTTAAAGGGGCAGCCCGGGCACCATTTCAAACCACTATCTGTACTTCCTTCAGGAAATACATATCTAGTTATAGTGGTTTGAAAAAACCACTATATTGTAATCCGAACGCTGCTAACTTCTTCTTCTTCTTCTTCTTCTTCTTATTATTAAGTTGATTTCCGCAATTAATGCAGCCCGAACCGCTACACGCACAGATTCCGTTGAGGTGTCGTTTCGAAGCCAGCGTCCATGAGAGGTGTGCTAAGTATTTTTCGTGTCGATCGGATTTGTAGTTTTTGCGCAATTTGCGTTTGAAAATTTTTTTTTCCCGTCATTGGAATGCACTGTCTCCAATGCTTTTCAATGGGAAGCTTAAAACGTGCCCTGAGGCGATTGAAATGGCAGTTGAGCTCATTGATATGCGCAGGCAGACCCAGTTACTATGCCAACGCCTACGAACGTCACATGACATCTCCAGAACAGAGCTTTTGCCACATAATATCAGCTCTTAAAGCTAAACCCACTGCACAAATGCAAATCTAGCTTCATCACATGACGCATGACCCTGAGAGAGAATGTGTGCGCCAAAGTGGATTTAGAAGCCCAGTGAGCCACCCTGGCTCTTAAAGGGCCGACGCGCCAAATTGATTCTTAAAGAGCCGGCGCACCAAAATGAGTCTTAAAGGGCCGGCGCGCCAAATCGAAAGCTGAGTGACCCAAGGCTCCAAATCGGAGGCTGATAGACCCTGGCCTACAAAAAGGAGGCTGAGCAACCGTGGCATCCAAATCGGACCCAGAGTGGCCCCGCCCACGAAGTCGGACCCAGAGTGGCCTCGCCCACCAAATCAGACCCAGAGTGGCCCCGCCCACCAAATTGGACCCTGAGGAGCCCCACCCACAAAATCGGACCCTGAAGGCCCCACCCACAAAATCGGACCCTGAGGGGCCCCACCCACAAAATCGGACCCTTACTGGCCCCGGCCACAAAATCGGACCCTGACGGGACCCGGCCACAAAATCGGACCCTGAGGGACCCCACCTACAAAATTGAACCCCGAGGGGCCCCAACCACAAAATCGGACCCTGAGGGGCCCCAACCACAAAATCGGACCCAGAGTGGACCTGCCCACCAAAATGGACCCAGGGGGCTCCACCCACAAAATCAGACCCTAAGGGGCCCCACCCACAAAATCGGACCCTGAGTAGACCCGGCCACAAAATCAGACCCTGAGGGGCCCCAACCACAAAATCGGACCCTGAGGGGCCCCGGCCACAAAATCGGACCCTGAGGGGCCCCAGCCACAAAATCGGACCCTGAGGGGCCCCAGCCACAAAATCGGACCCTGAGGGTCCCCGGCCACAAAATCGGACCCTGAGCGGCCCAACCACAAAATCGGACTCTGAGGGGCCCCGGCCACAAAATCGGACCCTGAGGGGCCCCGGCCACGAAATCAGACCCTGACGGGTGCCGGCCACAAAATCAGACCCTGAGGGGCCCCAACCACAAAACCGGACCCTGAGGGGCGCCAACCACAAAACCAGACCCTGAGGGGCCCCAACCACAAAATCAGACCCTAAGGGGCCCCACCCACAAAATCGGACCCTGAGTAGACCCGGCCACAAAATCAGACCCTGAGGGGCCCCAACCACAAAATCGGACCCTGAGGGGCCCCGGCCACAAAATCGGACCCTGAGGGGCCCCAGCCACAAAATCGGACCCTGAGGGGCCCCAGCCACAAAATCGAACCCTGAGGGTCCCCGGCCACAAAATCGGACCCTGAGCGGCCCAACCACAAAATCGGACCCTGAGGGGCCCCGGCCACAAAATCAGACCCTGACGGGTGCCGGCCACAAAATCAGACCCTGAGGGGCCCCAACCACAAAACCGGACCCTGAGGGGCCCCAACCACAAAACCGGACCCTGAGGGGCCCCAACCACAAAATCGGACCCTGAGGGGCCCCAACCACAAAATCGGACCCTGAGGGGCCCCGGCCACAAAATCGGACCCTGAGAGACCCCGGCCACAAAATCGAACCCAGAGGGGCCCCACCCACAAAATTGGACCCTGAGCGCCCCCAACCACAAAATCGGCCCTGAGGGGCCCCAACCCCAAAATCGGACCCTGAGGGGCCCCGGCCACAAAATCGGACCCTCAGGGGCCCCGCCCTCAAAATCGGACCATGAGGGGCCCCTCCCTCAAAATCGGACCCTGAGAGGCCCCGCCCACCAAATCAGACCCTGAGGGGCCCCGCCAACCAAATCGGACTCTAAGGGGCCCCACCCACAAAATCAGACCCTGAGGGCCTCCAACCACAAAATAGGACCCTAAGGGGCCCCACCCTCAAAATCGGACCCTGAGTAGACCCGGCCACAAAATCAGACCCTGAGGGGCCCCAACCACAAAATCGGACCCTGAGGGGCCAAGGCCACAAAATCGAACCCTGAGGGGCCCCACCCTCAAAATCGGATCCTGAGGGGCCCAACCAACAAAATCGGACTCTGAGGGGCCCCAGCCACAAAATCGGACACTGAGGGGCCCCACCCACAAAATCAGACCCTGAGGGGATCCGGCCACAAAATCAAACCCTGAGGGGCCCCACCCACAAAATCGGACCCTGAGGGGCCCCAACCACAAAATCGGACCCTGAGGGGCCCCGGCCACAAAATCGGACCCTGCGGGGCCCCGGCCACAAAATCGGACCCTGAGGGGCCCCGCCTACAAAATCGGACCCTGAGGGGATCCGGCCACAAAATTAGACCCTGAGGGGCCCCACCCACAAAATTGGACCCTGAGGTGCCCCACCCACAAAATCGGACCCTGAGGGGCCCCACCCACAAAATCGGACCCTGAGGGGCCACACCCACAAAATCGGACCCTGAGGGGCCACACTCACAAAATCGGACCCTGAGGGGCCCCAACCACAAAATCGGACCCTGAGGGGCCCCAACCACAAAATCGGACCCTGAGGGGCCCCGGCCACAAAATCGGACCCTCATGGACCCCGGCCACAAAATCGGACCCTGAAGGGCCCCGGCCACAAAATCGGACCCTGAGGGGCCCCGCCTACAAAATTGAACCCTGAGGGGCCCCAACCACAAAATCAGATCCTGAGGGGCCCCGGCCACAAAATCGGACCCTGAGGGGCCCCACCCACAAAATCGGACCCTGAGGGGATCCGGCCACAAAATCAGACCCTGAGGGGCCCCGGCCACAACATCGGACCCTGAGGGGCCCCACTCACAAAATCGGACCCTGAGGGGCCCCAACCACAAAATCGGACCCTGAGGGGCCCCAACCACAAAATCGGACCCTGAGGGGCCCCAACCACAAAATCGGACCCTGAGGGGCCCCGGCCACAAAATCGAACCTTCACGGGCCCCGGCCACAAAATCGGACCCTGAGGGGCCCCGGCCACAAAATCGGACCCTGAGGGGCCCCACCTACAAAATTGAACCCTGAGGGGCCCCAACCACAAAATCAGATCCTGAGGGGCCCCACCCACAAAATCGGATCCTGAGGGGCCCCACCCACAATATCGGACCCTGAGGGGCCCCACCCAAAAAAATGGATCCTGAGGGGCCCAACCACAAAATCGGACCCTGAGGGGCCCCACCCACAAAATTGGACCCTGAGGGGCCCCACCCACAAAATCGGACCCTGAGGGGCCCCACCCACAAAATCGGACCCTGAGGGGCCCCACTCACAAAATCGGACCCTGAGGGGCCCCACTCACAAAATCGGACCCTGAGGGGCCCCAACCACAAAATCGGACCCTGAGGGGCCCCAACCACAAAATCGGACCCTGAGGGGCCCCGGCCACAAAATCGGACCCTGAGGGGCCCCACCCACAAAATTGGACCATGAGGGGCCCCGGCCAAAAAATGGACCCTGAGGGGCCCCACCCACAAAATTGGACACTGAGGGGCCCCGGCCACAAAATCGGACCCTGAGGGACCCCGGTCACAAAATCAGATCCTGAGGGGCCCCAACCACAAAATCGGACCCTGAGAGGCTCCGGACACAAAATCGGACCCTGAGGGGCCCCAACCACAAAATCGGACCCTGAGAGGCACCGGCCACAAAATCGGACCCTGAGGGGCCCCGGACACAAAATCGGACCCTGAGGGGTCCAACCCACAAAATCGGACCCTGAGGGGCCCAACCCACCAAATCGGACCCTGAGGGGCCCCGCCCACCAAATCGGACCCTGAGGGGCCCCGCCCACCAATTCAGACCCGGAGGGGCCCCGCCCACTAAATCGGATTCTGAAAGGCCCCAACCACAAAATCGGACCCTGAGGGGCCCCACCCACAAAATCGGACCCTGAGGGGCCCCGCTGACCAAATTGAACTCTGAGGGGCCCCACCCACCAAATCGGACCCCGAGTGGCCCCGTCCACCAAATCGGACCCTAAGGGGCCCCACCCACAAAATCGGACCCTGAGGTGCCCCGGCCACAAAATCGGACCCTGAGGGGCCCCACCCACAAAATCGGACCCTGAGAGGCTCCGGACACAAAATCGGACCCTAAGGGGCCCCAACCACAAAATCGGACCCTGAGAGGCACCGGCCACAAAATCGGACCCTGAGGGGCCCCGGACACAAAATCGGACCCTGAAGGGTCCAACCCACAAAATCGGACCCTGAGGGGCCCAACCCACCAAATCGGACCCTGAGGGGCCCCGCCCACCAAATCGGACCCTGAGGGGCCCCGCCCACCAATTCAGACCCGGAGGGGCCCCGCCCACTAAATCGGATTCTGAAAGGCCCCAACCACAAAATCGGACCCTGAGGGGCCCCACCCACCAAATCGGACCCTGAGTGGCCCCGTCCACCAAATCGGACCCTAAGGGGCCCCACCCACAAAATCGGACCCTGAGGTGCCCCGGCCACAAAATCGGACCCTGAGGTGCCCCGGCCACAAAATCGGACCCTGAGGTGCCCCGGCCACAAAATCGGACCCTGAGGGGTCCCACCCACAAAATCGGACCCTGAGGCCAAAGTGGCCCCTGAGAGGCACCCACAGTTAAAACGGATCCTGAGTTGAAAGTCTTGCAGGGGCAGCAGGCAAGTCTCTCTTAAAGGGGCAGCCCGGGCACCATTTCAAACCACTATCTGTACTTCCTTCAGGAAATACACATCTAGTATTATTATTAGTATTCAGTTGATTTCCGCAATTAATGCGGCCCGATCCGCTACACGCACAGACTCCGTTGAGGTGTCGTTTCGAAGCCAGCGTCCACGAGTGGTGTGCTAAGTATTTTTCGTGTCGATCGGATTTGTAGTTTTTGCGCAATTTGCGTTTGAAAAAACATTTTCTTGTCATTGGAATGCATTGTCTCATTGCATTTTAATGGGAAAATGTTGCCATAGGGAAAACATGGGGCAGTCGTGAGGTGACGGTTAGGCCGGTTTCACATTAGCGCTTTTTAAGCGCACGCACGGCCGGGGGTAGCTCCGCCCCCGAGCCGGCTCTCTGCCCGGCGTGCCCGCCCCTTGCTTGTAGCGCCACCTACTAGCGGACAGCGGCGCCTGCGATCGGCGCACCCTATCTTTAGCATAGGGTGCGCAGATCGTGCGCAGGCCGTGCGCTAGTTGCGCTTTGACCTGCGCTGCGCACTTTTGACGGTGCGCCGTGCGCGCCAAAATCAAACTTTTCGGATTTTGGCGCGCACGGCGCACCGTCAAAAGTGCGCAGCGCAGGTCAAAGCGCAACTAGCGCACGGCCTGCGCACGATCTGCGCACCCTATGCTAAAGATAGGGTGCGCCGATCGCAGGCGCCGCTGTCCGCTAGTAGGCGGCGCTACAAGCGAGGGGCGGGCACGCCGGGCAGAGAGCCGGCTCGGGGGCGGAGCTACCCCCGGCCGTGCGTGCGCTTAAAAAGCGCTAATGTGAAACCGGCCTTTTGCTCATTGATATGCGTAGGCCAGGGCCAGCGTCAGCACCCGGGCAAGTGCCGGGGCCCTGGCGAGATGGGAGGACCCACTCACGCTGTCTGGGATACCCGCCAGCCGCCACGGCCCCCCATGTACTGACCCCATCCTGCGCCCTCCACGAGGGACCCACGCAGTGACGCAGCCCCTTAGGCTGAGTGCACACGACTTTTTAGCCCTGCGGATTTTTCCACTCAGAATGGAAGAAATCCGCAGGTTAAATGACCTGCATTTTTCCTGCGGATTTCTTCCATTTTTCCTGCGGTTTTCTGTGGTTTTCCTCCTGCGGATTTGGTGACAGGGGAGATGGAAAACCGCACAAAAGAAGTAACATGCTGCGGATTTTGTACCGCAGGAAAACTGCGCAGAAAAATCCGCAGCGTCTGCTGTACGTTTTTTTTTTTTCATTGATGTTAAGGCTACTGTACATCACAATGCGGATATGCAATGTTTCTGCGCGGTAAAATCCGCTGCGGATCCACTGGATATCCGCATCGTGTGCACACAGCCTTACTGCCAGCAATGGTCATCGCTTCCTTTGGCTGTAATCTTGTGTGCGGTGTTGTCACAGGACCTGTGATGAGGTCACAGGAGGGGAGGAGTCAGGGGTCACATGATCAGGGCGGCTGCAGGACTCTGCTGTGCTGGTCGCTTGTCATTACGGTGCTGGTCTGGATGGATGAGGTAACATTTATGTGTGGGACAGTGGGGTCAGGGAGGTGTTTTACAAGGTGGATGTAGCAGAGCCGTGTGTGTACTTGTGTGGGGTCAGGAGGGTTTTACAAGGTGGATGTAGCAGGGCCGCGTGTGTACTTGTGTGGGGTCAGGAGGGTTTTACAAGGTGGATGTAGCAGAGCCGTGTGTGTACTTGTGTGGGGTCAGGAGGGGTTTTACAAGGTGGATGTAGCAGAGCCGCGTGTGTACTTGTGTGGGGTCAGGAGGGGTTTTACAAGGTGGATGTAGCAGAGCCGTGTGTGTACTTGTGTGGGGTCAGGGGTGGTTTTACAAGGTGGATGTAGCAGAGCCGTGTGTGTACTTGTGTGGGGTCAGGAGGGGTTTTACAAGGTGGATGTAGCAGAGCCGCGTGTGTACTTGTGTGGGGTCAGGAGGGGTTTTACAAGGTGGATGTAGCAGAGCCGCGTGTGTACTTGTGTGGGGTCAGGAGGGGTTTTACAAGGTGGATGTAGCAGTGCCGCGTGTGTACTTGTGTGGGGTCAGGAGGGGTTTACAAGGTGGATGTAGCAGAGCCGTGTGTGTACTTGTGTGGGGTCAGGAGGGGTTTACAAGGTGGATGAAGCCGAGCTGTGTGTGTACTTGTGTGGGGTCAGGAGGGGTTTACAAGGTGGATGTAGCAGAGCCATGTGTGTACTTGTGTGGGGTCAGGGAGGTGTTTTACAAGGTGGATGTAGCAGAGCCGTGTGTGTACTTGTGTGGGGTCAGGAGGGTTTTACAAGGTGGATGTAGCAGGGCCGCGTGTGTACTTGTGTGGGGTCAGGAGGGGTTTTACAAGGTGGATGTAGCAGGGCCACGTGTGTACTTGTGTGGGGTCAGGAGGGGTTTTACATGGTGGATGTAGCAGAGCCATGTGTGTACTTGTGTGGGTCAGGAGGTGTTTTACAAGGTGGATGTAGCAGAGCTGTGTGTGTACTTGTCTGGGTCAGGAGGTGTTTTACAAGGTGGATGTAGCAGAGCCGTGTGTGTACTTGTGTGGGGTCAGGAGGGATTTTACAAGGTGGATGTAGCAGAGCCGTGTGAGTACTTGTGTGGGTCAGGAGGGGTTTTACAAGGTGGATGTAGCAGAGCCGTTTGTGTACTTGTGTGGGTCAGGAGGGGTTTACAAGGTGGATGTAGCAGAGCCGTGTGTGTACTTGTGTGGGGTCAGGAGGGGTTTACAAGGTGGATGTAGTAGAGCCGTGTGTGTACTTGTGTGGGGTCAGGAGGGGTTTTACAAGGTGTATGGAGCAGAGCCGTGTGTGTACGAGGTGTACGGAGCAGAGCCGTGTGTGTACGAGGTGTACGGAGCGGAGCCGTGTGTGTACGAGGTGTACGGAGCAGAGCCGTGTGTGTACGAGGGGTACGGAGGGGAGCTGAGTGTTTATGAAGCAGAGCCGTGTGTTTATGGAGCGGAGCAGAGTCGGGGTGTACGAGGTGTATGGTGGGGAGCATTTATACCTCCCGTGCCCCAACTGTCCCGGATCCAGCGAGACAGTCCCGATTTTGAGAGAGAGACTGCCCCAGCCGGGAGCATACTTTCCCCGCGAGACACAGGAGTACACAGCGGAGCCCCAAGGAGCAATTTAAAACTTGCACGTAACTTTCTACCGGAAGTGACGTGCTGGAAGCTGACCAGAAATGAGGTAATTTCGGGAGGAGATTGTGACGGAACCATGGAGGCACCTCAGGGAATGCTTCAGATCCATTACCATGTCCTCCTCTGATAGCGCGGACAGTGGATTGCCTTGGAATCGGGGATGTCGGCCATGTGAGCGGATCATGATATGTCCTGCACCAGGAGGCTCAGGTAGGCACTACAATGGGAGCTGGGCTGCTATAGTATCTTTATAGAATTTTTCTTTCTCTGTTTCTCTCTCTCTGTTCTCTTTCTTTCTTTCTTTCTCTCTCTGGCCCCGCCCACCAAATCGGCCCCCGAGTGGCCCCCACAGTTAAAACGGATCCTGAGGTGAAAGTCTTGCAGGGGCAGCAGGCAAGTCTCTCTTAAAGGGGCAGCCTGGGCACCATTTCAAACCACTATCTGTACTTCCTTCAGGAAATACACATCTAGTTCTTCTTCTTCTTCTTATTATTATTATTAAGTTGATTTCCGCAATTAATACAGCCCGAACCGCTACACGCACAGACTCCGTTGAGGTGTCGTTTCGAAGCCAGCGTCCATGAGAGGTGTGCTAAGTATTTTTCGTGTCGATCGGATTTGTAGTTTTTGCGCAATTTGCGTTTGAAAATTTTTTTTCCCGTCATTGGAATGCACTGTCTCAATGCATTTGAATGGGGAAATGTTGCTATAGACAAAACATGCCCTGAGGCGATTGAAATGGCAGTTGAGCTCATTGATATGCGCAGGCAGACCCAGTTACTATGCCAACGCCTACGAACGTCACATGACCTCTCCAACACAGAGCTTCTGCCATATAATATCAGCTCTTAAAGCAAAACCCACAGAACAAATGCAAATCTAGCTTCATCACATGACGTATGCCCCTGAGAGAGAATGTGCGCCAAAGTGTATTTAGAAGCCCAGTGAGTCACCCTGGCTCTTAAAAGGCCGACGCGCCAAAGTGATTCTTAAAGAGCCGGCGCACTAAAATGAGTCTTAAAGGGCCGGCGCGCCAAATCGAAAGCTGAGTGACCCAAGGCTCCAAATCGGAGGCTGATAGACCCTGGCCTACAAAAAGGAGGCTGAGCCACCCTGGCATCCAAATTGGACCCAGGGTGGCCCCGCCCACCAAATCGGACCCAGAGTGGCCCAGCCCACCAAATCAGACCCAGAGTGGCCCCACCCACCAAATTGGACCCTGAGGGGCCGCACCCACAAAATCGGACCCTGAGGGGCCCCGGCCACAAAATGGGACCCTGAGGGGCCCCACCCACAAAATCGGACCCTGAGGGGATCCGGCCACAAAATCAGACCCTGAGGGGCCCCGGCCACAACATCGGACCCTGAGGGGCCCCACTCACAAAATCGGACCCTGAGGGGCCCCACCCACAAAATCGGACCCTGAGGGGCCCCGCCCACCAAATTAGACCCTGAGGGGCCCCACCCTCAAAATCAGACCCTGAGGGGCCACAGCCACAAAATCAGACCCTGAGGGTCCCCAGCCACAAAATCGGACCCTGAGGGGCCCCACCCACAAAATCGGACCATAAGGGGCCCCACCCACAAATCCAGACTCTGAGGGGCCCCAGCCACAAAATCGGACACTGAGAGACCCCGGCCACAAAATCGGACCCTGAGGGGCCCCAACCACAAAATCGAACCCTGAGGGGCCCCACCCACAAAATCAGACCCTGAGGGACCCCAGCCACAAAATCAGACCCTGAGGGGCCCCAGCCACAAAATCGGACACTGAGGGGCCCCACCCACAAAATCGGACCCTGAGGGGCCCCGCCCACCAAATTAGACCCTGAGGGGCCCCACCCTCAAAATCGGTCCCTGAGGGGCCCCGGCCACAAAATCGGACCCTGAGGGGCCCTGGCCAAAAAATCGGACCCTGAGGGGCCCCAACCGCAAAATCGGACCCTGAGGGGCCCCAACCACAAAATCGGACCCTGAGAGACCCCGGCCACAAAATCGAACCCAGAAGGGCCCCACCCACAAAATCGGACCCTGAGAGGCCCCGCCCACCAAATCGGACCCTGAGGGGCCCCGCCAACCAAATCGGACTTGGAGGGGCCCCACCCACAAAATCGGACCCTGAGGGCCCCCAACCACAAAATCGGACCCTAAGAGGCCCCGGCCACAAAATCGGACCCTGAGAGACCCCGGCCACAAAATCGAACCCAGAGGGGCCCCGCCCACAAAATCGGACCCTCAGGGGCCCCGCCCTCAAAATCGGACCCTGAGGGGCCCCGCCCTCAAAATCGGACCCTGAGGGGCCCCGCCTACCAAATCGGACCCTGAGGGGCCCCGCCAACCAAATCGGACTCTGAGGGGCCCCACCCACAAAATCGGACCCTGAGGGGCCCCACCCTCAAAATCGGACCCTGAGGTGCCCCGCCCTCAAAATCGGACCCTGAGGGGCCCCGCCTACCAAATCGGACCCTGAGGGGCCCCGCCAACCAAATCGGACTCTGAGGGGCCCCACCCTCAAAATCGGACCCTGAGGGGCCCAACCAACAAAATCGGACCCTGAGCGGCCCCGGCCACAAAATCGGGCCCTGAGGGGCCCCGGCCACAAAATCGGACCCTGAGGGGCCCAGACCACAAAATCGGACCCTGAGGGGTCCCGACCACAAAATCGGACCCTGAGGGGTGCCACCCACAAAATCAGACCCTGAGGGGCCCCTGCCATAAAATCAGACCCTGAGGGGCCCCGGCCATAAAATCGGACCCTGAGGGGCCCCACCCACAAAATCGTACCCTGAGGGGCCCCACCCACAAAATCAGCCATGAGGGGCCCCACCCACAAAATCGGACCCTGAGGAGCCCCACCCACAAAATCGGACCCTGAGGGGACCCACCCACAAAATCGGACCCTGAGGGGCCCCACCCACAAAATTGGACCCTGAGGAATCCCGGCCACTAATTCAAATCCTTATTAGCCCAGGCCACCGAATCGGATCCTGAGGGGCCCCACCCACCAAATCAGACCCTGAGGCCAAAGTGGCCCCTGAGAGGCACCCACATTTAAAACAGATCCTGAGTTGAAAGTCTTGCAGGTGCAGCAGGCAAGTCTCTCTTAAAGGGGCAGCCCAGGCACCATTTCAAACCACTATCTGTACTTCCTTCAGGAAATACACATCTAGTATTATTATTACTATTCAGTTGATTTCCGCAATTAATGCGGCCCGATCCGCTACACGCACAGACTCCGTTGAGGTGTCGTTTCGAAGCCAGCGTCCACGAGAGGTGTGCTAAGTATTTTTCGTGTCGATCGGATTTGTAGTTTTTGCGCAATTTGCGTTTGAAAAAACATTTTCTTGTCATTGGAATGCATTGTCTCATTGCATTTTAATGGGAAAATGTTGCCATAGGGAAAACATGGGGCAGTCGTGAGGTGACGGTTATGCTCATTGATATGCGTAGGCCAGGGCCGGCGTCAGCACCCGGGCAAGTGCCGGGGCCCTGGCGAGATGGGAGGACCCACTCACGCTGTCTGGGATACCTGCCGGCCGCCGCCACGCCCCCCATGTACTGACCCCATCCTGCGCCCTCCACGAGGGACCCACGCAGTGACGCAGCCCCTTAGGCTGAGTGCACACGACTTTTTAGCCCTGCGGATTTTTCCACTCAGAATGGAAGAAATCCGCAGGTTAAATGACCTGCATTTTTCCTGCGGATTTCTTCCATTTTTCCTGCGGTTTTCTGTGGTTTTCCTCCTGCGGATTTGGTGACAGGGGAGATGGAAAACCGCACAAAAGAAGTAACATGCTGCGGATTTTGTACCGCAGGAAAACTGCGCAGAAAAATCCGCAGCGTCTGCTGTACTTTTTTTTTTTTCATTGATGTTAAGGCTACTGTACATCACAATGCGGATATGCAATGTTTCTGCGCGGTAAAATCCGCTGCGGATCCACTGGATATCCGCATCGTGTGCACACAGCCTTACTGCCAGCAATGGTCCTCGCTTCCTTCGGCTGTAATCTTGTGTGCGGTGTTGTCACAGGACCTGTGATGAGGTCACAGGAGGGGAGGAGTCAGGGGTCACATGATCAGGGCGGCTGCAGGACTGCTGTGCTGGTCGCTTGTCATTACGGTGCTGGTCTGTATGGATGAGGTAACGTTTATGTGTGGGACAGTGGGGTCAGGGAGGTGTTTTACAAGGTGGATGTAGCAGAGCCGTGTGTGTACTTGTGTGGGGTCAGGAGGTGTTTTACAAGGTGGATGTAGCAGGGTCGTGTGTGTACTTGTGTGGGGTCAGGAGGGGTTTACAAGGTGAATGTAGCAGAGCCATGTGTGTACTTGTGTGGGGTCAGGAGGAGGGGTTTACAAGGTGGATGTAGCAGAGCCGTGTGTGTACTTGTGTGGGGTCAGGAGGAGGGGTTTACAAGGTGGATGTAGCAGAGCCGTGTGTGTACTTGTGTGGGGTTAGGAGGGGTTTACAAGGTGGATGTAGCAGAGCCGTGTGTGTACTTTGTGTGGGGTTAGGAGGGGTTTACAAGGTGGATGTAGCAGAGCCGTGTGTGTACTTGTGTGGGGTCAGGAGGGGTTTTACAAGGTGGATGTAGCAGAGCCGTGTGTGTACTTGTGTGGGGTCAGGAGGGGTTTTTCAAGGTGGATGTAGCAGAGCCGTGTGTGTACTTGTGTGGGATCTGGAGGGGTTTTACATGGTGGATGTAGCAGAGCCATGTGTGTACTTGTGTGGGTCAGGAGGTGTTTTACAAGGTGGATGTAGCAGAGCTGTGTGTGTACTTGTGTGGGGTCAGGAGGGGTTTTACAAGGTGGATGTAGCAGAGCCGTTTGTGTACTTGTGTGGGTCAGGAGGGGTTTACAAGGTGGATGTAGCAGAGCCGTGTGTGTACTTGTGTGGGGTCAGGAGGGGTTTACAAGGTGGATGTAGTAGAGCCGTGTGTGTACTTGTGTGGGGTCAGGAGGGGTTTTACAAGGTGTATGGAGCAGAGCCGTGTGTCTACGAGGTGTACGGAGCAGAGCCGTGTGTGTACGAGGTGTACGGAGCGGAGCCGTGTGTGTACGAGGTGTACGGAGCAGAGCCGTGTGTGTACGAGGGGTACGGAGGGGAGCTGAGTGTTTATGAAGCAGAGCCGTGTGTTTATGGAGCGGAGCAGAGCCGGGGGTGTACGAGGTGTATGGTGGGGAGCATTTATACCTCCCAACTGTCCCGGATCCAGCGAGACAGTCCCGATTTTGAGAGAGAGACTGCCCCAGCCGGGAGCATACTTTCCCCGCGAGACACAGGAGTACACAGCGGAGCCCCAAGGAGCAATTTAAAACTTGCACGTAACTTTCTACCGGAAGTGACGTGCTGGAAGCTGACCAGAAATGAGGTAATTTCGGGAGGAGATTGTGACGGAACCATGGAGGCACTTCAGGGAATGCTTCAGATCCATTACCGTGTCCTCCTCTGATAGCGCGGACAGTGGATCGCCTTGGAATCGGGGATGTCGGCCATGTGAGCGGATCATGATATGTCCTGCACCAGGAGGCTCAGGTAGGCATTACAATGGGAGCTGGGCTGCTATAGTATCTTTATAGAATTTTTCTTTCTCTGTTTCTCTCTCTCTGTTCTCTTTCTTTCTTTCTTTCTCTCTCTGGCCCCGCCCACCAAATCAGCCCCCGAGTGGCCCCCACAGTTAAAAGGGATCCTGAGTTGAAAGTCTTGCAGGAGCAGCAGGCAAGTTTCTATTAACGGGGCAGCCCAGGCACCATTTCAAACCACTATCTGTACTCCCTTCAGGAAATACACATCTAGTATTACAATTATAATGCGCCAATCACAAGTTATTCAGTTGATTTCCGCAATTAATACAGCCCGAACCGCTACACGCACAGACTCCGTTGAGGTGTCGTTTCGAAGCCAGCGTCCACGAGAGTATTTTTCGTGTCGATCGGATTTGTAGTTTCTGTGCAATTTGCGTTTGAATGGCCTCCATCCACCAAATTGGACCCTGAGGGGCCCCGCCCACCAAATCAGACCCTGAGGGGGCCCGGCCACCAAATCGGACCCTGAGGGGCCCCACCCACAAAATCGGACCCTGAGGGGACCCGCCACAAAATCGGACCCTGAGGGGCCCCACCCACCAAATCGGACCCTGAGGGGTCCCGGCCACAAAATTGGACCCTGAGGGGCCCCACCCACAAAATCGGACCCTGAGGGTTCCGCCCACAAAATCGGACCCTGAGGGGCCCCAACCACCAAATCGGACCCTGAGGGGCGCCGGTCACAAAATCGGACCCTAAGGGGTCCCGACCACCAATTCGGACCCTGAGGGGCTCCGGCCACCAAATCGGACCCTGAGGGGCCCCACCCACCAAATCAAACCCTGAGGGGCCCCACCCACCAAATCAGACCCTGAGGGGCCCCAGCCACCAAATCAGACCCTGAGGGGCCACACCCAGAAAATCGGACCCTGAGGGGCCCGACCCACAAAATCGGACCCTGAGGGGCCCCGGCCACAAGATTGGACCCTGAGGGGCCCCGGCCACAAGATTGGACCCTGAGGGGCCCCAACCACCAAATCAGACCCTGAGGGGCCCCGGCCACAAAAATGGACCCAGGGGGCTCCACCCACAAAATCAGACCCTAAGGGGCCCCACCCACAAAATCGGACCCTGAGGGGCCCCACCCACAAAATCGGACCCTGAGGGGCCCCGGCCACAAGATTGGACCCTGAGGGGCCCCACCCACAAAATTGGACCCTGAGGGGCCCCGGCCACAAGATTGGACCCTGAGGGGCCCCGGCCACAAGATTGGACCCTGAGGGGCCCCAACCACCAAATCAGACCATGAGGGGCCCCGGCCACAAAATCAGACCCTGAGGGGCCCCACCCACAAAGTCGGGCCCTGAGGCCAAAGTGGCCCCTGAGAGGCACCCACAGTTAAAACGGATCCTGAGTTGAAAGTCTTGCAGGTGCAGCAGGCAAGTCTCTCTTTAAGGGGCAGCCCGGGCAGCATTTCAAACCACTATCTGTACTTCCTTCAGGAAATACACATCTAGTATTAATGTTGTAATCCGACCGCTGCTAACTTATTCTTATTATTCAGTTGATTTCCGCAATTAATGCGGCCCGAACCGCTACACGCACAGACTCCGTTGAGGTGTCGTTTCGAAGCCAGCATCCATGAGAGGTGTGCTAAGTAATTTTCGTGTCGATTGGATTTGTAGTTTTTGCGCAATTTGCATTAGAAATTTTTTTTTCCCGTCATTTGAATGTATTGTCTCAATGCTTTTCAATGGGGAAATTTTGCCTTAGAGAAAACATGCCCTGAGGCGATTCAAATGGCAGTTTAGCTCATTGATATGCGCAGGCAGACCCAGTTACTATGCCAGCGCCAAAGAACTTCACATGACCCCAGCAGGACACAGTTTCTGGCGATAATATCAGCTCTTAAAGCGAAACCCACAGCACTAATGCAAATCTAGCTTCATCACATGACGCGTGCCCCTGAGAGAGAATGTACGCCATAGTGAATTTAGAAGCCCAGTGCGCCAAACTAGCTCTTAAACAGCCGACGCGCCTAAGTGAATCTTAAAGGGCCGGCGCACCAAAATGAGCCTTAAAGGGCTGGCGTGCCAAATCGAATGCTGAGTGACCCCTGGCTCCAAATCGGAGGCTGATCGACCCTGGCCTACAAATCGGAGGCTGAGCCACCCAGGCCAACAAATTGGCCCCGGAGTGGCCCCGCCCTCCAAATCAGACCCAGAGAGGCCCCGCCCACCAAATTGGACCCTGAGGGGCCCCGCTCACCAAATCAGACCCGTAGTGGCCTCGCCCTCCAAATCGGACCCAGAGTGGCCCACCCACCAAATTGAACCCTGAGGGGCCCCTCCCACCAAATCAGACCCAGAGTGGCCCCGCCCACCAAATCAGACCCTGAGGGGTCCCACCCACCAAATCTGACCCTAAGGGGCCCCACCCACCTAATCAGACCCAGAGTGGCCCCGCCCACCAAATCAGGCCATGAGGGGCACCACCCACCAAATCAGACCCTCATGGGCCCCACCTGCCAAATCATACCCTGAAGAGCCCCACCCACCAAATCGGATCCTGAGGGGACCCGCCCACCAAATCGGACCCTGAGAGGCCCCGTCTACCAAATCGGAACCAGAGGAGCTCCGCCCACGAAATTGGACCCTGTGGGGCCCCACTCACCAAATCGGACCCTGTGGTGCCCCGCTCACCAAATTGGACCCAGAGTGGCCCTCCCACCAAATCAGACCCTGTGGGGCCCCGCCCAGCAAATCGGACCCTGTGGTGCCCCACCCACCAAATCGAACTCTGAGGGGCCCCGCCCACCAAATCGGACCCAGAGGGGTCCCGCCCACCAAATCAGACCCTGAGGGGCCGTGCCCACCAAACCGGACCCTGAGGGGCCTCGCCCACCAATTCAAGCCCTGAGGAGCCCAGTCCACTGAATCGGATCCTGAGGGGCCCCACCCACCAAATCAGACCCTGAGGGGCCCCACAGGCCAAAGTGGCCCCTGAGAGGCACCCACAGGTAAAACGGATACTGAGTTGAAAGTCGTGCAGGGGCAGCAGGCAAGTCTCTCTTAAAGTCGCAGCCCGGGCACCATTTCAAACCACTATCTGTACTTCCTTCAGGAAATACACATCTAGTATTAATGTTGTAATCCGACCGCTGCTAACTCATTCTTATTATTCAGTTGATTTCCGCAATTAATGCGGCCCGAACCGCTACACGCACAGACTCCGTTGAGGTGTCGTTTCGAAGCCAGCGTCCACGAGAGGTGTGCTAAGTAATTTTCGTGTCGATTGGATTTGTAGTTTTTGCGCAATTTGCATTAGAAAATTTTTTTCCCCGTCATTTGAATGTATTGTCTCAATGCTTTTCCATGGGGAAATTTTGCCTTAGAGAAAATATGCCCTGAGGCGATTCAAATGGCAGTTTAGCTCATTGATATGCGCAGGCAGACCCAGTTACTATGCCAACGCCAAAGAACTTCACATGACGCCCTCAGGACACAGTTTCTGGCGATAATATCAGCTCTTAAAGCGAAACCCACAGCACAAATGCAAATCTAGCTTCATCACATGACGCGTGCCCCTGAGAGAGAATGTACGCCAGAGTGAATTTAGAAGCCCAGTGCGCCAAACTAGCTCTTAAACAGCCGACGCGCCTAAATGAATCTTAAAGGGCCGGCGCACCAAAATGAGCCTTAAAGGGCCGGCGCGCCAAATCGAATGCTGAGTGACCCCAGGCTCCAAATCGGAGGCTGAGCTACCCAGGCCAACAAATCGGCCCCGGAGTGGCCCCGCCCACCAAATCGGACCCAGAGAGGCCCCGCCCACCAAATTGGACCTGAGGGGCCCCGCTCACCAAATCAGACCCAGAGAGGCCCCGCCTACCAAATTGTACCCTGAAGGGCCCCGCCCATCAAACTGGACCCAGAGTGGCCCCACCCACCAAATCAGACCCTGAGGGGTCCCACCCACCAAATCTGACCCAAAGGGGCCCCGCCCACCTAATCAGACCCAGAGTGGCCCCGCCCACCAAATTAGGCCATGAGGGGCGCCGCCCACCAAATCAGACCCTCATGGGCCCCGCCTGCCAAATCATACCCTGAAGAGCCCCGCCCACCAAATCGGACCCTGAGAGGCCCCATCTACCAAATCGGAACCAGAGGAGCCCCGCCCACGAAATTGGACATGTGGGGCCCCACTCACCAAATCGGACCCTGTGGTGCCCCGCCCACCAAATTGGACCCAGAGTGGCCCCTCCCACCAAATCAGACCCTGTGAGGCCCCGCCCATCAAATCGGACCCTGTGGTGCCCAACCCACCAAATCAAACTCTTAAGGGCCCCGCCCACCAAATCGGACCCAGAGGGGTTCCACCCGCCAAATCAGACCCTGAGGGGCCGTGCCCACCAAACCGGACCCTGAGAAGCCTCGCCCACCAAATCGGCCCACCAATTAAAGCCCTGAGGAGCCCAGTCCACTGAATCAGATCCTGAGGGGCCCCACCCACCAAATCAGACCCTGAGGGGCCCCACAGGCCAAAGTGGCCCCTGAGAGGCACCCACAGGTAAAACGGATACTGAGTTGAAAGTCGTGCAGGGGCAGCAGGCAAGTCTCTCTTAAAGTGGCAGCCCGGGCACCATTTCAAACCACTATCTGTACTTCCTTCAGGAAATACACATCTAGTATTACAATTATAATGCGCCAATCACAAGTTATTCAGTTGATTTGCGCAATTAATGCGGCTCGAACCGCTACACGCACAGACTCCGTTGAGGTGTCGTTTCGAAGCCAGCATTCACAAGAGGTGTGCTAAGTATTTTTCATGTCGATCAGATTTATAGTTTTTGCGCAATTTGCGTTTGAAAAAACATTTTCCTGTCATTGGAATGCACTGTCTCAATGCATTTCAAATGGAAAATTTTGCCATAGGGAAAACATGGGGCAGTCGTGACTCGATTCAAATAGTAGTTAAGCTCATTGATATGCGTAGGCACACCCAGTTACTATGCCAACGCCTACAAACTTTTCATGACTCCTCCAAGACAGAGTTTCTGGCAGATAATATCAGCTCTTAAAGCGAAACCCACAGCACAAATGCAAATCTAGCTTCATCACATGACGCATGCCCCTGAGAGAGAATGTGTGCCAAAGTGGATTTAGAAGCCCAGTGAGCCAAACTGGCTCTAAAACGGCCAACGCGCCTAAGTGATTCTTAAAGGGCCGGCGCACCAAAATGAGTATTAAAGGGCCGGAGCGCCAAATCGAAAGCTGAGTGACCCCAGGCTCCAAATCAGAGGCTGATTGACCCTGGCCTACAAATTGGAGGCTGATCGACCCTGGCCTACAAAACGGAGACTGAGCCACCCTGGTCTCCAAATCGGACCCAGAGTGGCCCTTCCCACCAAATCGGACCCTGAGGGGCCCCGCTCACCAAACCAGACCCTGAGGTGCCCCGCCCACCAAATCAGACCCAGAGGGGCTCCGCCCACCAAATTGGACCCAGAGGGGCTCCGCCCACCAAATCGGACCCAGAGGGGCTCCGTCCACCAAATCGGACCCAGAGGGGCTCCGTCCACCGAATCGGACCCAGAGGGGCTCCGTCCACCAAATCGGACCCAGAGTGGCCCCGCCCACCAAATCGGACCGTGAGGGGCTCCGCCCACCAAATCGGACCCAGAGTGGCCCCACTCACAATATCGGACCCTGAGGGGCCCCACTCACAAAATCGGACCCTGAGGGGCCCCACCCACAAAATCGGACCCTGAGGGGCCCCACCCACAAAATCGGACCCTGAGGGGCCCCACCCACAAAATCGGACCCTGAGGGGCCACACCCACAAAATCGGACCCTGAGGGGCCACACCCACAAAATCGGAGCGAGGGATCCCGCCAACAATTCAAGCCCTGAGGAGCCCAGGCCAAGGAATCAGATTCTGAGGCGCCCCACCCACCAAATCAGACCCTGAGGCCAAAGTGACCCCTGAGAGGCACCCACAGTTAAAACAGATCCTGAGTTGAAAGTCTTGCAGAGGCAGCAGGCAAGTCTCTCTTAAAGGGGCAGCCCGGGCACCATTTCAAACCACTATCTGTACTTCCTTCAGGAAATACACATCTAGTTATAGTGGTTTGAAAAAACCACTATATTGTAATCCGAACGCTGCTAACTTATTCTTCTTCTTCTTCTTCTTATTATTAAGTTGATTTCCGCAATTAATGCGGCCCGAACCGCTACACGCACAGACTCCGTTGAGGTGTCGTTTTGAAGCCAGCGTCCATGAGAGGTGTGCTAAGTATTTTTCGTGTCAATCGGATTTGTAGTTTTTGCGCAATTTGCGTTTGAAAATTTTTTTTCCCGTCATTGGAATGCACTGTGTCAATGCTTTTCAATGGGAAGCTTAAAACGTGCCCTGAGGCGATTGAAATGACAGTTGAGCTCATTGATATGCGCAGGCAGACCCAGTTACTATGCCAACGCCTACGAACGTCACATGACATCTCCAGAACAGAGCTTTTGCCACATAATATCAGCTCTTAAAGCTAAACCCACGGCACAAATGCAAATCTAGCTTCATCACATGACGCATGCCCCTGAGAGAGAATGTGTGCGCCAAAGTGGATTTAGAAGCCCAGTGAGCCACCCTGGCTCTTAAAGGGCCGACGCGCCAAAGTGATTCTTAAAGAGCCGGCGCACCAAAATGAGTCTTAAAGGGCCGGCGTGCCAAATCGAAAGCTGAGTGACCCAAGGCTCCAAATCGGAGGCTGATAGACCCTGGCCTACAAAAAGGAGGCTGAGCAACCCTGGCATCCAAATCGGACCCAGAGTTGCCCCGCCCACGAAATCGGACCCAGAGTGGCCTCGCCCACCAAATCAGACCCAGAGTGGCCCCGCCCACCAAATTGGACCCTGAGGAGCCCCACCCACAAAATTGGACCCTGAAGGCCCCACCCACAAAATTGGACCCTGAGGGGCCCCACCCACAAAATTGGACCCTGAGGGGCCCCGGCCACAAAATCGAACCCAGAGGGGCCCCACCCACAAAATTGGACCCTGAGCGCCCCCAACCACAAAATCGGACCCTGAGGGGCCCCAACCCCAAAATCGGACCCTGAGGGGCCCCGGCCACAAAATCGGACCCTCAGGGGCCCCGCCTCAAAATCGGACCCTGAGGGGCCCCTCCCTCAAAAATCGGACCCTGAGAGGCCCCGCCCACCAAATCAGACCCTGAGGGGCTCCGCCAACCAAATCGGACTCTAAAGGGCCCCACCCACAAAATCAGACCCTGAGGGCCCCCAACCACAAAATAGGACCCTAAGGGGCCCCACCCTCAAAATCGGACCCTGAGTAGACCCGGCCACAAAATCGGACCCTGAGGGGCCCCAACCACAAAATCGGACCCTGAGGGGCCCAGGCCACAAAATCGAACCCTGAGGGGCCCCACCCTCAAAATCGGATCCTGAGGGGCCCAACCAACAAAATCGGACCCTGAGGGGCCCCAGCCACAAAATCGGACACTGAGGGGCCCCACCCACAAAATCGGACCCTGAGGGGCCCCGGCCACAAAATTGGAACCTGAGGGGCCCCGGCCACAAAATCGGACCCTGAGGGGTCCCAACCACGAAATCAGACCCTGAGGGGCCCCGGACTCAAAATCGGACCGTGAGGGCCCCCAACCACAAAATCGGACCCTGAGGGGCCCCAACCACAAAATCGGACCCTGAGAGACCCCGGCCACAAAATCGGACCCAGAGGGGCCACACCCACAAAATCAGACCATGAGGGGCCACAACCACAAAATCGGACCCTGAGGGGCCACACCCACAAAATCGGACCCTGAGGGGCCACACCCACAAAATCGGACCCTGAGGGGCCACACCCACAAAATAGGAGCCTGAGGGATCCCGGACAACAAATCAGACCCTGAGGCCAAAGTGGCCCCTGAGAGGCACATACAGTTAAAACGGATCCTGAGTTAAAAGTCTTGCAGGGGCAGCCCGGGCACCATTTCAAACCACTATCTGTACTTCCTTCAGGAAATACACATCTAGTATTATTATTACTATTCAGTTGATTTCCGCAATTAATGCGGCCCGATCGGCTACACGCACAGACTCCGTTGAGGTGTCGTTTCGAAGCCAGCGTCCACGAGAGGTGTGCTAAGTATTTTTCGTGTCGATCGGATTTGTAGTTTTTGCGCAATTTGCGTTTGAAAAAACATTTTCTTGTCATTGGAATGCACTGTCTCATTGCATTTTAATGGGAAAATGTTGCCATAGGGAAAACATGGGGCAGTCGTGAGGTGGCAGTTATGCTCATTGATATGCGTAGGCCAGGGCCGGCGTCAGCACCCGGGCAAGTGCCGGGGCCCTGGCGAGATGGGAGGGCCCACTCACGCTGTCTGGGATACCCGCCGGCCGCCGCCACGCCCCCCATGTGCTGACCCCATCCTGCGCCCTCCGCGAGGGACCCACGCAGTGACGCAGCCCCTTAGGCTGAGTGCACACGACTTTTTAGCCCTGCGGATTTTTCCACTCAGAATGGAAGAAATCCGCAGGTTAAATGACCTGCATTTTTCCTGCGGATTTCTTCCATTTTTCCTGCGGTTTTCTGTGGTTTTCCTCCTGCGGATTTGGTGACAGGGGAGATGGAAAACCGCACAAAAGAAGTAACGTGCTGCGGATTTTGTACCGCAGGAAAACTGCGCAGAAAAATCCGCAGCGTCTGCTGTACATTTTTTTTTTTCATTGATGTTAAGGCTACTGTACTTCACAATGCGGATATGCAATGTTTCTGCGCGGTAAAATCCGCTGCGGATCCACTGGATATCCGCATCGTGTGCACACAGCCTTACTGCCAGCAATGGTCATCGCTTCCTGCGGCTGTAATCTTGTGTGCGGTGTTGTCACAGGACCTGTGATGAGGTCACAGGAGGGGAGGAGTCAGGGGTCACATGATCAGGGCGGCTGCAGGACTCTGCTGTGCTGGTCGCTTGTCATTACGGTCCTGGTCTGGATGGTTGAGGTAACATTTATGTGTGGGACAGTGGGGTCAGGGAGGTGTTTTACAAGGTGGATGAAGCAGAGCCGTGTGTGTACTTGTGTGGGGTCAGGAGGGTTTTACAAGGTGGATGTAGCAGGGCCGCGTGTGTACTTGTGTGGGGTCAGGAGGGGTTTTACAAGGTGGATGTAGCAGTGCCGTGTGTGTACTTGTGTGGGTCAGGAGGTGTTTTACAAGGTGGATGTAGCAGAGCCGCGTGTGTACTTGTGTGGGGTCAGGAGGGGTTTTACAAGGTGGATGTAGCAGAGCCGCGTGTGTACTTGTGTGGGGTCAGGAGGGGTTTACAAGGTGGATGTAGCAGAGCCGTGTGTGTACTTGTGTGGGGTCAGGAGGGGTTTTACAAGGTGGATGTATCAGAGCTGTGTGTGTACTTGTGTGGGGTCAGGAGGTGTTTTACAAGGTGGATGTAGCAGAGCCGTGTTTGTACTTGTGTGGGGTCAGGAGGGGTTTTTCAAGGTGGATGTAGCAGAGCCGTGTGTGTACTTGTGTGGGGTCTGGAGGGGTTTTACATGGTGGATGTAGCAGAGCCATGTGTGTACTTGTGTGGGTCAGGAGGTGTTTTACAAGGTGGATGTAGCAGAGCTGTGTGTGTACTTGTGTGGGTCAGGAGGTGTTTTACAAGGTGGATGTAGCAGAGCCGTGTGTGTACTTGTGTGGGGTCAGGAGGGATTTTACAAGGTGGATGTAGCAGAGCCGTGTGAGTACTTGTGTGGGTCAGGAGGGGTTTTACAAGGTGGATGTAGCAGAGCCGTTTGTGTACTTGTGTGGGTCAGGAGGGGTTTACAAGGTGGATGTAGCAGAGCCGTGTGTGTACTTGTGTGGGGTCAGGAGGGGTTTACAAGGTGGATGTAGTAGAGCCGTGTGTGTACTTGTGTGGGGTCAGGAGGGGTTTTACAAGGTGTATGGAGCAGAGCCGTGTGTGTACGAGGTGTACGGAGCAGAGCCGTGTGTGTACGAGGGGTACGGAGGGGAGCTGAGTGTTTATGAAGCAGAGCCGTGTGTTTATGGAGCGGACCCTGAGGGGCCCCTCCCTCAAAAATCGGACCCTGAGAGGCCCCGCCCACCAAATCAGACTCTGAGGGGCTCCGCCAACCAAATCGGACTCTAAAGGGCCCCACCCACAAAATCAGACCCTGAGGGCCCCCAACCACAAAATAGGACCCTAAGGGGCCCCACCCTCAAAATCGGACCCTGAGTAGACCCGGCCACAAAATCGGACCCTGAGGGGCCCCAACCACAAAATCGGACCCTGAGGGGCCCAGGCCACAAAATCGAACCCTGAGGGGCCCCACCCTCAAAATCGGATCCTGAGGGGCCCAACCAACAAAATCGGACCCTGAGGGGCCCCAGCCACAAAATCGGACACTGAGGGGCCCCACCCACAAAATCGGACCCTGAAGGGCCCCGGCCACAAAATTGGAACCTGAGGGGCCCCGGCCACAAAATCGGACCCTAAGGGGACCCAACCACGAAATCAGACCCTGAGGGGCCCCGGACTCAAAATCGGACCGTGAGGGCCCCCAACCACAAAATCGGACCCTGAGGGGCCCCAACCACAAAATCGGACCCTGAGAGACCCCGGCCACAAAATCGGACCGAGGGGCCCCGGCCACAAAATCGGACCTTGAGAGGCCCCGGCCACAAAATCGGACCCTGAGGGGCCCCGGCCACAAAATCGGACCCTGCTGGGTGCCGGTCACAAAATCAGACCCTGAGGGGTCCCAACCACAAAATCAGACCCTGAGGGGCCCCAGTCACAAAATCAGACCCTGAGCGACCCCAACCACAAAATCGGACCCTGAGGGACCCCGGCCACAAAATCGGACCCTGAGGGGTCCCAACCACGAAATCAGACCCTGAGGGGCCCCGGACTCAAAATCGGACCGTGAGGGCCCCCAACCACAAAATCGGACCCTGAGGGGCCCCAACCACAAAATCGGACCCTGAGAGACCCCGGCCACAAAATCGGACCCTGAGGGGCCCCGGCCACAAAATCGGACCTTGAGAGGCCCCGGCCACAAAATCGGACCCTGAGGGGCCCCGGCCACAAAATCGGACCCTGCTGGGTGCCGGTCACAAAATCAGACCCTGAGGGGTCCCAACCACAAAATCAGACCCTGAGGGGCCCCAGTCACAAAATCAGACCCTGAGCGACCCCAACCACAAAATCGGACCCTGAGGGGCCCCGGCCACAAAATCGGACACTGAGGGGCCCCAACCACAAAATCGGACCCTGAGGGGCCCCAGCCACGAAATCAGACCCTGAGGGGCGCCGGCCACAAAATCGGACCCTGAGGGCCCCCAACCACAAAATCAGACCCTGAGGGGCCCCGCCACAAAACTGGACCCTGATGGCCCCCAACCACAAAACTGGACCCTGAGGGGCCCCAACCACAAAATCGGACCCTGAGGGGCCCCAACCACAAAATCGGACCCTGAGGGGCCCCGGCCACAATATCGGACCCTGAGAGACCCCGGCCACAAAATCGAACCCAGAGGGGCCCCACCCACAAAATTGGACCCTGAGTGGCCCCGCCCACCAAATCGGACCCTGAGGGTCCCCGCCCACAAAATCGGACCCTGAGGGGCCCCGCCCTCAAAATCGGACCCTGAGGGGCCCCACCCACAAAATCGGACCCTGAGGGGCCCCACCCTCAAAATCGGACCCTGAGGGGTCCAACCAAGAAAATCGCCACAAAATCGGACCCTGAGGGGCCCCGGCCACAAAGTCGGACCCTGAGGGGCCCCGGCCACAAAATCGGACCCTGAGGGGTCCTGGCCACAAAATCAGGCCCTGAGGGGCCCCACCCACAAAATTAGACCCTGAGGGGCCCCGGCCATAAAATCAGACCCTGAGGGGCCCCGGCCATAAAATCGTACCCTGAGGGGCCCCGGCCACAAAATCGTACCCTGAGGGGCCCCACCCACAAAATCAGACCATGAGGGGCCCCACCCACAAAATCGGACCCTGAGGGGCCCCACCCATAAAATCGGACCCTGAGGGGACCCACCCACAAAATCGGACCCTGAGGGTCCACACCCACAAAATCGGACCCTGAGAGGCCACACCCACAAAATCAGACCCTGAGGGGCCCCACCCACAAAATTGGACCCTGAGGAATCCCGGCCACTAATTCAAATCCTGAGGAGCCCAGGCCACCGAATCGGATCCTGAGGGGCCCCACCCACCAAATCAGACCATGAGGCCAAAGTGGCCCCTGAGAGGCACCCACATTTAAAACGGATACTGAGTTGAAAGTCTTGCAGGGGCAGCAGCCAAGTCTCTCTTAAAGGGGCAGCCCAGGCACCATTTCAAACCACTATCTGTACTTCCTTCAGGAAATACACATCTAGTATTATTATTACTATTCAGTTGATTTCCGCAATTAATGCGGCCCGAACCGCTACACGCACAGACTCCGTTGAGGCCTCGTTTCGAAGCCAGCGTCCACGAGAGGTGTGCTAAGTATTTTTCATGTCGATCGGATTTGGAGTTTTTGCGCAATTTGCGTTTGAAAAAACATTTTCCTCAATGCATTTCAATGGGAAAATGTTGCCATAGGGAAAACATGGGGCTGTCGGGTGAGGTGGCAGTTAAGCTCATTGAAATGCGCAGGCTCACCCAATTACTATGCCAACGCCTACGAACGTCACATGACCTCTCCAGGACAGAGTTTCTGGCAGATAATTTCAGCTCTTAAAGCGAAACCCACAGCATAAATGCAAATCTAGCTACATCACATGAGGTATGCCCGTGAGAGAGAATGTGCGCCAAAGTGGATTTAGAAGCCCAGTGCGCCAAACTGGCTTTTAAATGTCCGACGCGCCAAATTGATTCTTAATGGGCCGGCGCACCGAAATGAGTCTTAAAGGGCCGGCGCGCCAAATCGAAAGCTGAGTGACCCCAGGCTCCAAATCGGAGGCTGAGCCACCTTGCCCTCCAAATCGGACCCTGAGGGGCCCCACCCACAAAATCAGACCCTGAGGGGCCCCAACCACAAATTTGGACCCTGAGGAGCCCCACCCACCAAATGGGACCCTAAGGGGCCCCAGCCACCAAATTGGACCCTGAGGGGCCCCGGCCACAAAATCGGACCCTGAGGGGCCCCGGCCACAAAATCGGACCCTGAGGGGCCCCAGCCACAATATCGGACCCTGAGGGGCCCCGGCCACAATATCGGACCCTGAGGTGCCCCAGCCACAATATCGGACCCTGAGGGCCACACCCACCAAATCAGCCCCTGAGGGGGCCCTGCCACCAAATCGGACCCTGACGTGCCCCACCCACAAAATCGGACCCTGAGGCCAAAGTGGCCCCTGAGAGACACCCACAGTTAAAATGGATCCTGAGTTGAAAGTCTTGCAGGGGCAGCAGGCAAGTCTCTCTTAAAGGGGTAGCCCGGGCACCATTTCAAACCACTATCTGTACTTCCTTCAGGAAATACACATCTAGTATTATTATTACTATTCAGTTGATTTCCGCAATACGGCCCAAACCGCTACACGCACAGACTCCGTTGAGGTGTCGTTTCGAAGCCAGCGTCCATGAGAGGTGTGCTAAGTATTTTTCGTGTCGATCGGATTTGTAGTTTTTGCGCAATTTGCGTTTGAAAATTTTTTTTCCCGTCATTGGAATGCACTGTCTCAATGCATTTGAATGGGGAAATGTTGCTATAGACAAAACATGCCCTGAGGCGATTGAAATGGCAGTTGAACTCATTGATATGCGCAGGCAGACCCAGTTACTATGCCAACGCCGACGAACGTCACATGACCTCTCCAAGACAGAGCTTCTGCCATATAATATCAGCTCTTAAAGCAAAACCCACAGAACAAATGCAAATCTAGCTTCATCACATGACGTATGCCCCTGAGAGAGAATGTGCGCCAAAGTGTATTTAGAAGCCCAGTGAGTCACCCTGGCTCTTAAAAGGCCGACGCGCCAAAGTGATTCTTAAAGAGCCGGCGCACTAAAATGAGTCTTAAAGGGCCGGCGCGCCAAATCGAAAGCTGAGTGACCCAAGGCTCCAAATCAGAGGCTGATAGACCCTGGCCTACAAAAAGGAGGCTGAGCCACCCTGGCATCCAAATTGGACCCAGGGTGGCCCCGCCCACCAAATCGGACCCAGAGTGGCCCAGCCCACCAAATCAGACCCAGAGTGGCCCCACCCACCAAATTGGACCCTGAGGGGCCGCACCCACAAAATCGGACCCTGAGGGGCCCCGGCCACAAAATCGGACCCTGAGGGGCCCCACCCACAAAATCGGACCCTGAGGGGATCCGGCCACAAAATCAGACCCTGAGGGGCCCCGGCCACAACATCGGACACTGAGAGACCCCGGCCAAAAAATCGGACCCTGAGGGGCCCCAACCACAAAATCGAACCCTGAGGGGCCCCACCCACAAAATCAGACCCTGAGGGACCCCAGCCACAAAATCAGACCCTGAGGGGCCCCAGCCACAAAATCGGACCCTGAGGGGCCCCACCCACAAAATCGGACCCTGAGGGGCCCCGCCCTCAAAATCGGTCCCTGAGGGGCCCCGGCCACAAAATCGGTCCCTGAGGGGCCCCGGCCACAAAATCGGACCCTGAGGGGCCCCGGCCAAAAAATCGGACCCTGAGGGGCCCCAACCACAAAATCGGACCCTGAGGGGCCCCATCCACAAAATCGGACCCTGAGAGACCCCGGCCACAAAATCGAACCCAGAAGGGCCCCACCCACAAAATTGGACCCTGAGGGGCTCCGCCCACAAAATCGGACCCTGAGGGGCCCCGCCTACCAAATCGGACCCTGAGGGGCCCCGCCAACCAAATCGGACCCTGAGGGGCCCCACCCACAAAATCGGACCCTGAGGGGCCCCACCCTCAAAATCGGACCCTGAGGTGCCCCGCCCTCAAAATCGGACCCTGAGGGGCCCCGCCTACCAAATCGGACCCTGAGGGGCCACGCCAACCAAATCGGACTCTGAGAGGCCCCACCCTCAAAATCGGACCCTAAGGGGCCCAACCAACAAAATCGGACCCTGAGCGGCCCCAGCCACAAAATCGGGCCCTGAGGGGCCCCGGCCACAAAATCGGACCCTGAGGGGCCCCGGCCACAAAATCGGACCCAGAGGGGCCCAGACCACAAAATCGATCCCTTAGGGGTCCCGGCCACAAAATCGGACCCTGAGGGGTGCCACCCACAAAATCAGACCCTGAGGGGCCCCGGCCATAAAATCAGACCCTGAGGGGCCCCGGCCATAAAATCGGACCCTGAGGGGCCCCACCCACAAAATCGTACCCTGAGGGGCCCCACCCACAAAATCAGCCATGAGGGGCCCCACCCACAAAATCTGACCCTGAGGAGCCCCACCCACAAAATCGGACCCTGAGGGGACCCACCCACAAAATCGGACCCTGAGGCGCCCCACCCACAAAATTGGACCCTGAGGAATCCCGGCCACTAATTCAAATCCTTATTAGCCCAGGCCACCGAATCGGATCCTGAGGGGCCCCACCCACCAAATCAGACCCTGAGGCCAAAGTGGCCCTTGAGAGGCACCCACATTTAAAACAGATCCTGAGTTGAAAGTCTTGCAGGGGCAGCAGGCAAGTCTCTCTTAAAGGGGCAGCCCAGGCACCATTTCAAACCACTATCTGTACTTCCTTCAGGAAATACACATCTAGTATTATTATTACTATTCAGTTGATTTCCGCAATTAATGCGGCCCGAACCGCTACACGCACACAATCCGTTGAGGTGTTGTTTTGAAGCCAGCGTCCACGAGTGGTGTGCTAAGTATTTTTCGTGTCGATCGGATTTGTAGTTTTTGCGCAATTTGCGTTTGAAATTTTTTTTTCCCGTCATTGGAATGCACTGTCTCAATGCATTTGAATGGGAAATGGCAAAACGTGCCCTGAGGCGATTGAAATGGCAGTTAAGCTCATTGATATGCGCAGGAACATCCAGTTACTATGCCAACGCCTACGAACGTCACATGACGCTCCCAGGACGGAGCTTCTGCCACATATCAGCTCTTAAAGCGAAACCCACAGCACAAATGCAAATCTAGCTTCATCACATGACGCATTCCCCTGAGAGAGAATGTGCGCCAAAGTGTGCCCCCGCCCACCAAATAGGACCCTGAGGGGCCCCACCCACCAAATCGGACACAGAGGGGCCCCGCCCACCAAATCGGACACAGAGGGGCCCCGCTCACCAAATCGGACCCTGAGGGGCCCCGCTCACCAAATCGGACCCTGAGGGGCCCCGCCCACCAAATCGGACCCTGAGGGGCCCCGCCCACCAAATCGGACCCTGAGGGGCCCCGCCCACCAAATCGGACCCTGAGTGGCCCCGCCCACCAAATCAGACCCTGAGGGTCCCCGCCCACCAAATCGGACCCTAAGGGGCCCTGCTCACCAAATCGGACCCTGAGGGGCCCCGCTCACCAAATCGGATTCTGAAAGGCCCCAACCACCAAATAGGACCCTGAGGGGCCCCGCCCACCAAATAGGACCCTGAGGGACCCCGCCCACCAAATCGGACCCTGAGGGTCCCCGCCCACCAAATCGGACCCTGAGGGTCCCCGCCCACCAAATAGGACCCTGAGGGACCCCTCCCAGCAAATCTGACTCTGATGGGCCCCGCCCACCAAATCGGACCCTGGGGGGCCCCGCCCACCAAATCGGACCCTGAGGGGCCACGACCACCAAATCGGACCCTGAAGGGCCACGCCCAGCAAATCAGACCCTGAGGGTCCCCACAAACCAAATCGGACCCTGAGGGGCCCCGCTCACCAAATCGGACCCTGAGCGGCTCCATCCACCAAATCGGATTCTGAAAGGCCCCAACCACAAAATCAGACCCTGAGGTGCCCAGCTCACCAAATCGGACCCTGAGGGGCCCCGCTCACCAAATTGGATTCTGAAAGGCCTCAACCACAAAATCGGACCCTGAGGGCCCCGGACACAAAATCGGACCCTAAAGGGCTCCACCCACAAAATCTGATCCTATGGGGCGATGCTGACCAAATCGGACCCCGAGGGGCCCCGCTCACCAAATCGGACCCTGAGGGGCCCAGCCCACCAAATCGGACCGTTAGGGGCCCCTCCCACCAAATCGGACCCTGAGTGTCCCCGCCCACCAAATCGGACCCTGAGGGGCTAAACCCACAAAATCGGACCCTGTGGGGCCCCGGCCACTAAATCAGACCCTGAGGGGCCACATCCACCAAATCAGACCCTGAGGGGCCCCACCCACAAAATCGAACCCTGAGGGGCCCTACCTACCAAATTGGACCCTGAGGGGCCCCACCCACAAAATCGGACCATGAGCGTCCCCAATCACAAAATCGGACCCTTAGGGGCCCTGATCACAAAGTCAGACCCTGAGGGGCTCCAACCACCAAATCGGACCCTGAGGGGCCCCGGCAACAAAATCGGACCCTGAGGGTCCCCACCCACCAAATCAGACCCTGAGGGGCCCCGGCCACTAAATCGGACCCTGAGGGGCCCCACCCACAAAATCGGACCCTGAGGCCAAAGTGGCGCCTGAGATGCACTCACAGTTAAAATGGATCCTGAGTTGAAAGTCTTGCAGGGGCAGCAGGCAAGTCTCTCTTAAAGGGGCAACCCGGGCACCATTTCAAACCACTATCTGTACTTCCTTCAGGAAATACACATCTAGTTATAGTGGTTTGAAAAAAACACTATATTGTAATCCGAACGCTGCTAACTTATTATAGTGGTTTGAAAAAACCACTATATTGTAATCCGAACGCTGCTAACTTCTTCTTCTTATTATTATAGTGGTTTGAAAAAACCACTATATTGTAATCCGAACGCTGCTAACTTCTTCTTCTTCTTCTTCTTATTATTATTATTAAGTTGATTTCCGCAATTAATGCGGCCCGGACCGCTTCACACACAGACTCCATTGAGGTGTCGTTTCGAAGCCAGCGTCCATGAGAGGTGTGCTAAGTATTTTTCGTGTCGATCGGATTTGTAGTTTTTGCGCAATTTGCGTTTGAAAAATTTTTTTCCCGTCATTGGAATGCACTGTCTCCAATGCATTTCAATAGGAAATGGCAAAACGTGCCCTGAGGCGATTGAAATGACAGTTGAGCTCATTGATATGCGCAGGCAGACCCAGTTACTATGCCAACGCCTACGAACTTCACTTGAACCCCAGCACAGAGCCCTCTGCCACATAATATCAGCTCTTAAAGCGAAACTCACAGAACAAATGCAAATCTAGCTTTATCACATGACACATGCCCCTGAGAGAGAATGTGTGCGCCAAAGTGGATTTAAAAGAAGCCAAGTGAGCCAAACTAGCTCTTAAAGGGCCAACGCGCCAAAGTGATTGTTAAAGGGCCAGCGCACCCAAATGAGTCTTAAAGGGCCGACACACCAAATCGGAGGCTGAGCCACCCCGGCCTCCAAATCGGAGGCTGAGCCACCCCGGCCTCCAAATCGGAGGCTGAGCCACCCCGGCCTCCAAATCGGAGGCTGATCGACCCCGGCCTCCAAATCGGAGGCTGATCGACCCCGGCCTCCAAATCGGAGGCTGATCGACCCCGGCCTCCAAATCGGAGGCTGATCGACCCCGGCCTCCAAATCGGAGGCTGATCGACCCCGGCCTCCAAATCGGAGGCTGATCGACCCCGGCCTCCAAATCGGAGGCTGATCGACCCCGGCCTCCAAATCGGAGGCTGATCGACCCCGGCCTCCAAATCGGAGGCTGAGCCACCCCGGCCTCCAAATCGGAGGCTGAGCCACCCCGGCCTCCAAATCGGAGGCTGAGCCACCCCGGCCTCCAAATCGGAGGCTGAGCCACCCCGGCCTCCAAATCGGAGGCTGAGCCACCCCGGCCTCCAAATCGGAGGCTGAGCCACCCCGGCCTCCAAATCGGAGGCTGAGCCACCCCGGCCTCCAAATCGGAGGCTGAGCCACCCCGGCCTCCAAATCGGAGGCTGAGCCACCCCGGCCTCCAAATCGGAGGCTGAGCCACCCCGGCCTCCAAATCGGAGGCTGAGCCACCCCGGCCTCCAAATCGGAGGCTGAGCCACCCCGGCCTCCAAATCGGAGGCTGAGCCACCCCGGCCTCCAAATCGGAGGCTGAGCCACCCCGGCCTCCAAATCGGAGGCTGAGCCACCCCGGCCTCCAAATCGGAGGCTGAGCCACCCCGGCCTCCAAATCGGAGGCTGAGCCACCCCGGCCTCCAAATCGGAGGCTGAGCCACCCCGGCCTCCAAATCGGAGGCTGATCGACCCAGGCCTCCAAATCGGAGGCTGAGCCACCCCGGCCTCCAAATCGGAGGCTGAGCCATCCCCGGCCTCCAAATCGGAGGCTGAGCCATCCCCGGCCTCCAAATCGGAGGCTGAGCCACCCCGGCCTCCAAATCGGAGGCTGAGCCACCCCGGCCTCCAAATCGGAGGCTGAGCCACCCCGGCCTCCAAATCGGAGGCTGAGCCACCCCGGCCTCCAAATCGGAGGCTGAGCCACCCCGGCCTCCAAATCGGAGGCTGAGCCACCCCGGCCTCCAAATCGGAGGCTGAGCCACCCCGGCCTCCAAATCGGAGGCTGAGCCACCCCGGCCTCCAAATCGGAGGCTGAGCCACCCCGGCCTCCAAATCGGAGGCTGAGCCACCCCGGCCTCCAAATCGGAGGCTGAGCCACCCCGGCCTCCAAATCGGAGGCTGAGCCACCCCGGCCTCCAAATCGGAAGTTCATCGACCCCGGCTTCCAAATCAGAGGCTCTTTGACCTCGGCCTCCAAATTGGAGGCTGAGCGACCCCAGCCTCCAAATCTTACCCAGAGTTGCCCCGCCCACCAAATCGGACCCTGAGAGGCCCCACCCACCAAATCGGACCCAGAGTGGTCCCGCCCACCAAATTGGACCCAGAGTGGTCCCGCCCACCAAATTGGACCCAGAGGGGCTCCGCCCACAAAATCAGACCCAGAGGGGCCCCTGCCACAAAATCAGACCCTGAGGGGCCCCTGCCACAAAATCAGACCCTGAGGGGCCCCTGCCACAAAATCAGACCCTGAGGGGCCGCGGCCACAAAATCGGACCCTGATGGGCCCCAGTCACAAAATTGGACCCTGATAGGCCCCGGCCACAAAATCGGATCCTGAGGGGCCCCAACCACAAAATCGGACCCTGAGGGGACCCATCCACAAAATCGGACCCTGAGAGGCCCCGCCCACCAAATTGGACCCAGAGTGGTCCCGCCCACGAAATTGGACCCAGAGGAGCCCCACCCACAAAATCGGACCCAGAGGGGCCCCTGCCACAAAATCGGACCCAGAGGGGCCCCGGCCACAAAATCGGACCCAGAGGGGCCGCGGCCACAAAATCGGACCCTGAGGGGACCCAACCACAAAATCGGACCCTGAGGGGACCCAACCACAAAATCGGACCCTGAGGGGACCCAACCACAAAATCGGACCCTGAGGGGCCCCACCCACAAAATCAGGCCCTGAGGGGCCCCACCCACAAAATCAGACCATGAGGCCAAAGTGGCCCCTGAGAGGCACCCACAGTTAAATCGTATCCTGAGTTGAAAGTCTTGCAGGGGCAGCAGGCAAGTCTCTCTTAAAGGGGCAGCCCGGGCACCATTTCAAACCACTATCTGTACTTCAGGAAATACACATCTAGTTATTATTATTAAGTTGATTTCCGCAATTAATACAGCCCGAACCGCTACACGCACAGACGCCGTTGAGGTGTTGTTTCGAAGCCAGCGTCCACGAGAGGTGTGCTAAGTATTTTTCGTGTCGATCGGATTTGTAGTTTTTGCGCAACTTGCGTTTGAAAATTTTTTTTCCCGTCATTGCAATGCACTGGCTCCAATGCTTTTCAATGGGTAATGGCAAAACGTGCCCTGAGGCGATTGAAATGGCAGTTGAGCTCATTGATATGCGCAGGCAGACCCAGTTACTATGCCAACGCCTACGAACGTCACATGACATCCCAAGGACAGAGATTCTGCCACATAATATCAGCTCTTAAAGTGAAACCCACAGCACAAATGCAAATCTAGCTTCATCACATGACACATGCCCCTGAGATAGAATGTGCGACAATGTGGATTTAGAAACCCAGTGAGCCACCCTGGCTCTTAAAGGGCCGACGTGCCACAGTGATTCTTAAAGGGCCAGCGCACCGAAATGAGTCTTAAAGGGCCTGCGCGCCAAATCGAAAGCTGAGTGACCCCGGCCTCCAAATCAGAGGCTGAGCCACCCCGGCCTCCAAATCGGAGGCTGAACCACCCCGGCCTCCAAATCGGAGGTTGAGCGACCCTGGCCTCCAAATCGGACCCAGTGTGGCCCCGCTCAAAAAATCAGACCCAGAGTAGCACAGCCCACCAAATCGGATCCTGAGGGGCCCCGCCCACAAAATCAGACTCCGAGTGGCCCCGCCCACCAAATCGGACCCTGAAGGGCCCCGTCCACCAAATCGGACCCTGAGGAGCCCCGCCCACCAAATCAGACCCTGAGAAGCCCCGCCCACCAAATCGGACCCAGAGTGACCCCGCCCACCAAATCGAACCCTGAAGGGCCCCGCCGATCAAATCGGACCCAGAGTGGCCCCGCCTACCAAATCGGACCCTGAGGGGCCCCACCCATCAAATCGGACCCTGAGGGGCCCCGCACACCAAATCGGAACCTGAGGAGCACCGCCCACCAAATCGGACCCAGATTGATCCCGCCCACCAAATCAGACCCTGAAGGGCCCCGCCCACCAAATCGGACCCAGAGGTGCCCCGCCCACCAAATCGGACCCTGAAGGGCCCCGCCCACCAAATCGGACCCAGAGGGGCCCCGCCCACCAAATCGGTCCCAGGGGGGCCCCGTCCACCAAATCGAACCATGAGGGGCCCCGCCCACGAAATCAGACCATGAGGGGCACCGCCCACTAAATCGGACCATGAGGGGCACCGCCCACCAAAATGGACCCAGGGGGCTCAACCCACAAAATCAGACCCTAAGGGGCCCCACCCACAAAATCGGACCCTGAGTGGGCCCGGCCACAAAATCAGACCCTGAAGGGCCCCAACCACAAAATCGGACCCTGAGAGACCCCGGCCACAAAATCGAACCTAGAGGCGCCCCAGTCACAAAATCAGACCCTAAGGGGCCCAGGTCACGAAATCGGACCCTGAGGGGCCCCACCCACAAAATCAGACCCTGAGGGGCCCCGCCCACCAAATTAGACCCTGAGGGGCCCCACCCTTAAAATCAGACCCTGAGGGGCCCCACCCTTAAAATCAGACCCTGAGGGGCCCCAGCCACAAAATCAGACCCTGAGGGGCCCCAGCCACAAAATCGGACCCTGAGGGGCCCCACCCACAAATCCAGACCCTGAGGGGACCCGGCCACAAAATCGGACCCTGAGAGACCCCGGCCACAAAATCGGACCCTGAGGGGCCCCAACCACAAAATCGGACCCTGAGGGGCCCCAGTCACAAAATCAAACCCTGAGGGGCCCCACCCACAAAATCAGACACTGAGGGACCCCAGCCACAAAATCAGAACCTGAGGGGCCCCAACCACAAAATCAGAACCTGAGGGGCCCCACCCACAAAATCAGACCATGAGGGACCCCACCCACAAAATCGTACCCTGAGGGGCCCCGCCCACCAAATTAGACACTGAGGGGCCCCACCCTCAAAATCGGTCGCTGAGGGGCCCCACCCACAAAATCGGACCCTGAGAGACCCCGGCCACAAAATCGAACCCAGAGGGGCCTCAGTCACAAAATCAGACCCTAAGGGGCCCCGGCCACAAAATTGGACCCTGAGGGGCCTCACCCACAAAATCAGACCCTGAGGGACCCCAGCCACAAAATCGGACCCTGAGGGGCCCCACCCACAAAATCAGACCCTGAGGGCCCCAGTCACAAAATCGGACCCTGATGGGCCCAAGCCACAAAATCAGACCCTGAGGGGCCCCAGCCACAAAATCGGACCCTGAGGGGCCCCACCCACAAAATCGGACCCTGAGGGGCCCCACCCACAAAATCGGACCCTGAGGGGCCCCGCCCACCAAATTAGACCCTGAGGGGCCCCACCCTCAAAATCAGACCCTGAGGGGCCACAGCCACAAAATCAGACCATGAGGGGCCCCAGCCACAAAATCGGACCCTGAGGGGCCCCACCCACAAATCCAGACCCTGAGGGGCCCCAGCCACAAAATCGGACCCTGAGGGGCCCCACCCACAAAATCAGACCCTGAGGGACCCCAGCCACAAAATCAGACCCTGAGGGACCCCAGCCACAAAATCAGACCCTGAGGGGCCCCAGCCACAAAATCGGACCCTGAGGGGCCCCAGCCACAAAATCGGACCCTGAGGGGCCCCAGCCACAAAATCGGACCCTGAGGGGCCCCGCCCACCAAATTAGACCCTGAGGGGCCCCACCTTCAAAATCGGTCCCTGAGGGGCCCCGGCCAAAAATCGGACCCTAAGGGGCCCCACCCGCAAAATCGGACCCTAAGGGGCCCCACCCGCAAAATCGGACCCTGAGGGGCCCCACCCGCAAAATCGGACCCTGAGGGGATCCACCCGCAAAATCGGACACTGAGGGGCCCCGGCCCCAAAAATCGGACCCTGAGGGGCCCCAACCGCAAAATCGGACCCTGAGAGGCACCGGCTACAAAATCGGACCCTGAGGGGCCCCGGACACAAAATCGGACCCTGAGGGGCCCCGGACACAAAATCGGACCCTGAGGGGCCCAACCCACAAAATCAGACTCAGTGTCCCCGCCCACCAAATTGGACCCTGAAGGGCCCCATCCACCAAATCGGACCCAGAGTGGCCCCGCCCACCAAATTGGACCCTGAGGAGCCCCACCCACCAAATTGGACCCTGAGGGGCCCCGCCCACCAAATTGGACCCTGAGGGACCCCGCCCACCAAATTGGACCCTGAGGGGCCCCGCCCACCAAATCGGACCCTGAGGGGCCCCGCCCACTAAATCGGATTCTGAAAGGCCCCAACCACAAAATCGGACCCTGAGGGTCCCCGCTGACCAAATTGAACTCTGAGGGGCCCCGCCCACCAAATCGAACCCCGAGGGATCCCGCCCACCAAATCGAACCCCGAGGGATCCCGCCCACCAAATCGGACCCTGAGGGGCCCCGCCCACCAAATCGGACTCTGATAGATCCCGCCCACCAAATCAGACCCTGAGGGGCCCAGCTCACCAAATCGGACCCAGAGTGGCCCCGCCCACCAAATTGGACCCAGAGTGGCCCGCCCACCAAATCAGACCCAGAGTGGCCCCGCCCACCAAATTGTACCCAGAGTGGCCCCGCCCACCAAATTGGACCCTGAGGGGCCCCACCCACAAAATTGGACCCTGAGGGGCCCCGACCACAAAATTGGACCCTGAGGGGCCCCACCCACAAAATCGGACTCTGAGGGGATCCGGCCACAACATCGGACCCTGAGTGGCCCCACTCACAAAATCGGACCCTGAGGGGCCCTACCCACAAAATCGGACCCTGAGGGGCCCTACCCACAAAATCGGACCCTGAGGGGCCCCAACCAC
This sequence comes from Dendrobates tinctorius, assembly GCF_039654945.1. NCBI lineage: Eukaryota > Metazoa > Chordata > Amphibia > Anura > Dendrobatidae > Dendrobates > Dendrobates tinctorius. Next base: position 10,261,088 of record NW_027361848.1, on the reverse strand, counting down.
AAAATCGGACCCTGACGGGCCCCGGCCGCAAAATCAAACCATGACGGGCCCCGGCCACAAAATCGGACCCTGAGGGACCCCACCTACAAAATTGAACCCTGAGGGGCCCCAACCACAAAATCGGACCCTGAGGGGCCCCACCCACAAAATTGGACCCTCAGGGGCCCCGGCCACAAAATCGGACCCTGAGGGACCCCGGCCACAAAATCAGATCCTGAGGGGCCCCAACCACAAAATCGGACCCCTGAGAGGCTCCGGCTGCAAAATCGGACCCTGAGGGGCCCCATCCACAAAATCGGACCCTGAGAGGCACCGGCCACAAAATCGGACCCTGAGGGGCCCCGAACACAAAATCGGACCCTGAGGGGCCCCGAACACAAAATCGGACCCTGAGGGGCCCCGGCCACAAAATCGGACCCTGAGGGGCCCAACCCAAAAAATCAGACCCATAGGGGGACCCGCCCACCAAATTAGACCCTGAGGGGCCCCACCCACAAAATCAGACCCTGAGGGGCCCCAGCCACAAAATCGGACTCTGAGGGGCCCCACCCACAAAATCAGACCCTGAGGGGCCCTAACCACCAAATCAGACCCTGAGGTGCCCCGTCCACCAAATCGGACCCTGAGGAGCCCCACCCACCAAATCAGACCCTGAGAAGCCCCGCCCACCAAATCGGACCCAGAGTGACCCGCCCACCAAATCGGACCCTGAAGGGCCCCGCCCATCAAATCGGACCCAGGGGGCTCCACTCACAAAATCGGACCCTGAGGGGCCCTACCCACAAAATCGGACCCTGAGGGGCCCCAACCACAAAATCGGACCCTGATGGGCCCCGGCCACAAAATCGGACCGAGGGGCCCTGGCCACAAAATTGGACCCTGAGGGACCCCACCTACAAAATTGAACCCTAAGGGGCCCCAACCACAAAATCGGATCCTGAGGGGTCCCCACCCACAAAATCGGACCCTGAGGGGCCCCACTCACAAAATTGGACCCTCAGGGCCCCGGCCACAAAATCGGACCCTGAGGGACCCCGGCCACAAAATCAGATCCTGAGGGGCCCCACCCACAAAATCGGACCCTGAGGGGCCCCACCCACCAAATCAGACCCTGAGGGGCCCCGCTCACTAAATCGGACCCTGAGGGGCCCCGCTCACCAAATCGGACCCTGAGGGGCCCCACCCACCAAATCGGACCCTGAGGGGCCCCGTCCACAAAATTGGACCCTGAGGGGCCCCACCCACAAAATTGGACCCTGAGGGGCCCCGGCCACAAGATTGGACCCTGAGGGGCCCCACCCACCAAATCGGACCCTGAGGGGCCCCACCCACAAAATCGGACCCCGAGGGCCCCACCCACAAAATCGGACCCTGAGGCCAAAGTGGCCCCTGAGAGGCACCCACAGTTAAAACGGATCCTGAGTTGAAAGTCTTGCAGGTGCAGCAGGCAAGTCTCTCTTAAAGGGGCAGCCTGGGCAGCATTTCAAACCACTATCTGTACTTCCTTCAGGAAATACACATCTAGTATTACAATTATAATGCGCCAATCACAAGTTATTCAGTTGATTTTCGCAATTAATGCGGCCCGAACCGCTACACGCACAGACTCCGTTGAGGTGTCGTTTCGAAGCCAGCATTCACAAGAGGTGTGCTAAGTATTTTTCATGTCGATCAGATATTTAGTTTTCGCTCAATTTGCGCTTGAAAAAACATTTTCCTGTCATTGGAATGCACTGTCTCAATGCATTTCAAATGGAAAATTTTGCCATAGGGAAAACATGGGCAGTCGTGACGCGATTCAAATAGTAGTTAAGCTCATTGATATGCGTAGGCACATCCAGTTACTATGCCAACGCCTACAAACTTTTCATGACCCCTCCAAGACAGTTTCTGGCAGATAATATCAGCTCTTAAAGCGAAACCCAGAGCACAAATGCAAATCTAGCTTCATCACATGACGCATGCCCCTGAGAGAGAATATGCGCCAAAGTGGATTTAGAAGCCCAGTGAGCCAAACTGGCTCTAAAACGGCCAACGCGCCTAAGTGATTCTTAAAGGGCCGGCGCGCCAAATTGAAAGCTGAGTGACCCCAGGCTCCAAATCGGAGGCTGATCGACCCTGGCCTACAAAACGGAGACTGAGCCACCCTGGCCTCCAAATCAGACCCAGAGTGGCCCCGCCCACCAAATCGGACCCTGAGGGGCTCCGCCCACAAAATTGGACCCAGAGTGGCCCCGCCCACCAAATCAGACCCAGAGTGGCCCAGCCCACCAAACCGGACCCAGAGGGGCTCCGCCCACCAAATCGGACCCAGAAGGGCCCCGTCCACCAAATCGGACCCTGAGGGGCCCCGCCCACCAAATCGGACCCTGAGGGGCCCCGCCCACCAAATCGGACCCTGAGGGGTCCAGGCCACAAAATCGGACCCTGAGGGGTCCCGGTCACAAAATCGGACCTTGAGGGGCTCCGGCCACAAAATCGGACCCTGAGGGGCCCCACCCACAAAATCGGACCCTGAGGGGCCCCACCCACAAAATCGGACCCTGAGGAACCCCGGCCACCAAATCGGACCCTGAGGGGTCCCGCCCACCAAATCGCATTCTGAAAGGCCCCAACCACAAAATCAGACCCTGAGGGGCCCCGGACACAAAATCGGACCCTGAGGGGCCCCACACACAAAGTCGGACCCTGAGGGGATCCGGCCACAAAATCAGACCCTGAGGGGCCCCACACACAAAATCGGACACTGAGGGGCCCCACCCACAAAATCGGACCCTGAGGGGCCCCACCTACAAAATCGGACCCTGAGGGGCCCCACCCACAAAATCAGACCCTGAGGGGCCACACCCACAAAATCGGAGCCTGAGGGATCCCCACCAACAATTCAAGGAGCCCAGGCCAAGGAATCAGATCCTGAGGCGCCCCACCCACCTAATCAGACCCTGAGGCCAAAGTGGCCCCTGAGAGGCACTCACAGTTAAAACGGATCCTGAGTTGAAAGTCTTGCAGGGGCAGCAGGCAAGTCTCTCTTAAAGGGGCAGCCCGGGCACCATTTCAAACCACTATCTGTACTTCCTTCAGGAAATACACATCTAGTATTATTATTACTATTCCGTTGATTTCTGCAATTAATGCGGCCTGAACCGCTACACACACAGACTCCGTTGAGGTGTCGTTTCGAAGCCAGCGTTCACGAGAGGTGTGCTATGTATTTTTCATGTCGATCAGATTTATAGTTTTTGCGCAATTTGTGTTTGAAAAAACATTTTTCTGTCATTGGAATGCACTGTCTCAATGCATTTCAATTGGAAAATTTTGCCATAGGGAAAACATGCGGCAGTCGTGAGGCGATTCAAATGGCAGTTAAGCTCATTGATATACGCAGGCAGACACAGTTACTATGCCAACGTCTATGAACTTTACATGACCCCACAGGGCCGAGGCACCAAAATGAGTCTTAAAGGGCTGGCGCGCCAAATCGAAAGCTGAGTGACCCCAGGCTCCAAATCTGAGGCTGATTGACCCCGGCCTACAAATAGGACCTAGAGTGGCCCTGCCCACCAGATCGGACTCTGTGGGGCCCCGCCCACCAAATCGGACCCAGAGTGGCCCCGCCCACCAAATCAGACCCAGAGTGGCCCCGCCCACCAAATCAGACCCAGAGTGGCCCCGCCCACCAAATCTGACCCAGAGTGGCCTCGCCGACCAAATCAGACACTGAGGAGCCCCAACCACAAGATCGGGCCCTAAGGGGCCCCACCCACAAAATCGGACCCTGAGGGGCCTCAGACACAAAATCGGACCCTGAGGGCCCCCAACCACAAAATTGGACACTGAGGGGCCCCGGCCACCAAATCGGACCCTGAGGGGCCCCGGCCACCAAACCGGACCCTGAGGGGCCCCGCCCACCAAATCGGACCCTGAGGGGCCCCAACCACAAAATTGGACACTGAGGGGCCCCGGCCACCAAATCAGACCCTGAGGGGCCCCGCCCACCAAATCAGACCCTGAGGGGCCCTGCCCACCAAATCGGACCCTGAGGGGCCCCACCCACAAAATTGGACCCTGAGGGGCCCCACCCACAAAATCGGACCCTGAGGAGACCCACCCACAAAATCGGACCCTGAAGGGCCCCACCCACAAAATCAGACCCTCAGGGGCCACACCCACAAAATCAGACACTGAGGGGCCACACCCGCAAAATTGGACTCTGAGGGATCCCGGCCACCAATTCAAACCCTGAGGAGCTCAGGCCACCGAATCAGATCCTGACGGGCCCCACCCACCAAATCAGACCCTGAGGCCAAAGGCCCCCCTGAGAGGCACGCACACTTAAAACGGATCCTGAGTTGAAAGTCTTGCAGGGGCAGCAGGCAAGTCTTTCTTAAAGGGTCAGCCCGGGCACCATTTCAAACCACTATCTGTAGTTCCTTCAGGAAATACACATCTAGTTCTTCTTATTATTATTAAGTTGATTTCCGCAATTAATGCGGCCCGAACCGCTACACGCACAGACTCCGTTGAGGTGTCGTTTCGAAGCCAGTGTCCATGAGAGGTGTGCTAAGTATTTTTCGTGTCGATCGGATTTGTAGTTTTTGCGCAATTTGCGTTTGAAAATTTTTTTTCCCGTCATTGGAATGCACTGTCTCCAATGCTTTTCAATAGGAAATGGCAAAACGTGCCCTGAGGCGATTGAAATGACAGTTGAGCTCATTGATATGCACAGGCAGACCCAGTTACTATGCCAACGCCTACGAACTTCATTTGAACCCCAGCACAGAGCCTCTGTCACATAATATCAGCTCTTAAAGCGAAACCCACAGCACAAATGCAAATCTAGCTTCATCACATGACACATGCCCCTGAGAGAGAATGTGTGCGCCAAATTGGATTTAAAAGAAGCCCAGTGAGCCAAACTAGCTCTTAAAGGGCCAACGCGCCAAAGTGATTGTTAAAGGGCCAGCGCACCCAAATGAGTCTTAAAGGGCCGACACACCAAATCGGAGACTGAGCCACCCCGGCCTCCAAATCGGAGGCTGATCCACCCCGGCCTCCAAATCGGAGGCTGATCCACCCCGGCCTCCAAATCGGAGGCTGATCCACCCCGGCCTCCAAATCGGAGGCTGATCCACCCCGGCCTCCAAATCGGAGGCTGATCCACCCCGGCCTCCAAATCGGAGGCTGATCCACCCCGGCCTCCAAATCGGAGGCTGATCCACCCCGGCCTCCAAATCGGAGGCTGATCCACCCCGGCCTCCAAATCGGAGGCTGATCCACCCCGGCCTCCAAATCGGAGGCTGAGCCACCCCGGCCTCCAAATCGGAGGCTGAGCCACCCCGGCCTCCAAATCGGAGGCTGAGCCACCCCGGCCTCCAAATCGGAGGCTGAGCCACCCCGGCCTCCAAATCGGAGGCTCTTTGACCTCGGCCTCCAAATCAGAGGCTCTTTGACCTCGGCCTCCAAATCGGAAGCTCAACGACCCCGGCCTCCAAATTGGAGGCTGAGCGACCCCAGCCTCCAAATCTTACCCAGAGTGGCCCCGCCCACCAAATCGGACCCTGTGGGGCCCCGCCCACCAAATTGGACCCTGAGAGGCCCCGCCCACCAAATTGGACCCAGAGTGGTCCCGCCCACCAAATTGGACCCAGAGTGGCCCCGCCCACCAAATCCGACCCAGAGGGGCTCCACCCACAAAATCCGACCCAGAGGGGCCCCTGCCACAAAATCAGACCCTGAGGGGCCGCGGCCACAAAATCGGACCCTGAGGGGCCCCAGTCACAAAATCGGACCCTGAGAGGCCCCGCCCACCAAATTGCACCCAGAGTGGTCCCGCCCACCAAATTGGACTCAGAGGGGCCGCGGCCACAAAATCGGACCCTGAGGGGACCCAACCACAAAATCGGACCCTGAGGGGACCCAACCACAAAATCGGACCCTGAGGGGCCCCACCCACAAAATCAGGCCCTGAGGGGCCCCACCCACAAAATCAGACCATGAGGCCAAAGTGGCCCCTGAGAGGCACCCACAGTTAAATCGTATCCTGAGTTGAAAGTCTTGCAGGGGCAGCAGGCAAGTCTCTCTTAAAGGGGCAGCCCGGGCACCATTTCAAACCACTATCTGTACTTCCTTCAGGAAATACACATCTAGTATTATTATTACTATTCAGTTGATTTCCGCAATTAATGCGGCCCGAACCGTTACACTCACAGACTCCGTTGAGGTGTCGTTTCAAAGCCAGCGTTCACGAGAGGTGTGCTAAGTATTTTTCGTGTCGATCAGATTTATAGTTTTTGTGCAATTTGCGTTTGGAAAAACATTTTCCTGTCATTGGAATGCACTGTCTCAATGCATTTCAAATGGAAAATTTTGCCATAGGGAAAACATGGGGCAGTCATGAGGCGATTCAAATAGCAGTTAAGCTCATTGATATGCGCAGGCACACCCAGTTACTTTGCCAACGCCTACAAACTTTTCATGACCCCTCCAAGACAGAGTTTCTGGCAGATAATATCAGCTCTTAAAGCGAAACCCAGAGCACAAATGCAAATCTAGCTTCATCACATGACGCATGCCCCTGAGAGAGAATGTGCGCAAAGTGGATTTAGAAGAAGGCCAGTGAGCCAAACTGGCTCTTAAACGGCCGACGCGCCTAAGTGATTCTTAAAGGGCCGGCACACCAAAATGAGTCTTAAAGGGCCGCCAAATCGAAAGCTGAGTGACCCCAGGCTCCAAATCGGAGGCTGATTGACCCTGGCCTACAAATCGGAGGCTGATCGACCCTAGCATACAAAACGGAGACTGAGCCACCCTGGCCTCCAAATCGGACCCTGAGGTGCCCCGCCCACCAAATCGGACCCTGAAGTGCCCCGCCCACCAAATCGGACCCAGAGTGGCCCCGCCCACCAAATCAGACCCAGAGTGGCCCCGCCCACTAAATCGGACCCTGAGGTGCCCCGCCCACCAAATCGGACCTTGAGGGGCCCTACCCACCAAATCAGACCCAGAGTGGCCCCGCCCACCAAACCAGACCCTGAGGGGCTCCGCCCACAAAATCGGACTCAGAGTGGCCCCGCCCACCAAATCAGACCCATAGTGGCCCCGCCCACCAAATCAGACCCAGTGTGGCCCCGCCCACCAAATCGGACCCAGAGGGGCCCCGCCCACCAATTCAGACCCTGAGCGGCTCCATCCAGCAAATCGGACCCCGAGGGGCCCCGCCCACCAACTCGGACCCTGAGGGGCCCCACCCACAAAATCGGAGCCTGAGGGGCCACACCCACAAAATCAGACCCTGATGGGCCACACCCACAAAATCGGACCCTGAGGGATCCCGGCCACCAATTCAAGCCCTGAGGAGCCCAGGCCACCGAATCGGATCCTGAGCGGCCCCACCCACCAAATCAGACCCTGAGGCCAAAGTGGCCCCTGAGAGGCACCCACATTAAAAAAGGATCCTGACTTGAAAGTCTTGCAGGGGCAGCATGCAAGTCTATCTTAAAGGGGCAGCCCGGGCACCATTTCAAACCACTATCTGTACTTCCTTCAGGAAATACACATCTAGTTATAGTGGTTTGAAAAAACCACTATATTGTAATCCGAACGCTGCTAACTTATTCTTCTTATTATTATTATTAAGTTGATTTCCGCAATTAATACATCCCGAACCGCTACACGCACAGACGCCGTTGAGGTGTTGTTTCGAAGCCAGCATCCACGAGAGGTGTGCTAAGTATTTTTCGTGTCGATCGGATTTGTAGTTTTTGCGCAATTTGCGTTTGAAAATTTTTTTTCCCGTCATTGGAATGCACTGGCTCCAATGCTTTTCAATGGGTAATGGCAAAACGTGCCCTGAGGCGATTGAAATGGCAGTTGAGCTCATTGATATGCGCAGGCAGACCCAGTTACTATGCCAACGCCTACGAACGTCACATGACATCCCAAGGACAGAGATTCTGCCACATAATATCAGCTCTTAAAGTGAAACCCACAGCACAAATGCAAATCTAGCTTCATCACATGACACATGCCCCTGAGATAGAATGTGCGACAAAGTGGATTTAGAAACCCAGTGAGCCACCCTGGCTCTTAAAGGGCCGACGTGCCACAGTGATTCTTAAAGGGCCAGCGCACCGAAATGAGTCTTAAAGGGCCGGCGCGCCAAATCGAAAGCTGAGTGACCCCGACCTCCAAATCGGAGGCTGAGCCACCCCGGCCTCCAAATCGGAGGCTGAACCACCCCGGCCTCCAAATCGGAGGTTGAGCCACCCTGGCCTCCAAATCGGACCCAGTGTGGCCCCGCTCAAAAAATCAGACCCAGAGTAGCACAGCCCACCAAATCGGATCCTGAGGGGCCCCGCCCACCAAATCAGACCCTGAGGAGCCCCGCCCACCAAATCAGACCCTGAGAAGCCCCGCCCACCAAATCGGACCCAGAGTGACCCCGCCCACCAAATCGAACCCTGAAGGGCCCCGCCGATCAAATCGGACCCAGAGTGGCTCCGCCTACCAAATCGGACCCAGAGGGGCCCCGCCCATCAAATCGGAACCTGAGGGGCCCCGCCCACCAAATCGGAACCTGAGGAGCCCCGCCCACCAAATCGGACCCAGATTGACCCCGCCCACCAAATCGGACCCCGAGGAGCCCCGCCCACCAAATCGGACCCAGATTGACCCCACCCACCAAATCAGACCCTGAAGGGCCCCGCCCACCAAATCGGACCCAGAGGTGCCCCGCCCACCAAATCGGACCCTGAAGGGCCCCGCCCACCAAATCGGACCCAGAGGGGCCCCGCCCACCAAATCGGTCCCAGGGGGCCCCGCCCACCAAATCGGACCATGAGGGGCCCCACCCACCAAATCAGACCATGAGGGGCACTGCCCACTAAATCGGACCATGAGGGGCACCGCCCACCAAAATGGACCCAGGGGGCTCAACCCACAAAATCAGACCCTAAGGGGCCCCACCCACAAAATCGGACCCTGAGTGGGCCCGGCCACAAAATCAGACCCTGAGGGGCCACAACCACAAAATCGGACCCTGAGAGACCCCGGCCACAAAATCGAACCTAGAGGGGCCCCAGTCACAAAATCAGACCCTAAGGGGCCCAGGTCACGAAATTGGACCCTGAGGGACCCCACCCACAAAATCAGACCCTGAGGGGCCCCGCCCACCAAATTAGACCCTGAGGGGCCCCACCCTTAAAATCAGACCCTGAGGGGCCCCAGCCACAAAATCGGACTCTGAGAGGCCCCACCCACCAAATCGGACCCTCAGGGGCCCAGCCCACAAAATCGGACCCTGAGGGGCCCCGCCCTCAAAATCGGACCCTGAGAGGCCCCGCCCACCAAATCAGACCTTGAGGGGCCCCGCCAACCATATCGGACTCTGAGGGGCCCCACCCACAAAATCGGACCCTGAGGGCCCCCAACCACAAAATAGGACCATAAGGGGCCCCGCCCTCAAAATCGGATCCTGAGTAGACCTGGCCACAAAATCAGACCCTAAGGGGCCCTAACCACAAAATCGGACCCTGAGGGGCCCCGGCCACAAAATCGAACCCTGAGGGGCCCCACCCACAAAATCGGAACCTGAAGGGCCCCGGCCACAAAATCGGAACCTGAGGGGCCCCGGCCACAAAATCGGACCCTGAGCAGCCCAACCACAAAATCGGACCCTGAGGGGCCCCGGCCACAAAATCGGACCCTGAGGGCCCCCAACCACAAAACCAGACTCTGAGGGGCCCCAACTACAAAATCGGACCCTGACGGGCCCCAACCACAAAATCAGACCCTGAGGGGCCCCGGCCACAAAATCGGACCCTGAGAGACCCCGGCCACAAAATCGAACCCAGAGGGGCCCCACCCACAAAATTGGACCCTGAGGGGCCCCGCCCACCAAATCGGACCCTGAGGGGCCTCGCCCACAAAATCGGACCCTGATGGGCCCCGCCCTCAAAATCGGACCCTGAGGGGCCCCGTCCACCAAATCGGACCCGGAGGGGCCCCGTGAACCAAATCGGACTCTGAGGGGCCCAACCAACAAAATCGGACCCTGAGGGGCCCCAGCCAAAAAATCGGGCCCTGAGGGGCCCTGGCCACAAAATCGGACCATGAGGGGCCCCGGCCACAAAATCGGACCCTGAGGGACTCCGGGACCCACAAGGGACCCACAGGGGACCCACAATATCGGACCCTGAGGGGTCCTGGCCACAAAATCAGGCCCTGAGGGGCCCCACCCACAAAATCAAACCCTGAGGGGCCCCGGCCTTAAAATCAGACCCTGAGGGGCCCCGGCCATAAAATCGGACCCTGAGGGGCCCCGGCCATAAAATCGGACCCTGAGGGGCCCCACCCACAAAATCGTACCCTGAGGGGCCCCACCCACAAAATCGTACCCTGAGGGGCCCCACCCACAAAATCATACCATGAGGGGCCCCACCCACAAAATCAGACCATGAGGGGCCCCACCCACAAAATCGGACCCTGAGGGGCCCCGGCCATAAAATCGGACCCTGAGGGGCCCCACCCACAAAATCGGACCCTGAGGGGCCACACCCACAAAATCAGACCCTGAGAGTCCACACCCAAAAAATCAGACCCTGAGGGGCCCCACCCACAAAATTGGACCCTGAGGAATCCCGGCCACTAATTCAAATCCTGAGGAGCCCAGGCCACCGAATCGGATCCTGAGGGGCCCCACCCACCAAATCAGACCCTGAGGCCAAAGTGGTCCCTGAGAGGCACCCACATTTAAAACGGATCCTGAGTTGAAAGTCTTGCAGGGGCAGCAGCCAAGTCTCTCTTAAAGGGGCAGCCCAGGCACCATTTCAAACCACTATCTGTACTTCCTTCAGGAAATACACATCTAGTTATTATTATTAAGTTGATTTCCGCAATTAATGCGGCCCGAACCGCTACACACACAGACTCCGTTGAGGTGTCGTTTCGAAGCCAGCGTCCATGAGAGGTGTGCTAAGTATTTTTAGTGTCGATCGGATTTGTAGTTTTTGCGCAATTTGCGTTTGAAAATTTTTTTTTCCCGTCATTGGAATGCACTGTCTCCAATGCTTTTCAATAGGAAATGGCAAAACGTGTCCTGAGGCGATTGAAATGACAGTTGAGCTCATTGATATGCGCAAGCAGACCCTGTTACTATGCCAACGCCTACGAACTTCACTTGAACCCCAGCACAGAGCCTCTGCCACATAATATCAGCTCTTAAAGCGAAACTCAGAGCACAAATGCAAATCTAGCTTCATCACATGACACATGCCCCTGAGAGAGAATGTGTGCGCCAAAGTGGATTTAAAAGAAGCCCAGTGAGCCAAACTAGCTCTTAAAGGGCCAATGCGCCAAAGTGATTGTTAAAGGGCCAGCGCACCCAAATGAGTCTTAAAGGGCCGACACACCAAATCGGAGGCTGAGCCACCCCGGCCTCCAAATCGGAGGCTGAGCCACCCCGGCCTCCAAATCGGAGGCTGAGCCACCCCGGCCTCCAAATCGGAGGCTGAGCCACTCCGGCCTCCAAATCGGAGGCTCATCGACCCCGGCCTCCAAATCGGAAGCTCATCGACCCCTGCCTCCAAATCGGAGGCTCTTTGACCTCGGCCTCCAAATCGGAAGCTCAACAACCCCGGCCTCCAAATTGGAGGCTGAGCGACCCCAGCCTCCAAATCTTACCCAGAGTGGCCCCACCCACCAAATCAGACCCAGAGAGGCCCCGCCCACCAAATCGGACCCTGAGGGGCCCCGCCCACCAAATCGGACCCTGAGGGGCCCCGCCCACCAAATCGGACCCTGAGAGGCCCCGCCCACCAAATTGGACCCAGAGTGGTCCCGCCCACCAAATTGGACCCAGTGGGGCTCCGCCCACAAAATCAGACCCAGAGGGGCCCCTGCCACAAAATCAGACCCAGAGGGGCCCCTGCCACAAAATCGGACCCTGATGGGCCCCAGTCACAAAATTGGACCCTGATGGGCCCCGGCCACAAAATCGGACCCTGAGGGGCCCCAACCACAAAATCAGACCCTGAGGGGACCCAACCACAAAATCGGACCCTCAGAGGCCCCGCCCACCAAATTGGACTCAGAGTGGTCCCGCCCACCAAATTGGACCCAGACGGGCCCCACCCACAAAATCGGACCCAGAGGGGCCCCTGCCACAAAATCGGACCCAGAGGGGCCGCGGCCACAAAATCAGACCCTGAGGGGCAGCGGCCACAAAATCGGACCCTGAGGGGCCCCAACCACAAAATCGGACCCTGAGGGGACCCAACCACAAAATCGGACCCTGAGGGGCCCCGGCCACAAAATCGGACCCTGAGAGGCCCCGGCCACAAAATCGGACCCTGAGGGGCCCAACCCACCAAATCGGACCCTGAGGGCCCCTGCCCACCAAATTGGACCCTGAGGGGCCCCGCCCACCAAATCGGACCCTGAGAGGCCCCACCCACAAAATCGGATCCTGAGAGGCCCCACCCACAAAATCGGACCCTGAGGCGCCCCGGCCACAAGATTGCACCCTGAGGGGCCCCAACCACCAAATCAGACCCTGAGGGGCCCCGGCCACCAAATCGGACCCTGAGGGGCCCCACCCACCAAATCGGACCCTGAGTTGCCCCACCCACAAAATCGGGCCCTGAGGGCCCCACCCACAAAATCGGACCCTCTGGCCAAAGTGGCCCCTGAGAGGCACCCACAGTTAAAACGGATCCTGAGTTGAAAGTCTTGCAGGTGCAGCAGGCAAGTCTCTCTTAAAGGGGCAGCCTGGGCACCATTTCAAACCACTATCTGTACTTCCTTCAGGAAATACACATCTAGTTATAGTGGTTTGAAAAAACCACTATATTGTAATCCGAACGCTGCTAACTTATTCTTCTTCTTATTATTATTATTATTAAGTTGATTTCCGCAATTAATACAGCCCGAACTGCTACACGCACAGACTCCGTTGAGGTGTCGTTTCGAAGCCAGCGCCCATGAGAGGTGTGCTAAGTATTTTTCGTGTCGATCAGATTTGTAGTTTTTGCGCAATTTGCGTTAGAAATTTTTTTTTCCCGTCATTGGAATGCACTGTCTCCAATGCATTTGAATGGGGAAATGGCAAAACATGGCCTGAGGCGATTGAAATGGCAGTTGAGCTCATTGATATGCGCAGGCAGAACCCGTTACTATGCCAACGCCTACGAACGTCACATGACATCTCCAGAACAGAGCTTCTGCCACATAATATCAGCTCTTAAAGCGAAACCCACAGCACAAATGCAAATCTAGCTTCATCACATGACACATGCCCCTGAGAGAGAATGTTCGCCAAAGTGTATTTAGAAGCCCAGTGAGCCAAACTGGCTCTTAAAGGGCCGAAGTGCAAAAGTGACTTTTAAAGGGCCGGCGCACCGAAATGAGTCTTAAAGGGCCAACACGCCAAATCGAAAGCTGAGTGACCACAGGCTCCAAATGGGTGGCTGATCGACCCCCCGGCCTCCAAATCGGAGGCTGAGCCACCCCGGCCTCCAAATGGGAGGTTGAGCCACCCCGGACTCCAGATAGGAGGCTGAGCCACCCCGGACTCCAAATCGGAGGCTGAGCCACCCCGGACTCCAAATGGGAGGCTGAGCCACCCCGGCCTCCAAATGGGAGGCTGAGCCACCCCGGCCTCCAAATGGGAGGCTGAGCCACCCCGGCCTCCAAATGGGAGGCTGAGCCACCCCGGCCTCCAAATGGGAGGCTGAGCCACCCCGGCCTCCAAATGGGAGGCTGAGCCACCCCGGCCTCCAAATGGGAGGCTGAGCCACCCCGGCCTCCAAATGGGAGGCTGAGCCACCCCGGCCTCCAAATGGGAGGCTGAGCGACCCCGGCCTCCAAATGGGAGGCTGAGCCACCCCGGCCTCCAAATGGGAGGCTGAGCCACCCCGGCCTCCAAATGGGAGGCTGAGCCACCCCGGACTCCAAATGGGAGGCTGAGCCACCCCGGCCTCCAAATGGGAGGCTGAGCCACCCCGGCCTCCAAATCGGAAACTCATCGACCCCGGCCTCCAAATCGGAAACTCATCGACCCCGGCCTCCAAATCTTACCCAGAGTGGCCCCGCCCACCAAATCGGACCCTGAGGGGCCCAACCCACCAAATCTGACCCTGAGGGGCCCCAACCACAAAATCGGACCCTGATTGGTCCCAACCACAAAATCGGACCCTGAGGGGCCCCGGCCACAAAATCGGACCCTGAGGGGCCCCGGCCACAAAATCGGACCCTGAGGGGCCCAACCCACATAATCGGACCCTGAGGGGCCCAACCCACATAATCGGACCCTGAGGGGCCCCGGCCACAAAATCAGACCCTGAGGGGCCCCGGCCACAAAACCGGACCCTGAGGGGCCCCACTCACAAAATCGGAACCTGAGGGGCCCCACCCACAAAAACCCAAAGTGGCCTCTGAGAGGCACTCACAGTTAAAACGGATCCTGAGTTGAAAGTCTTGCAGGGGCAGCAGGCAAGTCTCTCTTAAAGGGGCATCCCGGACACCATTTCAAACCACTATCTGTACTTCCTTCAGGAAATACACATCTAGTATTATTATTACTATTCAGTTGATTTCCGCAATTAATGCGACCCGAACCGCTACACGCACAGACCTCATTGAGGCGTCGTTTCGAAGCCAGTGTCCACGAGAGGGGTGCTAAGTATTTTTCATGTCCATTGGATTTGTAGTTTTTGCTCAATTTGCGTTTGAAAAAACATTTTCCTGTCATTGGAATGCACTGTCTCAATGCATTTTAATGGGAAAATGTTGCCATAGGGAAAACATGGGGCAGTCGTGAGGTGGCAGTTAAGCTCATTGATATGCGCAGGCACACCCAGTTACTATGCCAACGCCTACGAACACCACATGACGCCCCAAGGACAGAGCTTCTGCCACATATCAGCTCTTAAAGCAAAACCCACAGCACAAATGCAAATCTAGCTTCACATGACGCATGCCCCTGAGAGAGAATGTGTGCGCCAAAGTGGATTTAGAAGCCCAGTGAGCCACCCTGGCTCTTAAAGGGCCGACGCGCCAAAATGATTCTTAAAGAGCCGGCGCACCAAAATGAGTCTTAAAGGGCCGGCGCGCCAAATCGAAAGCTGAGTGATTCAAGGCTCCAAATCGGAGGCTGATAGACCCTGGCCTACAAAAAGGAGGCTGAGCAACCCTGGCATCCAAATTGGACCCAGAGTGGCCCCACCCACCAAATCGGACCAAGAGTGGCCCCGTCCACCAAATTGGACCCTGAGGGGCCCCATCCACAAAATCGGAACCTGAGGGGCCCCACCCACAAAATCGGACCCTGAGGGTCCCCAGCCACAAAATCGGACCCGGAGGGGCCCCACCCACAAAATCGGACCCGGAGGGGCTCCACCTACAAAATCAGACCCTGAGGGGCCCCGGCCACAACATCGGACCCTGAGGGGCCCCACCCACAAAATCGGACCCTGAGGGGCCCCGGCCACAAAATCGGACCCTAACGGGCCCCGGCCACAAAATCGGACCCTGACGGGCCCCGGCCACAAAATCGGACACTGACGGGCCCGGCCACAAAATCGGACCCTGAGGGGCCCCGGCCACAAAATCGGACCCTGAGGGGCCCCGGCCACAAAATCGGACCCTGAGGGGCCCCGGCCACATAATCGGACCCTGAGGGGCCCCGGCCACATAATCGGACCCTGAGGGGCCCCGCCTACAAAATCGAACCCTGAGGGTCCCCGACCACAAAATCGGATCCTGAGGGGCCCCACCCACAAAATCGGATCCTGAGGGGCCCCAACCACAATATCGGACCCTGAGGGGCCCCACCCACAAAATCAGACCCTGAGGGCCCCGGTCACAAAATTGGATCCTGAGGGGCCCCAACCACAAAATCGAACCGTAAGGGGCCCCAACCACAAAATCGGACCCTGAGGGGCCCCACCTACAAAATTGGACCCTGAGGGGCCCCGGCCACAAAATCGGATCCTGAGGGGCCCCAACCACAAAATCAGACCCTGAGAGGCACCGGCCACAAAATCGGACCCTGAGGGGCCAAAACCACAAAATCGGACCCTGAGAGGCACTGGCCACAAAATCGGACCCTGAGGGGCCCCGGACACAAAATCGGACCCTGAGGGGCCCCGGCCACAAAATCGGACCTGAGGGGCCCAACCCACAAAATCAGACTCAGTGTCCCCGCCCACCAAATTGGACCCTGAAGAGCCCCGCCCACCAAATCGGACCCTGAGGGGCCCCACCCACAAAATCGAACCCTGAGGGGTCCCGGCCACAAGATCGGACCCTGAGGGGCCCCACCCACAAAATCGGACCCTGATGGGATCCGGCCACAAAATCGGACCCTGAGGGGCCCCGGCCACAACATCGGACCCTGAGGGGCCCCACCCACAAAATCAGACCCTGAGGGGCCCCACCCACAAAATCGGACCCTGAGGGGCCCCAACCACAAAATCGGACCCTGAGGGGCCCCGGCCACAAAATCGGACCCTGACAGGCCCCAGCCACAAAATCGGACCCTGAGGGACCCTGCCTACAAAATTGAACCCTGAGGGGCCCCAACCACAAAATCGGATCCTGAGGGGCCCCACCCACAAAATCGGATCCTGAGTGGCCCCAACCACAAAATTGGACCCTGAGGGGCCCCACCCACCAAATAGGACCTTGAGGGTCCCGGCCACAAAATCGGACCCTGAGGGGCACCACCCACAAAATCAGACCCTAAGGGCCCCGGCCACAAAATCGGACCCTGAGGGGCCCCACCCACAAAATCAGACCCTGAGGGGACACACCCACAAAATCGGACCTTAGGGGCCCCTCCCACCAAATCAGACCTAGAGTGGCCCAGCCTATCAAATCGGACCGTGAAGGTCCCCGCCCACCTAATTCGACCCAGAGAGGCCCCAACCACAAAATCAGACCCTGAGGGGCCTCGGCCACAAAATCGGACCCTGAGGGGCCCCGGCCACAAAATCGGACTCTGAGGGGCCTCGGCCACAAAATCGGACCCTGAGGGGCCTCGGCCACAAAATCGAACCCTGAGGGGCCACACCAACAAAATCGGACCCTAAGGGCCCTTACCACAAAATCGGTCCCTGAGGGGCCCCACCCACAAAATCAGACCCTGAGGGGCCCTGGCCACAAAATTGGACCCTGAGGGGCACCACCCACAAAATTGGACCCTGAGGGGCCCCACCCACAAAATCGGACTTTGAGGGGCCCCACCCACAAAATCGGACTTTGAGGGGCCCACCTACAAAATCGGACCTGAAGGGGCCCCGCCCTCCAAATCAGACCTAGAGTGGCCCAGCCTATCAAATCGGACCGTGAAGGTCCCCGCCCACCTAATTAGACCCAGCGAGGCCCCAACCACAAAATCGGACCCTGAGAGGCTTCGGCCACAAAATCGGACCCTGAAGGGCCCCTGCCACAAAATCGGACCCTGAGGGGCTCCGGCCACAAAATCGGATCCTGAGAGGCCCCACCCACAAAATTGGAGCCTGAGGGGCCCCGGCCACAAAATCGGACCCTGAGGGGCCCCGGCAACAAAATCGGACCCTGAGGGGCCCCGGCAACAAAATGGGACCCTGAGGGGCCTAACCCACAAAATCGGACCCTGAGGGGCCCCACCCACAAAATCGTACCCTAAGGGGCCCCACCCACAAAATCAGACCCTGAGGGGCCCCACCCACAAAATCGGACCCTGAGGGGACCCACCCACAAAATCGGACCCTGAGGGGCCACATCCACAAAATCACACCCTGAGGGGCCACACCCATAAAATTGGACCCTGAGGGATCCCGGCCACCAATTCAAACCCTGAGGAGCCCAGGCCACCGAATCAGATCCTGAGGGGCCCCACCCACCAAATCAGACCCTGAGGCCAAAGTGGCCCCTGAGAGGCACCCACACTTAAAACGGATCCTGAGTTGAAAGTCTTGCAGGTGCAGCAGGCAAGTCTCTCTTAAAGGGACAGCCCGGGCACCATTTCAAACCACTATCTGTACTTTCTTCAGGAAATACACATCTAGTATTATTATTACTATTCAGTTGATTTCCGCAATTAATGCGGCCCGAACCGCTACAAGCACAGACTCCGTTGAGGTGTCGTTTTGAAGCCAGCATCCACGAGAGGTGTGCTAAGTATTTTTAGTGTCGAACGGATTTATAGTTTTTGCGTAATTTGCGTTTGAAAATTTTTTCATTTTCTCAAATTCTTAATGCATTTGAATGGGAAATGGCAAAACGTGCCCTGAGGCGATTGAAATGGCAGTTAAGCTCATTGATATGCGCAGGCACACCCAGTTACTATGTCAACACCTACGAACGTCACATGACGCCCCCAGGACAAAGCTTCTGCGACATAATATCAGCTCTTAAAGCGAAACCCACAGCACAAATGCAAATCTAGCTTCATCACATAACGCATACTCCTGAGAGAGAATGTGCGCCAAAGTGCGCCCCCGCCCACCAAATCGGACCCTGAGGGGCCCTTCCCACCAAATCGGACCCTGAGGGGCCCCGCCCACCAAATCGGACTCTGAGGGGCCCAGCTCACCAAATCGAACTCTGAGGGGCCCCGCTCACCAAATCGGACCCTGAGGGGCCCCGCCCACCAAATCGGACCCTGAGGGGCCCCGCCCACCAAATCGGACTCTGAGAGATCCCGCCCACCAAATCAGACCCTGAGGGGCCCCGCTCACCAAATTGGACCCTAAGGGGCCCCGCTCACCAAATCGGACCCAGAGGGGCCCCGCTCACCAAATCGGATCCTGAGGGGCCCCAACCACCAAATCAGACCCTGAGGGGTCCCGCCAACCAAATTGGACCCTAACGGGCCACGCCCACCAAATCGGACCCTGAGGGGCCCCACCCACCAAATAGGACCCTGAGGGACCCCGCCCAGCAAATCGGACACTGAGGGTCCCCGCCCACCATATCGGACCCTGATGGGCCCCGCCCACCAAATCGGACCCTGGGGGCCCCGCCCACCAAATCGGACCCTGAGGGGCTCCACCCACAAAATCGGACCCTGAGGGGCCCCACCCACAAAATTGGACCCAGAGTGGCCCCGGCCACAAAATCGGACCCTGAGAGACCCCGGCCACAAAATCGGACCCTGAGGGGCCCCAACCACAAAATCAGACCCTGAGGGTCCCCGGTCACAAAATCGGACCCTGAGGGGCCCCAGCCACAAAATCAGACCCTGAGGGGCCCCAGCCACAAAATCGGACCCTGAGGGGCCCCAGCCACAAAATCGGACCCTGAGGGGCCCCACCCACAAAATCGGACCCTGAGGGGCCACGCCCACCAAATTAGACCCTGAGGTGCCCCACCCTCAAAATCGGACCCTGAGGGGCCCCAGCCACAAAATCAGACCCTGAGGGGCCCCAGCCACAAAATCGGACCCTGAGGGGCCCCACCCACAAAATCGGACCCTGAGGGGCCCCACCCACAAATCCAGACCCTGAGGGGCCCTGGCCACTAAATCGGACCCTGAGGGGCCCCACCCACCAAATCGGACCCTGAGGGGCCCCGCCACTAAATCGGACCCTGAGGGGCCCCATCCACAAAATCGGACCCTGAGGCCAAAGTGGCGCCTGAGATTCACTCACAGTTAAAACAGATCCTGAGTTGAAAGTATTGCAGGGGCAGCAGGCAAGTCTCTCTTAAAGGAGCAGCCCGGGCACCATTTCACACCACTATCTGTACTTCCTTCAGGAAATACACATCTAGTATTATTATTATTATTATTCAGTTGAATTTCCGCAATTAATGCAGCCCGAACCGCTACACGCACAGACTCCGATGAGGTGTCGTTTCGAAGCCAGCGTCCACGAGAGGTGTGCTAATTATTTTTCGTGTCAATCGGATTTGTAGTTTTTGCGCAATTTGCATTTGAAATTTTTTTTTACCGTCATTGGAATGCACTGTCTCAATGCTTTTCAATGGGAAACTTAAAACGTGCCCTGAGGCGATTGAAATGGCAGTAAAGCTCATTGACATGCGCAGGCACACCCAGTTACTATGCCAACGCCTACGAACATCACATGACGCCCACAGGACAGAGCTTCTGCCACATAATATCAGCTCTTAAAGCGAAACCCACAGCACAAATGCAAATCTAGCTTCATCACAAGACGCATGCCCCTGAGAATTTGCGCCAAAGTGCGCCCCCGCCCACCAAATCGGACCCTGAGGTGCCCTGCCCACCAAATCGGACCCTGAGGGGCATCGCCCACCAACTCGGACACTGAGGGCCCCCACCCACCAAATCGGACTCTGAGAGACCCTGCCCACCAAATCGGACCCTCACGGGCCCTGCCCACCAAATCCGACCCTGAGGGGCCCCTCAAACCAAATAGGACCCTGAGGGGTCCTGCTCACCAAATCGGACCCTGAGGGGCCCCGGCCACAAAATAGGACCATGAGGGGCCCCGCCCACCAAATCAGACCCAGAATGGCCCCGGCTCACCAAATCGGACCCTGAGGGGCCCCGCCCACCAAATCAGACACTGAGGGGTTCCGCCCACCAAATTGTACCCTGAGGGGCCCCGCTCACCAAATTGAACTCTGAGAGGCCCTGCTCACCAAATCGGACCCTGAGGGGCCCCGCCCACCAAAACGGATTCTCAAAGGCCCCAACCACAAAATCGGACCCTGAGGGGCCCCGGACACAAAATCGGACCCCGAGGGGCCCCGCCCACCAAAGCGGACCCTGAGGGGCCCCACCCACCAAATCAGACCCTGAGGGGCCCCACCCACCAAATTGGACCCTGAGGGACCCCGCCCACCAAATCGGACCCTGAGGGGTCCCGCCCACCAAATCGGACCCTGAGGGGTCCCGCCCACCAAATCGGACCATGAGGGGTCCCGCCCACCAAATCGGACCATGAGGGGCCCCACCCACCGAATCGGACTCTGAGAGACCCGCCCACCAAATCGGACCCTGAGGGGTCCTGCTCACCAAATCGGACCCTGAGGGGCCCCGGCCACAAAATAGGACCATGAGGGGCCCCGCCCACCAAATCAGACCCAGAATGGCCCCGGCCCACCAAATCGGACCCTGAGGGGCCCCGCCCACCAAATCAGACACTGAGGGGTTCCGCCCACCAAATTGTACCCTGAGGGGCCCCGCTCACCAAATTGAACTCTGAGAGGCCCTGCTCACCAAATCAG
The DNA here is from genome assembly GCF_039654945.1 of Dendrobates tinctorius. Lineage (NCBI taxonomy): Eukaryota > Metazoa > Chordata > Amphibia > Anura > Dendrobatidae > Dendrobates > Dendrobates tinctorius. Next base: position 10,239,893 of record NW_027361848.1, on the reverse strand, counting down.
ACCCTGAGGGGCCCCGCCCACCAAAACGGATTCTCAAAGGCCCCAACCACAAAATCGGACCCTGAGGGGCCCGGACACAAAATCGGACCCCGAGGGGCCCCGGACACAAAATCGGACCCTAAGGGGCTTCACCCACAAAATTGGACCCTGAGGGGCCCCAACCACAAAATTGGACCCTGAGGGGCCCCAACCACAAAATTGGACCCCGAGGGGCCCCAACCACAAAATCGGACCCTGAGGGGCCCCACCAACAAAATCAGACCCTGAGGGGCCTCGGCCACAAAATCGAACCCTGAGGGGCCCCGCCCACCAAATCGGACCCTGATGGGCCCCATCCACCAAATCAAACCCTGAGAGGCCCAACCCACCTATTCGGACCATGAGGGGCCCCGCCCACCAAATCAGACCCTGAGGGGCCCTGCCCACAAAATCAGACCCTGAGGGGCCCCACCCAGAAAATCGGACCCTGAGGGGCCCCTGCCACAAAATCGGACCCTGAGGGGCCCCTGCCACAAAATCGGACCCTGAGGGGCCCCGTCCACCAAATTGGACCCTGAGGGGCCCCACCCACAAAATCGAACCCTGAGGGGCCCCGCCCACAAAATCAGACCCAGAGGGGCCCCGCCAAAAAAAATCGGACCCTGAGGCCAAAGTGGCCCCTGAGAGGCACCCACAGTTAAAACGGATCCTGAGTTGAAAGTCTTGCAGCGGCAGCAGGCAAGTCTCTCTTAAAGGGGCAGCCCGGGCACCATTTCAAACCACTATCTGTACTTCCTTCAGGAAATACACATCTAGTATTAATGTTGTAATCCGAACGCTGCTAACTTATTCTTATTATTCAGCTGATTTCCTCAATTAATGCGGCCCGAACCGCTACACGCGCAGAATCCGTTGAGGTGTCGTTTCGAAGCCAGCGTCCACGAGAGGTGTGCTAAGTATTTTTCGTGTCGATTGGATTTGTAGTTTTTGTGCAATTTGCGCTAGAAATTTTTTTTTCCCGTCATTGGAATGCATTGTCTCAATGCATTTGAACGGAAAAATTTTGCCATAGACAAAACATGCCCTGAGGCGATTGAAATGGCAGATAAGCTCATTGATATGCGCAGGCAGACCCAGTTACTATGCCAATGCCTACGAACGTCTGTCAAGGTATGCCTAGGTTACTATAGGCAAAAACCCCGGGACCCCTGCGATGTCCCTCAGACTAGGGGAACCCTGTCTGTCCCTCTACCCAGGGTTTACACTGAAGGTGTGCCTGCCTGAGCCTCCACCCTGTCCCTGTCTCCTGTCCAGCCCTAAGCTGAACCCACCTCCCTCCACCCAGTGAGGGGACCAGACACCAGACCCCACAAATACGTATGGACAGGGGTAAAAGAAACACCACACAGTTAATACAATAATGTGCAAGGGCAACCAAATATATATATAACAGATTGGAGAAAGAACCACTGAGGGATATACTGCACCAGATATCAGACGCTCCAACACCACCACTGCTGACCGGTATTGCTAGCACTAGGCAAAAGCTATAGTCGGCGACGCCCATAGTCAGGACGAACTATTTAAAGACCAAGGGCGTGGCCCAGCCTTCAGCCAGCATGACAACCTGGTTAACCCTATCCCGACTGGAACAGAATACCCAACAGGGTATTACCGCTGTCTGCCGGACACCCTGGTGTGAACAGTGTCCGACATGACAGTACCCCGCCTTCTACGAGGGACCTCCGGAACCTCACCATGTCGAGGACCTGGCTTGTCCGGATGGCGACGATGGAACATAGTAACCAGTCGATCAGCATGAATGTCAGAGGCCGGCACCCATGTCCTCTCCTCAGGACCATAGCCACGCCAGTGGACCAGGTACTGTAGAGTGCTACGCACAACCCTAGAGTCCACCACTTTGGACACCTCAAATTCCAACGCGCCATCCACCAAGACGGGAGGTGGTGGCCCGGGGGAACCATCCACCAAACCCACGACCTTCTTTAGCAATGCTTTGTGAAATACATTATGAATCTTATACACAGCCGGCAACTCCAAACGAAATGCCACGGGGTTGATCACTGCGGAGATTCTAAATGGGCCAATGAACCTGGGACCCAACTTAAGTGACGGTATCTTGAGCTTAATGTTCCTAGTAGATAACCACACCCAATCACCCACACACAGGTCCGGACCTGGCACACGTCTGCAGTCAGCCACCCGTTTGTACCTGGAACCCACCTTCAACAAGCGCTGCTTGACTCTCCTCCAAACAGACAATTGAGCTCCCAACTGGTCCTCCTCAGGGACGCCAACTGAGCACCCCTGACGTAAGGTGTAAAATTGAGGATGTTGACCATACACACAAAAAAAAGGAGATTCCCCAGACGATTCCTGGCAATGGTTGTTTATTGCGAATTCTGCCAGAGGAAGAAACGCTGACCACTCTTCCTGATTGTCGGAAATAAAGCAGCGCAAGTATTGCTCCAGGTTTTGGTTCATCCGCTCAGTCTGTCCATTCGACTGAGGGTGGAAAGCCGATGAATGAGATAATTTGATTCCAAGGCGAGAACAAAAAGCTCTCCAAAACTTTGCCACAAACTGCGTACCTCGATCAGACACAATGTCAGACGGGACACCATGAAGTCTGACCACCTCACGAATAAATATCTGAGCAAGAGTCTTAGCATTGGGCAAAGACGGTAAAGCAACGAAATGTGACATTTTGGAGAACCTATCAACAATTACCAAAATGACCGAGTTCCCTGCCGAGGCGGGCAAGTCAGTAATAAAATCCATGGAAATCTCAGTCCATGGCTTACTGGGCACCCCGAGAGGCTGCAAGCTACCAGCGGGACGGGAACGAGGAGTCTTGGCCCGTGCGCACGTGGTACAGGCAGCCACATATGAGGCCACATCCTGCCGGATTTTAGGCCACCAAAAACGACGCGATACCAGTTCCAGAGTGCTCTTAACCCCTGGATGACCTGCCAGTACCGTGTCGTGATGTTCGCCCAACACTCTAGAGCGTAGATGTAGCGGCACAAAAGATTTATTAGCAGGCAACCCCGGCGGTACCACCTCCTGAGCCTCCGCAATCTCTGCCTCAATCTCTGTCGTGATGGCAGATACCACCACCCCCTTTTGGAGAATAGGCACCAGCTCTTCACATAACTCTCCACCAGGAAAACACCTGGATAAAGCGTCTGCCATAACATTCATCGACCCAGGTCGATAGGTAACAATGAAGTTGAACCGGGTGAAGAATAATGCCCAGCGAGCCTGTCTGGAGGACAGGCGCTTAGCAGATTCTAAATAAAGCAAATTCTTATGGTCGGTTATCACAGTAATCTGATGAACAGCCCCCTCCAAGAAGTGTCGCCACTTCTCAAATGCCAATTTGATGGCCAATAGTTCCCTGTTGCCAATATCATAATTACGCTCCGCAGGCGACAGCTTCTTGGAGAAGAAGGCACACGGATGCAACTTGGCCCAAGAAGGGCCCTGAGACAGTACAGCCCCCACTCCAACCTCCGACGCATCCACCTCCACGACAAATGGTAAGGAGACATTGGGCTGCACCAGAATGGGCGCTGAGGCAAAACTATTCTTGAGGAATTCAAACGCCTGTACCGCAGGCTCAGACCAGTCAGAAAAGTCGGTACCCTTCTTAGTCATGTCAGTCAGTGGTTTGGCAATCATAGAGAAGTTCTTAATAAATTTCCTATAGTAATTGGAGAAGCCAAGAAATCGCTGAAGCGCCTTAAGATTATCAGGCCGATCCCAATGTAGTACCGCCTGCACCTTTGCGGTGTCCATCTTAAAACCTGAGGCGGAGATTATATAACCCAAGAACGGTAGCTCCTGTACGAAAAACACACATTTTTCAAGCTTGACATAGAGCCTGTTCTCTCTGAGCAACTGCAGAACCTGTCTAACATGCTCTATATGTGTATCATGGTCGCGAGAGAAAATGAGGATGTCGTCAAGATAAATTATAACGAACCTCCCCAACAACTGAGAGAAGACATCATTAATGAAGTGTTGAAAGACCGCCGGTGCCATAGTCAACCCAAACGGCATTACCAAACTCTCAAAGTGACCCTCAGGGGTATTGAACGCTGTCTTCCACTCATCCCCCTGACGGACTCTTATAAGATTGTACGCCCCCCTGAGGTCCAGTTTGGAGAACCACCTGGCACCAACCACTTGGTTGAATAAATCGGGTATAAGTGGCATAGGGTAAGGATCATGGACCATAATCTGGTTGAGTTCTCTGAAATCCAGACACGGGCGTAAACCGCCATCCTTCTTTTTAACAAAGAAGAAGCCAGCAGCCAGAGGAGAAGAGGAAGGTCTAATATGACCCTTGCTCAGGCTATCTGCAATGTATTCCTTGAGAGCTAACCTCTCGGGACCTGAGATATTAAACATTCTAGCTTTAGGTAACTTGGCCCCTGGTTTCAACCTAATAGCACAGTCATAGGGGCGATGCGGTGGTAGTTCCGAACAACCCTTATCAGAAAATACATCCGCATAATCCAGCAACGGCTCCGGGATACTGGGGGTCAAAGCGGAAATACATGTAGCCAGGCACCTCTCCTGACACTCCCTGCTCCACTGAATTATGTCCTGGGTCTTCCAATCAATAACAGGATTATGCATTGACAACCATGGAAAGCCCAGAACCATCTGAGCCGGTAAGTTACTAAGCACCTTACAAGTTACCCGCTCTGAGTGTAATACTCCGATGTGGAGTTGTATATCCAACACACACTCTGTGATCTCCCCTTGAGACAACGGGGAAGCATTGATGGTAACCACCCGGATGGGGTTCGGCAATTTCTCCACCGGAAATCCCGCTGTATGCGCGAACCTCTCATCAATGAGATTGGCAGCTGAGCCACTATCAATAAATACTGTAATAGAGAGCATTTGCCCCCCAAGTACCACCCTAGCAGGGAGCATACACTGGGAAACCATGACGGAGGATACACAAAGGCTCAGACTAGACTCCTCCAAACCCTCTGAGCCTATCAGTTTTCCGCCGGCGTGCCCTTCTTAGGTACCAGGGGGCAAGCGTTAATAAAATGTCCTCCTTTGCCACAAAAAAAACAGAGCCCCTGCCTTCTGTGCCAAGGACGTTTAGGCTTGTTACTCGGTGACTGTGCTATACCAGCGATCTGCATGGGTTCCACGGATTCACCCGCGGCAACCTCACCGACCACTCCCCCACCTCCCGGAGGCAACGAAACCAGCGCCCCCTGACGGAGACGTCGGTCTATGCATACTACAAGTGCCATCGCAGCCTCCAGAGAGGCGGGAGTCTCGTACATTAGGAGAGTCTGTTTAACCCTTCCAGAAACCCCATGCAAAAATTGACTTCTAAGCGCAGGGTCATTCCACTGCGTGTCCACCGCCCAGCGCCGGAATTCCGTGCAGTAATCCTCAGCTGGTCGATCACCCTGTAGCAGTGAGCGTATCTTAGACTCTGCTAAGTTTAATCTATCCGGATCGTCATAGATCAAACCCAGAGCAGAGAAAAAAAAATCTACAGATTCAAATGCCGGTGAGTCTGAAGGGAGTGAAAAGGCCCAGGCCTGTGGGTCACCACTCAGCAAAGAAATCACCAAGCCCACGCGTTGAGCCTCATTACCTGAGGAATGTGGACGCATACGGAAATACAATTTGCATGATTCACGAAACACCGTGAACTTACCACGATCACCAGCTAGTAAGTAACCCCTATATTCCCTATCTATACTTTTTTTTTTTTTTTTTTTCTCTCACTTTATTATTTGGGCCGACTATAATGTCAAGGTATGCCTAGGTTACTATAGGCAAAAACCCCGGGACCCCTGCGATGTCCCTCAGACTAGGGGAACCCTGTCTGTCCCTCTACCCAGGGTTTACACTGAAGGTGTGCCTGCCTGAGCCTCCACCCTGTCCCTGTCTCCTGTCCAGCCCTAAGCTGAACCCACCTCCCTCCACCCAGTGAGGGGACCAGACACCAGACCCCACAAATACGTATGGACAGGGGTAAAAGAAACACCACACAGTTAATACACAAGGGAATACAATAATGTGCAAGGGCAACCAAATATATATATAACAGATTGGAGAAAGAACCACTGAGGGATATACTGCACCAGATATCAGACGCTCCAACACCACCACTGCTGACCGGTATTGCTAGCACTAGGCAAAAGCTATAGTCGGCGACGCCCATAGTCAGGACGAACTATTTAAAGACCAAGGGCGTGGCCCAGCCTTCAGCCAGCATGACAACCTGGTTAACCCTATCCCGACTGGAACAGAATACCCAACAGGGTATTACCGCTGTCTGCCGGACACCCTGGTGTGAACAGTGTCCGACATGACAACGTCACATGACATCTCCAGAACAGAGTTTCTGGCAGATAATTTCAGCTCTTAAAGCGAAACCCACAGCACAAATGCAAATCAAGCTTCATCACATGACGCATGCCCCTGAGAGAGAATGTGCGCCAAAGTGGATTTAGAAGCCCAGTTGGCTCTTAAAGGGCCAACGCGCGAAAGTGATTCATAAAGGGCTGTGCACCGAAATGAGTCTTAAAGGGCCGGCGCCAAATCAAAAGTTGAGTGACCCAAAGCTCCAAATCGGAGGCTGAGCCACCCCGACCTCCAAATCGGAGGCTGAGCCACTCTGGCCTTCAAATCAGACCCAGCGTGGCCCCGCTCAAAAAATCGGACCCACAGTGGCCCCGACCACCAAAACAGACCCAGAGTTGCACAGCCCACCAAATCGGACCCAGAGTTGCACAGCCCACCAAATCGGACCCTGAGGGGCCCTGCCCACCAAATCAGACTCAGAGTGTCCCCGCCCACCAAATTGGACCCTGAAGGGCCCTGCCCTTCACATCGGACCCAGAGTGGCCCCGCCCACCAAATCGGACCCCGAGGGGCCCCGCCCACCAAGTCGGACCCTGAGGGGCCTCGCCCACCAAGTCGGACCCTGAGGGGCCCCGGCCACAAAATCGGACCCTTAGGGGTCCCACCCACAAAATCGGACCCTGAAGGGCCCCGCCCACCAAATTAGACCCAGAATGGCCCCGCCCACCAAATCGGACCCTGAGGGGCCCGCTCACAAAATCGGACCCTGGAGGGGCCCCGCTCACCAAATCGGACCCTTGAGGGACCCCGCTCACAAAATCGGACCCTGAGGGGCCCCGCTCACCAAATCAGACCCTGAGGGGCCCCGCTCACCAAATCGAACTCTAAGGGGCACCGCCCACCAAATCGGACCCTGAGGGTCTCCGCCCACTAAATCGGACCCTGAGGGGCCACTTCAACCAAATCGGACCCTGAAGGGCCCCGCCCACCAAATTAGACCCAGAGGGGCCCCGCCAAATTGGAGCCAGAGTGGCTCCGCCCACCAAATTGGACCCAGGGGGCCCCACCCACAAAATCAGACCCTGAAGGGCCCCGGCCACCAAATCGGACCCTGAGGGGCCCCGGCCACCAAATCGGACCCTGAGGGGCCCCGGCCACCAAATTGGACCCTGAGGGGCCCCGGCCACCAAATCAGACCCTGAGGGGCCCCGGCCACAAAACTGGACCCTGAGGGGCCACGGCCACAAAATCGGATCATGAGGGGCCCCACCCACAAAATCGGACCATGAGAGACCCTACCCACCAAATCAGACCCTGAGGGGAACGGCAACCAAATCGGACCCTGAGGGGCCCCACCCACCAAATCGGACCCAGAGGGGCCTCGGCCACAAAATCGGACCCTGAGGTGCCCCACCCACAAAATCGGACCCTGAAGGGCCCCACCCACAAAATCGGACCCTGAGGCCAAAGTGGCCCCTGAGAGGCACCCACAGTTAAAACTGATCCTGAGTTGAAAGTCTTGCAGGGGCAGCGGGTAAGTCTCTCTTAAAGGGGCAGCCCGGGCACCATTTCAAACCACTATCTGTACTTCCTTCAGGAAATACACATCTAGTTATAGTGGTTTGAAAAAACCACTATATTGTAATCCGAACGCTGCTAACTTATTCTTCTTCTTATTATTATTATTATTCAGTTGATTTCCGCAATTAATGCGGCCCGAACCGCTACACGCACAGACTCCGTTGAGGTGTCGTTTCGAAGCCAGCGTCCATGAGAGGTGTGCTAAGTATTTTTCGTGTCGATCGGATTTGTAGTTTTTGCGCAATTTGCGTTTGAAAATTTTTTTTCCCGTCATTGGAATGCACTGTCTCCAATGCTTTTCAATGGGAAGCTTAAAACGTGCCCTGAGGCGATTGAAATGGCAGTTGAGCTCATTGATATGCGCAGGCACACCCAGTTACTATGCCAACGCCTACGAACACCACATGACGACCCCAGGAGAGAGCTTCTGCCACATAATATCAGCTCTTAAAGCAAAACCCACAGCACAAATGCAAATCTAGCTTCATCACATGACCCATGCCCCTGAGAGAGAATGTGCGCCAAAGTGGATTTAGAAGCCCAGTGAGCCACCCTGGCTCTTAAAGGGCCGACGCACCAAAGTGATTCTTAAAGAGCCGGCACACCAAAATGAGTCTTAAAGGGCCGGCGCGCCAAATCGAAAGCTGTGTGACCCAAGGCTCCAAATCGGAGGCTGATAGACCCTGGCCTACAAAAAGGAGGCTGAGCCACCCTGGCATCCAAATTGGACCCAGAGTGGCCCCGCCCTCCAAATCAGACCCAGAGTGGCCCCGCCCACCAAATTGGACCCTGAGGGGCCCCACCCACAAAATCGGACCCTAAGGGGCCCCAGCCACGAAATCAGACCCTGAGGGCCCCAGCCACGAAATCGGACCTGGAGGGGCCCCGGCCACAAAATCAGACCCTGAGGGGCCCCGCCCACCAAATTGGACCCTGAGGGACTCCGCCCACCTAATCGGACCCTGAGGGCCTCGTCCACCAAATCGGACCCTGAGGGTCCCCACCCACCAAATCGGACCCTAAGGGACCCCGCCCACCAAATCGAACCCTGAGGGGCCCCGCCCACCAAATCGGACCCTGAAGGGCCCCCCACCAAATTGGACCCAGAGTGGCCCTGCCTACCAAATCAGACCCAGGGGGCCCCACCCACAAAATTGGACCCTGAGGGGCGCCGGCCACCAAATCGGACCCTGAGGGGCCCCCCCACCAAATCGGACCCTGAGGGGCCCCACCCATAAAATCGGACTCAGAGGGGCCCCGGCCACAAAATCGGACCCTGAGGGGCCCCGGCCACAAAATCGGACCCTGAGGGGCCCCACCCACAAAATCAGACCCTGAGGGGTTCTGGCCACAAAATCAGTCCCTGAGGGGCCCCGGCCACAAAATCGGACCCTGAGGGGCCCCACCCACCAAATCAGACCCTGAGGTCAAAGTGGCCCCTGAGAGGCCACCTTTTCAAACCACTATCTGTACTTCCTTCAGGAAATACACATCTAGTGTTAATTTTGTTATCTTTATTCAGTTGATTTCCGCAATTAATGCGGCCCGAACCGCTACATGCACAGACTCCGTTGAGGCGTCGTTTCGAAGCCAGCGTCCACAAGTGGTGTGCTATGTATTTTTCATGTCGATCAGATTTGCAGCTATTGAGCAATATGCGTTTGAAATTTTTTTTTATTATCATTGGAATGCATTGTCTCAATGCATTGCCATAGGAATACATGGGGCAGACGTGAGGCGATTCAAATTTGAGGATCAGTTGCAGCATTTAAGCTCATTGATATGCGCAGGCAGACCCAGTTACTATGCCAATGCCTACGAACTTTACATGACCACACCAGGACTCAGTTTCTGCCAGATAATATCAGCTCTTAAAGCGAAACCCAAAGCACAAATGCAAATCGAGCTTCATCACATGACTCATGCCCCTGAGAGAATGTGCGCCAAAGTGGATTTAGAAACCCAGTGCGCCAAACTGTCTCTTAAAGGGCTGATGCGCCAAAGTGATTCTTAAAGGCCGGTGCACCAAAATGGGTCTTTAAGGCTAGTTTCACACTAGCGTTTTGGAGCGCAGCGACGGAATGCGCACGGCCGCCGCTAGGCCCCGCCCCCTGTCACGTCTCCGCCGGTAGCTCCGCCTACCGGCGCATGATGCTGCATGCGTCCTGCATCCCCTATCTTTATCACTGGGGGCGCAGGCCGTGCGCAGTATGCGTTTGGCGGCGCATGCGCCTTTTTGACGGTGCGCCGACCTGCACCAAATGCAACCTGCTGCAGTTTGGTTGCGCCGGCGCACCATCAAAAAGGCGCATGCGCCGCCAAACGCATACTGCGCACGGCCTGCGCCCCGAGTGATAAAGATAGGGGACGCAGGACGCATGCAGAGTCATGCGCCGGTAGGCGAAGATACCGGCGGAGGCGTGACAGGGGGCGGGACTTAGTGGCGACCGTCGCTGCGCTCCAAAACGCTAGTGTGAAACTAGCCTAAGGGCCGGCACGTCAAATCGAAAGATGGGTGACCCGAGGCTCCAAAACGGAGGCTGATTGACCCCGGCCTCCAAATCGGACCCTGAGGGGCCCCGCCCACCAAATCGGACCCCGAGGGGCCCCGCCCACCAAATCGGACCAAGAGTGGCCCCGCCCACCAAATCGGTCCCTGAGGGGCCCCGCCCACCAAAATGGACCGTGGGGGCCCCGCCCACCAAAACAGACCCTGAGGGGCCCCGCCCACCAATTCAGACCCTGAGGTGCCCCGCCCACCAAATCGGACTCTGAAGGGCCCCGCCCACCAAATCAGACCCACAGTGGCCCTGCCCACCAAATTGGAACAACAGTGGCCCCGCCCACCAAATCGGGCCCTGAGGGGCCCCGCCCACCAAATCTGACCCTGAGGGGCCCTGCCCACCAAATCGGGCTATGAGTGGTCCTAACTACAAAATCGGACTCTGAGGGGCCCCGGCCACCAAATCGGACCCAGAGTGGCCCCGCCCACCAAATCGGACCCAGAGTGGCCCCGCCCACCAAATCGGACCCAGAGTGGCCCCGCCCACCAAATCGGACCCAGAATGGCCCCGCCCACCCAATCGGACCCTGAGGGGCCCCGCCCACCAAATCAGACTCTGAGGGAACCTGCCTACCAAACCGAACCCTGAGGGGCCCCGGCCACAAAATCGGACCCAGAGGTGCCCCGCCCACCAAATTGGACCCATAGGGGCTCCGCCCACAAAATCGGACCCTAAGGGGCCCCACTCACAAAATCGGACCGAGAGGCCCCGGCCACAAAATCTGACCCTGAGGGATCCCGTCCACCATTTCAAGCCCCGAGGAGCCCAGGTCACCAAATTGGATCCTAAGGGGCCCCACCCACAAAATCGGACCCTGAGGGGCCCCACCCACAAAATCAGGCCATGAGGGACCCCAACCACAAAATCGGACCCTGAGGGGCCCCGGCCACAAAATCGGACCTTGAGGGGCCCCGGCCACAAAATCGGACCCTGAGGGGCCCCGGCCACAAAATCGGACCCTGAGGGGACCCGGCCACAAAATCGGACCCTGAGGGGCCCCACCCACAAAATCGGACCATAAGGGGCCCCACCCACAAAATCGGACCCTGAGGGGCCCCTCCCACAAAATCAGGCCATGAGAGGCCCCACCCACAAAACGACCCTGAGGCATCCCGGCCACCAATAAAAACCCTTAGGAGCCCAGGCCACCGAATCAGATCCTGAAGGGCCCCACCCACCAAATCAGACCCTGAGGCCAAAGTGGCCCGTGAGAGGCACCCACACTTAAAACGGATCCTGAGTTGAAAGTCTTGCAGGGGCAGCAGGCAAGTCTCTCTTAAAGGGGCAGCCCGGGCACCATTTCAAACCACTATCTGTACCATAAAATCCGACCCTGAGGGGCCCCAACCACAAAATCGGACCCTGAAGGGCCCCGGCCACAAAATCGGACCCTGAGAGACCCCAGCCACAAAATCGAACCCAGCGGGGCCCCACCCACAAAATTGGACCCTGAGGGGCCCCGCCCACAAAATCGGACCCTGAGGGGCCCCGCCCACCAAATCGGACCCTGAGGGGCCCTGCCAACCAAATCGGACTCTGAGGGGCCCCTCCCACAAAATCGGACCCTAAGGGGCCCTGGCCACAAAATCGAACCCTGAGAGACCCCGGCCACAAAATCGAACCCAGAGGGGCCCCCCGCCCACCAAATCGGACCCTCAGGGGCCCCGCCCACAAAATCGGACCCTGAGGGGCCCCGCCCTCAAAATCGGACCCTGAGAGGCCCCGCCCACCAAATCGGACCCTGAGGGGCCCCGCCAACCAAATCGGACTCTGAGGGGCCCCACCCACAAAATCGGACCCTGAGGGCCCCCAACCACAAAATAGGACTCTAAGGGCCCCGCCCTCAAAATCTGACCCTGAGTAGACCCGGCCACAAAATCAGACCCTGAGGGGCCCCAAGCAACAAAATCAGACCCTGAGGGGCCCCAGCCACAAAATCGGACCCTGAGGGGCCCCACCCACAAAATCGGACCCTGAGGGGCCCCGTCCACAAAATCGGACCCAGAGGGGCCCCGCCCTCAAAATCGGACCCTGAGGGGCCCCGCCCACCAAATCGGACCCTGAGAGGCCCCGCCAACCAAATCGGACTCTGAGGGGCCCCACCCACAAAATCGGACCCTGAGGGGCCCCACCCTCAAAATCGGACCCTGAGGGGCCCCGGCCACAAAATCGGGCCCTGAGGGGCCTTGCCCACAAAATCGGACCCTGAGGGGCCCAGGCCACAAAATTGGACCCTGAGGGGCCCCGGCCACAAAATCGGACCCTGAGGGGTCCCGGCCACAAAATCGGACCCTGAGGGGCCCCGGCCATAAAATCGGACCCTGAAGGTCCCCGGCCACAAAATTGTACTCTGAGGGGCCCCACCCACAAAATCAGACCATGAGGGGCCCCACCCACAAAATCGGACCCTGAGGGGCCCCACCCATAAAATCGGACCCTGAGTAGACCCAGCCACAAAATCAGACCCTGAGGGGCCCCAACCACAAAATCGGACCCTGAGGGGCCCCGGCCACAAAATCGGAACCTGAAGGGCCCCAGCCACAAAATCGGACCCTAAGCGGCCCATCCACAAAATCGGACCCTGAGGGGCCCCAGCCACAAAATCGAACCCTGAGGGGCCCCGGCCACGAAATCGGACCCTGAGGGTCCCCGGCCACAAAATCGGACCCTGAGAGACCCCGGCCACAAAATCGAACCCAGAGGGGCCCCACCCTCAAAGTCGGATCCTAAGGGGCCCCACCCACAAAATTGGACCCTGAGGGGCCCCGCCCACAAAATCGGACCCTGAGGGGCCCCACCCACAAAATCGGACCCTGAGGGGCCCCACCCACAAAATCAGGCCATGAGGGGCCCCAACCACAAAATCGGACCCTGAGGGGCCCCGGCCACAAAATCGGACCTTGAGGGGCCCCGGCCACAAAATCGGACCCTGAGGGGACCCGGCCACAAAATCGGACCCTGAGGGGACCCGGCCCAGAGTGGCCCGGCCCACCAAATCGGACCCAGAGTGGCCCCGCCCACCAAATCAGACCCACAGTGGCCCCACCCACCAAATTGGACCCTGAGGGGCCCCACCCACAAAATCGGACCTTAAGGGGCCCCACCCACAAAATCGGACCCTGAGGGGCCCCACCCACAAAATCGGATCCTGAGGGAATCCGGCCACAAAATCAGACCCTGAGGGGCCCCGGCCAAAACATCGGACCCTGAGGGGCCCCACTCACAAAATCGGACCCTGAGGGGCCCCACCCACAAAATCGGACCCTGAGGGGCCCCAACCACAAAATCGGACCCTGAGGGGCCCCGGCCACAAAATCGGACCCTGAGGGGCCCCGGCCACAAAATCGGACCCTGAGGGGCCCCGCCTACAAAATTGAACACTGAGGGGCCCCAACCACAATATCGGACCCTGAGGGGCCCCACCCACAAAATCGGATCCTGAGGGGCCCCACCCACAAAATCGGGTCCTGAGGGGCCCCAACCACAATATCGGACCCTGAGGGGCCCCACCCACAAAATCAAACCTGAGGGCCCCGGTCACAAAATTGGATCCTGAGGGGCCCCAACCACAAAATCGAACCCTGAGGGGCCCAACCAAGAAATCGGACCCTGAGGGGCCCCACCCACAAAATTGGACCCTGAGGGGCCCCAACCACAAAATTGGACCCTGAGGGGCCCCAACCACAAAATTGGACCCTGAGGGGCCCCGGCCAAAAAACTGGACCCTCAGGGGCCCCACCCACAAAATTGGACCCTGAGGGGCCCCACCCACAAAACCGGACCCTGAGGGGCCCCGGCCACAAAATCGGATCCTGAGGGGCCCCAACCACAAAATCGGACCCTGAGAGGCTCCGGACACAAAATCGGACCCTGAGGAGCCCCAACCACAAAATCGGACCCTGAGAGGCACCGGCCACAAAATCGGACAATGAGGGGCCCCGGACACAAAATTGGACCCTGAGGGGCCCCGGCCACAAAATCGGACCCTGAGGGGCCCAACCCATAAAATCAGACTCAGTGTCCCCGCCCACCAAATTGGACCATGAAGTGCCCCGCCCACCATATCGGACCCAGAGTGGCTCCTCCCACCAAATCAGACCCAGAGTGGCCCCGCCCACCAAATCGGACCCTGAGGGGCCCCGCCCACCAAATCGGACCCTGAGGGGACCCGCCCACCAAATCGGACCCTGAGGGGCCCCGCCCACTAAATCGGATTCTGAAAGGCCCCAACCACAAAATCAAACCCTGAGGGGCCCCACCCACAAAATCGGACCCTGAGGGGCCCCGCTGACCAAATTGAACTCTGAGGGGCCCAATTCACCAAATCGGACCCTGAGTGGCCCCGCCCACCAAATTGGACCCTGAGTGGCCCCGCCCACCAAATTGGACCCTGAGTGTCCTCGTCCACCAAATCGGACCTTAAGGGGCCCCACCCACAAAATCGGACACTGAGGTGCCCCGGCTACAAAATCGGACCAGAGGGGCCCCACCCACAAAATCGGGCCCTGAGGGGTACCACCCACAAAATCGGACCCTGAGGCCAAAGTGGCCCCTGAGAGTCACCCACAGTTAAAACGGATCCTGAGATGAAAGTCTTGCAGGGGCAGCAGGCAAGTCTCTCTTAAAGGGGCAGCCCGGGCACCATTTCAAACCACTATCTGTACTTCCTTCAGGAAATACACATCTAGTTCTTATTATTATTATTATTATTATTATAGTGGTTTGAAAAAAACACTATATTGTAATCCGAACGCTGCTAACTTATTCTTCTTATTATTATTATTTTCCAGTTGATTTCCGCAATTAATGCGGCCCGAACCGCTACACGCACAGATGCCGTTGAGGTGTCGTTTCGAAGCCAGCGTCTATGAGAGTTGTGCTAAGTATTTTTCGTGTCGATCGGATTTGTAGTTTTTGCGCAATTTGCGTTTGAAAATTTTTTTTCCCGTCATTAGAATGCACTGTCTCAATGCATTTGAATGGGGAAATTTTGCTATAGACAAAACATGCCATGAGGCGATTGAAATGGCAGTTAAGCTCATTGATATGCGCAGGCAGAACCAGTTACTATGCCAACGCCTACGAACGTCATATGACATCACAAATGCAAATCTAGCTTCATCACATGACACATGCCCCTGAGATAGAATGTGCGACAAAGTGGATTTAGAAGCCCAGTGAGCCAAACTGGCTCTTAAAGGGCCGACGTGCCACAGTGATTCTTAAAGGGCCAGCGCACCGAAATGAGTCTTAAAGGGCCGGCGCACCAAATCGAAAGCTGAGTGACCCCGGCCTCCAAATCGGAGGCTGAGCCACCCCGGCCTCCAAATCAGAGGCTGAACCACCCTGGCCTCCAAATCGGAGGCTGAGCCACCCTGGCCTCCAAATCGGACCCAGTGTGGCCCCGCTCAAAAAATCAGACCCAGAGTAGCACAGCCCACCAAATATGATCCTGAGGGGCCCCGCCCACCAAATCAGACTCCGAGTGGCCCCGCCCACCAAATAGGACCCTGAAGGGCCCCGTCCACCAAATCGGACCCAGAGGAGCCCCGCCCACCAAATCAGACCCTGAGAAGCCCCGCCCACCAAATCGGACCCAGAGTGACCCCGCCCACCAAATCGGACCCAGAGGGGCCCCGCCCATCAAATCGGACCCTGAGGGGCCCCACCCACCAAATCGGAACCTGAGGGTCCCCGCTCACCAAATCAGACCCAGAGTTGCCCAACCCACCTATTCGAACCCTGAGGACCCCGCCCACCAAATCGGACTCTGAGAGGCCCCGCCCACAAAATCAGACCCTGAGGGGCCCCACCCACAAAATCGGACCCTGAGGGGCCCCTGCCACAAAATCGTACCCTGAGGGGCCACGCCCACTAATTTGGACCCTGAGGGGACCCGCCCACCAAATCGGACCCTGAGGGGCCCCGCCCACCAAATCGGACCCTGAAGTGCCCCGCCCTCCAAATTGGACCCTGAGGTGCCCCGCCCTCCAAATTGGACCCTGATGTGCCCCGCCCACCAAATTGGACCCTGAGGGGCCCCGCCCACCAAATCGGACCCTGAGGGGTCCCCGCCCACCAAATCGGACCCTGAGGGGACCCGCCCACCAAATCGGACCCTGAGGGGCCCCAACCACAAAATCAGACCCTGAGGTACCCCGTTCACAAAATCGGACCCTGAGGGGCCTCACCCACAAAATCAGACCCTTAGGGGTCCTCGCCCACCAAATTGGACCCCGAGGGGCCCCGCCCACCAAATCAGACCCTGAGGGGCCCCGCCTACCAAATTGGACCCTGAGGGGCCCCGCCCACCAAATCGGACCCTGAGGGGCCCCACCCACCAAATTGTACTCAGAGATCCCGCCCACCAAATCAGACCCTGAGGGGCCCCGCTCACCAAATCGGACCCTAAGGGGCCCCGCTCACCAAATCGGAGACTGAGGGGCCCTGCCCACCACATCGGACCCTGAGGGGCCCCGTCTACCAAATCGGACCCAGAATGGCCCCCGCCCACCAAATCGGACCCTGAGGGGCCCCACCCACCAAATCAGATCCTGAGGGGCCCTGCCCACCAAATCGGACCCTGAGGGGCCCCACTGACGAAATCGAACCCTGAGGGCCCCGCTCACCAAATTGAACTCTGAGGGGCCCAGCTCACCAAATCGGACCCTGATGTGCCCCGCCCACCAAATCGGATTCTGAGTGGCCCCGGACACCAAATCGGACCCTTAGGGGCCCCGCCCACCAAATCGGACCCTGAGTTGCCCTACCCACCAAATCGGACCCTGAGTGGCCCCGCCCACCAAATCGGATTCTGAAGGGCCCCAACCACAAAATCGGACCCTGAGGAGCCCCGAACACAAAATCGGACCCTGAGGGGCCCCACCCACAAAATCAGACCCTGAGGGGCCCCAACCACAAAGTTGGACACTGAGGAGCTCCACCCACCAAATTGGACCCTGAGGGGCCCCGTCCACCAAATCGGACCCTGAGGGGCCCCCCACCAAATTGGACTCAGAGTGGTCCCGCCCACCAAATCAGACCCAGGGGCCCCCACCCACAAAATCGGACCCTGAGGGGCCCCAGCCACCAAATCAGACCCAGAGGGGCCCCAACCACAAAATTGGACCCTGAGGGGCCCCGGCCACAAAATCGGACCCTGAGGGACCCTATCCACAAAATCGGACCCTGAGGGGTTCCGGCCACAAAATCGGACCCTGATGGGCCCCAGCCACAAAATCGGACCCTGAGGGGCCCCACCCACCAAATTGGACCCTGAGGGGCTCCGGCCACAAAATCGGACCCTGAGGGGCCCCACCCATCAAATCAAACCCTGAGGGGCCCCGGCCACCAAATTGGACCCTGAGGGGCCCCACCCACCAAATCGGACCCTGAGGGGCCCCACCCACAAAGTTAGACACTGAGGCCAAAGTGGCCCCTGAGAGGCACCCACAGTTAAAACGGATCCTGAGTTGAAAGTCTTGCAGGGGCAGCAGGCAAGTCTCTCTTAAAGGGGAAGCCCGTGCACCATTTCAAACCACTATCTGTATTTCCTTCAGGAAATACATATCTAGTTCTTCTTCTTATTCTTATTTTCCAGTTGATTTCCGCAATTAATGCGGCCCGAACCGCTACACGCACAGACGCCGTTGAGGTGTCGTTTCGAGGCCAGCGTCCACGAGAGGTGTGCTATGTATTTTTCGTGTCGATCGGATTTGTAGATTTTGCGCAATTTGCGTTTGAAAATTTTTTTTCCCATCATTGGAATGCACTGTCTCCAATGCTTTTCAATGGGAAATGGCAAAACGTGCCCTGAGGCGATTGAAATAGCAGTTAAGCTCATTGATATGCGCAGGCACACCCAGTTACTATGCTGACGCCTACAAACGTCACATGACGCCCCCAGGACAGAGCTTCTGCCACATAATATCAGCTCTTAAAGCGAAACCCACAGCACAAATGCAAATCTAGCTTCATCACATGACGCATGCCCCTGAGAGAGAATCTGCGCCAAAGTGGATTTAGAAGCCCAGTGAGCCACTCTGGCTCTTAAAGAGTCGACGTGCCAAAGTGATTCTTAAAGGGCCGGCGCACCGAAATGAGTCTTAAAGGGCCGGCGCGCCAAATCGAAAGCTGAGTGATCCCGGCCTCCAAATCAGAGGCTGAGCCACCCCGGCCTCCAAATCGGAGGCTGAACCACCCCAGCCTACAAATCGGAGGCTGAGCCACCCTGGCCTCCAAATCGAACCCAGTGTGGCCCCGCTCAAAAAATCAGACCCAGAGAGGCACAGCCCACCAAATCGGATCCTGAGGGGCCCCGCCCACCAAATCAGACTCCGAGTGGCCCCTCCCACCAAATCGGACTCTGAAGGGCCCCGTCCACCAAATCGGACCCTGAGGATTCCCGCCCACCAAATCGGACCCAGAGTGACCCCGCCCACCAAATCAGACCCTGAAGGGCCCCGCCTACAAAATCGGACCCAGAGTGGCCCCGCCCACCAAATCGGACCCAGAGTGGCCCTGCCCACCAAATCGGACCCAGAGTGGCCCCGCCCACCAAATCGGACCCAGAGTGGCCCCGCCCACCAAATCGGACCCAGAGGGGCCCTGCCCATCAAATCGGACCCTGAGGAGCCCCGCCCACCAAATCGGACCCAGAGTGACCCCGCCCACCAAATCAGACCCTGAAGGGCCCCGCCCACCAAATCGGACCCAGAGTGACCCCGCCCACCAAATCGGACCATGAGGGGCACCGCCCACTAAATCGGACCCAGAGTGGCCCCGCCCACCAAAATGGACCCAGGGGGCTCCACCCACAAAATCAGACCCTAAGGGGCCCCACCCACAAAATCGGACCCTGAGTGGGCCCGGCCACAAAATCAGACCCTGAGGGGCCCCAATCACAAAATCGGACCCTGAGAGACCCCGGCCATAAAATCAAACCTAGAGGGGCCCCAGTCACAAAATCAGACCCTGAGGGGCCCCGGTCACAAAATCGGACCCTGAGGGGCCTCACCCACAAAATCAGACCCTGAGGGGCCCCACCCACAAAATCAGGCCCTGAGGGGCCCCACCCACAAAGTCAGACCCTGGGGGGGCCCCAGCCACAAAATCAGACCCTGAGGGGCCCCACCCACAAAATCGGACCCTGAGAGACCCCGGCCACAAAATCAAACCCAGAGGGGCCCCAGTCTAATATCAGCTCTTAAAGTGAAACCCAAAGCACAAATGCAAATCTGATCGACCCTGCCCTACAAATCGGAGGCTGGGCCACCCAGGCCTCCAAATCGGACCCAGAGTGGCTCCACCTGCCAAATCGGACCCAGAGTGGCCCCGCCCACCAAATCGGACCCTAAGGGGCACCACCCACCAAATCAGACCATGAGGGGCCCCACCCACCAAATCTGACCGTGCGGGGCACCACCCACCATATCGGACCCTGAGGGGTCCCACCCACCAAATCGAACCCTGAGGGGCTTCACCCACCAAATCGTACCCAGAGTGGCCCCACCCACCAAATCGGACCCTGAGGGCCACTGCCCCCCAAATCGGACCCAGAGTGGCCCCACTCACCAAATTGGACCCAGAGTGGCCCCGCCCACCAAATCAGGCCCATAGTGGCCCCGCCCACCAAATGGGATCCTGAGGGGCCCCGCCCACCAAATCGGACCCAGAGTGGCTCCACCTGCCAAATCGGACCCAGAGTGGCCCCGCCCACCAAATCGGACCCTAAGGGGCACCGCCCACAAAATCAGACCATGAGGGGCCCCAGCCACAAAATCGGACCCTGAGGGGCCCCAACCACAAAATCGGACCCTGAGGGGACCCACCCACAAATCCAGACCCTGAGGGGCCCCGGCCACAAAATCGGACCCTGAGAGGCCCCACCCACAAAATCGGACCATAAGGGACCCCACCCACAAAATCGGACCCTGAGGGGCCCCACCCACAAAATCAGACCATGAGGGGCCCCACCCACAAAACTGGACCCTGAGGCATCCCAGCCACCAATAAAAACCCTGAGGAGCCCAGGCCACCGAATCGGATCCTGAGGGGCCCCACCCACCAAATCAGACCCTGAGGCCAAAGTGGCCCCTGAGAGGCACCCACATTTAAAACGGATCCTGAGTTGAAAGTCTTGCAGGGGCAGCAGGCAAGTCTCTCTTAAAGGGGCAGCCCGGGCACCATTTCAAACCACTATCTGTACTTCCTTCAGGAAATACACATCTAGTTTTTTATTGATATTTCTTAGCATTGGTATGATCTTCATACCCTGCTCATGTATTTGTTCGGGACACCAGTGTGATTATAGCTTTTATATGGGAAAAGCTTGATTAGTTTGAGTCATTCCTTTATGGTCCTGGTTTCCTGCATAAGAAAAAACATTTTAAGGTCTAGTAGGTGTTTGATCTTGGGGAGGAGCTTGTGGAGTTGTACTTTTGTACAGCTCACTCCACTACCGGATTAAAATATTGTGTCATAATACATATTTAATTCACAGATCAAAAATGGGGTGGAGCTTGTGGTGTACCATCATCTTTTTGCCTAGTTTACTACGTTTTCTTTGGCATGAAATGCCATCAAACTGCCAGCTAACTATTTTTCTATTTTGACCTACCCATATGTTTTTAGGTCTGTATGGTCTTCAGTGATTTTGAAGGCTGCATATATCATATGGGTTTACAATTATGGCACTCAGGGGGTTACTATTAGTGGCTCTCTCTAATATGTTTCGCCCTCTTTTTTGAGTCTTAGGAAATATCTTTATGCATTAGTATTGGGTGAATGTAAAAGTGTTTTTCACTTGTTGTGGCCTAGGTAATACTGCCGCGGATTCTAATATTTTAAAGAAATTCTCTCAGTATTATGACCTTTTTTCCTGACCCGTATTTGTATATGGGTTATTACGGTAATTGCTGTTCCTGTGCTTGCGCACTTTTTGCTATAGAGCATTACATTCAGGTATTTGATGCCCTCCATGTTGGTATCATTATAACTACCGGTGCCCTTTTTTCTACCTTTTGTACCAGCAACTGAATTTTTTAGCACTTTAGTCAGGGACTTATTTGCCTGACCTAGACTTGTGTATGAGTGATATCATCGGATGGACTACATCTTTTTTCATTATCATAATAATTATGCACCTACTTGTTTGGGTATTGTCAATGATTTACATCATACATTTCTCCAAGTCTTGTTTGTCAGCGTATTAAATGACTACGTCAGTACGTTTGACATGGATTATGATTCACAGTATCTTTCTATATTAATTTCTTACTGTGATATTTTTGCATGTTTCGCAGCATTTTTGACATGGTATACAGCTTTAAATCCAGCCATGTGTCTGCGCCTGCGCGCTGGGACAAAGTTTAATATATGCCCCCTATTGTGGTGGTGACGTGTGTGTGTGCCTGCGTAGTAGTTTTCGATATGGCACCTAGCCCTTGATAGTCGTGCCTATTATGTATTCGGCGCTTACAGATTGTGGATCTAATATAATACATGTCTTGCATCATTTTTGCCATCGTCGGTCCTGCGCCTGCACATAAAAAACCTGATACGTCATATAAGCGCTCCGACGCCTCTTGGTTCTATTACCATGGAAGTTATTTGTGTCTGCGCCTGCGCGCTGTGATATAATACAACGTATGCCCCTCACTGTGGTGGTGACGTGTTTGTGCGCCAGCGTAGTAGTTTTTGATACGGCACATAGCCTTTGACAGCCGCGCCTATTATGTTTCCAGCGCTTATAGTCCATTGCCGGTACTGCGCTTGCGCATGAAATACCTGATACATCATATAGATGTTTCAACGCCCTTGGTTGTGTCACCATAGAAACTGTGTCTGCGCACTGAGAAGCGTTTGTCACATGTTCTATACCCGGAAATAATCATGAGTCACAGACTACCTCCTTATCCTTGGCGTACCTGCGCGTCCTGGTCTCCACTGCGGTTAATTAGGTATGTTGCCGCAGCTGTTGTATTTACATTCTAATTACTTAACACGCGTCGGGCACTCCACAAGCTCCCCCCATGTAAGCGGTACTATTTAGGGACTATGCAGGCAGGATCCAATCTTGGTTATTTTTCAGCTCTCCGGTTTTCACCATGCTTTTGATACTTTGCACAGGTTGTTGAATCCTCCTATATTACTTGTGTATATTGTGCCCTATATGATCTGTATGGCCTCCTTTATTTGCATAGGCTTACCTTGATTATGGTATTTTTGTGATAAGGTCCTTATTTCTATTATATCTTTGATTGTATATCATGTTTGTACTGTGTCCTACTTAGATGGAGGGATCTATCCATAGATTACTGTGATCCGTGCATATACAGGCACCTTTGATAATTTATCATTTTTTAGGTGTGCCATTGCAGACATATTTTGAGCCATTTTTTCACATATGCTTACTACTAGGGTGAGTCTTGTTGGCTCTATTATAAGTCTGTGTGCTTTCTTGTGTCATTTTTATGACTTTTAAATGTTTTTATATGATTTTGTTTATCTGTTACCAATAAAATTTGTAATTTTTGCAGTGATCCCTGCGGTTGTTTGGTCAGTAGCTTTTCTCTTTCTATTTTTACAGTATATAAAATAAAGATTAAAGTGCTCTCCTTGGCTAAGCTCAATAATCTGTGATAAGCGTAGCAGTTTCTTGTGTTAATCCTGTTTATCTTATGTAATTGTGTATGCTGTAAAGTTCGGTCCCGTTTTTAAAATCTTTTGTAGATTTTCTTTTATAAACACTGCGTATCATTCTGTGTTAAATATAAAATTTAATAGCTCTGTTTCTTTTGTTCTGTAAATTACATGCCGAATCCGTATGCTACCAGAAACCAGGAGTCCAGTCAGCCTCTATAAAAGCAACTCGTGGTGGCAGGAAGTAGTCCTTGGGTTATCGTG
Source organism: Dendrobates tinctorius (assembly GCF_039654945.1). Lineage (NCBI taxonomy): Eukaryota > Metazoa > Chordata > Amphibia > Anura > Dendrobatidae > Dendrobates > Dendrobates tinctorius. Next base: position 10,216,488 of record NW_027361848.1, on the reverse strand, counting down.
GAGTTAGCAGTGACCGTACTGGAGGTATATACACATATTCCATGCATTGGAACCGTAAGTGTACATAAATATGCTCACTGATAGTTTTCCAATAACCGACCCTAGTGGAAACAGCTGCAGCCTCCTCCGTTAATTGTCGGTCAATTGCATAATCGTCCAGATACTAGGGGGTAGCTGAGGCCTGTTCACGACAAAAAGGTAACAGCAGGTGGATCTGCGCAACCTCCCAGGCTGTGATCTTTGACAATTGGTGGCAGCAGCGGGATCTATGTGGTCTCTTCTTTGACAGTTTCATTTGAGGTGAGGGCTCTCTGTATATCATCATACCACTAGTCAAATGCTCTGACGCAAGGGTGGACACAGACTGTTGTGGGCCCCTGTGCAAGAAATTTTTCGCCTCGCCCTTCATAGGGCAACAAAGTTATTTGTTATTTGTTGTTATCTAATATTGAGGCTATGCAGGGCTGGATATAATATCTGTATAGAATATAATGTAACCCCCCCATAGAATATAATGCAGTCCCCCCATACAGTATAATGCAGCCCCTTCATAGAATAAACGGCAACCCCCTCATAGGATATCATGCAGCCCCTTATATAGTATAATGTAGCCCCTCCATAGAATACAATGTAGCCCTCCTCATATAGTATAGTGCAGCCCCCATAGAATATAATATAATACAGCCCCCCTATAGAATATAATGTAGCCCCAAATAGAATATAATACAGCTCACCTCCCCATAGAATATAATGTAGCCCCCCATATTATATAACACAGCCTTCCCCTATAGAATAAAATGTAAAATGTACCCCCCATGGTATATAACACAGCCTAGCATGGTATAATACAGCCCAGCATGGTATATAGCCCCCCCTGCATGGTATAATACAGCCCAGCATGGTATATAGCCCCCCCAGCATGGTATATTACAGCCCAGCATGGTATATAGCCTCCCCAGCATGGTATAATACAGCCCAGCATGGTATATAGCCCTTCCAGCATGGTATAATACAGCCCAGCATGGTATATAGCCCCCCAGCAAGGTATAATACAGCCCAGCATGGTATATAGCCACCCCCCAGCATGGTATAATACAGCCCAACCTTGCTATATAGCTTCCCCAGCATGGTATAATACAGCCCAGTATGGTATATAGCCCCCCCAGCATGGTATAATACAGCCCAGCATGGTATATAGCCCCCCAGCATGGTATAATACAGCCCAACATGGTATATAGCCCCCAACATGGTATAATACAGCCCAGCATGGTATATAGCCACCTCCCAGCATGGTATAATACAGCCCAGCATGGTATATAGCCCCCCCAGCATGGCCCCACAGTCCAGTACTCACACTGATTTAAAAAAAAACACAAAAAAAAACAGCACACTCCTCACCTTCTCCTCGTGCCTGCGTTGCTCCCGGCTCCTGTCTCCTCTCCTGCACTGCCTAGTACACAGTGAGAGCGCGATGATGTCATTGCGCATCCGCTGTGTCAGAGGCAGAGTGGGAAATGATGGGAGAGGGAGTGTCAGCTGACGCTCTCTCCTCCATCATTGCCTCCTTCAATGCAGGGGGGTGGAGTCGGCGCTGGGGGCAGGCGGGCCCCCCTGCGTGATGTGCCGCTGGCTGGGGGCCCCATGGCAGCTGCCTGCCCCAAACGCCGGCCCTGCTCAGGAGGAGTCAGACACGCTCCCGCAACGCTGCTCTCCTCCTTGCGCTACACTTGGATATTTTGAATTTTGAAATAATTAGCCATGTGGTGCAGGAGGGGAGGGGCCCCCTCTCCCCCGGGGGCCCCCGCTCAATGAACGGGCTGCACGGGCGGTAGGTCTGCCCCTGCTCTGATGTATAGTACTATGACATTATCTACATGTTTTAATCGTGTATTTGTTTTCTTATATCACAAGTTTGTTTGTACTTATGCATGTTTAATTTAATCTCTATGTATTCATTTCTATGTAGTTCTAACACTTATTTACGTCCAATAAATCTTATTACTACACTTTGTGGATTCAGTGTTTTATTTGGTGGTTAACTTACACTAATCTCACTGTAGCTCTAATATGTGGTTATTATTTATGGTGATAAAAGTATTCTTGTCTTTTAGCTAAGTTTTATGTTTTCTTTGCGCTATGGTATATATTATTTTTGTATTATCATGCAAACTAATCAAGCAATCACCATGGTACACAAATGGTCTGCAACCATGGAAGTTCCTTGGGTGGAGTATTCAGGCCATTTTGTATATCTGTAATAGTGCTTTAATCAACAGATGACACTATATATAGTATTATTTTAATACTAGAAATAGGCCCGATGCTATTGCATTGGCAGTGCGGTGAAATGAACATCCGCCTGCGGGCGGCTCTTCCAATGAGCGGTGAGAGGGTTGGGTCCTGCGTTAACAGTGGGGGAAAAAGTCTGATTGTCCACCCGTAACATCAAACTTAAAATACCCTCTATCAAGTTGGGCCCCAAATTTATTGGCCGATACAAGATTGTAGAGGTGATCAACCCGGTGGCATACAGATTACAGTTGCCCACCTCCTTCAAAATATCTAACGTCTTCCACAGGTCGCTATTAAAACCTGTGGGGACAGTTAGAGAAGATCCCTCATCCGTGGCTCCAAAAGTATTGGTAGAGGGTCAACTGGATTACGAGGTAGGGCGCATCATTGATTCACAGAGGGTGCGCCGGAGACTTCAGTACCTAAATATTTGGAAGGGATATTCCGTTGAGGATCGGTCATGGGTTCCGGCCAGTTCAGTGCACGCTGATCGACTGGTGCAGGCTTCTCATGCCAGATACCCTGAGAAACCCACTGGCCCCCTATTAAGAGGGGGGTACTGTCATGGTTAGGGCATGGTTAATGTCCTGTTCTCACAGGGTTAACTTTTGCCAGCCTATCTTCTCTTTGGATCTGGGAGGGGTATTTATTCTCACTCAAGGCTAGGATTCCCTGTCAGCTATACTGTTATTCTGGCTGTGTGTCTGACCCCCCTGGTGTGCGTGTATACTGCATTGCTTGTTTGATTCCCGTGTATGACCCGGTCTGTCCCCTCACTCTGTACTCCATCTCTCGTTTTGGTACTATTGTCTTCTCCGGTTCTGACCTCCTGGCTTGGCTATTGTTACTCCGTTACAGTTTGTCCCTATTGTACCGTCCATTGCCCGTTCTGGTTTTCTGATCTATTGCTATGTCCTGACTATTCGCTCTGTCTAACCCTTTGGACTGTCTTGCTATCTCCTGCTTTGACCCGGCTTGATCTGGTTTACGTCCCTGTCTATGCCCCTTGGTAACTTGTCCCGTAGTTACCTTTCTAGGAGTTTCCCTGCAGCTCCTAGCTGTCAGGGTCCTGTCAGCGCCAGCGTGCAGCCTCCACTGAGCAGGGACTCACCCGCACTGTAGGGGGGGCAGGGGTCAGGTACAGCCGGAAAGTACAGATACACAGGACCTGTAGACGCTGAAGTTTAGCAAGCAGTCTCAGGACCTACTGTCATGTGACTGCAAGGGGCGGGGCTTAGCATCCTGCTTTCTGAGATGGCAGGACACTATACAGAAATACTCAGAGTCAGGCAAAATGGAGGTCATACACAGATATATCAGTAAAGTACCAGGGATGAGACAGAACGGATAGTCAGGGCCAAGCAGAAGTCAAAACCAAACAGACATAGAAGGTACCAAGCAGAATCCAAAGCAATATCCAGAGAACAGACCGAGTCGGACACAGAGAATCAAGCAACCAGAACATAGCACAAACACACTCAGTGGTCACCACACAATGCCAAGGGCAAAAGTATAACTGACGGGGATGGGAGCGTCCTGAGGCTATAAGAAGCCTCTCCCAGAACCAGGGAGAAGCCACAATCATAGCCCCAGGTGTGCAGGTAAGCCTGCACTGGGATCACAACCTTTAACCCCAGAAATGCCAGTCATCAGCACTGGTTCCAGACATTAACCCCACTTGTGCGAGTCAAACCCGCACTGAGATCATGACACTAGCTCTGTGGAGCTTAGGTCATGCCCCCAGCAGTCACGTGCTTCAGGTTCTGATAGTCTGAAGCATGCATCATCACCGCTGCTGCCCCGCTCCACAGGTATCTTTGAGCACTGTTTTTGTACTCAGGACACGCGCACTGGCTCAGTGAGCAAGTGCAGTGTGGTGTTCCTGACATCTGTACTCTGTCGTGAACAATGTTAACATCATTTCTGCGATCGGCTATCTCTTCCTTGGGTGATTTGGGTGAAATCTTTAAATAGGTTTTTCATGTATTCAGCTGTGGGTAGGGCTTTAATATATTACTTTATATCTGGATCATTTTGTATAGAATCCACATCTTCATCGCTATATGACCAATGATTGGTTAGAAGTGGGCCTTCAATTTGTGCAAGGCTCTCTGAGATTTACTGCCCATAGGAGTTTCAGTGGGCAGATGTTTTTGAGCCTTGTCTTCATCTTGGATTTTTTTAGTTGTCTTATGAGGCTTGCTTGGCTCATCAGTGTGAGTTTTAGTGGATCTTCCCATTTTGTGGTCTGATTTAGTATAACTACACCGGGAGAAGTGCCAAGTGATTAAATCATGTGAGCGAAATGTTGTTCTGTATTAGATTTGTACAAAGAAAAAAAACACGGTGGTCAAGTGTCTTGCAATTGCACCAGAGGTGCAGTAAATGGCAGTATGTTTACATGAGACTTTATGAGAATGTTCATCTGTATGACTTCGCAAGTTATTTTACTTTTCTTTTTCTTTCCCTTTCTTTCTTCTTTCACTCAAAGATATAGAGTTAAGCTTGTGAGAATTTGCGTCTCAAAGTATGTAACAGCAGCTAGGAGTGCTTCTTAAGATGCAGGGGATTTTAGTTGATGTGAAAAGAGTCTCTCTTCTGCCCCTCCCTTTGTGCTTGCTTTATTAGAAAGGTGCCTGCATTGTGCTGTTGTTGTGAGGGGTCCACTTAGGGATCAGTTTCCAAGTATATTCAACTATTTTCCTCTCTTGTGAATCCTGTGAAAAGTCTGTAGCAGAAAGTCTCTGATATATAGTGAGCTGCTGATCTGTTTCACACACTTCTAGACAATATGAGCTGATCTGCCAGCTATGGTGCAGAGCAACAAGATGGCACTGCTTCCCTGTCTCCCCAAGCTCCCTGTTGGTTTCAGCTCCCCCCTGAGCAGAGTAGCCCCCTGGGAGCAGTGAGGTGGATGGCCCCCTGAAATCTGTAGCTGGCTGGATGCCAGGAGAAGCTCCGAGGCAGGCAGGAGATATGTGTGAGCTGATGGACCGGAATACTCAGCCAGTCTCAGGAGGAACAGAGTGGGTGGCCAGACACTGCCAGACCAGAATGAATGGATCCCAGACAATAGGACAAGAGCAAATAGTCAAGAGCAATTAGTTGGGGGACAGAGGGTGCACGTGGCACTGAATCCCAGGTAAGACCCACCAGAGATTTCCCCTTACCTCCTTAGCTGGTCTCCTGAGGATAAGTCACTTCTTACTTTTGGTGTGAGGATGTTTCTTTGCTTGTACTCTCCAGCAGATCTCCAGGGATTAAAGTGCCCCCTTGTAAGCTGTATTTCGATCCAGATCAGTCTTGTTGAATCCACTTGCCTTTCTATTAGTAAGAATGCAGTTTCAACTAGTTAAATTAATTTCTTGGTACAAATTCACTTGTTTTTCCTTGTCTAGGAGCAGGAGCTGTGGTGATGTGCGTCTGTCCTGTGTGCTGCCTAGGCCACTCCCCCCCCCCCGAGTTATTTATTTTGTAATTTTCATTAAATAAAGAATTGCTTCTTAAATTTTTGAGTGTTCACTGTGTTATCCAGGCCACCAAGATATGGTTGACAACTAAGCCATTATGGCGTGCTCCTATCTATGGTCCCCTGATGAGCCTTTAAATTAGGAGGGGGTCAAACGCGTAGGGACGGGACGATGACATTGACAATATTCAGATAAGTAACCTGCAAAGGTTTTTTTCTTTGGGCATGTTTGTTTCTGCAATCTGGAATTATTTACTTTCCTATTTATGGAACTTCAACAAAACGTGGCAACAAATCAAAGTATCAACCACAAAGAAGCGAACCAATTCAATAAATTTAAAATATTCTTTTTTATTACAAAATTTAAACATCTATCTTACAATGACCACATATACATAAATTCATAGAAAATTAACCCACAAGACAACAATGATAATCTATTCCAAAAATGTAATCAATATTTAATTAATCCGTAATAATAAATTTATAGATCATTACTGCAACCAGCACATTGAAAAATGATTTTTTTATATACTCATGCCCAAACACTTAGTAAATAGCAAACAAATGCCTATACAAAATTGTACCAGCAATAATGATTACAGTTGTGGCCAAAAGTATTGACACCCCTGCAATTTTGTCAGATAATACTCAGTTTCTTCCTGAAAATTATTGTAAGCACAAATTCTTTGGTATTATTATCTTCATTTAATTTGTCTTAAATGAAAAAACACAAAAAGAATTGTCCTAAAGCCAAATTGGATATAATTCCACACCAAACATAAAAAAGAGGGTGGACAAAAGTATTGGCACTGTTCGAAAAATCATGTGATTCTTCTCTAATTTGTGTAATTAGCAGCACTGTAACTTATCTGTGGCACCTAACAGGTGTTGTCAATAACTAAATCACACTTGCAGCGAGTTGACATGGATTAAAGTTGACTCAACCTCTGTCCTGTGTCCTTGTGTGTAACACATTGAGCATGGAGAAAAGAAAGAAGACCAAAGAACTGTCTGAGGACTTGAGAAACCAAATTGTGAGGAAGCATGAGCAATCTCAAGGCTACAAGTCCATCTCCAAAGACCTGAATGTTCCTGTGTCTACCGTGCGCAGTGTCATCAAGAAGTTTAAAGCCCATGGCACTGTGGCTAACCTCCCTAGATGTGGACGGAAAAGAAAAATTGACAAGAGATTTCAACGCAAGATTGTGCGGATGTTGGATAAAGAACCTCGACTAACATCCAAACAAGTTCAAGCTGCCCTGCAGTCCGAGGGTACAACAGTGTCAACCTGTACTATCCGTCGGCATCTGAATGAAAAGGGACTGTATGGTAGGAGACCCGGGAAGACCCCACTTTTTACCCCGAGACATAAAAAAGCCAGGCTGGAGTTTGCCAAAACCTACCTGAAAAAACCTAAAACGTTTTGGAAGAATGTTCTCTGGTCAGATGAGACAAAAGTAGAGCTTTTTGGGCAAAGGCATCAACATAGAGTTTACAGGAGAAAAAAAGAGGCATTCAAAGAAAAGAACACGGTCCCTACAGTCAAACATGGCGGAGGTTCCCTGATGTTTTGGGGTTGCTTTGCTGCCTCTGGCACTGGACTGCTTGACCGTGTGCATGGCATTATGAAGTCTGAAGACTTCCAACAAATTTTGCAGCATAATGTAGGGCCCAGTGTGAGAAAGCTGGGTCTCCCTCAGAGGTCATGGGTCTTCCAGCAGGACAATGACCCAAAACACACTTCAAAAAGCACTAGAAAATGGTTTGAGAGAAAGCACTGGAGACTTCTAAGGTGGCCAGCAATGAGTTCAGACCTGAATCCCATAGAACACCTGTGGAGAGATCTAAAAATGGCAGTTTGGAGAAGGCACCCTTCAAATATCAGGGACCTGGAGCAGTTTGCCAAAGAAGAATGGTCTAAAATTCCAGCAGAGCATTGTAAGAAACTCAGTGATGGTTACCGGAAGCGGTTGGTCGCAGTTATTTTGGCTAAAGGTTGTGCAACCAAGTATTAGGCTGAGGGTGCCAATACTTTTGTCTGGCCCATTTTTGGAGTTTTGTGTGAAATGATCAATGTTTTGCTTTTTGCTTCATTCTCTTTTGTGTTTTTTCATTTAAGACAAACTAAATGAAGATAATAATACCAAAGAATTTGTGATTGCAATCATTTTCAGGAAGAAACTGAGTATTATCTGACAAAATTGCTGGGGTGTCAATACTTTTGGCCACAACTGTATGCTCCTATTCAGACTATAGCATTTTATATCAAATTGCATGTGTGAATTTTATCTGAACAAATTTATATAGACAAAAATACTCCTGCTCATATACACACTACAATGTTGTCATAGACAGAAAGATATTAATAATCCACTATTAGACAAATGCCCAATTACTTGGCAAAATCGCTCATAGAGGAATGATTTAAGTGAAATTATAAGGGCGGAAAAATCCTGCTCCTAATCGGAATAAAGCATTCTACTGGGCACTTGCCTGCAAAAGTATGTCTATACAAAAATATATGGGCAGAAATATTACTGCTCCTAAATATCGCCACAGCGCTTCCAATCAAACAACTGTCACAGAAAAAAAAGGGAGGCATAAAAGGTATTTACCTAAAGAGGTTCCAGTAAACAGTGCTCCGCTGCTGAACCCTGTCCTGCTGAAAGAAACAAACACCCTTAATACGCCGGAGAAGTGCTTCTTCTCAGCGGCAATGCAGGAGCCACAAGACGCTGCGGTTCTCTGGCTCTGTTCTGTCGCGGTAACCCTGTGACAGTACCCCCCCTTCTACGAGGGACCTCCGGAACCTCAGGGCCTGGTTTATCCGGATGTGCCACATGGAAGGCCCGAACCAGTCTAGCCGCATGGACGTCAGAAGCTAGAACCCACATCCTCTCCTCAGGACCATACCCCCTCCAATGCACCAAGTACTGCAGTGACCGGCGAACAAAACGAGAGTCCAAGATCTTAGCAATCTGGAACTCCAGATTACATCGACCATAACAGGAGGAGGTGGCACGGGTGAAGGTGCAGCCGATGTCACATATTTCTTGAGAAGTGAATGGTGAAAAACATTATGAATTTTGAAAGTCGGTGGCAGAGCAAGGCGGAATGCCACCGGGTTGATGACGGCTAAGATTTTATAGGGACCAATAAACCTGGGGCCCAATTTCCAAGATGGAACCTTCAACTTAATGTTCTTGGTGGACAACCACACCCAGTCACCAACACATAGGTCCGGACCCACCATACATCTCCGATCGGCCACACTCTTATACTTGGAACCCATCTTTCGCAAATTATTAGTCACCCCCTGCCATATGGTAGATATGGAAGAAGAAAACCATTCCTCCTCCGGTAAACCAGAGGGGTGATCACCATTAAACGAACTAAACTGTGGATGGAACCCATATGCCCCGAAAAACAGGGACTTACCGGTTGATTCTTGACAGCGATTATTAACTGCAAATTCAGCCAATGGTAAGTAGGTCACCCAGTCCTCCTGATTCTCAGACACAAAACATCTTAGATAAGTTTCTAAATTTTGATTAATCCATTCAGTCTGCCCGTTAGACTGCGGGTGAAAAGCCGACGAGAGTGACAAATGGATCCCAAGACGGTTGCAAAACGCCCTCCAGAATTTGGAGACAAACTGCACCCCCCCGATCTGAGACAATATCGGTAGGAACCCCATGCAGTCTGATTATCTCCCTGATGAAGACTTGCACCAGAGTCTTGGCGTTAGACAAGGCTGGTAGTGCAATAAAATGAGACATTTTACTGAACCTATCTACCACCACCAAGATTACAGTGTTCCCTGCAGACGCAGGTAAGTCAGTAATAAAATCAACTGACAAGTGAGTCCAAGGTCTGTTGGGGATCTCCAATGGTTGGAGAGCCCCAGATGGTCACGCATGCGAAGTCTTAGAACGCTCACAGACATTGCAGGCGGCCACATACTCCCAAACATCCTTATGAGCACCTGGCCACCAAAAACGCCTAGTAAGTAGATCTGCGGTGGCCTTATTCCCCGGATGTCGAGTCAGCACTGTATCATGGTGTTCACTGAGGACTCTTAGACGAAGATTGAGCGGCACAAACAGTTTACCCAGAGGACAGGTAGCATCAGCAACCTCTCTTTCAAGATCAGAGCATATTGATGCCATCACTACCCCTTTTTGTAGAATAGGTACCGGTTTGCACTTATCGCCTCCCCCCGGAAAGCAGCGGGACAAAGCATCTGCTTTAACATTTTTGCTCCCCGGCCTAAAAGTAACAAAAAAGTTAAACTTGGTAAAGAATAACGCCCATCTTGCCTGACGCGGTGTAAGATGCTTTGCCGACTCCAAGTAAACCAGATTCTTATGATCAGTGATCACCATCACAGGGTGAACCGCTCCCTCCAAAAAATGACGCCACTCCTCAAATGCCAATTTGATAGCCAAGAGTTCTCTATTACCAATATCATAGTTTCTCTCAGCTGGCGAAAGTTTTTTAGAGAAGTATGCGCATGGTTGCCATTTACCAGGAGATGCACCCTGCGACAAAACAGCCCCCACTCCCACCTCGGATGCATCCACCTCTACGATAAAAGGCCGAGTGACATCAGGCTGAATAAGAATTGGCGCAGAAGCAAAACACCTATTCAGTGTGTCAAACGCCTCCCTGGCTGGACTGGGCCACTTGGAGTAGTCTGTCCCCTTTTTGGTCATATCAGTGAGTGGTTTGGCTACTACAGAAAAGTTTTTTATGAATTTTCAGTAGTAGTTGGCGAAACCTAAAAACCTTTGTAAGGCCTTTAAGTCCTCAGGACGATCCCATTCCAATACCGCCCGGATCTTCGCTGGATCCATGCGAAAACCGGTGGAGGATAATACATATCCAAGAAAAGGGATCTCTTCAACTGAGAACATACACTTCTCCGGTTTGACATACCACTTATTGTCATGTAGAAGGTGGGGATCTTGCCTGACATGTTGCTGGTGTGATTCAAGGTCAGGTGAATATACAAGGATATCATCCAGGTAAATAACCACAAACCTGCCTACTAGGTGACTGAAGATGTCATTAATAAAGTGCTGAAATACGGCAGGCGTGGTCGTCAATCCAAATGGCATCACTAGACACTCGTAATGCCCCTCTGGCGTATTGAACGCAGTCTTCCACTCATCCCCCTCCTTAACGTGGATGAGGTTGTATGCCCCCCTGAGGTTCATCTTAGAGAACCATTTTGCTCCCACAATTTGATTAAAGAGGTCGGGGATCAGAGGTAGCGGATACGGATCACGGATAGTGATAGCATTCCGTTCCCGGAAATCCAGGCAAGGACGTAACCCCCATCCTTCTTGACAAAAAAAACCCCTGCGGCAAGGTGAGAAGAGGATGGTCTGATATGACCCTTAGCCAGACTTTCCTTAATTTAGTCCTTCATGGCCTGCCTCTCTGGACCTGAGATGTTATAAAGTCTGCTCTTGGGCAGCTTGGCACCAGGGACCAGATTAATGGCACAGTCATGAGGACGATGAGGAGGAAGCTCTTGGCTCCCCTGCTCTGAAAACACATCCTCGAAGTCTGACGCATAATGGGGCATGGACGGAGTACACACCCTTGCCAGCCGGATACACAAGCAGTGTCCTTGACAGTAAGTACTCCATTTTATCACCTCCCGTGTCTGCCAATCAATTACCAGATTGTGGTCGGCGAGCCAAGGAAGTCCCAGTACTACAGGTGAGGGCAGGCCCTCAAGCACATAACAGCTTAACACCTCAGAATGTATGGCTCCCACCTGTAGTCGCAAGTCATGGACCACCTGCGTGAAATGCCCCTGCCTTAGAGGGCCGGAATCGATAGCTATAATTGGTATCGGTCTGGACAAGGTATGTGGGACAAGACCTTGGTCCCGGACGAACTTGGCGTCTATCAAATTAAACCCCGCCCCACTGTCCAAGAAGGCAGATACGTCTACCTTATTTTCCCCTATGTACAAAATAGCTGGAAGAAAAAACTGCGTCTTTCCCACCGAGGTTACGAGTACACCCGAGTTACCAACCTCCCCGCAACCCGGGCCCTCTAGTTTTCCGGCGGTTGTTTAAACAAATGACGGGTAGGACATGTGTTAACAAAATGACCTGTTTTGCCACAACAGAAACACACTCCCCCTTATGCCGAACTACTGTATGTTTGCTTGGTTGGAAAGCCGCACCCTCCTGCATGGGTTCCACAGTGGGATCTGTACAGACCATGCTGAAACTTGGACCTCCCATCCCCAGAGGTAACTCCTTTTTTCTCTGGCGAAGACTGCGATCAACCCGGATCGCCAGAGACATGGCCGCCTCTAGGGAGTCAGGAGTCTCATAGAGAGCTAGGGTATCTTTAACCCTCTCAGAGAAACCCTCACAGAACTGATTACGGAGGGCTGGGTCATTCCACCTAGTGTCGGTGGCCCACCGCCAGAACTCGGAGCAGTATTCCTCAGCTAGACTGTCTCCTTGCTGAAGTTGGCGCAGAGATGACTCAGCCAAGGAGACGCGATCAGGGTCGTCATACACCAAGCCCAAAGCCTGAAAGAAACCCTCTACTGTCTGGAGTGAGTGTGAGTCAGATGGGAGAGAGAATGCCCATGCTTGTGGGTCCCCCTGCAGGAGCGAGATAACAATCCCCACCTGTTGCTCCTACGTACCGGAGGATACCGGACGCAGCCGGAAATAAAGTTTGCAGGCCTCACGGAACACAACAAACTTGTCCCGCCCACCAGAGAACCTGTCTGGCAGCGCGACCTTGGGTTCAACAATGATTTGTCTGGATGATGCAATCCCCACACCAGATGTAACAGGGGGCTGTGAAACCACCGTGCGTAAATCCACCACCTCCAAACTGAGCTGCTGCAACTTCCCTGTCAGCACTGTGATGGGATCCATCATGGATCAGAAAAAGGTCTTCAGTCTAAGATAATGTCACGATTGGGCTGGCGAGTAAACTTAGACCAGGGGAACCTTACCTGGCCCTGACACTAGGGGGCACCATAACTCGCCCTGTTCCCCGGGATACCTCAGATGGCAAGGATGCCGGGGCCTCCGCCCTAGCCCTGTCTCCTAGCTTAGCCCTGCATCTGTCCCCCTCCCCCCTCCCGGGGAAGAGAGGCACTACCGTGTACCGAAGTACACCAACCCGACAGACAGGGGAACGAGACAAGGGTAAAAGAAAATTCCACTCACAAATAATCTCACAAGCAACAGAGGTATACACCAGGGTGTAAAGGATGGGGGAAGAAAACAAAGCAGGAATGGATGAGGAATCTCCAAGCGTACAAACCACACAGTCGTCGCACAATAAACTCCTCCAGCACTCCTAACACCAGCTCCTTTCTCTCCAGATCCTTGAAGCAAATGCTATCTCAGACAAAGATCTGGTCTGTGGACCTAGTCTTTATAGGAGAGAGGAGTGGTTAACCAAGCACAGCTGAAAGCAGGGATTTCCACATGACCGATTAACCCCTGTCCTGCTGAAAGAAACAAACCCCTTAATACGCCGGAGAAGTGCTTCTTCTCAGCGGCAATGCAGAAGCCACAAGACGCTGCGGTTCTCTGGCTCTGTTCTGTGCGGTAACCCCGTGACATACATGACACAGTAATCAAAAAAGGCTTTACAATCAATATACCTAATTTGGACATGTCCGTGCGAAATGAGTCATCCACAGCTGAACAGTAATTTAGGTATCCATAGCTACTACCACTAGCAGCTAACTGCGTGGGTGTAACCATGGATACCTAAGTACTGTAAGGCCCTGTATATGAGTTAAGTGACATATCTAATAAGGAGAGGAACTCTCCCTGGTGGCAAGTTAAGGCATAAGCCTTTTTTGAACGTTAGCCTGTGAGGCAACACTGTGAGGCAACATTTGAGGCAACACTGTGAGGCAACACTCAGGCAACAGTGTGAGGCAACATTACATAGATGGAACAAATTGAGCGCGCTGATGCACATAGAGAAGCGAATCGCATACGAATGCGTAACCTGAGTCTTAATGAAACAGCAGACGAGCGAAATTGTCGAAGAACTGCTGATGCAGCCAGAGGACAGCCAGAGCAAGAGAAACGAATGAAGTAACTGAATCATGTAGAGCATCTAATGCTGCGCGACAACGAGCAACATGCAATGCACAAAGTGATACACACATTTCACAAAAAAGAGAACAAGATAGAATACGTGTCCAAAATGCAAGAGCCACTCGACGACGGCAAGTTACATTTGCCGCTAGAGGACTTCCCAATCAAATTGATGAGACACGTATTGAAGAACACTATGCTGGCAAACTGACATTCCAATGTCAGTTCTGCCAATCTAAAAATTTAAAAGATAAAATGGCGCAGGCGAAAACATTCCCTTCCTGCTGCAAGAGAGGGCGCATCCAATTACGCCCCATTCGTATGGATAATCAATTAGTCAAGTTGATGAAAGGAGAGCATCAGCACTCCAATAACTTTATGGCTAATATAAGGCAATACAATAGCTCGCTTGCTTTGGCATCAATGGGAGCACAAGTAGCGCCACCTCCTGGGCATGGTGCATACTGTTTTCGAATTCATGGACAAATTTACCACAGAACTGCCCCATTGCATCCCACAGTGGGTAATAGTCCCAAGTTTGCCCAGACTTATATCTTGGACAGTGACGAAGCATTAAGTACAAGAAGTCAAGCAAATAAAAAGTGCCTCCCAGCACTGCTGTCATCTCTTGGAGAGAAAATAAAAGCAATTAACCCACTCACAAGAGCCTTCACAATGATGAGGGAATTTAAAATAGATGATACGTGGGTACACCCCTTTGCGAGGTCAGTCTGCTGCGTGGTCACACCCCATTGCGTAGTTCATAATGAAAGCGCGCGCCCAAAGGGCGCACAATCACTCGTGTTCAATCTAAAGAACAGAATTGAATAATTTGAGAAGAAAAGCATAACATATTCTACACTAGTAGAACACCCGTGGCTTCGCTTGCAGAAAATATGTTAAATTGTTGGTTATGGTAGCTAAAGTAAAATTTTCTGTCACGGTCACGCGTGGCTGGACACAGAGCCCCCAGCAGGGTGGATTTAGATGACACGCGTGACCCTGGATACACCTCCTCCAGTGGGGCGAATTTAAATAATAAGACATGCAGCTGGAAACGCCGCCTCCAGTAAGGCGAATTTAAACAATAAGGGAAACCTGAGTAAACAATAACAATGGGGGCCCTGCGATAGGGAACGGGGATGTGGAGACCTCCTGCACTCCCCTGAGCCAGTGTCCCTGCACTTCTAACGTTCCCTGTTGTGAGTTCATTCTCTGGTTCACCAGTTATGAGTTCTCCTTCCAGACTCCCTCTGGAGGTAACAGGAGGTAGTGAGGCTGATTTGATCTGTGGAGATCTGTCACCTGAGAATGAGGTTGACGATTGGATCTCAGGAGTCTCAGATTGGATTTAAGACAGCCGACGCTCTATTCAGTTGCTGGTTATTCCTTCTGGCTTGTGAGCTCTTGGTTTTCAGCTCTGTTCCAGTCATCTAAAGCTAAGTTTTTCTGCTAATGTTCACACTTGATTTTGTTGGTCAATTCAGTTTTTTGTGTGGTCAGCCAGCCCCGGCTGGGGGCTGTGCTGAATTTCCACTCTTATTTATCAGTATTTTGCCACTTTGCTTTTTGTCCCTTACTAGTTTGGTCTCTTTTTGCTCTGTCTCAGAATATTTCAGAGTGCTGATATAGTGGGAGAAGTCTAGTGACTTCAGGGTTAATTTTGCTATCAGAAGTGTTGGACATTATTTTTGTAGGGTTTTTGACAGTGTCTTTCCTTTCCTTTCCTTTCTAGTTAGTTTGGGCCCCATCGTTTGCTCAGCCTATTTTCCTGCCTGTGTTTGTGCCTTCATCTTGTTTCACCGTCAATACATGTGTGGGGGCTATCTATTCCTTTGGGGTGTGCTCTGGGTCAGTTAGTTTTCCCCTTTTCACCCTTCAGGCTTATTTAGTCCTCCGGCTGTGACGAAGCATCTAGGAACATCGTAGGTACGCTCCGCGGCTGCTGCTAGTTGTGTGGTAGGATCAGAGATCTGCAATCTGCATAGTTATCAACCTCTCTGGTTTTCTGTGACTTAGCTTGTTTTGCTTTTTCCTCCTCAGTGACCCATTCATAACAGTTCCCTATGCCGGTTCTGCACCGGGCGATGCACAGGAACCTTAAAACCCTGACTCGCCCTGCACCTAAACCCTCACTAGGGAATTGGTCGGTGCGGAAACTAATCCCACCACTGCACTATACACACATAAGGGAAAATGACAATACAGGGGAACACCACTTAGCTTTTTGCTCTGTTGCTTATGCTCCCAACAACAGAGCCCACCACCTGCATGCATCTTCTCCTCCAACAGGATCCATCACCATAACCGGATCCATCACCATAGTGCAGCCTTGGAGCAGAGTCCACCACAAGTTGCAGCTGCCCAGTAAACAGAGTCCCAAAGATGAGTCCAGCTTCTGCCAAAAAGTCCAGCATGCTTGAGTCCAACTTTTCTGCCAAAAAGTCCAGCATGCTTGAGTCCAGCTTTCAGCAACCAAGTCCAGCATGCCGAGTGCAACTCTCACCATAGTCGCCACTCCACCAAGCCATGCAAGCACTTCCTGCTGACACCATAAACTGCGACTCCACCACGCCAAGCCAGCCCTTCTTGCAGACCCCATCGTTGGGCTCCACCAATACATGCCAGCACTCCTTGCAAACTCCATAGCTGCCACTCGACCCCTCTGGCTGGGCTGCACAGGACTCTTGTTCAGCTCCATCTTTCACCCAGGCTTACTTGTGAATGACTAACTGAAGACCTATCACCAACAGTGATTGATACACCTGACACTCTTTTATAGAGCATCACACCTGTTTTATAATTATGTGCACTTAACCAAAGAAACTAAAGTGCACTACCGCTCACCACCACCGGGGCAACTTAGAACAAACGACACCACAGTGCAATAACTCTAATGGCCACCGGGGGCAATCACACCACTTTGGCACACAGTCAAAGGAAAAAAGTTCAATTTGTCCATTTAACTTTTCAGATGCAGCCTGGATCATGACAGTACCCCCCCATAATGAGGGGCCTCTGGACCCTCATGACCACTCCTCATCAGGGTACCACGTACAGCAGGGATGCCCAGATCCAGAGTTCACCCCACCACTACCTGACACTTCAGGTTAATGACAAACGAACCGCTGGTATTGGCAATGTATGTTCTGGAGGCACCACTCATCTCCACAGTGCCGACTTGGGGAATGAGTTTATGTATGCGTATGTTTGTTATGAGCTGGTAAGATGTTTTTTGGTGGCCACCCATACAAGCTCGTTCACACACAGGTCCGGACCTGAACGTTTATTGCCACACATTCGTTTGTCATATTTTGGTGAACTCATTCTGGACTCGACAACAGAGGCATCCCCCTGTGTCACCACACTCACACCCTCGCTATTCACCAAGGGAACACCACCCTCTAACCCTTTACACCACGAGGTCTGCGCCTCCCAGGGTTGGCTAATGGCGAGGGTTGAGATTTGCCCCTACTCCCCCCGCAGCACACCTGCTGCTCACACCATTGAGGGAGGGGCCTGGGATGTGGAGGAAAAATACACTCGCTGGTCGCCTCCACACGACCAGGAGGGGCGGCTTCTTCGGTGGTATTGAAGATTTGGCGTGTGCCCCGCGGACTATATCACCAGTCTGCTCACTACAGGGACGTATCCCATCACCTCGGGGAACCCCAGACAGCACCATGGGGATCACCAACTCCACGCACCAGTCTGGGTGCGTCCGCCAGTATGAACAAGTCCCGCTCCCCAGCAATGACTAGGGGCTTTTTGCTAGACCGCAGCCGCCATTTGATTTTCTGGTGAAGCCAAAGGGAAGGCCCCCGACCCTGATAACTACTGCTGCAGTGGCTCTAACACACCATGCCCCTCCTCACTCATCTCAGTGAGGCACGGCAGCAATGCTCAGCGGTCTCCATATGGCCAAGGCTCACCAGAAAAAAAAATGTATGGTTGGTGATACTGTCACGGTCACGCGTGGCTGGACACAGCGCCCCCAGCAGGGCGGATTTAGATGACACGCGTGACCCTGGATACACCGCCTCCAGTGGGGCGAATTTAAATAATAAGACGTGCAGCTGGATACGCCGCCTCCAACAGGCGAATTTAGGTAATACACGTAACATGTAAATCTGGAAACCCCGCCTCCAGTAAGGCGAATTTAATCAATAAGGGAAACCTGGGTAAACAATAACAATGGGGCCCTGCGATGGGTAACGGGGATGTGGAGACCTTCTGCACTCCCCTGAGCCAGTGTCCCTTCACTCCTAACGTTCCCTATGCCGGTCCGCACCGGGCAACGCACAGGAAGCTTAAAACCCTGACTCGCCCTGCTCCTAAACCCTCACTAGGGAATTGGTCGGTGCGGAAACTAATCCCACCACTGCGCTAAACACACATAAGGGAAAATGACAATACAGGGGGACACCACTTAGCTTTTTGCTCTGTTGCTTATGCTCCCAACAACAGAGCCCACCACCTGCATGCATCTTCTCCTCCAACAGGATCCATCACCATAACCGGATCCATCACCATAGTGCAGCCTTGGAGCAGAGTCCACCACCTGTTGCAGCTGCCCAGTAAACAGAGTCCCAAAGATGAGTCCAACTTTTCTGCCAAAAAGTCCAGCATGCTTGAGTCCAGCTTTCAACAACCAAGTCCAGCATGCTGAGTGCAACTCTCACCATAGTCGCCACTCCACCAAGCCATGCAAGCACTTCCTGCTGACACCATAAACTGCGACTCCACCACGCCAAGCCAGCCCTTCTTGCAGACCCCATCGTTGGACTCCACCAATACATGCCAGCACTCCTTGCAGACTCCATTGCTGCCACTCGACCCCTCTGGCTGGGCTGCACAGGACTCTTGTTCAGCTCCATCTTTCACCCAGGCTTACTTGTGAATGACTAACTGAAGACCTATCACCAACAGTGATTGATACATCTGACACTCTTTTATAGAGCATCACACCTGTTTTATAATTACATGCACTTAACCAAAGAAACTAAAGTGCACTACCGCTCACCACCGGAGCAACTTAGAACAAACGACACCACAGTGCAATAACTCTAATGGCTACCGGGGGCAATCACACCACTTTGGCACACAGTCAAAGGAAAAAAAGTTCAATTTGTCCACTTAACTTGTCAGATCCAGCCTGGATCATGACATTTTCAGTGTCACCCTGAAATTGACATTTTCAAAGTGCTGCAGTAAAAAAAAAATTTCACTTTAAATTTTTATTATTTTGGCATTTTACTAATTTGTCAGTCACAACTGTTGTTTTCCCCTCAGCACTTTTACTTTCACCTTCACATTTCTCCATTATATGTATAGGGACTAACTTCAGGGGTCCCAAACTCATGACGGGGGGACGCTAGCGAGATTTAACGTGCTCTTGTGGGTGGAGAGGGGGCATGCCAAATTTCACCCAAATCGGGCAAGAACTATGGATTTGTATAGAGCAGGCTACTACAGATTGAGTTTTATATATATAGATACCTGTAAAAATGTGTATTCACAGCTTGGTGTCCTATCTCACAGAACTGAAAGAACAGTGAAACCTCCACCCTTTTGAATAATGAGATGAAGTACACAGGAAAACAAATCAATTTTGCAGGCAGAAAAAATTGGTTAATGTTATCGGGTCATATTGACCCAAACAGTGCAAGTGTAACAATCAGCATGTAGCAAAAAGTAAACAAAAAAACACTCATAGTAAGAACCCCTCAAATGAGGAAAAGTCAATTCATCACAAGTTTCAGGTATAATAAAAAATCTGCAGGGTCTCAAATTTCATTTCTGGTCATATTGACCCAAACAGAACAGCAGGGTTAAACCAGAGAGTTATATCACACCAAATAATAAATATTCACTATATGTCTACTTTACATCATCATTTTTTTATTTTATCTTCTTTGTTAGGAAGCTAGAAGGGTGAAAAGTTAATCAGCAATTTCTCATTTTTGCAACAAAATTTACAGAGCCATTTTTTGTTAGGGACCACATCACATTTGAAATAGGGCCTATATAACAGAAAATACTCATATGTGGTACCATTCTAAAAACTGCACCCCTCAAAGTTCTCAAAACCACGTTCGAGAAGTTTATTATCCCTTCAGGTGCTTCACAGGAATTAAAGCAATGTAGTAGGAAAAATGTAAATTTTACTTTTTCAAACAAAAAAATTGTGGTTTTAGCACCAAATTTTTCATTTTCACAAGGATAACAGGAGACAATTGAGGCCAAATTTTTTTTGTGCAATTTCTGCTGAATACGCCAATACCCCATATGTGGGGTGTAGGGATTCACTCTGGTAGGTAATGGCAGGCCTGCAGTTACGAGGCAACACACAAACTTAAAGTCCAATTTCAGTGGTTTAATGTCACGTTGCAAACAGCAGGTTAACAGAAAGTAAGGAAAAACATAAATATACTCCAGCTTGGAGAACCACTGGTCCCAGACTCACCCCTTGCACGGGATGGGCTTAACTAAGCGGCTGCCAGGTCCGCGGCATCCGCCAGGTGCCATTCCCAGGGTTGTTGAGAGTCTTGCTGCTATAGTCCTGCAGCACGGGGATCCTGTATACAAGTTCAGGCTAAGTCCAGCCAAGTTCCTGTAACTTCCAGACACACTCACCATGTGCAAAACACCATCCTCCATTACATAGCCCATAACCCCTCCTACAAGTGAGGTAAACATCACATGGGCTGATCACGTGACCATGACATCATCGCAGATCCTGTCTTTAGGGAAAAACCCGGCCAAACATTAACCTGCTGGGAGAAATGTATCTCCCATCCAGTAAAACACCCTTTACTTTACCACATACCTCCCTCCTATGTTCAACCCTAAGGGGGTGGACACATGACATACAGTGAACTCTGGACAGGGCATCTGCATTCCCCTGTAGTCTGCCTGCCCGATGTTCTACCGAAAATTTAAAATTTTGCAGGGACAGGAACCACCTGGTGACTCGGGCATTCCTCTCCTTATTTTGACTCATCCACGTAAGAGGGGAATGATCTGTCATCAACCGAAATGTTCTCCCCAGCAAATAGTAGCGCAATGACTCCAGTGCCCACTTGATGGCCAGGCACTCTCTCTCCACTATACTGTACCTGGTTTCAACTGGGGTAAGCTTCCAGCTTGGGAAACTAATGGGATGCTCTTCTCCATTAACCTCCTGAGACAGCACGGCCCCGAGCCCTCAGAGGCATCCGTCTGCACAACAAACTCTTTTTTGAAATTTGGAGTGATCAGAACTGGTGTACAACACAGTACCTCTCTTAACTTTGTAAAGACCTCCTCTAACTGATCATTCCAGTGGACAATCACAGATTTCCTCCCTTTTAAGCAGTCTGTTAAAGGCGCAAACAGGGTTGGAAAGTTGGGAATGAACCACCTGTAATATCCCACCAAACCTAAAAAGGCTTTTACCTGTTTTGTTGTGAGGGGACGGGGTCAGTTCTGAATTGCCTCCACTTTGTTTACTTGAGGCTTGAGAACTCCTCTCCCAATGACGTAACCCAAGTACCGGGCTTCCTCCAACCCTATGGAACTCTTCTTTGGGTTGGCAGTTAGCCCTGCTTTTTGCAGAGAGTCTATCACTGCCTGTACTTTTGCTAAGTTACTTTCCCAGTCGGTGCTGTACACAATAATATCGTCTAGATAGGCGGAGGCATAGCGGCGATGGGGAGAGAGAACAATACCCATTATTCGCTGGAACGTTGCTGGTGCGTCATGCAACCCAAAGGGTAACACCTCATACTGGAACAGCCCCACGGGTGTTACAAAAGCCGTTTTTTCCTTCATTGCCTCTGTTAGGGGTACTGTCAGGAACACCGCACTGCACTTGCTCACTGAGCCAGTGTGCGTGTCCTGAGTAAAAGCCGGGGTCAAAACGCGGGATAGCACAACAGTACCAAAGGGTTAGACAGAACGGATAGTCAGGACGTAGCAATAGATCAGAAAACCAGAACGGGCAATAGACGGTACAATAGGGACAAACTGTAACGGAGTAACAATAGCCAAGCCAGGAGGTCAGAACCGGAGAAGACATTAGTACCAAAATGTGAGACAGAGAACAGAGTGAGGGGACAGACTGGATCATAAACGGGAAGCAAACAAGCAATGCAGTATACACACACACCAGGGGGGTCAGACACACAGCCAGAATAACAGTATAGCTAGGGAGTCCTAGTCTGGAGAATAAATACCTCTTCCCAGATCCAAAGGGAGTCCAGCAAAATTAACCCTGAGAAAACAGGACATTAACCATGTCCTAACCATGACAGTACCCCCTCTTAATGTGGGGGCCACTGGACCCCCAGGTTTCTCAGGGTATCTGGCATGAAAAGCCCGCACCAGTCGATCAGCGTGTACCGAACTGGCCGGAACCCATGACCGATCCTCAACGGAATACCCCTTCCAATGAATAAAGTACTGAAGTCTCCGGCGCACCCACCGTGAATCAATGATGCGCCCTACCTCGTAATCCAGTTGACCCTCTACCAATACTGGTGTGCCACGGATGAGGGATCTTCTCTAACTGTCCCCACAGGTTTTAATAGGGACCTGTGGAAGACGTTAGCTATTTTGACGGAGGTGGGCAACTGTAATCTGTATGCCACCGGGTTGATCACCTCTACAATCTTGTATGGGCCAATAAATTTGGGGCCCAATTTCATAGAGGGTATCTTAAGTTTGATGTTACAGGTGGACAACAAGACTTTTTCCCCCACTGTTAACGCAGGACCCAAAGCCCTCCTCCTGTCTGCCAAATGTTTGTACTTCTTCTGGGCTTTGGAGATGTTCCTCTGCACCTCCCTCCAGAGGGTTTTTTAACTGTTGTACCATCCCCTCGACACCAGGGCAATCTGAATCCATACAGGAAAATTCTCCAAACTGCGGAACAAACCCATAATTGACCTGAAAGGGAATGCAAATTCTGCCATGGGTAATACCTCACACCAGTTTTCCTGTATGGAGGAGGCCAGGCATCTCAGAATCTGCTCCAACCACTGGTTGGTGCGTTCAGTCTGTCAATTAGATTCCGGGTGATAGGCAGTGGAGAATGACAACGTGACCCTCAACTTCATACAAAACGCTCTCCAAAACCTGGCCACAAATTGCACACCCCTGTCCGACACCACGTTCACAGGCACTCCATGCAATCGAACAATGTGCTGTATAAACAAGCGGGCCAAGGTTTCAGCAGATGGTAACGCAGGTAATGGCACAAAGTGGGCTTGCTTAGAAGATCTATCAACCACTACCAATACCACTGAGTTGCCCTTGGAAGATGGAAGATTAGTGATAAAGTCCATGGACAGGTGTGTCCATGGTTTATCCGGAATTGGCAAAGGCATCAATTCCCTGGCCGGCCGGACTTGAGAGCTTTTATAGCGAACGCACACCCCACAATTATTTACAAACCTTTTTATATCAGTACCCATAGAGGGCCACCAAAAACCCCTAGCTACTGCCCCATCGGTAGCTGCAATACCAGGGTGTGCACTTAACACAGAATCATGAAATTCTTGAAGGAGTGTGAGACGGAATTGTTCGGGTACAAACAATTTACCTGGGGTTTATTCCCGGGAGCTTGTGCTTGTGCTTCCAGAATCTCTCTCTGTAACTCAGAGGAGATTTCGGCTACAACCATTCCCGGATGAAGAATGGAGGAAGGAGGTTCTGGAGGGGACATAGAATCAAAACTTCGGGATAAGGCATCCGCCTTTACATTTTTAGACCCTGGTCGGAACGTGATGGTAAAATGAAATCGAGAAAAAAAAATTGCCCACCGAGCCTGTCTGGGGGTCAATCTCTTAGCAGACTCGATATAGGCCAGGTTTTTATGATCAGTGATGACCGTAATGGGATGAGCGGCCCCCTCCAAAAAATGCCTCCATTCTTCGAAGGCCAATTTAACCGCTAACAATTCCCTGTTACCGACATCATAGTTTCTCGGTCGAAGAGAACTTCTTAGAGAAAAAGGCACAGGGTTTGAGGTTAGTCAGGGCAGAGGGGCCCTGTGACAATACTGCTCCCACCCCCACCTCCGAAGCGTCGACCTCGACGATTAGAGGTCTTGACGAATCGGGTTGTGCCAACACAGGGGCTGTAGTAAAACACTTCTTTAATGTAAGGAAGGAATTCTTTGCGGCCACGGACCAATTTTTTACATCTACCCCTTTAAGAGTGAGGCCCGTCAAGGGTTTCACCACCTGCGAGAACCCTTTAATGAACTTCCTATAATAGTTTGCGAAGCCCAGAAATTGCTGCAACCCCTTCAGGTCCTGAGGCTGTACCCAAGCTGTAATGGCCTGAACCTTCCCTGGATCCATGCGGAATCCCTCCCCAGATACAATTACACCCAAAAAAGATAGTTCTTGCATAAAAAATGAGCACTTCTCCAGCTTAGCATACAAATGGTTCTCCCGGAGTCTCATAAGAACTGTACGTAGATGGTGTAAGTGTGACTGACTGTCCTCAGAGTATATCAAGATGTCATCCAGGTAAATGACTACATAACACTGAATAAAGTCAGAAAAAACAACATTAATGAAGTTCTGAAAAACAGCAGGCGCTTTAGTGAGGCCAAAGGGTATAACCAGGTTTTCAAACAGCCCCTCAGTTGTCAGGAACGCTGTTTTACATTCGTCCCCCTCTCGGATCCTTATGAGGTTATAAGCCCCTCGTAGATCGAGCTTAGAAAACCATTTGGCCCCCGTGAGTTGGTTGCATAGATCAGGAATCAACGGGAGAGGGTACGTGTTCTTAATAGCAATTTTGTTCAGTTCCCGAAAGTCGCGGCAAGGTCGCAACCCACCATCTTTTTTCTTTACAAAGAAAAACCCCGCTGCCACGGGTGAGACCGAGGGCCGAATATGCCCCTTGCGAAGGCTCTCTTTGATGTACTCTTTCATAGCTTGGTGCTCAGGCCTGGACAAAGTAAACAAACGAGCCTTGGGTAATTTGGCTCCAGGTACTAAATCGATGGCACAATCATATGGTCTATGTGGTGGGAGTGCCTCAGCCTCACTTTCGGAAAACACGTCTTCAAAGTCTCTCAGGTTCTCCGGAATACCCTCCAGACCGACAGATGACACAGATA